>NC_053426.1:93109320-94309320 GCF_007990345.1 Gossypium hirsutum | reverse complement strand
TAAAATTGAATTATTCATTGGAAAGTGATGGATGTAGATTCGGCCAAGACCAAGTCTGTACATGATAGTATATGTGGTATGTGAAGTATATTTGAATAAATGTGAAAGTGTATATATGTGATAAGGCCTAATGGCCAATGTGATGAATGTGAAAGTGTATATATATGTGATAAGGCCTAATGGCCGATGTGATGAATGTGAAAGTGTATATATGTGATAAGGCCTAATAGCCGATGTGATGAATGTGAAAGTGTATATATGTGATAAGGCCTAATGGCCGATGTGATGAATGTGAAAGTGTATATATATGTGATAAGGCCTAATGGCCGATGTGATGAATGTGAAAGTGTATATATGTGATAAGGCCGAATGGCCAATGTGATGAATGTGAAAGTGTATATATATGTGATAAGGCCGAATGGCCAATGTGATGAATGTGAACATGTGTATGTGTGATAAGGCCGAATGGCCAATGTAATGAATGTGAACATGCATATATGAGATAAGGCCGAATGGCCAATGTGATGAATGTGAAAGTGTATATATGTGATAAGGCCGAATGGCCAATGTGATGGATGTGGAAGTGTATAAATGTGATAAGTCCCGAAGGGCAATTGTGTCAGTACTATATCCAGGTTAAAACCCCGCAGGCTTTATGCGAGAATATTATCCTGATTAATGTCCGTAGGCTTCGTGCTCGTACTATATCCGAGCTTTAAAGACCCGACGGCTAAATGCTAGGATTCAAGTAAGACTTTGATATTGAGTATCTGCATTAAGTTACCATCAAATAAGTATTATGTATTCAAGATGTTCAGGTACGTGTTACTTACTCATCAGTGGAGTGATTTCGAGGTGAATTATCAGTATCAAAGAGGTAGGTAAATGTGATTAATATTATAACTCCAAATGTGAGAATGATCTAATTGGTAATGGTATGTTTGTATAATAAAGTATGCGATGAAATATTCTTATGTATTAGTGCATATTCTGCCCAAAAGCCTTATGATCTGAGTATGGGTTGGGTTGAGCTAGATGTGCCAGTACAAGGTAAGGATTATGATTTGTAAGCTTACATATATGTGATAAGGAATATGTTGGTTCTTTATGTGCCTATGGTAATTTAGTACTTGTCATGTTGAAATACTTAAAAGTATGGATGTGATTATGAACAAGTGGAAAGGATTATTGAAAGTTGAAAATCGATGAAGAATGTGCTTTGGAAATATTTGACCATCTAGGTCATTATTATTCGAAAGTATATTTGTGGCAGCCAAGTGTTGCGTTTAATGATATTATAGATCGAGATGAAGCTCTAGATTAACTTTATCGAACAGTTGAAATGAATGACCAATGATAGTGATTGAGAACACTTTGTTTTGCTTAAAACTTACTAAGCATTAAATGCTTACTCCGTTCTTTGAATCTCTGTTTTATAGATTTTGGTTCGTCAGCTATCGGACTCGGGATTATTGAAGTCGAAGTCGCCCACACTATCAAAACCCTTTTGGTACACTTTTGGTTGAACTCTGAAAATGGCATGTATAGGACTACCCTTTTGTTGTTGGTCATGTACCCTTCGGTTTTGTATAATTTTGGATAGCCATGCGAAAATGGCTTATATATGTTTGAGCATAATGTTATAATCATTTGGTATGGATATGGTTATTGAGAGGTGTGGATATGCTTAACAAGGATTGGCCATGGGAATGGTTAATCACTATCATAATTTGTGCTATTTATGCTAAAAGGGCTAGTTGAATCATGGAAACTATGAAATAGGTAAAGTCTACCTTAAAGGCAGATGCTGACAGCAGCAGTGATGTAGATTTGGAAAATCACTAAAAATAGTAGGAATGGAATTAAATAGTGAATAAATTATTTAAATGAACCTTGATGAATCCACTTTCATATGGAAGAAACGAAACGGTCATATGAGTGATATGTTAAGAGATAATTAGGTTTTCGTGAAACAGGGCCAGAACAGTTTCTGGATTCTCTGTTCCGACTTTGGAAATTCATTATAAATTAACCAGAGATAATTAGGAGTCATACCATATATTTATAGATTCCTCTCTGAGTCTAGTTTCTATAGAAACAAGCGTTATCAGTATTGATGCCCTGTACAGGGAGATATCCAAATTGTAATGCATGAAGGTCAGTGTAGTCGCACCCTGTAATAGGGGAGACTTTAACTAATAAACTGTACTAATTGGCCCTACCAAAAAATTCTAGAAAACAATATGTAGATGGACATATGAGTCTAGTTTCAGGGAAAAATCACGAAACTGATTTTCGAGTTGTGAAACTCAAGATATGATTTTTAAGGTGACAGCGACACCGTTAGCCAGCTGTCAGGAAATTTTTAAAATGGACTGCGATAGTAAGCGAATTTAGTCTGTGAACCCCTCGTGTCTGACTCCGGCAACGGTCTCGGGTACGGGGCGTTACAATTTTATTGGTATCAGAGCTACGGTTTAGTCGATTCTAGGACTACCGTAATACGTTTGGGTCTAGCTATACATGCCATTATGTGAATATTTGATAGTGTGGTGATTTCTGACAATTGAAAATGTGTTTATTTATTGTAATGAATTCCGATCCCGATCGAGCTATAGTAGATGGTATTGAGAGGACTGAGACATGCTTATGATGTGTCAATATTGATAAGGGTATAACATAAGTAAGTTTTGAGTAATTGAATTTGGTATTTAACTTAAAATGCCATGATATACATGTATGATAGATGAATGATGTCCCATTGTCCTTATCATAATAAGGTTATTAGAGAAATGAACAAAGGAAGAGATTGGGGATATATGCTTTGGTGTGATTGCTTATTGAGCTGAAAGTTTAGTAAAAGAAGCATACATGTATTAGATTTGAATGATATTTACGACTTAAAGTTGAGAATCATGTTATATGTTTACATGTGAATGAATTGATTAAATTATAAATGTGATTTGTGCCATGTGAAACATGATAACATGTGAATAAATATGTATGAGACTCAGTGATGTGAATCCGAGTTTAAAGACCCGCTGACTATATGAAGAGATTATGTCCGGGTAAAGACCCGATGGCTATGTACAGAGATTATGTCCAGATTAAAATTCGCTGGCTTTGTGTGGAGATTTCATCCGAGCTAAAGGTCTCGACGATGATCCGGGCTAAGTCCCGAAGAGCATTCATACTAGTGATGTATCCGGGCTAAGTCCCGAAGAGCATTCATGCTAGTGATGTATCCGGGCTAAGTCCCGAAGAGCATTCATGCTAGTGATGTATCCGGGCTAAGTCCCGAAGAGCATTCATGCTAGTGATGTATCCGGGCTAAGTCCCGAAGAGCATTCATGCTAGTGATGTATCCGGGTTAAGTCCCGAAGAGCATTCATGCTAGTGATGTATCCGGGCTAAGTTCCGAAGAGCATTCGTGCTAGTGATATATCCGTGCTAAACCCCAAAGAGCAATCATGCTGGTGACGTGTATTCGGGCCTTCGTGCCTAGTAGGCTTCGTGCAGGTAATTTGAGCAAAGTTTAAGTATTCATTACTATACGAATTCAAATTTAAATGAGATGATATGTTTAAAAGTGTACATACATGATGTTTATAGACTTGGTTAAGTCATTTCAATGTGTAAT
This sequence comes from Gossypium hirsutum, assembly GCF_007990345.1. Taxonomy (NCBI): domain Eukaryota; kingdom Viridiplantae; phylum Streptophyta; class Magnoliopsida; order Malvales; family Malvaceae; genus Gossypium; species Gossypium hirsutum. Next base: position 94,305,680 of record NC_053426.1, on the reverse strand, counting down.
AACGAATGAATAAGAGCACTATGTGTGCGAATGATTAGAGGCACTGTGTGTGTGCGAATTCCTTTAATCGAGCACTATGAGTGCGAGATCGGTCAGTGGGCACTAAGCGTGTGAAGTGGAATTCATGTAAGACCTCGTCTGGGACGAAGGCATTGATTTGAGATAGTGTGTAAGACCATGTCTGGGACATGGCATCGGCTCGATATGTGAGCATATGTAAGACCATATCTAGGATATGGCATTGTAAGAGCTATATGTGCTTAATGAGTATCCGTAATGATTTCGAATGATTCAACGAGTATCGTTAACAGTGATTAAATGTGCTAAATGAATTCAATGTTCAGGTATGTGGAAGTTGATTTTCTTTTGGAAATGAGTTAAGTTGAATATTGAGATGTGATAAAGTTATAAAGGATATTTATTGGGATGTTTGAGTATATGTGTACTTTCGGTTAGGTTACAGCTTATACATGAATGAAAATGTGGGTTACAAATATGTGGGTTGATGATGTGAATTATACATGTTAATATGTGCTTAATATGTGTTTGAAATGCATTTGTGAATTAAATTAAGTGATTATTGCTTATGAAATCAAGAAAATGAGATATATGTGCATACTTGTAGAAATGTTTATGTATTTGTTTTAAGATAAGAAAATGATTTTATAGATCGATGAGAAATCAATAATGAATTACAATTGCTATCGATGAGCTAATGTTTATATGAATATAATTCAATAAGAGGACGTTATCCTAAACTATGCATCGGTAGAAATTTTCGGGGACGAAAATCCCTAAAGGGGGGAAGAGTTGTGACACCCCTAAAGTGACCCTAGTCAGAAAGCGGTTTCAGGACCGCTAAACCGAGTCACCAAATTATTTGAATGTGATATTTATTGTCTAAAATATGTGATTATGAAGGTGTGAAAGTTTTAGGCTTCGATTTAGTAAATTGCATGTGAATTTAGTCAAAAGGACTTATGGGTGACATTTTTGAAATGTGATAGGCTAATCTACAAGGACCTAATAGTGCATGTAATCAAAAGGGAGGACTTGCATGTCAATTTCCCCCCCTAATATGTAGTGGCCGGCCATGAGCATGGGTGGACAAGATGTTATGGCTAAAAACATGTCATAAACATGTTGGGGTAGTGCATTATGTAAGGATTAATAAAATAAAGAGCATGGGTGGACAAGATGTTATGGCTAAATGTGATTGTCCCCCCCCATTGCCGTGAGTGAAGAAAAGAAAAAAAAAGAAAATTTGTTCATCCTCTTTCATTTCTTTTGGCCGAAAATTCTAAGGAAGAAGGAAGGAGTTCTTGCTTCATGTTTGGTTTGGAAGAGGATTAGGAGGAGGTTTGGCCATACTTGTATCTAGATTAAGCTCAAGAGCTTAGAGGACCAAAGTTGGATAAAGGAAAGGAAAAAAGTGATCGAATAGCCGCCGAAATCGTTCGACAACATCCGAGGTAAGTTTTAAGTGATTAAACGTTGAGTAAATTCAATCATAATAGGACATAATGAGTTGATTTAATAAGATATGATGTGGCCATGATATGTCTTAAACTCAAATGGTAAGTTCATATGTGTTTGGACTTGGAAATTTAAGAGCAAATTGTAATAATTTGCTTTGGACAGCAGCAGTAACGTGATTTTAGAAAATCACTATAAATTTTTGGTGTGGAATTATAGGCTGAATAAAATATGTAATCAAGGCTTAATTAGTCTAGTTTCTTATAAAAGAGACCTTGTGAGCAAACAAATTTCCTATACAGAGATATTTAAAGTTGTGTGAGACGGTGTCAGAATGACTCCGAAATCCCCTATTCTGTTTTTAGAAAATCATTATAAATTTTACAAAAATGGTTATAAGATAAAATTTATATGCTTAGACTCCTTAATGAGTCTAGTTTCAAATGAAATCAAATACAACACATTTTGAATTCTGTAAAATGAGAAATTTGATTCGTAGTGAAGAGTGGTCAGATTAGTCAAACAGTGAAACAGGGGAAACTTTAAGAAAAATCTGGTATTGAGTGGTCAAACCTAAAATTCTGGAAATTTTATGGATGGAAGATATACGAGTCTATATTCAGGAAAAATTAACGGCAAGTGATTTGGAGTTTTGTAGCTCCGGTTATAAATAATTTAGTAACCATTGCTCAGGAAAACAGCTCGTAGTGAATATGTGATTTTGTTGTAAACATGGACAAAACTTGTTTTAGTTGCTCATAAGCTATTGATTAAACCCATACTTGAATTCTAAATCGTGATATTGTAAGCTTATGAGTATTCGAATATGAAATGATAGTATGGCGTAAAATTGAATTATTCATTGGAAAGTGATGGATGTAGATTCGGCCAAGACCAAGTCTGTACATGATAGTATATGTGGTATGTGAAGTATATTTGAATAAATGTGAAAGTGTATATATGTGATAAGGCCTAATGGCCGATGTGATGAATGTGAAAGTGTATATATATGTGATAAGGCCTAATGGCCGATGTGATGAATGTGAAAGTGTAGTTATGTGATAAGGCCGAATGGCCAATGTGATGAATGTGAAAGTGTATATATATGTGATAAGGCCGAATGGCCAATGTGATGAATGTGAACATGTGTATGTGTGATAAGGCCGAATGGCCAATGTGATGAATGTGAACATGCATATATGAGATAAGGCCGAATGGCCAATGTGATGAATGTGAAAGTGTATATATGTGATAGGGCCGAATGGCCAATGTGATGGATGTGGAAGTGTATAAATGTGATAAGTCCCGAAGGGCAATTGTGTCAGTACTATATCCAGGTTAAAACCCCGCAGGCTTTATGCGAGAATATTATCCTGATTAATGTCCGTAGGCTTCGTGCTCGTACTATATCCGAGCTTTAAAGACCCGACGGCTAAATGCTAGGATTCAAGTAAGACTTTGATATTGAGTATCTGCATTAAGTTACCATCAAATAAATATTATGTATTCAAGATGTTCAGGTACGTGTTACTTACTCATCGGTGGAGTGATTTCGAGGTGAATTATCAGTATCAAAGAGGTAGGTAAATGTGATTAATATTATAACTCCAAATGTGAGAATGATCTAATTGGTAATGGTATGTTTGTATAATAAAGTATGCGATGAAATATTCTTATGTATTAGTGCATATTCTGCCCAAAAGCCTTATGATCTGAGTATGGGTTGGGTTGAGCTAGATGTGCCAGTACAAGGTAAGGATTATGATTTGTAAGCTTACATATATGTGATAAGGAATATGTTGGTTCTTTATGTGCCTATGGTAATTTAGTACTTGTCATGTTGAAATACTTAAAAGTATGGATGTGGTTATGAACAAGTGGAAAGGATTATTGAAAGTTGAAAATCGATGAAGAATGTGCTTTGGAAATATTTGACCATCTAGGTCATTATTATTCGAAAGTATATTTGTGGCAGCCAAGTGTTGCGTTTAATGATATTATAGATCGAGATGAAGCTCTAGATTAACTTCATCGAACAGTTGAAATGAATGACCAATGATAGTGATTGAGAACACTTTGTTTTGCTTAAAACTTACTAAGCATTAAATGCTTACTCCGTTCTTTGAATCTCTGTTTTATAGATTTTGGTTCGTCAGCTATCGGACTCGGGATTATTGAAGTCGAAGTCGCCCACACTATCAAAACCCTTTTGGTACACTTTTGGTTGAACTCTGAAAATGGCATGTATAGGACTACCCTTTTGTTGTTGGTCATGTACCCTTCGGTTTTGTATAATTTTGGATAGCCATGCGAAAATGGCTTATATATGTTTGAGCATAATGTTATAATCATTTGGTATGGATATGGTTATGGAGAGGTGTGGATACGCTTAACAAGGATTGGCCATGGGAATGGTTAATCACTATCATAATTTGTGCTATTTATGCTAAAAGGGCTAGTTGAATCATGGAAACTATGAAATAGGTAAAGTCTACCTTAAAGGCAGATGCTGAGAGCAGCAGTGATGTAGATTTGGAAAATCACTAAAAATAGTAGGAATGGAATTAAATAGTGAATAAATTATTTAAATGAACCTTGATGAATCCACTTTCATACGGAAGAAAGGAAAAGGTCATATGAGTGGTATGTTAAGAGATAATTAGGTTTTTGTGAAACAGGGCCAGAACAGTTTCTGGATTCCCTGTTCCGACTTTGGAAATTCATTATAAATTAACCAGAGATAATTAGGAGTCATACCATATATTTATAGATTCCTCTCTGAGTCTAGTTTCTATAGAAACAAGTGGCATCAGTATTGATGCCCTGTACAGGGAGATATCCAAATTGTAATGCATGAAGGTCAGTGTAGTCGCACCCTGTAACAGGGGAGACTTTAACTAATAAACTGTACCAATTGGCCCGACCAAAAAATTCTAGAAAACAACATGTAGATGGACATATGAGTCTAGTTTCAGGGAAAAGTAACGAAACTGATTTTCGAGTTGTGAAACTCAAGATATGATTTTTAAGGTGACAGCGACACAGTTAGCCAGCTGTCAGGAAATTTTTAAAATGGACTACGATAGTAAGCGAATTTAGTCTGTGAACCCCTCGTGTCCGACTCCGGCAACGGTCTCGGGTACGGGGCGTTACAATTTTGGTTTATGTTTAGTCTGCTTTATAGCAGTTAAGTTAGAAAAACTAAGTATAGGTCCATTTGTGATGCTCCATACCTGGATCTGACGAATAGGTCAGGCGTTAGGTGCTACACATGGCATCATTTGATACATTGTTCTATTTAAAGGTATCACACAATTGAAGGAACTGCTTCAAGTGCTTATTTGACTCTTCCACCATGTTCCTTTTAAATTGTAGTGTATTTTGGATCATCAGTATAGTGGCTACTTTTAGCTTGAAATTATTTCCGTTGATTGTCGGTTATTCTATGCTTCCTCGCATCGTGTCTAGTGTAAATAAGGCGTATTCACCCAACATTTTTTGAGCCATTGATACTTCTTCATGGTTATTTCCTTATGATTCTTGTGGCTCTTCAAATAATGGGTTTTCTTGAGGTAAATTAATTACCGCAAGTGGATTGTTGTCCACTAAATGACGGTTGTGCCTGAGTAGGTGTTCTGGATTTGGATGTGGTTCAATTGGAGTACTAGAGTTTTGGGTCATAAACGACTTGAAAAGAAAATAAAGTAAAAATAAAAATAAATAAACAAAAGCTAAAATCGTATCTATAGGTCCTAACATTCATGCTTATCTTATTGATTTTAAAAATCTTATTTTCAAAATATATTGCCACAACCTCCCCAGCTATAAACGAGTTATCGTTTATAGAATAAATATAACACCAAAAATATAAGAATTAAGAACGGTAGTGTCCGCAAGTCAAGAGTCAAATTGTAATATAGTTGTAAAACGAAATATTGGAAGTATTCCGAGGATCATACTCAAAGGAGGATGCAATAAATAATGAAAATACTTTTACAATAACAAGTCTAAGTAGTAATAATTATTTCCTATATTAAGATGAACCATAAAATATATTAAGAAGAATAAAAATAAATAAATAATGAAAATAAATAAATAAATAAAAATAAACAAATAAGATCAATCGATAAATCGATTAGGAAGATTAACTTACTTTAGCGTTTGTAACTAACTTTGTATTAGGGTTTTGAGATAGATTAGTAATCAATTAACTAATTATTACCTCTCGGCCTCTAATTAACTAATAGAATGATTGATAATCATTTATCTCCTAACCTCACTTTCTCAACCTAGATAAATTACGATTTACTCGATTTAACTTATCTTCCAACCTTGTCTAGCCTATGATAACTTATTAGGGTTGTCAGGCCTACCAATTTAATAACACATAATATATACCAACTAATCCCTCTCAGGAAACCCCAAATCCTCTGTTAACCACATCATCATCCACTCGTTAATCTCCCTTAAGGGATTTAGCCACTCATGTTATTCATAATCTCAACATCAATTGAATAGACTATGTGAGAAACAATTGTTTAGGAAAAGAAAAAATATTTTAATAATTGTGGATTGAATATCAAATGGGGAACAGAGTAGCAAATCTCTCAATTGGAATAATGAAATAAATGAATGCAAAGGTAAATAGAGAGATTTGCTACTTTTAAACTAGGTCTTCAGCACGTCTTAGGTCTTCGAATAAGTTTGATTGCGCGAACGAAAATATCGCCAAAGTACTTGGGCAGCATGTCAGCCTTGACACCTAAATTCTGCCTTGTTGGTTCTTTTGGTGCTTTGACGTCTCGGGAAGCTAGTGTATCACTAAACCTTTGCTTCAATGTCAATTGGGCATTTATATCTCTACCCTACACACTCAATTAAGCCAATTAGCACAGCCTAAGGCTTGTGTCGGCCTATTGGGTCACAAAACCTACAAGATGTGTTAAAAACAATTATTTTTATTAACTTTTAATCACAAGGCTTAATTACTGAAACGTGAGCTAAAATACTAAATTGCTTACAAAACAAGATCTTTAAGTGCGGAATTGACCCGAATTAACTATTGCATTTGACGATAGGTTAGTAAACAATACAACCCTACTTAAGGTCCTGTACACTATGGCTTTGTTGCCTAGGACAAAAGCAAAACTTGATGTTGATTTCTTTTAATCCCCCCACGTATGGAAGTTAGAATTTGTATATCTGATAGGATTTAATCTATTCTAAATATAAAAGCATATAATCTCTCATTCTCTATAAATACTTGAGTATATGTTTAACTATTTGTCATTGTCATAGACTGGGATTCGTTTGATATCTACTCACTAATCCTATTGCAAAAATAGATATTTGGATATGTGCATAGTAACACAGACATGAGACTTCCTATTGTCGAAGCATAAGAAACATTTCTCATGTGCTTTCTTTCTTCCACTATCTTAGGACAATCCTCTTAAGAAAAATAAAAGTCCGATATAGAAGGTTGTACACCCTTCTTCAAATTGGTTATGTTAAGATGTTCTAATATCTTGTCTATATTAAAGCTTGCTATAAAGTTATAACTTTGTTCTTTCAATCCTTAAGGATTAGAATTCCTAGAACACAGTAGCTTCACCCATATCATTCATGTTAAGCTGTTGAGTTAACCACAACTTAACCAATTAAAATATTCTCACATCACTCCTGATGAGTAGTATGTCATCGACATAAAGAACTATAATGACTACCTTTCCATCTATAATACATTAATAAACAAAAGATTAATCAATTTTTTGCTCAAATCCAAAAATTTTGGTCACTTAATCAAATCTTTGATTTCATGATCAAGATGCTTACATAAATCTGTATATGGACCTACGTAGTTTGCAAACTTTATGATTATTTCCTTTAGCTATATATCCGATAGGTTGCACTATGTAGATGTCTTCTTTAAGATAGTTGTTTAAAAACATTGTATTAACATCCATTTGTGAGATCTGGTAACCAGGACCTACTATAATGGATAACAAAATGTTGATTGACTTAAGCATTGCTCCTAGAGAGAATATTACTCATAATCGATACATTCTTTTTGTGTGTAACCTTTTGCCACAAGTCTGGAATTATAGGTTTTAACTTTTTTCTTTCGCATTTCTCTTCTTTTTGTAGATCCACATACATCCTATGGGTTTTATCCATCTCAGCTTTTATAGCTACTTCCTAGAGCTTGGAATCAGCACTTTGCATTGCTTCATCAAATGTGAGTGAGTCATCATCTTCTTGTTTGGTAAACTCAGAGTTAAAAATCAAGCCTTATAGACACCCTCCACTATGACAAAGCTCTTTATGTTGCTAAATATTTGCATGTCTACTATTTAAAATAGGATCTAAAATTGCAACTAGAAGGTTTTCTTTATTTCTTGAAAGTTCCTATAATAACAATCTACTTCAAGGTTTAAAGTCGTTCATGTAACTTTTCTCTAGGAAGGTGGCATGTGTCATCACCTTAATGGTTTGATGTTTCGGGTTATCCACCTTTTGTCGCTTTCAGATAGCCAAAAAACATGCACAATTTTGTCCGTAAATCCAACTTATTTGCATCTTTATCTAATATGTGGGTTGGGCAGCCTCAAATCCTAAAGTGATTTAAGCTTGGCTTCCTGCCATTCTACAATTTGTATGAAGTTTTCATTGCGGCCTTGGTTAGTACATCATTCAGAATGTAGCAAGTCCTTTATAATGTATATCCCCAAAAGAATATTAGCAGTTATGAACTCAACATTAAACGAACCATGCCTAGCAAGTTATTGTTCCTTCTTTTGTCAAGTCATTCTGTTGTGGAGTACCCGACAAGGTTAATTGGGTTAAGATCTCATTCCCTATAAGGTATCATAAGAACTCATCTAAAAAATATTTCTCATATCGATCCGACTGAAGTGGCTTTGTGGGTAAACCTAATTGTTTCTCCCCCCACATGAAACTCTTGGAATTTATCAAAGGTTTCACTCTTGCGGAGCATTAGGTATACATACCCATATTTGAAATAGTCATTTATAAGGGTTACATAATAGGCGTAACCACGTCCACTAACGTTCATGGGACCACATACGTCAATGTGCACAAGTTTTTAGAGTTAAATGGTCCTTGCACCTTTTGCATTAAAAGATTTCTTTGTTATTTTACCTTTCAAGAAATATTCATATTGTGGAAGATGTGCTTCCTTAAGCAAACTTAAGGTGTCATCTTTCACAATTCTTGTGATTTTATCTTAGTTAATATGACAAAGTCTTCGATGCTATAAGTACGCCTCATTCGAGTGAGATGTTCTAAGTTTCTTATTCATGAGTTCAATTTCCAACAGTGTCACACCCCAAAATATAGGGGATTAATTGAGAAGATTAACGAAGAAAATGATTAAGCTTGATGGTTAAGTGTTTAGTGTACTCCTTATAGGTCCTAGGTTCTATCTAACCCTCTCAGTTCTTTTCTTTTTAAAATTCAACAAACATAACAAAAATCATATCAAAATAAATATTATTTGGTGTAGAAATTTAACAAGATTGGGCAGCAGCCCAAATGATTAACACGCCACTCTCCATCATTGCAAACCATGTTCAATCCACCCCTTATCTAAATCCCATTTCCTTTTATTTGGCAGCTAAGGTAAATTACTAAAACCCCCATTAAAATTTGAAGATCCTAGCTATTTAGTCCCTTTTGCCCTAAGTATATTGGAATTTTGTTTTCTCTTCAAATCCAAATAGGATTTCATCTATTTTCTCTATTTTCGTCTTTTCTTTTCTTTCTTCTCTTTAACACCAAATTTTACATATTTTGCTGCTGAAATTATTTTTTTCTTTCCATATCAAATCAATCTCAATAAATTGATTCTCTACCAATTATTGAATTCTTCGTTGATAGCCTCTATTATTCTATCAAGTTTGGTAACTACATATCGGTATAAAGTTTAGAGCCTAAATTTTGTAGAAATTTTGTCCAATATTAATCTTTAAAAGCAATTAGTCAATCTTTTCATAGTTCTTGACGGATCTTTCATTAATAACATTGAATCTTGATAAATCTTGGAAAATAAACGTTAACTTATGTGAAATTGTCATTTGAAGAACTCGTACTAGGCGTATCAGACCAGATTTGAGCGTGAGGAATGTTGATTGAGATCTTGTTGAAAGGTGTGTGTTTTTTACAAGTGAATGGAGGAAAATTCTACTTCAAAAAGGGCCACACAGGCGTGTGGACCACACAGTCGTGTCTCCCATGTACCTTGATTTTGCAAATTCCACACGGTCGTAATCTGTTACACGACCTAGACATACAGCGGTGTAACCCCACAGCTTAAGGCACTGCACACAACTTAACCAATGGGTGTGTGCCCCTATTTTATTTACCTAAAAATTTTGTAAGCTATTTAATTTAGTCCTTGCATGATATTTGAATTGTTTTTAGTATTTTATCTCTTTTAATTAAGTCACTGATATGATGAATAATGTGGTATCCATGATTTGATTAGATTATTACTATATGTGCAAGATATATGACGAATACATGCCTTCTATGATTGAATTATTGATTACTGGTTACTACTACTCGTATCACTGAATTACTGATTACATGAACAACATGCTAATTGTATTGATAAACCGAATACATGGAAAACATGTCTACTACTATTGTTGATCTAAATACATGTCGAATTTGTTTACTTTTTATGTATTGTATAGATACTCACATGCCATACTGCATTGCATAGGATAGGGACGCTTTGAAAGGAGGAAGTACTGGCAGTTTATCTACAACTATTAGTGGTTTATCCACAAACTTACTGGTAACATTTATCTTCAAACCCATTATGCAATCAAAATATAATGGCAGTAAATTCACCTACAAACACTGGTGGTTTATCCACAACTTTTATTAGTAGCTATTATCTGTAAACCTGTTGTGTATTCATAACTACTAGCAACGTATTAACCTGCAACTCTTACTATGGAGTGTAGTGATAGAGTAAGACCTTATTCTTTACTATTAACCTAAAATTGCATTACATGGCACTCATAAGCATGTTTGAATAAAATTTCAATTATTGTTATTCTATATGACTGTTACCGTATTGAATACTATTATTATATGCTTGTTATTAATGTCCACTAATTTTCTTGTGATGGAACTCACACTGTGTAACACCCCTTACCCGTACCCGAGACCGGGACAAAGTACGAGGCATTACCGGACACAAACTCAGATATTTTGAAAAGACGAGTCATAAAATTTCATTTACAAATTCAAACCAATTGAACAAAATCATATTATCTCCATTATGGACCTAGGAGGTCCAAATCATACATTAAAAATGATCTGGGATAGAACCGAGAACTTAAGAAAATTTTATAAAAATTCCTAGGGTTAAGCCTCACACGCCCATGTGGAGGCAAGGCACACGCGTGTGTGCTTAGGGACACTCCCGTGCCCCTCACCCGTGTTGAATTATTGGATTTATTTTCCATTCCAAACTTACAGGTGTTTTCACACAGCCAAGCACACACCCATGTCCCTGGCCCGTGTTCCTCACTCGGCCTAGACACCCCCATGTCATCGCTCGTGTCCAAAAACTCAGACATTCTGTTTATGACATCATCATTCATTTTGAGGCACATGCTCGTGTGCTCGGTCGTGTCCTCCGTACGGTTGAGACATACAGCCGTGTCTCTATCCGTGTGTTTACTACAATGCAAATTGACCTAAAATTTTAGGTGCAAAGGACACACGGCCAGGCAACACACCAATAGGGGCTAACCGTGTGTCACACACGACCTAGGCACATGCCCGTGTGTCTACCTGTGTGGACCCTTTTAGGGCTATCTTCCAAGCCTTTGGTCTCCCACTAACAACCATACACACTTATAGACTTCATTGGTATTTAACATGGCCTAATTATACTCTTAAACAACCTTGGCACAACTCATTTCGTGTTAACCTCATTTCATCGGTTAAGTACATACTAAATTATCCTTTTTGTATTAGGAATTAACATAGCATATTTTACACTTTACACTTAGGCCATATTATAATCTTATACCATTATATGCTATATCCACTCTCAAGTTATTAGGTCCCATTTCATCCATCCATCCATGATAAACCTCATTATCATATCTCATGAAACATTTAAACATAAACATGCATCATTAGTAGGTTTACAACCTATATCAATATGAGCCATAACTCATGACCATATACAAAAGAATAAGTATACCATTAAGCCCTTACATTGGCTAGCCAAATGACACACATAATAAAATAACCAAAAACCCTATACATGCCATTAAACAAAATAAAAGTATCTATATACCAAAGCGGAACAAGTCGATAGTGTTGACAATGCTCCAACCGTTTTCCAATCTTCACGAGTCCACGAGCTCTATAAAATAGGGAAAGAGAAAGGGGTAAGCATTTATATGCTTAGTAAGTTCGGATAACTAGAAAGTAAACTTACCGATTAATTAGCATACAACCATATTAGGCAAGGATTCCAACAAGTATGAAATAGTTTCCCTATCTCATGCACTCAATCATCAAGTTAGTCTCATATCAATGCATCATATAATTAGTTTTAGATGAGCTCATCAATTCAATATTTCCATTCTTTATTTCTTATGTTAATACCGTTGAATTTCTCAGAAATCTCGATGGATAGCCCAATTACCGTTAAGTCATACATGTGATCATCTCAAGTACGCACTCCCGCGAACTTTACATCTTATGCCGAGATTACCAGTCTAGGCTAAACCCCACGTAGTAATAACTTATAGAGCAATATCGGGATTATCAGTCCAGGCAAATCCCTTTTAACGACAATTACTCTCATAAGTTCGGATCTGAATTACAAGTCCAGGCTAAATTCAGTCCTCAATCGGATTACCCGTCCGGGCTAAATCCTTAATGCACCTATATTCTTCAAGAGGCTCGATCACTCAAGGAACACCCATTCGGGCTAGATCCTTTCTATTTTGAGATCATTGGATTACTCGCCCGGGCTAAATCTTTTTCTGCACAACATCTAGGATCTCATGTCATGTAAGCCATAATATATCCATCGGATTTCCTTTTTTATTTCACCTATGACATTTATCATCTTTTCATTTACACTAGCACATTTCTTAGATTATCATGCAATGAATATCTAAATTTTCATACATTCAAGAACATGCATTATAAGTATATTAAGAGTTTACTTCAGGTTATACGAACTAACTTGGTAGTCATTTCGGATTCGCGTCCCGGTTATTCCGAAACCTTTCGTTTTCCATGGTCGACCTCCTGAATTGGTTCCTTGGGGTCGATACCAATAAAATTATATTATTAATACATCACATTATTCGTTTTAGGCCTAAAACTCACCCTTGGGCAAAATGACCATTTTACCCCTAACCTTTCACAATATTTACAATTTAGTCCTAAGTCTCGTGTAATGAAATGCATGTAATTCCTTGGCTACCCAAGCCTAGCCGAACATTATTCACACTTACAGCAGCCCATGTTTCTCTTTCATTCCATATTTCTCTACCCACTTTCACAACTTTTACAATTTAGTCCTTTAAGCCATTTCCATGAAAAATCACTTAGTAAAAGTTGTTTACCATCCTTTAAACTCTTATATTCTTTCATAAATAATCAAAACACAAACATCTAATACATGGGTAATTTTTTAAACATGAACCCTAGTATGAGATATGGGTAGAAATAGAAAGAGCATGTTACGAGGATCTCAAAAATACGAAAAACATTAAAAACAGGGCTAGGATTGACTTAGTATCAAGCTTGAAATGTTGGAAAACCCTAGCTATGGAGACCCCTAGAATTTCGGCAGCATGGAGAAGAAAATGAGCTGATTTTAGCTTGATTTTTCCCTTTTTATTTAGTTTATTACCAAATTACCAAAATGCTCTTCCTTACTAAACTTCCAAAAATTTTCATGCATGCCTATTTTTGTCCAAAAACTTAGAAATTGGATAAATTACTCTTTAAAGACCTCTAATTAATATTCCAAAGCAATTTCATACAAATTGGTTCTAGAACCCAAGTTTTGCTATTTATTCAAATTGGTCCCTAATTTCCAATTGGACACCTTACACATAGAATTTCTTTATAAAACTTTAACACATGCTTATTCTCATATCCTAGACCTCATAATGATCATAAAATAATTATTTTAATGTTGAATTTGTGGTCCCAAAATCACTATTCTGACTAGGCCCTAATTCGGGATGTTACACATTGAGCGTCATAGCTCACTTCCCCTTTTATTTTCTTCCTTACAGATAACCCACCAAGTTAGGGCGCAGACATGGCATCTAGAGGGTCTCGACTAAGTTTATATTTATAAAATTATTTTAGGCTCATTATTTGATTTATTATATTATTCAAAGACTGTATTATATTATTTTGAACTATGGCATGCGACATTGGATTTGGGTTTTTTTTATATATTGCATGACATTTAATTTAATTTTAAGACATCAAATTAGGAATAATTAATTAGTTATGCATGAACCCTGGTTTTCACTAAAAATGTAAATAGATATCAATTTTTTGCTGCTATAATATAATTAAAAATTTGAGTAATAAATAATTCAGAAATTAACTAAATTTTCTTCTAAGATAAATAAATGTTTTAAAATGACTGTTTTCAAAACTCGGTTAGCTTACTGGTCATTTCGGTGGCTACTGCAATCTTTTGAATACTATTATTGAAAGTCATGGTAAAACCGTCTTGAAATAAACAAGCAACAGAGATTAAATTTCTTTTAAATTTTGGTACATAGAAAATGTCTTGTAAAATAATCTTCCTAAAGCTATTAAAATAAAAATGAACTTTTCTCACTGCTTCTGCTGCTATTGATGGCAAAAAAAATCTGAATTCAGCGAGCTCTAATCCCAACCCGATCCATTAGGGCTCGATTTTTTTAAAAAAATTGAGTTCCAAATATTCATGCACATATCAATAAATCATGACACATCTATATTTCATTTTCATAATTAGAGTTCAAACACAAGTCACGTATTAAGCAATCCCATTTTCGGCTCACTAGCCACATACAAACAGCATGGTTTAGTTTGCTTTATGACACGATCTCTATGCACATACGGCTACCCGTCATACGTATAGACTAATTAACTCAACATATAATTCAAGTAGAATCATCATATCACCGTATATTTGTTATGCTCATACGTCATGACTTAATCAAATCGTAAACTAAGTCTCGTTACTCGAAAACTTACCACGGATGTTGTCGAACGATTTCGATGGCTATTCGACCACTTTTTCCTTCCCTTTATCGGATTTAGTTCCCCTTTGCTCTTGAGCTTAATTTAACAAATAAATTGATTTAATCATTTGAGCATCGAAAAGAGGAACTCAAAGTACTTAGCCCATATATATACATTAGACATTAAAGTCACATACATATGAAATCATGAATCAACTCAACATATTAACCCACACTCCCTTTTAGCCGATTGTCTAAGCCAAAATAAAAGCATCAATATGCTTGCCTCTAACCGAATACATGCAACACCAATCTTCTTTCTATGGCCGAATATGCATGTCTATGTTGAGGCCGATTGAAACACTTAATACATTCTACAATTATGGTTACTTGTATTGACTAAATACCAATTCGTTTTAAGTTCAAAACTCGGCTAATACACATATATACTCTAGAGATCAAATGCTAACATTTGCACTTCACCTTACTACCATTTTCATCCAAATAACATGATCAACAACCATGCTTCTCTTCTACTTCCTAACATGGCCGAATGCATCAAGACACCATACCACTTAAATTTTGGTCATGGGTTAAACAAAGAACTTAAGGCCTAACTCAAGAATGCTAAAAAGAAAATCCACCACCACATGTATCATTACAAAGCTTCACATTTAGCATGCAAATGGCATCAATCACAAATCCTCCTTAGCCGAAACTTAACCCATCTTCATGCCTCATCACCACAACATCAAACATCAACCAAGAAGACAACACCCATGGCCGAATATCATCTCCATCACATAGCAAAGATCTAAACCATGGGCTAGATAGAACTTAAGCTAACAAATAAATAAAATAAAATAAAATAAAACATGCATGAATCTCATGGAACAACACCAAACATACCTCCTCCTAAACACCAACCAACCGAACAAGAAGCCAGAAAATCCTTTCTTCTTCCTTTCTCCTTAAAATTTTCGGCCAAAGATGTTCAAGGATGAACACTTTTTTTTTTGTTTTCTTTCTTCAATTCACGCCAATGGGGGGCATGGGTGAGACAATTTTTTTTCATCACTCCTCCCTTTGCATTACTTTAATCCTAACCCCTTTTTTTATTCTTTCTAACATAACACACTACACAACATGTTTACAACATGTTTCCACCCATAGCATGGCCGGCCACTATGCTTTAATTTTGGGTAATTTGACATGCAAACCCATCATTTTCACAACATGCATTATTAGGCCACTTTACATTTGCCTAGCACATTTCTAAATTTTCTCACATAAGTCCTATTTGATAAAATTCACTTACAATTAACAAAATTCAAACATGAAATTTTCACACATGCATATGTACATATAATGAGCATCAACTATGACGGTTAATTATTTTTATGACTCGATTTAGTGGTCCGAAACCTTTCTGACTAGGTCAATTTGGGCTGTCACACAGATGCAGATACAGATTCAAGCTTGAGCACATTCAATGCACATTACAGAATCACAATTCCATAGTGATCCCATATCAAATATAATGCAACCGTGCTGCTAGATATTAGGAATAATCTGCCTTTTAGAACACTTCCACCTATATATATCATTCCACCCCAATCGCAGTAATAGAACATGCATACAGAATTAACAGATAAATCCTGCTTAACATACTTTCATAAACAGATAACAAATAAACAAACATAGGCATGCTCAGAACCATAATTCAGTCTAACAGATCACTTGGTTTTAGGGTTAGATAGCATTTACCGGCCCTACAGTATGCCCACAGTCTACTAGGACGACCCGTGCGACCCTACCAAAAATTTCAGAATAATGGGCCCACATCCCCGTTTGGGCCTACATGTCTATGTGGCCCACACACCCTGATTGGTCTTACCCGTGTGGATCACACGACCTGGCCCCGTTACCACATACCCGTGTCGCATGCCCGTGTAGGCCCACATGCCTATAATCTTTCAATTACATCCACCTTTGCTTTGTCGTTTCTTCTTGGATAGTACATCCTTCATAAACTTCACGTAATTCGGCATTTGTTTAAAGCCTCCACCAATGGATTATTGATGTGTAATTGCTTCAAAACATCCAAAAACTTCTTAAATTGCACCTTATGTTTCTACTTGTGTTGCTGTAATCTTTGTGGATATGGAGGTGATGGAACTTTCGGTTGAACCGGACAACTCTTTTGAGTCGGTAAATCTGCATCCAAAAAAGATGTTAAAGTATCTGAATTCACTAAGTTAGGATTTACCTTACCAGTCTTTGCAGATTCTGATTCTTTTGGTGTAGGAATTTCAATAGTTGGTTGACTTTCCTCCTTTTCAACAAGCTCGTCTTCGACATCAATCAATCAGGGTTCCAAAATTTTACCATTTCACAATGCCACTGCCTTGATATGTTCTTTACCCAAGTTTCTTGGATTCTCAGTATCACTCGGCAAGATTCCTTGCGGTCTGTTACGAAGCTCCGTAGCTAACTGACCCATTTGGTTTTCCAAATTTTTTAGTGTTGCTACTTGGCTCTGGATCAAAGCTTCATTCTTTTCCATGTACGTTTTCAACAACTTCTTCAAACTGTTTGATGCCTCAGCTTGAGGTGGTTTTTAAGCTTGCTGATTAAACCCTTGAGATTGGTTGGGTTTATGCTGTATAGAGTTGTTGATTGGTCCATTTCCTTGGTTGCTCCAAGAAAAGTTAGGAGGATTACGCCATGAAGGATTATAAAAGTTGGACTAGGGTCCTTGTCCACTCCTATTTTGATGTTGGTTTCCCCGCATAGTACACTGACTCGGGATTCAATGGGAAATTCTCAAAAGAATGACCTTTCCCACAGTATACACAGGAAACTACTTCAAATGGACTTGGTGGCTAAGCTGCAAAATTATTAGCACTATTAGCGGTAAACTATTTTAACATAGACGAAATTGATGATACCTGAGCTGATAACGAAGTAAGAGCATCAACTTCATGAACTCTAGCTACATGTATTGCTTGCGATCCTCTTGATGATCTCAAAAGCCTAATTATAAGACTTAGACAAAATTGCACCATTCACAGAAGCATCTACCATTAATCTTGTATATGCATTGAGACCATTATAAAATGTCTCCAACTGGATACAATGAGGAATCCCATGATGAGGACACTTATGAAGTAACTCCTTGAATCGCTCCCAAGCCTCATACAGAGACTCGCCATCCAATTGTTGCAAAGTTGTGATCTCGTTCCTCAACTTAGCTTTCTTGCTAAGCAAGAAATACTTAACCAATAATCTCTCTGCTAATTCTTTTCATGTAGATATGGAACTTGGTGGCAATGAATTGAGCCATTCTCATGCTCGATCTCGCAACGAGTATGGAAATAGCTTCAACCTCAATACATATTCAGTCATGCCGGCTATCTTAAATGAATCACTCACCTCCATAAACAATCGAATGTGGAGATATGGATCTTCTGTGGGCATACCACTAAATTAGCCCACCGTTTGTAGCATTTGAAACATCACTGGTTTCAATTCGATTTGGGTTGCCTCAATATCTGGCCTTCTAATTCCTGGATTTAACTTAATGAAAAGTGGCACGGGATATTTTCTGATGTATCGATCCCTATCATCAGCAATGAGGATGGAATTTCGTATATGATCGGCTTCATTACCTTGGTCTTGATTCTGATTTCCAAGGTCCATCTCGACTTGTCTTTGAGCTATTCGTTTACGTCTTCTTTGTCTGAAAGTTCGCTCAATTTCAGGGTCTATTGGAAGTAAATAGATAATCTGATCTATGCTCATAAACCCCTAAAAATAAAATCACAAAATTAAAAAGAATAAGTTAGTAATGTTAGAAGTAACCAAATTGAAAATAAATAATTTCACAAAAAATGATTATGGCAACAGTTGACAATCCCCGGCAATGGCGCCAAAAACTTGTAACGCCCGGGCTTATGCAAGTATACACAGTCGTTATCAAGTAATAAGTAAGTATCAAGTTATCGTCTCCACAAGGATTGTATTTGTACTAAGCCAATTAATTTGTAAAATTATATTAACAATTTGATAAATAAAAAAACAATAATATTGAGACGTGATGAAAAATTAAGTATATGAAACTAAATGTAATGATCCCTAATGCAATTTATCCTAAGTATGCAAACTATATGAATGAAATAGATTTTAGCAGAATTAACACAATAAGCAACAATTATAACATAAATAAGCTAGGACAATTACTTTAATTAAACTCAAATTATTATCAACATGCTTATTAATATTCGGAAAAACATTCCATGGCAACTCGATCTTTCATGAGTTTGGAAACCACATTAGGTCCTTTCGGAACCCTTTACTTAGTAAATACGCATTTTACTGATCCTTATTTACTAAGGGTTTCTTACTATTCGTGTGAAGTAACAAGGACGTGTTAGGTTTGAAACAATTTAATCACACAAACCTAAAAACTATGCAGATAACAGGGCCTGGTTAAGGTTGTTATGCAACATGTAATTTAATCGGGTTAGAATCTAAATTGAGCATGGACATTTCAATTATGTGTCCATTAGCCGTCGTCTGGTTAGGATCACTCAGCTAATTCAGGTGCATTTCAATTACGTATGAACGAATTATAGACTTGATTTTAATTGAAAACATGATTGACTGAGGCACAAATATTATAACCACGAATCAGATAAATATTATTCAATCAAAATAATCATCCTAGCTTAAATAAAATTAAGTTATCATTGTTGTAAACAAGAACAGTAAACACATAGCAAACATTCTTGAATTGAGTTAAAGAAAAGAAATATTAAACCCAAATCAAAGTGGTTGTCACCCAAGACTCTGACTGACAAGGGCTCCTTCGTTCTTTTCATTCTCTCCTTTGTTGATGGCTCTCCAAGGTGGTCAACCAAGGGCTCTTTAAGAGGCTAACTTGCTAAAAATATTTATGCAAACATGATGATAGGTGTGAGGGTTAAGAGAGTTGAGAGAGGAGAGAATGATGAATGAGTGAGGGATGATTAGAAAAGTGAGAAATGGGGTCTTATTTATAGGTGAGGCAAGGGAGCTAGTTTGCTAAAAATAGGAGTGTCCATCTTTTGAGAATTCCTCCAAGGGTGGCTGGCCATGATTTGTGGAAATGTGGCTCATTTTTGCTTGATTTAAGTGCCATACATCATCAGGATCAAGACTCGGTCAATTGCAAATCTCTAGGTAATTCTCTGATTTCTTCAACTCTTCAAGGGCCTTGTACAATTAAACCACAATTTGATTTATGAACATCCACATGCAGCCGAATTTTGGGTTGACTTGGTCCTCCATTTGGATGGTTTTGTAATCAAAATAAAGCTCTCAGACCTATCCAAAAATAATAGATAATTTAGAGGACCAAAGAAAATAATTTAACCACTTTAATTAATCAATTTACTTAATTAATTAAATCCCAGTTTATTAATGAAATATATTAAAATAAATTATTAAATATAACTTTATATTTTATTATTTAATTTAATCATGCATGGCCCATTTTATAGCTTGAAAATATAATATGCTCAAATTAATATAAAAGAAGCCATTTTCTGCATGAAAACTATATAATAAAGAATAAAATCACATTTTAATAATTTCTATGTCCCAATTTCATATTTTCATATATTTCATTAATTTATTAAGCAATTACTTGGTTTTAACAACAAATTTAAGAAAAAATGTGACGAATTTATATAGGAAAAATCCTATATTTTTTTCAGTTTGCACACCCCCAAACTTAAATCATTGCTCATCTTGAGTAAAGTTCATGCATAGCACAATGTCTTGCTAATGCAAAAATTGCTAATTTGTGCAAGCAGCATCAATCTTTATCCCATAATCATGCATTAATAACTTCATGCTCATCGATCTTCTTCATTAACAAGTAATTCAAATGCAAACATTTTGAAAATTTTATACTAGTTTCAAGATATGCCAACATGAATCATAGTATGTATATATGTCACAGCCATAGATAATATTCTTTATTCAACATAATTTCTCCTCAATCAAGCAAAAAATCATAAGGCTTATTTATGATCTTCATATGTTGAACTTAGAACTCCCTCTCTACTAATGTAGGCGACATAATCATCAAATCAATAGGTTTTTTATAAGGTTGTAATGGGGCTCGGTTAAAGGTAGGGATTTTAAGAGATGAGACATTACGATTTCAAAATCTTAACCTTTAATTTTGTCTTGGATTTCACGAAATTCAACCTTTTTCTTTAATTGATCCTTTGAAATACCCCCAAACTTATTTGAACTCATGCTCATACATTTGTTCTTTGTAGAAACTGAGCAAATTTTTTTCGCTCTTTTTTTCTTTTTTTTTTTAGCATGAGCACATATATCCTTATGAAAATTTCCTCAAACATTGCTTACCAAGACAACTTTAGTTAAGATAGGTGCACAAAATTAGGATAACTTCAAAAGATGGAGATATGGCTTGTAATGTAGGTTCATTGCAATAAACAGGCCTTTTAAGCTCAAATTTATAGTTTCAAGGGTTTAATATCATAAGGTGGGTTTGAAAAGGCTCAAACGATCCAAAGAAATAGTGCCTATATCATTTTAGATTTTTATGTCTCCTAGGATTTCGCCTCAAGAAAGTTACTAAGTCAATTCTAATCTTAAAAGAAACTAAGTTTTCATGGCTATCATTACCTAAGACTAGGATCATACAATCATTCCATTCTTCATGATAACATACAATCACTCAGATAAAGAATTTCTCTAAACATTCATTTATTAAAACGTACTCATGGCAGAAATGATTGAAACATACTTGAAAATTTTAAATTTTTTGAGCAATTATTTGTCGTACCCCCTTTAAAAAGAAGCAATATCCTCATTGCAAGAGAAAATTAATGAATGAAAACTAAACACAAGGAAGGGTGAAAAAGAAAGAGAGGTGAGTCATTAAGACTGTTTAAATACCAAGTCTTTCCTTATAATCCAATCCTAGACATGTTCATTCCCATTACCACATCACTTAGTCTTTTTCTTTTTAAAGAAGCATTTATTCATGCTTGCTATGTTTTATTATGCAGAAATTAAATCCTAATTACTCAAGAAACAAATTCCTAAAGACCTAAAATAAATAAATAAAAAGACAAGAATCCCCCCCTTTTTTATTCTTCCAACTCATTCCCCTTGTCTTCTTTAGCTCTTTATCCAATTGTATAATCAGTATCTTCCGTCCATGTCTCAAAAATGGCATCTCGCAACTCAGGAACAAAAGTGTTAGAGATATTCTTAAAAGTATTCCGAATTGAATCATCTCTGATTTTTGCATATTTCCAATAAGTTTGTTGTTGATCATGCATGAACCTGCACATATCCATCAACATTGACAACTCTGATTTCCTTGAAGTTCTTGCAATAGTTGGCATGGGAGTTGTATACTCAGGTTCAATATTTAGCTTGACTGGTTCTTCTTCTAACTCAATCCTTGGTTTAGGGTTTTCAAATCCTTCAACTAGTTTAGGACTGTTTGGTTCCTTCTCAGATTCGTCTTCGTCATTGGTTGTAACTGATTTAGTTTCATTTCATTTGTTGACTCCCCAGTATCTGGCTCAGTTGGTTCTTTGCTCACCTTGATTCAGCTCTAAGACCTTCTCTACTAACCTATCAAGATCATGACTTGTAATGCACCATTGAACATATAGTCCCTTCAAATTCGCTTGTGTTTTAACACGGGCCCTTAAGCAAAGTGAAATGATTAATGATGAGAAACAAGCAGTTCCTGTCTTCTTTTTAGCATATTCATAAATCTCCTTGAGAATAGTTTTCCCAACATTAATGGACTTTTCTGTCAATACTGCATATAACAAGAGCATTCGTTCCATCGAGATGGTAGAACTATGTGAGATAAGCATAAAACTATAGCGAACAAAATAAAACCATACATTTGCTACTGGTTTTAGGTATTCCCTTCGGCAAGAATGGCTTCCATACTTTCTTATAATCCATTGGGATCCCAGATTTGTCACAACATTAAGTACTTGTTGAAGAAAATCCCAATTTATGTTGTTCATCATAGGGTTGCACTCATCTTTTTCAACATCAGGTAAGTTAAACAAATCATTAGTGGACTAGAAGTAAGAGGTACCTTTTTCTTTAGAACGATGACCTCAATCGCATCTTGTGTGGTCAAACTTGCATAGAGCTCTCGAACTAGTTCATCATCAGAAAGTGAACGAGCATCACAAAATCGTTCCCACTTGAAAGCATTGATTGTCTTTCTAATTGGCATAGGGACAACCATCAAATCATTACTCTTCAAGTTAAAACCTTTTTCCGACATCATAGGTTGATGCTTAAAAATTGAATCAAATATCTCTTTCACTTCTTCATCAATCATAATTGGGTTTTCAGGAGTAATCTTCGACAATATAGTTACTTTGCGAGACATGGTATTTTCTTGAAAATTCGGCAAAGTTCTGCTTGCAGGAGAAAAAGAGAAATTGGCAAGGTGAGTAGAACTTGCTACGGTAACAACCTTGCCATGACAAGAATGGTGCGACTGCAGTGTGCGACAGCAATGACAGAGTGCGGTGGTGATGACGGCAATGTGCAGCAGACAATAACTTGCGACAGTAGCGGTGGCACTTTAGCAATATCTTTGCGAGGCACTAGATGATTTCGGTAGAAGGAGAAGAAAAACTAGGGTTTCTTTCGGGATTTGAGGTTGACGACACAAGAGAAAACTTTAAGGATTTTTGGGTATAAGCCAATAGCTTTGAGGGATATAAAAAATAGTAGAACGAAGAGGGGTTTATATAGGGAAAAATTAGGGCAACATGTAGCAAAAACTTAGCTGCATTAAGGTTACTTGGGCAGCAAGCAATGGAAGTGGCGGCAATAGGTGTGGAGTTTTCCCTCTTTTTGCTGTCTTGTACCTTAAATTAAGACTATATCTTACTAAAAAAAACTTATTAGTAGTTGGGCCAAATTTGACCCCTTTATTAATATAAAAATTTAAAATTTAAACAAAACAAATGAAACTAAAAAGAATTTTAAATCTTAATTAGAAAATTTCTTCTCAATAAATTACATTAAATAAATTCCTAGGAAAGGTTAGAGGGTCACAGTGGTCCCGTTTAAGTTACAATCTCTTTAGACAAAATTAATTAAATGTACTAAATTAAGAAAATAAATCCTAATTATTTATTTATTTACAAAACAAGTTTATTAAAAATCAAGGGTCTATTAATTTGAACGAGTATTCAACTCGCTCAACGTCACCATCCCAATAATGTGTTAAGACGTTGACCATTGATTTAAATGTACCTCCGTAATTGTCGTATAATTCAACAGCTCCATAAGGATAAACTCAATAGATGGTATAAGGTCCTTTCCATATGGATTTCAACTTCCTAAGAAATAACTTCTGCCTTGAATTAAACAACAAAACCTTCTGACCTTCTTTAAACTCGCGAGGTCATATATGACTATCATGCCATCTTTTTTATATTTTTTTATACATTTTGGCATTTTCATAGGAAAACAACATCAGCTCTTCCAACTCATCCAATTATAACATCCTTCTCTTACCGGCTTGCTTAAGATCAAAATTCAACTTCTTCAAAGCCCAATGAGCTCTATTCTCCAACTCTAATGGTGTCATTCCTAACGGTGTCTTAAATGTTGTTCGATAGGCCCATAATGCATCATCGATCCTTTGAGACCAACCTTTTCTACTGGGGCGTACTATCTTTTCAAGGGTACCTTTGATTTCACGATTCACTTTTTCAACTTGCCCATTGGACTTGGGGTGATAAGCGGTAGCAATCTTGTGCTTCACATCATATTTGTCAAGCAACTACTTAAGCCATTTGTTCACAAAATGAGAACCTTCATCACTAATAATAGCTCTTGGTATCCCAAGTCGTGTAAACACATGCTTATGTAAGAATCGTATGACTACCTTAGCATCATTTGTAGGGTATGCTTCAGCTTTAACCCACTTGGATACATAGTCCACAGCAACTAAGATGTATTTATTTCCATACGAAGAAGGAAACGGGCCTAAAAAATCAATGCCCCATACGTCGAATAATTCAATATCCAAAATATTTGTTAAGGGCATTTCATTCCTCCTTGATATGTTTCTGCTCCTTTTGCATCTATCATAGTCTTCACATAGGCATAAGCATCTTTAAATAGTGTAGGCCAAAAGAAACATTCTTGCAAAACCTTAGCTACCAAAGTGTCCCTTACTTGGAGATGAATGGAAATGATATAAGATCCTTGCAATCTCACTTTCAGCTACACACTTTCGGATTATATTATCTACACACTGTTTAAATAAGAACGGGTCTTCCCAGAATTAATACCGACTATCATGAAGGAATTTCTTCCTTTGTTGGTATGTCATTTCTTGAGGAATTATTCCACATGCAAGATAATTGGCAAAATCTGCAAACCAAGGTGTTTCATGAATTTGACTTACCTCAAATAAGTGTTCATCTGGGAAATTCTCATTGATAGGCTCATGTGATCGAGTTACCTCATCTTGCTCCAACCTCGAAAAATGATTAGCTACTTGATTTTCAACAAATTTTCTATCTTGGATCTCAAGGTCAAATTCTTGGAGTAAAAGTATCCAACGAATTAGCCTCGATTTTGTATCTTTTTTCGTGAGCAAGTATTTAATGGCCACGTGGTCAGTAAATACTGTAACTTTGGTACCTATAAGATATGGGCGGAATTTGTCAAAAGCAAAGAATATAGCAAATAGTTCCTTTTCAGTTACCGTATAATTGAGTTGGGCTCCCGTTAAGGTTCTATTTGCATAGTAAATGGGGTGGAACACTTTATTTTTTCTTTGACCCATCACAGCTCCAACAGCATAATCACTTGCATCGCACATCAATTCAAATGGTGTGCTCCAATCGGGTGAAATGATTATAGGGGCTGAGCTTAACCATTTTTTCAGCTCTTCAAAAGCTTCTAAACATGCTTTGTTAAAATCGAACACTACATCTTTCTCTAACAACAAACACAGGGGTTTAGAAATTTTCGAAAAATCTTTGATAAACCTTCGATAAAACTCCGCATGGCCTAAGAAACTTCTGACTCCTTTCACATTCATTGGGGCCGATAATCTTTCAATTACGTCCACCTTTGCTTTGTCGACTTGGTGGCTGAGCTGTAAAATTATTAGCACTATTAGCGGAAAAATACTTTAACATAGAGAAAATAGACGATACCTGAGCTGATAACAAAGTGAGAGCATCAACTTCATGAACTTCAGCTACACATCTTCCTGAAGCTGTTTGATTTGTTGGTCATTGATCGTTATTGCTTGCAATCCTCTCGATGAACTCATAAGCCTCATTATAAGACTTAGACAAAATTGCACAATTCCCAGAAGCATCTACCATCAATCTTGTATATGCATTGAGATCATTATAGAATGTCTCCAACTAGATACAATGAGGAATCCCATGATGAGGACACTTACGAAGTAACTCCTTGAATCACTCCCAAGCCTCATACAAAGACTCGTCATCCAATTGTTGGAAAGTTGTGATCTCATTCCTCAACTTAACGTTCTTGCTAGGTACGAAATACTTAACCAACAATCTCTCTGCTAATTCTTATCATGTAGATATGGAACTTGGTGACAATGAATTAAGCCATTCTCGTGCTCGATCTCAACTTTAACCTCAGTGCGTCTTCAATCACACCGGCTATCTTGAATGAATCACTCACCTCCATAAACAATCGAGGATGGAGATGTGGATCTTCTGCAGGCATACTACTAAATTGGCCCACCGTTTGTAGCATTTGAAACATCACTGGTTTTAATTCGAATTGGGTTGTCTGAATATCTAGCCTTCTAATTACTGGATTTAACTCATTCAAAAGCTGCACAGCATATTATCTGATGCATCAATCCCTATCATCAGCAATGAGGATGGGATTTCGCTCATGATCGGCTTAATTACCTAAGTCTTGATTCTAATTTCCAAGTTCCATCTCGACTTGTTGAGTTGTTCGTTCACGTCTTCTTTGTCTGAAAGTTCACTAAATCTCAAGGTCTACTAAGAGTAAATCGATAATCCGATCTATGCTCATAAACCCCTAAAAAGAAACTCACAAAATTAAAAAGAATAAGTAAGTAATGTTAAAAGTAACCAAATTGAAAATAAATAATATCACAAAAATGACTATGGCAACAGTTGACGATCCCCTGCAACGGTGCCAAAAACTTGTAATGCTCGGGTTTGTGCAAGTATACACAGTCATTATCAAGTAATAAGTAAGTATAGAGTTATAGTCTTCACAAGGATTGCATTTGTGCTAAGCAAATTAATTTGTAAAATTATATTAACAATTTGATAAATAAAAAAACAATATAATTGAGACGTGATGAAAAATTAAGTATCTGAAACTAAATGCAATGATCCCTAATACAATTTATCCTAAGTATGCAAACTATATGAATGAAATAGATTTTAGCAGAATTAACACAATAAGCAACAATTATAACATAAATAAGCAAGGACAATTACTTTAATTAAACTCAAATTATTATCAACATGCTTATTAATATTCGGAAAAACATTCTATGGCAACTCGATCTTTCATGAGTTTGGAAACCACATTAGGTCCTTTCAGAATCCTTTACTTAGTAAATATGCATTTTACTGGTCCTTATTTAGTAACGGTTTCTTTGTATTCGTGTGAGGTAATAGGGACGTGTTAGGTTTGAAACAGTTTAATCACACAAATCTAAAAACTATGCAGATAACAGAGCCTGGTTAGGGTCGTTATGCAACCTACAATTTAATCGGGTTAGGATCTAAATTGAGCATGCACATTTCAATTATGTGTCCATTAACCATCGTCTGGCTAGGATCGCTCAGCTAATTCAGGTGCATTTCAATCACGTATGAAAGAAATAAAGACTTGATTTTAATTGGAAACATGATTGACTGAGGCACAAGTATTATAACCATGAATCAAATAAATATTATTCAATCAAAATAATCATCCTAGCTTAAATAAAATTAAGTTATCATTATTGTAAACAAGAACAGTAAAAACATAGCAAACATTCTTGAATTGAGTTAAAGAAAATAAAGATTAAACCCAAATCAAAGTGGTTGTCACCCAATACTCTAACTGACGAAGGCTCCTTCGTTCCTTCGCTTCACTCCTTTGCTGATGTCCCTCCAAGGTGGCCGACCAAGGGCACTTTAAGAGGCTAACTTGCTAAAAATTGTTATACAAAGATGATGATAGGCGTGAGGGCTAAGAGAGTTAAGAAAGGAGAGAATGATGAATGGGTGAGGGATGATTAGAAAAGTGAGAAATGGGGTCTTATTTATCGGTGAGGCAAGGGAGCTAGTTTGCTAAAAATAGGAGTGTCCATCTTTTGAGAATTCCTCCAAGGGTGGCCGGCCATGATTTGTGGAAATGTGGCTAATTTTTGCATGATTTAAGTGCCACACATCATCAGGATCAGGACTCAGTCAATTGCAAATCTCCGAGTAAATCTCTAATTTCTTCAGCTCTTCAAGGGCCTTGTGCAATTAAACCAAAATTAGATTTATAAACATCCACATACAACCGAATTTTTGTTTGACTTGGTCCTCCATTTGGATGGTTCTGTAATAAAAATAAAGCTCTCAGACCTGTCCAAAAATAATAGATAATTTAGAGGACTAAAGAAAATAATTTAACCACTTTAATTAATCAATTTACTTAATTAATTAAAACCCAATTTATTAATGAAATATATTAAAATAAATTATTAAATATAAATTTATATTTTATTATTTAATTTAATCATGCATGGCCCACTTTATAGTTTGAAAATATAATATGCTGAAATTAATATAAAAGAAGCCATTTTCTGCATGAAACTATATAGTAAAGCATAAAATCATATTTTAATAATTTTTGTGTCCCAATTTCATATTTTCATATATTTCATTAATTTATTAAGAAATTACATTTTTTTAATAAAAAATTTAAGTAAAAAGGTGAAGAATTATATAGGAAAAATCTATATATTTTTCAGTTTACAATGGCCTACCACACGGCCTATCACACGGTCCTGTGGCGTCGACAGATTTCAATTTTGGCTGCGCCAAATCCCCTTTTTTTGCATTTCAGGAACACACCTAGTATGATTTTGATGTCAAACCACACCCGAGCCTTTCAGAACTGCTAACGAACTACAACCCCCGAAGCCTTAAATCACCGATGGAATCCCAGCCGATCCTTGACCCTTGCCTAAATCGAGAGTAGCAAAACAAACCCTCTCATTAAACACTTAGCCGAAAAATGTTAAGCAACTAACAAAACAAACAAACTTACCGAATGAGGCAGTCAACGTTGCACAAAAATAATGAGACAGATTCAGAAAAGAAGTCGAAAAGAAGTGAGAAAGGGAGAGGTAGAATTTCGACAGAGGGGAGAAGGGAAAGAACGTTAGTTTTCAGTTTTTTTTTGGAAACAAGAAAATTTTGAAAAAAAATACAGAATAAAATCAAATTATCCTAAATCCCCCCTTTCTCTCCCACTAACCCACTAACATACAACATCCTCAGACTTCCTATTTGACTGAATATCTCTCAGTCAAACGAGCAAAAATAAACTCCAACGCTCACACAGGGAATTGAAGCAAAACCTCTACATAACACACAGACTCTCTTACCACTCGAACCAGCAGGAACATTCTTATATGGTTTTACAAATAATTTAATATAAGCCCACTGAGCAAGTATAAGGCTTAAGTTAGAAAAATACCAAAATTTGCCAAAGGTTGAACTTGAGACCTCTCATAGACTCCCAGAACACTTAACCACTGAAGCAGACAGATATTTGCGTTAGAATTATCCAGAAACAGAAATAGAATTATTGGGGCATTACAACTCTACCCCTAAAAGAAATTTCAACCGCGAAATTTACCTGATCAGAACAGATGAGGATATTGCTGACGCATCGAGTCTTTAGGTTTCCACGTAGCCTCCTCAGTGCTATGATTCTGCCACAGCACCTTCACTAATGGGATGGACTTCCTCCTCAGAACCTTAACATCACGATCTAGCATCTGAACCTATTCCTCCTCAAAGGTCAAATCCGGTCTAACCTCAATCTTCTCAACAGAAACAACGTGGGATGGATCAGACAGGTATCGCGTCAACATTGAAAACGTGGAAGACATTATGGATGCGGTTTAACTTTGGAGGTAACTCCAACTGATAGACAACTGGCCCCACATATTTCAGAATCTAGTACGGCCCAATAAATCTAGGGCTCAGCTTACCCTTACGACCAAACCTCAGAACCTTCTTCCACAGAGAGAACTTAAGAAAAAAATAAAATCCTCCACAGAATACTCAATCTCAAGCCTCATCAGATTTGCATACGATTTCTGTGTGCCAGAAGCCGCTTTCAGACGATCCCGAATCAGTATATCCTTGTCCTCAGTCTCAGAAACCAACTCAGGACCCAAAACTTGACATTCACCCAACTCAGGACAACATAGCGAATTGCGACACTTACGACCATACAATGCCTCGTAAGGTGCCATCTGAATGCTAGCCTAGAAGCTGTTACTATAGGCGAACTCGGCCAACGACAGATAATCCTCCCAACTACCTCATAATTCGATCACACAACTCCTAAGCATATCCACCAGTATCTGAATCACCCTCTCGGATTGACCATTTTCTGAGGATGGAACGCAATACTGAAGTCCAATCTCAAACCCACTTCTTCTAGAACATAGATGTAAAATGAGGATCTCTGTCGGAAATAATCGACACTGGAACCCCACGCGGTCTAACTATATAAAAAATATACAACTTCGCTAGCTTCTGTACAGAATAGTCAGTTCAAATAGGAACGAAGTGAACAGACTTGGCCAATCGATCCACGATGACCCAAACAGAATCCTTCTTAGTGGGTGTCAAGGCAACCCACTAACGAAATCCATAGTCACTCGTTCCTAAGGGAATTTTAATTGGCTACAGCAAACCCGAAGGTAACTGATGCTCAGCCTTAACCTACTGACATGTCAAACATCAAGCAATGAAGTCGGTAACCTCATGCTTCAACCCCGGCCACCAGTACAATTTTTGGAGATCGTGATACATCTTATTACTGCCAGGATGCATAGCGTAAAGACTAATATGCGCCTCCCTCAGAATCGACTGTCTCAGATCTGAATCATTTGGCACACAAATCTGACCTTGAAAACACATAATTCCATCATTATTCAATCTAAAATCTGTAGTAGTAGTACCACTCTCAACTTGACGGAACCACACACCCAAAGTCTCATCCATTAATTGTTTATCTCGAATCTGCTCAATCCAGGTCAGCTTAACCTGTAACTTGGCCAACAGACTCCCATCATCAAACAGACTAAGGCGAGCAAACATCGCCCTCAAATCAATCGTCACCCTACGACTCAGAGTATCGGCCACCACATTGGCTTTACCCAGATAATACTCTATCGTGCAGTCATAATCCTTAAGCAGTTCAAACCAACGACGCCGCCTAAGATTTAACTCTTTCTGAGTAAGGAGACTTGAAACTCGTGTGATCGGTATAGATGATACACCTCTCACCATACAAATAGTGTCTCCAGATTTTCAACGCAAAGATTACTGCAGCCAACTCGAGATCATACGTCAAATAATTTGTCTTACGTGTCTTAAGCAAACGGGATGCATAGGCTACAACTTTCCCCTCTTGCATCAACACACATCCCAAGCCAACATGTGATGCATCACTATATACCACAAACTCCTTGCTGAATTCAAACTATATTAGAATAGGAGCCTGAGTCAAAACAGTCTTAAGCTTTTCGAAGCTTGATTGTTGCGCATCTGTCCAAACAAATAGAACCCCCTTACGTAGCAGCTTAGTCAATAGAGCAGTGATCAAGGAGAAGCCCTCCATAAAACACCGATAATAACCCGCTAGACCCATAAACTACAGATTTCAAACATATTCTTGGGTAGTTTCCAATCCAACACATCCTCGATCTTTCCAGGATCGACTCGAATCCCTTCAATAGAAATTACATGCCCCAAAAAAGTCACTTCATGTAGCTAGAACTCACACTTGCTAAATTTCGCATAAAGTTGCTTCTCTCAAAGAATCTGAAGCACTACTCTAAGGTGCCCATCATGCTTATCCTCAGTCTTATAGTATACTGGAATGTCATCGATGAAGACCACGATGAACTAATCTAGATATGGCTGAAATATCCGATTCATCATATCCATGAATACAGTCAGTGCATTCGTCAACCCGAAAGGCATAACTAAGAACTTGTAATGTCCCTAACAAATTCTAAATGCGGTCTTATGCACATCCACCTCTTTCACTCTCAACTGATGATACCCCGAACGGAGGTTGATCTTAGAGAACATAGAAGCTCTTAGGAACTGATCAAATAAGTCGTCAATCCTCAAAAATTGATACTTATTCTTAATGGTCAGCTTGTTCAACTGTCGATAATCTATGTACATCCTCATGGTCTCATCCTTCTTCTTAACAAATAGTACCGGTGCTCTCCACGGAGACACACTAAGACGGATGACGCCACGGTCCAGAAGTTCTTACAGTTGAGCCTTAAACTTAGTGAACTCTTTCAGTGCCATACAGTAGGGAACAATGGACACCGGAGCTCTACCCGAAAGGAGCTCAATCCCAAATCCCACTTCTCGGTTAGAAGGTAATCTCGGTAATTTCTCAAGAAATACGTCTGAAAAATCCTTTACTGTTCTGATGTTCCCAAAGAAGAGTCCCCAGAACCAAAAACACTCACATAGGCCAAGTACGCCTCACACCCTTTTCGAACCAGATTCTCAGCCATCAACACGGAGATCACGTTAAACAAATAATTCTGATGCTCACCGATTACGACCACTTCTCTATCATCATCAGTCCTCAGAACGACCCTCTTAGTCGTGTAATCTAAACTAACTTGGTGCTTAACTAACTAATTTATGCCTAGAACCAGGTCGAACTCCCCAAATGGAAGCTCCATAAAATTTGCCAGAAATATCTCCCCTTGCACCTCTAATGGAACATCCTTATATAGTTTACTAACCTGAACAGGCTGCTCCAACGGACTTATCACGGTAACCTCACTAAAAGTACTCTCAACTGATAACCCCAGATTTTCGGAAACAGAATACGCCATATAGGAATGAGTAGATCTTATGTTTATCAGAGCAAAGTAAGGTACATCGAATATATGGAACGTACCGGTGTTTACGTTAGGAGTATTTCTGTCCTCTCATCAATGTGCAGCACAAACCAAAGTAGGTTGTCTCGTCTCGATCTAACCAGCACCTCTGCCCTGTGCTCTCTGTCCACGACCCAAACCGTTACCACCCCTAGCTTGTCCATGGCCTTTAGATGGCTACTGAACTACTTTCTGAGGCTATACAGTACCCGAAGCTGGATCTTGCATCTAACCTGTACGCTGTAGACACTATCTAATATGATGCTCAAGAGACCTAAATCTTAAACATGCCCCAATCTTCCTCCAGCACTCTCCCGGATAGCGTTTCCCATAATCTCTACAAGGCAGCATCCAACTGAAGCAGTAGAAGCCCCCACTCCTACTGACCCATCAGATCTGGCATTTTTCTTAGGTCTTTGTACAGAACTCGAAGGCTCTGAATCCCTCTTGTTCTTTCCTCTATCCCTGTCTCTATTTTAGCACTCCGCAGACTTAACATCCTCCGTTATCATTGCCTTCTCCATCAAAATAAAAAACTCACGCTCCCTCTGCGAAGCAATCAAAACCCTCAAATTATCCTTTAGGCCATCATCAAATCTAACACACCTCTCATACTCGGATGCCGCCATACATCGAGCATAGTGGCTCAGCCTCAGAAATTTAGCCTCATACTCAGCCACAGATCGATCATCTTGTGTAAGATTCAAGAACTCAAACCTGCGAGCATCGACATTACTGGCCCCCACATATTTGCTCTGAAACGCAGTCTTAAAGAACTCCCAAGTCAAGCGCTTAGGTTGTGTGCCCTTCTCAACTACCAACCACCACTAGTATGCCTCGTCACGAAGCAAGGAGTCTGCATCCTTCAGTTTCTGCTTGAAAGTACAGTCTAAGTCATCCATAATTCTCTCAGTGGCCTCCAACCAATACTCAGCCACATAGGGGTGACTCCTGTGACACCCCTAAATAACTCAGCTCCATTGGACCAGAGTCTTTCAGTATAGACCCTCGACCCCAGATCCAGGATTGGGTACAGTGACCCTCTCTAATATTCTCAGCATGGCTTGGGACAGTGTGTCGTCCCCAGCCAAATGACTCTAAGACTCAGTCCTAGTAGCAAGTGACGCAGGTGTCTCACTAGTGTCTAGGTACGGCATGCAGCCCAGAGATGAAGACTCAGTCTCACATCCACGGATACTTCGTGCGCTCATTGTAATTTCAGAGTTTATCTACATTAAGAATTTTATGCATCAGTTTTAGTTTTTTATTAGCAAAAATTTTATGTAATAATATTAGAAGTTCGGTAACATTTTCGTAAGTTTTAGTCTCTATTCGTTTCACTAAAGTTTCAGATAGTACTAACTATAGTTAACTATATACAGTATTTTAGAATAATCTATCTAAGTTTCAAAATACTTACAGGATCAGCGTCGGAGACTCGATGTACCATACACTTAACCAGAGTGTTTAAGATCATTTACAAACCAATTCTTTAAAATCAAATTTTGAAACCCAAAATCCACAATCGAGTTTTGCATCCTGCCTCTAATACCATTAAATGTAATACCCCGAACCTGGTCTAGACGTTATGATCGAATTCGAAATTGTCACATAAAATGGGTTGAAATACCATTGTCGTTAAGTTAAAACATTTCCAGTTCATTAGCCTTTATCGCTATTATTAGTTTTAAAGCTCTTTTTCATTTAATCACTTAGAGATACAACGTATTTGTAGCGGAAGCTTGTAAAAAAAGTCGTGTTTTGAAATCCGTTCAAGATTTTAAAAACCCTTGCATTTGGAAAACCATCATAGTTATAAGTAAAAACCAGAAACCCAAAACCAACGTCAAAATTTAAAAAAGGGTCCAGAAAATACAACCTCAATGCCAAAACTTAATAACCCAAAACCAAAATAAAATAGTAAAGTAGGTGGTCACCGTCGAGTCCTCCGCTGCACCGATCCACCTAAGACTGTAATTACCTGTACAGACAAATAGAGAATGGGTGAGTTTATGTAAACCTAGTGTGTATCCCCAACAAAATTCAGCAGGTTCACATATAGAATATCACAAATTAGATAGATTCATAATCGAGCCTGGGCCCATGTTAGATACAGATACAGATTCTGGCCTGAACCCCATTTTAGATGCAGACACAGTTATAGAGATGCAAATCATATATTAGAATCCTACCCCATCCTCTACACACTATCTCTGTCTATCCCTACACACTATGTGGGGTTTAAAACACCCATCCAACCCTACATACCATTCTTTACCGATGTGGCACATATCAGATATAACGCAGCTGTGCTGCCAGATATGAGGCATAATCTGCCTTTTAGAACACTTCTTCCAATATATATATATCATCCCACCCCAATCACAGTAACAGAACATGCATACAGAATTAACAGATAAATCATGTTTAACATGCTTTCATAAACAGATAATAAATAAACAAACATAGGCATGCTCATAAGCATATTTTAATCTAACAGTTCACTTGGTTTTAGGTTTACATAGCATTTATCAGCCCTATGGTAGGCCCACAGTCGACTAGGACAACTCGTACGAACCTACTAAAAATTTCAGAATAATTAGCCCACATGCCCGTGTAGCCTGCTCGTGTGGGCCCACACACTTTGATTGGTCTTACCTGTGTGGATCACATGGCCTAGCCCAGTTACCACATACCCGTGTGGCGTGCCCGTGTGAGCCCACACGTCCACACTCCAGACATCACACGGTCGTGCCTTGCATATGGCCTGGCCTTCGTCGATCACACGGTCGTGTCGTCGCACACAGCCTGCCACACGGCCGTGTGGCGTCGACAGATTTCAATTTTAGCTTTCGTTGAATCCAATTTTTCCACATTTCGTGTACACACGTGATATGATTTCGATGCCAAACCACACCTGAGCCTTTCAGAATCACCAATGAACAACAACCCTCGAAGCCTTAAATCACCGATGGAATCCCAACCGATCCTTGACCTTCGCCTAAATCGAGAGTAGCAAAACAAACCCTCTTGTTAAACACTTAGTTAAAAACGTTAAGCAACTAACAAAACAAACAAACTTACTGAATGAGGCAGTCAACGTTACACAAAAATAATGAGACGAATTCAAAAAAGAAGTGAGAAAAGGAGAGGTAGAATTTCGGCAAAGGGGAGCAAGGAAAGAATGTCAGTTTTCAATTTTTTTCGGAAACAAGAAAATTTTGAGAAAAATAGAACAAAATGAAATTATCCCAAATCCCCCCCTTTTTCTCCCACTAACCCCCTAACATACAACATCCTCAGACTTCCTGTTTGACTGAAACTCTCTCAGTCAAACGAGCAAAAATAAACTCTCATGCTCACGTAGGGATTCAAACACAGAACTTCCACACAACACACAGACTCTCTTACCACTCGAACCAGCATGCTCATTCTTATATGGTTTTACAAATAATTTAATATAAGCCCACTGAGCAAGTATAAGGCTTAAGTTAGAAATATACCAAAATTTTCCAAAGGTTGAACTTGGGACCACTCATAGACTCCCAGAACACTTAAGCACTAAAGCGGACAGATATTTGTGTCAGAATTATCCAAAAATAAAAATAGAAATATTGGGGCGTTACAAATTATTTTGTTCTACACCCGTTTAACTTACAACTCTATCACTTTTCTGAGTTTTACTGTTCTATCGTAGAAACATCAGTTTAGCTCTATACTTAGCTAAAATTAAGTTATTATCAAACAATCATAATCGGTATCGATAGCTTGTAAAGTATACAGAGATTTCTTACTCAGAATGTCTATAACCATATTCGTTATTTTCAAGTGATATACAATTGTCAAATTATAACCGTTCAACAATTCAAGTCATATATGCTATCTCAAAGTCAAATCTTTCTGCAACATCAGATACTTCAACTTTTTATAATAGGTGAATATATGACATTTTTCACCAAACAAGTAATGTTATCAGATTTCAACATAAAAACAATAGTTGCCAATTTTAGATCATGTATCGGGTAATTCTTTCCATGTGGCATTTAATTGTCTAAAAGTGCAAGCTATTATTTTGCCTTACTACATAAAAACAAAAGTGCAGGCTAGTCCTGTTCAATAGTGCAGTACTGTAATAACAAATTCCTTATCCGATTTAGGCTGAACCTGAATTAATATTTTGATGAACAGAGCTCCCAACTGGTCAAAACTTTACTAACATTTGTTAGTCCATTCAAATCTTACATCTTTCTATAATAACTATGTCATCAATGTAGCTATTTTAATTATTAACATTGAAGCTGTGAGTTTTTCCAAAGCCACAACCATCAGATAGATCTAAAACCATAGTGCATTAATATAACTGACATTTCAACCGTATAGATAAAGCAACACTTCAATATCAATAGTGTACCTCAAATTAAAATAGGAAGAATCGAAAGTGGCCCTTATAATAACCAATGCAGTAATTCAGTTTCTATAATCTGTAATCTCTATCACCAAATTTCATGATCGAGTCAATATTTTTAACGGTAATAAATGTAATTACCTCCAACAAATGAATATCTTTCATAGATAAACCATGTCTGAATAATAAATATATTGATGATATCTCAGAGAAAATTCAAAAGGGTAATATCACGCATACTCTGTAACGCCCTGATTTTTGGGCCTGGAAGTATTGGGCCTTGAGTCTGGGTTCGGGTGGAAAATGGCCCGAATAATTTGGATGTTAATATTATTTTCTATGTTTAGTTTAGTAATTAAATAAATTACGAAGGGTTTATGGTGTGGGAAAAAAAGGCCCAAGAGTAAATTTAATTCGAGGTAATTCCAGAATTTTAATTTTGGGAGAGAGGGTTCTCGCGATATGGGCTTTTAAAGTTGAGGTGGTAAAATAGGACACAAATAAGGCCTTGGTAAAGTGGCAAGGTGGCGCCACTAAGTTCCTAAAAAAAATGGTGTCTGGGAAGGAATTAAAGGTCCAGGGTTCAAGTTGCAAGGTAGGCATATTGTTATTTTTTTTAGGCATGTGCCGGGCATGTGATCACTTAAGTGAATTTCGGCAAGGGCCTTAGGGAGGTTGGGCCTATTGTTTTAGTTGATATTAGGGTCAGGTTCTTTTCTTTTTCTGTCTTGGAGAATTAGGGTTAGCCTCCTATAAGCTTT
The DNA here is from genome assembly GCF_007990345.1 of Gossypium hirsutum. Classification (NCBI taxonomy): domain Eukaryota; kingdom Viridiplantae; phylum Streptophyta; class Magnoliopsida; order Malvales; family Malvaceae; genus Gossypium; species Gossypium hirsutum. The sequence continues at coordinate 94,267,505 of NC_053426.1, read as the reverse complement.
CACTGTCATTCATCCTTTCTGAGTTCTCACAAAAGCTGAAAACGCAAATTCCTTCTCCTTGGTGTCGATTTCTTCTTCCTCTCTTTTTCCTCCATTTTATTTCTTCTTTTTTGATTTTTATTCTAGCCAAAACCTTCCTTCTAATCACCTTACTCACCTCCTCTGTCGATCTCATCCTCCACAAAACCTCCATTGCGGATTGCCATAAAAGTCGAAATCCCGAAAGCTCACTTCTTGTGCCGATTTCTCCAACCCAAAATCCTTCAGTTATTTTTGTTCTTTTTGATCAAATTTCATCTTCTCTAAACCCTTAGTATCTGTCGGAAACATTACTTTAAAGTTATAGCCTCAAATCGTCATCTTCTTCGTCACTTAAAAAGCCGAAATACCATAGATTTAGGGACTTATAGCCGAAACTTTAGATCTCCTGGATTTGAGGTCTACTATCATTTAGAGGATAGATCTGTAGCAGATCTGCGTAGAAATCAAAAAGGAATAAGTGGTAAGTGCTCATCACCTTAGATCTAGTCTTATTTTACAATTTAGAAAAGCCGAAGTCCCTAAAATCTAGGGAGGCTGTCGATTTGGGCATAGGGCTTTAAGGGTCTTTAACCAAAAATTTCTTTTGGTGATTAGTGTCTTCTAGAGGTTTGATCGAAGGCTTGGATCTTTGGAGCAACTAGACTTGGACCTAGTCATCGGTTTTCGGCAAAAAGGTAAGATTCTAAAGGCTTTAGGGGCATGGTTCGAATATGGGTAGGTGAATATTAGGATTGGTTGTTGTGGGTTGCAATCTAAGAATTGTGGTAATCAATTGTAGGACATCATAAGGGATCTCAGTAGCAGTCGTCGCAAAATAGGTGTGTATCGAACACCCTCTCATAGTTCAATTCGGCAAAAGCCGAAATGCCAAAATTCCGGCATTTCGTGGGCTTGTGAGTGTGCAAGTGCTCACAAGATGTTTAGAAATCATTAGATCTGAAATCGCAAGTGGTAAGTTAGTTGTGTGTGAAGTTTCGTGCACTTCGATAATTGGGCCTCGATAGGCTAAAACTGGGCCCACTGGGCTTACGGGCCCATATGGGTAAATAATAAAAATATATAATATGAAAAAATAGGCAATAAGTATGTTCTGTTAGACTGTAGAATCGAAACTGCTTAAACTGGTAAACTGGTCATAAAACTTAAGTTAAATGGGCTTAAATTGCTAATGGACATTGTAGGGCCCATTAGGGGTTTTAGGGCCCAATGGCTAAAATTGTGAAATTGAGACAAATAAATTATTGCGATGACAAATGGGCTAGTAAGGACCGTAACATTCATGAGAACCCTTAAAACTGATAAAATTACTGAAATACCTTTATAGGTGGAAAATTTACAGATTTACCCCTAGGAGTAAAATTACTAATATACCCCTAGGGTTAAGGTTGACCTGAATGCATGTTTGACTGTTACTATTTACTGCATGCCATGTTATTATTATCTGATGCATGGGACTGGGTTATTGATGGAGGAAGTACTGAAAGTGGCTTGTCCACGTACTGGAGGCTCTGCCTCAACTTACTGATATCTGAGCAGCAATGCTGCAACTGTGGAGTGTAGGGCTGGGTAGGTTGAGCTATTCCCCACATGGAGTGTAGGGCTGGTACGGGTGGAGTGTAGTGGTTGGTTATAGGTTGGGTTGGGCTTGCATACACGAATATGTCTGTTCTGTTCTAGAATGGGTCTATGGGCCATACTGTTATCTGAAAAGGGGCTAAGGCCCAGTTTACTGTATTCTGAAAAGGGTTTCGGCCCAGTACCCGCTGTTATCTGAATAGGGCTTAGGCCCAATGGGCTTGAGCTGACTTGGGCTTTGGATGGGTTTTCCATACACACTAAGTTTTCCAAACTCACCCCCTTTCTCTTCCATCCTTGTAGGTGAGCCCTAGTTGGTGGACTTGGAGCTGGGCGGGATTCAGAGTGGCCACGAAGATTAAATTTATAGTTTTTAAATAAGTTTCAATTAGCTTCCTTTTAAATTTCGCATTTATTTTTTATTATTTCTATTTTGGTTAAAGTTGTAATAAGGTCGCTCTGTTATTTTTATTTTGGGTTTTTAAATTACTTAAATTGTTTTTAACTTGAGATTCACATCACTTAAATTGATTCCTTAAAATTGGATAGCCCTAGGGCGCGTTTTATAAATGTTACTTATTTTCAAAATATCACGATAACCGAGCAAAGCTTCCGCAACGTAAATGTTTTCAAAGGAAATAAATATTTTAAATAGACTTAAACTTAATTTGTTGTTCGTGGACAAGTAATAAGCTTAAAGTGTGGCATTGGATGTGTGCATGTCTAGGATTGGATCATGGAAGAGCTAGGTACTTAAGCAGTCTAATTGAGTCACCTCCTCTTTTCTTGAATCCTACCTGGTGCGCTGCTTCCATTCACTTTAATTTAAAACGAAAATATTCTTTAAACACTAAGAAACATTTTACATAAAACATGACTTCTCTAATAACGCTTCAATGTGACACGCCAGATTCGGTCGTAACGTCTAGGCCGGGTTTGGGGTGTTACATGCTCAGTAGAGAAAACTGTGATAAAGACAATATAACTTGCACATTCGCAATTTAGGGCTTTAATCAGTAGAAATAGAAAATAACATCATATGAATCTTATCCTCAAATCTTATATCAATCATGATGAATTAGAAAACCCAAGTAAGGTAGAGCAATACCGCTCATAAATCAACCTGACTTACAGTAATTCCATCTATCATGATTTACTAGCCTTTCAATACGACAAATATTGCATCTGAACATGAACAATTTCATGTGCCTCTGAGAATAACAGAACTTATAGAGTACCCAAGAGAAGTTTCTGTAATATACTAAATTATAATAGCTGCCTTCAAATATCTTTGCAATTTCACCACTATTCTACTAACTAATTAAGTCATCAATAATCTTACATTATTCAATTCACTGAAAGAGTCAATTCGGAAGAATTTTTGGCTAATCCGTTATGTAAATATCATATCTGGATAAGTCGTTTACTCCTGAATAACTTTTTCCTTAACAATGACATCACATATTCAGAATAATCTTTAGAAAAATCTTATATCTCTTTTAATACTGTCTTTACTTACTAACCCATTCTGACTACATCATTAATCTTTCAGCCTTTGAACTCTTTATTCAACATTCATGAGCTTAATCCATCTAAATCTTGTGAATTTCATTGCATAACACTATACTGGTAAGGGGGTGGAGATTGTAAGCCTCAAAATTTAACTTTCATAAATACAAACATATCACTTAACATTTATCATTAACATGTTCATTATAAAACATTTATTTCATACCTTTATAGGGCCCCTTTTATCATACGCAACATTTTTACTCGAACATTGCGAATATCACTTTTAGCATTATCAAAATTAGCTCGGTTGGAAAGCCTATCTTTCTATTTGCAAAATAATTTTCATCAGAGTCGGGAGATATCACACTATCACAGGTTATATAATGGCATGTATTTTCTAGACTCCACATACACTACGTTCAGTTCGAGAATTCACTAAACCGTAGCTCTGATACCACTAAATGTAACACCCCTAGCATGTATCCATTATCGAAATAGGGTTTCAGAGCATTACCAAAACTTTCAAAAACATTTACAGATAAATCATGCAAGTTACTATTCAAATTCTGAAATCATTTGTAACGTCCCTTAAATGGAACCTCGAGGTCCAATATGAGCATTAGAGTGATTCGGGACTTAATCAGAACTTCTAAGATTTTTTTTTGCAAAATTTTAAAAATGTTCCAAGGTGCAAGGCTCACACGCCCGTGTGGTCCAAGGGACATGCCCGTGTGACCCTAGGACACGCCCGTGCTGGAGGCTATGTTCGACCCCGTGCAATTCTCAAACTTGTGCACACGGCCATGCCACACGCCTGTATGCTAGGCTTCAAAATTATGTGCATGTTTCACATGCTCATGTTCTAAGTCGTGTAGCACACAAGGCTGAGACACACGCTCGTGTCTCTGCCCGTGTGGTCAATTTTGGGCATTTTGTTTATCAAATTTAAGGTACAAGGGACACACGGCCTAACTATACGCCCATGTACACGGTCGTGTGTCACACACGGTCTAGACACACGCCCGTGTGTCTGCCCGTGTCGAAAAAATAAAGCCATTCCTAGCTTCATTTCTTACCAAAAATCACACCCATAACCTGCACTTGAATCACACATCCAAATACTAACCATTTCAAGCATTCAAATCAAGCAAATTCCATCATTCATCATGGCATATCAATTCATGTATACATGTCTATAATCTTGCCTTAGTTAAGTCCTCAAGTTAGGCATAATTTGATCAACTACTTAACATGTATGTAGCTACCATAGTTTGACATTAAAAGTATACTAAAACAAACCATTAGTAGCCATTCCAATGGCTAGATTACAAGCACCATTTACATTTACATGCCAATATGGTCAATATATCCTATAGATGCCATTACAACCATAATTTATTTACCATATTTTACCAACATGGGCTGATGGATAGTGTGAGTGATCTCTGCCAAGCTTCCAATCCAGCGAGCTTCAGATTTACTATAAAATAGGGAAATAAAACTAAGCATAAAATGCTTAGTAAGTTCGTATAACATGGTACATAACTTACCCATCATTCTATTTTGAGGTAACTATGTAAGCCATTTTCAATCAACTTTCCCTCAAGGCCTACACATATCCTCATTGCCCTTGTTAGTCATATATTCTATAATAACATCTCAAACATATATGAGCTCAACAACAATCAAGTTTTCATGCATATATGCTTTCCGCAACATGTATTCATTTAACATGTATAAATCATCTCTTTATATTACAAGTAAAATCTCATAATAGTTTATCTCAAGTTTAGATCATTTCATATAAGAACTTTACCCATATTACTTAGAATATCGAGGTCACGATTAGTACACTCAAGGTATACAAGTTCATAATCAAGAATGAACATATATTCATCAAATAAAGTCCATGTACAAATATCATCATATCATGTTTTCATATATCATTTGTCATGTATCATCATTTTCTTGTATTTCAGACAGATTCGTGTAATAACTCATTTTATCATTTATATCCTCTCATGTCTAGAATTGTTAACCGTTGAATTTATTCGGAATATCAATGGATACGCAGGTAATACACTCAAGGTGTATGAATCAGGATCCATCAAATAATGTCCAATGGTACCCATAAGGTACTATATCAGAGAGTACACTCTCGAGCCACACATGTATACAACAGGATTACCAGTTCAGGATAAATCCTTTTTATGACATATGCTCTAAGGAGCTTGATCTAGATTACCCATCCGTGCTAAATCCAATCTATAACATATGCTCGAGAGGACTTATATCAGGATTACCCGTTTGGGCTAAATCCTTTCTATAATGAGGTCAATGGGATTACTCGTCCGAGCTAAATCCCGTTAACAACAAATGTAGGACCTCATTCATTTCAGGAAATCACATATCCATCAATTTTCCATTATATTCAACTGGGATTTAAACATTTTTCTCAAGCATTATCGGGCATGTGATTATTTCATACATCCACAACATTCATATAATTCAAAAAAACACATTCCACATTCATTTCAAGCATATAAGTAACATTCTCATCGTTTATCCTTTATCATCTATTGAGCATTATCATTTTATTTAAACATTTTTATTCATCAGCCTTGATCGGATATATAATCATTTCACATATTTATGACATTTATACAATTTAAAAAGACACAATCAATGCAAGCATGTAAATAAACACAATTTAGTTACACGAACTTACCTGGACAATGTTCGTGTAAGTAAAATATACTAATCCGACATTTTCCTTTTTCCTCGTTCTAGCTCCAAATTTGGTCTATCCGGATTTATACGAGTAAATTTTACATTAATTTCTCATATTTCATACTCATTTGGACTCAATTTACATCCTAGGCAAAATTACCATTTTGCCCCTAACTTTTCCATAAATTCTCATTTCGTCCCTAGGCTCGGAAAATAAAATTTGTGCAATTTACCCCCTATTCCAAGCCTAACCAAAATCCCATTACAGAATTTATAACACATGTATTCAGAAAAAGTCGGCATTTTTCTTCAATTTCACAACTTTACATTTTAGTCCCTAAATCATGTTTTCATCAAAAATCACTTTGTAAAAGTTGTTTATCTATCAACAACCTTTCATTTTCTACCATAAATTTCTTATTTTCAGCATATACATCCATGACCCATTTTCCATACTTTGATAACTTCTCAAATTGATCCCCCAAATAGATAGATTAAGTTATCTCAATTTTAAAAATATCAAAATTACTAAAAACGGGCCAAGGAAACTTACCCAATTTGGCCACGAAAGTTTCTTCTCTCTCTCTTAGGTTTTCCACGTATTTTTGGTGAAGAATATGAGAAAATAAGATGATATTTCTTTTTATCATCTCTTAATTAATTAAATTATTTCACTTTCCAATTTAGTCTTTGCCCTTTTTCTAGATTTCCATGGATAAGTCACTATAATATCTACATACTTCTCTTTGATGGTCTAATTACCATATAAGGACCTTAATTTTTGAATTCCATAGCTATTTGATCCTTCTAGCTACTAGAATCCAACTTTTTCATTTTATGCGATTTGGTCCTTCTCATAATTAAACAGAAAATCGGTAAAATTTTCTTATCAAAATTTTCACATGACATTTCTATCATATTATAGACCATGTAATAAATTAAAAATAAATTTTATTTTGGCTCAAATTTGTGGTCCCGAAACCACTGTTTCGATTTCACCGAAATTGGGCTGTTACACTACCTAATGTATTGTTAGTCCAAACAGTCACATCTATGTCTTTATCTTCTGAAATTCATCTGCTCTAATACCCAAGATAAGGTATATCATTGATTGGACTAGATAGACAACATAATAATATTTTAATCGACTTGCTCTATTTCGATTAGACTATAGGCCATTTAGATTATCTATTAATATAAGTTGCCTTCTTATATAATGATTCAACCCCATAATGCAACTTAATATTAGTTAAATATTAGATAATTAGTGAGCAATATTTCCTTACATTTTGATTTGCATGCAAAAACTGTTGAGGACATTATACAAAATGATATTAATAAGAATGAAATAATTTTATTAAACCAATCTATTTGCAAAATTGCAAGTACATTTAACAACATCACTACACTAAGGGCACTAAAACCACAACAAGAAGCCCATTTCCACTTCTTCCAACTACTTTTTGGTGGCCATCTATACACAAAGATTATTTTGCCTTAAATCTCTCTAGACAATGTTTTTATTATCACGTAAGAGGCATCTATACACAAGTGTCACAGGCCAAGGTGTAAAACTTGTGACTATCGCACAAGATGCATCCCATGGAGGTTTATCTATTAGATAGGGATCATTTGACCTATGAGAACTGGCCCGATTCAAAGAGCTATTGGTGAAGCTGGTCCATTTGAAGCCTGTGTAGGCCAATGATACAAATATGGAAAGATAGGGTACCTTGGTAATTATGGGAACTAATATTAGAAAATTAAGGGGAATCATATCTTGTAAGTTTAGATTATATTTGATATTGTAAATCTTGTAAACCCTTTAATTAAAAAGATAGGATAATCTCGTCCATCGATGTAACTTGATCTAGACCGTCAGTTTTAAGAGAGCTCAACTATAAATAGAAAGCGTCCCCCTCACTTGTAAATCATCCATTGGGATTCCATTCTTTATTTTTTCTTATATTCTTTGAAAGAAAGTAATACAATTTAGAGCATTTACTCAAACACCTCTTGTGCATAGTTTTTTGTGGCTTTATGTTCTTTTGTGCCTTCTTTTGGCTAGAGTTGCTTCTACTATATAAATTGGTAACTTGGAGAAATTCTTTGTGAACCTCAATTGTTTGGTAGTTTGGCTGACTTAGGGATCGCCTAAGGTAACACGGATTGCAAGACTAAAGTTCTAGTCCAGTGACACAAGAATATCGTTATTTATCTTAGTGCCTAATTCAACATAGATGTAAATAAATTTCTTTAATAATTTACAAATGGAGATGTAGGCATCCTGGTTCCACTAAAGGGTTAAACTTTCCATTTTACCTACGAGTCCAATATAAAAGGGTCACTGAAACCCCAACCTACAACGTAAAAGCTTTAACTTTCAACTTTTTTGTTTTGGTCTTCGTAAAAAATGATATCTAGATTATGAATTTGAAAAAATCTCTTTAAGGGCATTAATGTTCTATGTAACTCCAAGATAAAATACTCATGAGAAAAGAAAGAAGAGCAAATATGCCAACCCATCGCAAATCACGAACAAGGTTAGAGCCCATAAAAAGACCAGATCAATGAAGATTAGTCGAAAGAAGAATTTCCAGTAACCAAAAGAGAACTTATAAGTTATTAATTATATTATTCTTTTTGTGTCTATTAAAACTTTAATAGTATAAATACAACACAGTTACAAGTATGATACAAGTATAAATATATACCTAGCAAATTATAATGTAGAATTCAGCTAATAGACCGCTCAATGAACGAAGAACCAGACAAAGCGAGATCATTCCAAAAAGAACCGAACAAACCCACACATGACATATGCACAATTGCAAATGATGGGACTTAAACTTAAGTACTTACAAACTCAAGGCCTCCTCCTTAATCAACAAAACAAGTTCTCATTAGCATCAATTATACTATATTATAGCAAATCTACGATGTAATTGGCAAACTTTATGTATAAAATTTATAATAATAATAAAAAACTAAATGTGGCTTTGATTGAAATGGTAAAGTTAAAATTATGAAGACCATAATGTCTTGGAGTCAAATCTTATAGTTCCTATCTTATGAATGTATTTTGGGTAAACTACAGCGGTCACCCAACTATAGTCAAATTTCTTTTTTGGTCATCCAACTACAAAAAAAAATTAAAATAGTCACCCAACTAATTAAATTTGTTCTTTTTGGTACTTTTCCTTTAAGTGTAATTAAGTCTGTGACAGATTGATGATGTGACAGTTTTAAAATTAGTATAATAACATATTTAGCCCTTATTGATTACATATTTTATCAATTCGATTATGATTATAAAGAAATTAACCCTCAAGATTTACAAATTATCTCAATTTAAACTTGATTATAATAACATTATAATTTTTTTTGTTAAACTTTAAAAATCATACAAAATAAATAAGTAAATCAAAAAGCTTGAAGAGATTGCAACCCTACCATTCTAACTTTTAGCTTTTAACTCTCAAAACCATTCCAATCATATACAGTTTTCTTGAGAAAATCTAAAATTTCTCGAGTTCTTTGAAAAATGGTTAATATGTACTTTATCCCCTAAACTTATCCGAAAGTACTTAGTTGGTATCTGAATTATTTTTTTAGACATAATTAGTACATGAACTTATATTTAGTCATCCAAGTTAGTACATCTGTACCAACACCGTTAGTTTGTGCTGACATGGCATTGATGGCCAATCCGGTGGTGACATGTGGCAGCCTTAGTATGGCATGTTACAGATATAAATTAAAAAATCTTTAAATATATATAAATTAATAAAAAAATTCCCAAATCTAGACATATGAATATGAACACTATTTGTTCAAATTCATTCTAGATGTATTTTTAGTAGATTCATGTATTTTAATTTTTAATTTTTTATAAAATATCATTTTTAGGTTATTATTTTAAATATATAAAAAGTTATAATTTATAAATTTATAAATTATAAAAATATAAAAAATATACAATTAAAAATATATAAAAAGCCTATTGTTATGAATATCTTATTAAGTGGATGTCTATCACGATCAAGATAAAGTTTTAATATATTTTAAATTCTAATAGTTATTAGAATTAGATCTTGACTTCTTTTATACTTCTTATACCTATAAATAGAGACCCTGATGAAACATTGTAATATCCCTTTTGATCAATAAAGTACATTCTCTATTGCTTTCATATTTTCTTTATTCTTTATTCTCTTCATCTCTCTTTATTTTATAACACATTATTAGCACAATGATTCTCTATTTTTTTTTCAAAATCTTTTGAAGTCGTCCCACAAATCAAATTCTTTTTCACCTTAAACTTTCACCCTTACAACTTCATCTTCGGGATGTTGAAAGACTCAATGCTAGTTTGGCAATGCTTTTGAAAAGTGCTTTTGAGAAGTGTTGTGGAAAAGTGCTTTTGAAAAGTTTGGTTTAAAATTTGAGTATTTAGCATTGCTGCCTAAAATTACTTTTAAGAAATAAAATGTCCATTTTAGACATGTTATTATCAAGTAACAAATATTTATTTAAATAATATTTAAATTAATTAATATTATTATATTTTAGTAAACATATAAAAAAATTATTATAACTTGTTAATATTTTAATATATGAAATATAAATTTTAAATATTTTTAAGCAATAAATATTAATTATTTATAAAATTTAATTAGAATATATAAACTATATTTTAAATATTTAAATATAACCATTAAATATTTGTAATTAGTATTTAAAAAATATTTTTTTATTTTTAATTAATGATTTTAATACATTTGTAATTAAGCACCAAGAAAAAAAAAGGAAAGTACTATGTTATTGGAGGGTGAAAAAGTAATTAAGTACTAAAAGTGTTTTTGGGAGAGGAAAAGCTAAAAATTTTAGGTTCTCCTCTTCAGAATTGCTTTTCAAAAGCACTTCTGAAAAGTTAAAAATTTTAGCCAAAAGCAGATTGTTTAGCACAGCTTTTCTTCCAAAAGTGCTTTTGGAGCCAGAAGTGTTTTTTTAAGCATTGCGAACAGACCCTCAATCTCAGAATGGATTATAGTTCTTATTCTCGATCTTTGATTTATTGTACAAGCATGGGTTAAGTGTAGATTTGGTAAGAAACTTTTATATTTCGACCATATTTTCTTTTTCAATTAAGGTATGACTACTATTAATTTTTATTTGATATACTTCACATTCTGATGATGTTTGATTTTTGTCTTTTTAGGTTAATTTTTTTTATGTAAAAGACATAATTATTGATTAGATATGTTAGCTATTAATATGGTATTTTTTTCTATTTATTTGATTCTTTTTTTAATTAAATTATATTATGTATAATAATTTTATGTTTAATTTTTTTTTTGTTATTTATTTTTAAAATTTTATTAAAATTATGTTGGAAAGTGTTATTAACCTACCATTGTTGATTAAAAGGAAATTTGATAGGATCTATTTTGCCTTATCAACTTGCTAATATTGAATGATTGTATGAAATCTTTTAAATTGAACTTATAAATATTTTATTAGAGCAAGATAAAATTTTATAACATATATATGGTATTGAAATTTGATACAATGTGTATCAGATAATTTTCAAGCATCGTACATGAAAATTTTAATTATTTATTAAATGATTTTTACTATTACATTGTAAATGTTATTACGAAAACAAAGTTGTTTTACTACTTGTAATAGTGCTCTTGATAATAGTCAAGGTGATGATGATGCTAAAGATCTTCAGGTATATTTTACTATGTTTTATTTATTATATCATATTTACTATAATTGGAGACTAATCATGACAACATGAATAGATAGATTTTGAGTTGAAATCTCAAGCATGTTTGCTATAGTGATTATGAAATAAAGAATCTATTGGGATGTTTATAAGTCCGTCTAGTTGTTGCATTCCCTGGAGTGAATGTAAACATAAAGAAAATAAAAGATATACTCATGGACCACTAAAAGTGGGAACATAGTAATAAATATGAGAAAAATGAGAGTTCTCAAGATAACTTTTTAAAGGGTAAAGATAACTTATGTTATCAATATGATATGAAATATTATTGGTCACATATGTGGTGTATGCCCAAATATTGTCTCTGTTAATATTCTTTAAGGAAGGATATGTGAATGTAGTAACGAATTTTATCATTACAGATAGAAAATATTTATCTTATTTGGTACTGAAATAAACAAATATATTTTAATATTTGATAGTACAAAATTAGTTTAAAGCTCTAAAAGAGCTAATATATCAATATCTAAAAAGCACAAAGTTTGTGCTGATTAATGAATTAGTTTTAAAAGATATTCATAATGGATCTCATATTGAGATTGTGAATGAGGAAAATATTATATTTCATATGAATCAAAAGAGGATTGGGTTATTTATATTTTGAATCGAATTTGGGACCTCTCGCACTGTAAGCGAGAATCATACCACTAGACCAAATGCCTTATATTTGAAGATTTTGACATATTCCCTGAAGCAAATATTACATATAATTCTTTGAAAACTATATTTATTTATTGACTTAGTGGCATTATAGACTTCACATTGATTTAGACTTTTCCAGTAGTAAATGTCACAATAGTATTTATATGTTGATACAAAATAAAAAGAATGACAATAAAATTATCAATTTTGTTACAATTTAGTACAATTGAAACACATGTTAAAGTAAACTAGAAGTTTACTAATACAAATGTATTTACTACTTGGCGTGACCAATTAGACCATCCTGGATCATATATGATGCGAAAATTAATTAAGAATTCATATGGACATTCATTAAAGAACCAGAAGATTCTTTAATTTAAAGAATTCTTATTTGTTGCTTGTTTTCAATGAAAATTTCTTAGAAACTCACTAGCTAAAGTTGAGATTTAATGTCTTACATTTCTGAAATGAATATAGGCCCATTCATCCACCATGTGGATGGTTTTGATATTATATGATTTTGGTAGATGCATTTACAAAATAATCACATGCGTTATCAACTCGCAACCTGTCGTTTGTGAGATTGTTTGTTTAAATGATTAATTTCAGATTATACAATTAAAACAATTCATCTTGCTAATGTTGTTGAGTTTATATCCCAAGTTTTCAATGATTATTACATGTCAATTGGGATAAAAATTGAACATCCTGTAGCTCATGGTCACACACAAAATGATTTAGTTGAATTGTTTATCAAATGCCTCTAACTAATAGCTAAATCATTACTTATGAGAACAAAACTTTCCATTTCAGTATGAGATTTGATTTATTTACATGTTGTACGCATCAAGCCAATAAATTATAAATATTTTCCATTACAATTGATTTTTGGTCAAGAGCCAAATATTTCCCATCTTACAATTTTTGGATGTGCGGTATATATTCCAACTACTCCACCACAACACACAAAGATAAGTCATAATAAAAGATTGGGAATGTATATTTATATGAGTCTCCTTATAATATTTTTGAGTTATTAATTCGAGATTTAATCATGACATGAGCTGCCAATTTTCCCAACATTAGGGGGAGAGGATAAAAAGCTAGATTAATAAAGTACTTGAAATGAATTATCAATGTCTAAGATCCTCGTACAAAATAATGTGAACTAAAAGTTCAACAGATGATTCATTTTACAAATCAACTACCAGATTCATTAAATCTCACATACCAGCTGAAAATGATCCAATACGAATTGATGTCCTAATAGGGAAAATTGTTAATGCAAAAGAAAGTAATCCATGCCTGAAGTGTGGAAGATCGATCGGTTCCAAAGATAAAAATCCTCATAAAAGTAAAGGAGCAAACATTCAATATGGTCATATAGTGGAGGCAGGGGTTCCTAAAGAGACCCATGACATAACTAATTATAAAACTCAAGAAGAGATTCAGGTACCTAAAAGTGAAAATGAAAATGATGAAAATAAAGAGATCTCAATAAGTTATGTTAATACGAGAAAAACATGGAACCGAAAAAAATGTAGTTGTCGAGAACAATTTTGCTTATAATATTGCTATTTAAATAATAAAAGAAAATCAGGATCCTGAGCCTAAATCTATTGAGGAATGTAAAAATAGAAAAGATTGGCCAAAATAGAAAGATGCAATTCAAGCAAAATTGTATTCACTTTCTAAACGTGAAGTTTTTGGATCTGTAGTCCAAACACCTAAAGGTGTAAAACCGATAGGATATATATGGGTATTTGTGTGAAAACGAAATGAAATTGATGAAGTCGTAAGATATAAAGCTCGACTTGTAGCAAAATAATTTTCACAAAGGCCCGGCATTGATTATGAAGAGACATATTCTCCTATGGTGGATGCAATCACGTTTAGGTATCTTATTAGTCTGACAGTACGTGAAAAACTTGACATGCATCTAATGGATGTTGTTACATCCTATTTATATGGTACACTTGATAATGAAATTTATATGAAAATCCCTGAAGGATTTAAAATCCCAAAAAGATATAGAGTTTCTTGAGAAAATTGTTTGATCAGATTAAAGAAAAGTTTATATGGATTAAAACAATCTGGACGTATGTGGTACAATCGTTTTAGTGAATACTTGTTAAAAAAAAGGTTACAAAAACAATCCAATTTGGCCATGTGTCTTTATAAAAAGTTTTGGATCATATTTTGTGATAATTGTTGTTTATGTTGATGATCTAAATATTATTTGAACTCCTGAAGAGCTTCAAAATATAGTAAATTGTTTAAAGAAAGAATTTGAGATGAAAGATATTGGAAAAACAAAGTTTTATCTTGGCTTACAAATCGAACATTTAAAAGATGAAATTCATGTTCATTAATCAACTTATATGGAAAAGATATTAAAGAAGTTTTACATAGATAAAGCATACCCATTAAGTGCTCTAATGGTTGTACAATCATTAAATGTGAATAAAGATCAATTTCGTCCTTGCGAGGATGGTGAAGAGTTTCTTGGTCCTAAAGTACCACATTTAAGTGCCATAGAGGCATATGTATCTAGCAAACAACACAAGAACTGATATAACTTTCTATGTAAACTTGTTAGAAAGATTTAGTTCTTCTCCAACACGTAGACATTGGAATGGAATTAAACATGTATTTAGATATCTTAGAGGAACTATTAATATGGGGTTATTTTATTCAAATTATTCAAAATCCACATTAGTTTGCTATGCTGATGCTGGATACTTATCGGATCCACATAAAGGTCGATCTCAAACAAGATATTTATTTACTTATTTACATGTGGGGGTATTGTCATATCATGGCATTCAACAAAGCAAACATTAGCTGCTGCTTCTTCAAATCCTGTAGAAATAATTGCAATACATGAGGCAAGCTGAGAGTATGTTTGGCTATGGTTATTGACCCGACATATCTAGAAGATATGTAATTTGCCTTTACAAGAAAAGATGTCAACTATCTTATACGAAGATAATGCAACATGTATAGCTCAATTGAAGGGTGGTTATATCAAAGGTGACAGAACGAAATATATTTCACCAAAATTATTCTTCACTCATGATCTTGAGAAAAGAGGTGATATAAATGTTAAAAAAATTCGTTCTAGAAAGAATTTAGCAGATCTTTTTACTAAGGCATTGCCAACTTCAACATTTGAAAGACTACTACATAAGATTGGAATGTGTCGACTCAAAGATGTAATGTAATGTTGCCATCAGGGGGAGTTTAAAAACAAGTTGTACTCTTTTCCTTTAACCAAGGTTTTGTCCCATTAGTTTTTCCTGGTAAAAGTTTTTAACAAGGTAGCTTGTAATAGAAGATTGTATACTCTTTTTCCTTCATTAGGTTTTTTATCCTACAGGGTTTTTCCTAATAAGGTTTTAACGAGGCACATTATCTACAAATGGATATTCAAGGGGGAGTGCTATGAATATCTTATTAAGTAGATGTCTATCATGATCAAGACAAAGTTTTAATGCACTTTAAATTCTAATAGTTATTAGAATTAGATCTCTAATTATTTTATACTTCTTATGCCTATAAATAGAGACTCTAATGAAGCATTGTAATATCCCTTCTGATCAATAAAGTACATTCTCTATTTGTGACACCCTGAAAATTTCTACAGTAAGATATTATCCTTAATATAGTAAAATAAGAAAATAAAGTAACAAGAAGAGGAAAATTGAGTTATGTCACTGGGAAGTATATTATGACATACTGATTCAAGAAAGGACTAAATTGTAAAAGTGAAAAAGTTTTGTGGCCTAAGAGTAAATACTCAAAATTTGAGGGATTAAAGTGTAACTATGAAAAATTTAAAGGATTAATAGTGCAAATATTTTAAGGACGGAATGATCTAGAAACCAAGGAAATTTGATGAATTAGGACCAATTTGAATAGGTGAAGAATTATGAGGGACTAAATTGTAATTTTACCAAATTAAGTGATGACTCAAGAATGAAATTTTAAAAGATCACTAAGGGCAAAATGGTCAATTGGAAGAGAGTGAAATCTATAAAGTAATGATGATGTTGGTGATATTTTATAATTATTTAATTAGATAATTATTATTTATTTAATATTTTAATAAGATATTTTATTATTTATTATTTTATTTAGTCAATATATATATGTGTGTGTGTGTGTGTGTGTGTGTGTGTGTGTGTATGGAAAAAAACACACACACACACACCATCCATCATTGTCCATGCATCCCACGTTAGAAAGAAGAGAAGAGAAGAAAGAAACTTTTCATTCTTTACAATTTATTCCTTTCACCAAAAATTCACCATTTTCACCTAGAAATCAAAAGAACTTCCATGGTTACCAAGAGAGAGAAATAATAAGGAGACTATGGGAAGCTAGAATATCAAGTTAGATTCAAGAAATAGAAGCTGCAAGAGAGAGAAAATCAAGTTAAAGATTGGAAACAATAAGACAATGTAAGAACATCAAGATTTCCATGTATTTTTAAGTTTGATATTATTGAAAAAACATGGAAATGAAGCTAAAGTAGTTTTCTTATATATGGTTCTATGTTTTGATATATTAGTGAAGAGAAATAAGAGAAAGTGGTGGGAAATATTGTAGATAAAGGAAATAAGGGTGTTATAAACTTAATAATTAACATTTTGCACTAAAACAGTTTTGGGCAATAGTAGTAGCCTAAGTTTCAAAAATCACCAAAAATTGTAGAAATATAATTAGAGAATGAATAAAATATTAAATTAAATCTTATTAAGTCTAGTTTTTATAGAATAAACCGTGTAAGCAATGGAAATGTGAATCATGAGATATAATAAATTTTGTGAGACAAGGTCAGAATGATTTTGGGTTCCCCTGTTCTAATTTTGGAAAATTATAAAAAATTGGAGAAAAATAATTAGGTTCTTAAAGTTATATTTTTAATATCCTAAGTGAGTCTATTTTTCAATAGAAACAAACGAGAATATCATCTGAATCCTGTACAATGAGATAATTAATTTTTAGTAAAGAAGGGTCGGAACTGTCAGACAGCAGAATAAGGGTGACTTTAAAGAATAAACTGTACTTATTGGCTACACCAAAATTTTGAAAATTTTATGGTAAGAATATACGTAAGTCTAGTTTCATGGAAAGTAGCGGATCTTAATTTCAAGTTCTCTAGCTCAAGATATAAATAATTTAGTGACTATGACGCAAATGGACAACTTTGAATATACATATAAGTAAATAGTGAAATTATTGATAATGTTACTTGTAGCATGGTATATAAATTAAGGAGGTGGGATGGAGAGGAGGAGGAGGAAAATATGTATGAATATTCAGCTAGCATGACTAATTTGCATGTTTTAGGCTCAGGGACTAAATTGAATAAAAGTAAAACTTTATGGGAAATTTTGTAAAAATATTAGAAATGAAAAATTTGCATGAAATGGATTATTTTATTATTTGAAATTGCAAAATTGAATGAAATTATAGTTCAAGATCGGGGAAAAACATGTTTTAAGGATTAAATTGAAAAGTGTTGAAATTATGGAAAATTCTGATATTTTATAGAATTCATGGGTTGTTATCAATTTGTATGAGAATAATGGCTGGAAATAAGGTTTAAATTGCAAGAATTTTATTTTTTTGAGCCTAAGGATGAAATCGTCATTAATTAAAAGTTTAGGGGTAAAATGGTAATTTTATTTAGATCATTAATTGAATGTATTAGAACATGAAATAAATGAAAACAACGATCAAATTAATTTATAGAGATCCGGATGACTCGAATACGAGACTTGAACGTGGAAAAGAAAAGATATCAGATTAATGAAATTATAAACATGAACAAGCAACGAGGTAAGTTAGTGTAACTTGAATTGTATTTTTAAATGAATGAAATATCGATATAATGAATTATCTGATTTATGTTTATGAAGAAATGGCAAGAGAATGATATTTATCATGACATATAAATATGTGATTATCTTTGATACGTTGATATAAGGAAATTAACTATATTGAGACGAGTAATAAATTCAAGTAAAACATGTCGAGAAAAAAAAGTACGATTAAGGGACAATATGTTTGATTTTAATTGGTTCCAAATATGAACGTTAGATGAAATAAAATATCTGATAAATAAATCGGTAACTCAGGTAATGCTCCGTAACTCTATTCTGGTGACGGATTCTGGTTAAGGGCGTTACATTATTGCTTTCATATTTTCTTTGTTCTTTATTCTCTCCATCTCTTTTTTTTTTATAACACCTATAATATTTTGAAAAATATATAAAACTTTGTAATACATTAATTTAAAATTTTAAAAATTATATAAAAATATCTAAGGAAAATTATTTGGGACACTGTCAGCAGGATCAAGGGTTTGACAAGTGTCCTACAGGGGTATAGTAAAATATTAAAACATAAATATTTAAAAAAAAAGAGAAACGTATTAATTTTTTAAGGTTGTTTGTGGGATAAAAAAAAGTACACTGCCAATGTATCAAATACTTACTCAATATATAAAAATATATAAAAAGAACTAAAATGCACATCTACAATGAAACTAGGGTCATTCTTGATGTAAAAAACATTTTATATATTTTTTATTAATTTATGTATTTTAAAATTATTTAAAATTTTATATTTTTTAATTTAAAAATAATAATATAAATAAACTAATATTTTATAAAAATAAAAATATATATAAAGTTATTAAAAATATATTTAGAATGAACTTGAACAAATTGGTGTACAAATTAAAAGAATATATACATTTTTTATTAATTTATATATTTTAAAGATTTTTAAATTTTAAATTTTTATCCACCACGTGGTATTCTGAGAAGTTGCTATACGCTACCATTGGATTGACAATCAGTACCATGTCAATATAAACTAACATTGTTAATACTTTTGGATGCCAAATAAGTTCAAATAATAATTAAGTACTTTTGGATAAAATTAATAGAAAAACTACATAGTAACCTTTTGAATAAAAACCCTAGATAAATATGGTTGTTCCTTAACTAGAAATAAGACCTCTTGAAAACATGAGTCTCAAGCTCAGCAAGGTGGGCTTCAGAGCTGCCCTCTCAATAGCCTCTTTGATATCGTTTTCGGAAGCGATACTGTCGCCTCATGCACAAAGCCTTATGCCTCATAATAAACTTCTTCGACATCTCTCCGTAGTGCCAATTTTCTTCACTTTTAACTAATTGGGGTTTTTTTTTGGTTTAATTTGATGAATTATATGTATTGGTGAATGATTTGAAGGTATTATATGGAGGTACATTGTCAGAGAAGATGCTCGGTAAGGGACTTGGCTGCCTTTGGATGAGCTTTTTTCACCAGTGAAGTACAGTTGGGGTACTCAACCTCACTAGTCTGCTGCTTGGTTCACCAGTCCAGTGCAGTGAAAAAGAAATTCAATCTCACTGCAACAGTGAAACGGGACTGAAGCAAAGAGCAGCAGTTAAAGGCAACTGGGAAAATACCCATACTTCTATTTATATCATTTTACCATTTTATCCTTTAAATTTTGGCCTAAGTTCTTCCCCAATCTTATTTGTTTTCAGATTTGGGAAGAAAATAACCAAATTTATTGACAGATAACTGCGAAAGCTCTTCAACTCCTCTGACAATCGACAAGCCTATGAAGCGCAAAGTCTTTCAATTTCTTCTTGATGCTCTCTGTAAGTAATTTCTTTTCATTCCCATATTCTTTGTTTCTTCTCGAGACCATACATTACCATGCATTTTTGTAGTTATTAGATGATATTCAAATATGTTTTTCTAATTTGTGGCAATATTAGATATTTTCCTGGTTAGTCACAGGATTGATGCTAACCCTTCATTACTATTATGTGTGCAGTGAAACAGATGAAATTTACAAAATTTGCAGTGTAGTAGGCACTCCAACTGAAGATTCATTGCCAGATTAGTCTCTCTGTTCGTTGGATCCTTGCAGAAGGCCAACTGCTGCGAGGCCCTTCAACATCCTTTCTTTCAGGTAGTTTTTTTTTTGTTGTTAATAATGTTTCTATTTGTTCGTTTATGAGGTCAAATGACATTTATGTTGTAGCAAGTGCTTTACCATTAGGCTTCCTTATGATGTGCAGAGTTGCCTTTATGTTCCACCCTTTGTACGTCCTAGAGCACCTGTTTCTAGAACTCTTCCACCTGGTTTGTTCTAATATACAGCCATTTTTGTCCTTTATTCTGGAGGGGTTTTGTTATTTGGTTATTATATGGCTAATCTCTAAATTGCATTCTTGTAGTTGGGGTGAGACAAAAATTGGAGCAGTAATCAGCTAGGAGGTTTTCTGGGGTTCTACCGAATGCAGGGCTCACTGGCAATCTTTCTCTGAAGTCAAATGCATCTATGGGCACAATCACATGTAATAGATTGTAGAATATGTACTAATGTTTAAATAGTTTACTAATGATATTTGTTATGGAGAGCTTGATCTAGTTTTTACCCTTGTCTATTGTGTTGTTTATTTCCTAGATGATCATACATAGTGGATTTCTAATTATCATTAATTATTGCAGGTGTGCAACACAAGCTGGAGATGGTTAATCAGGTAATTTTATCTATCATGGAATGTTTCTTAGTGGTTCTGCTTCTCTAGTAGTATTTTTTGTACAGTGTGTCTAAAACTGATCTTGTTTTGTTTTCCTTCTCTTAAACGTATGAATAAAAGTGATCATAAATCCTTGAAGAACATTGTGAAACAACCAAGGTGTCGACTACCTGGAAGAAAAAGTCCAAGTAAGTCTTTGCTATATGAAGTTTGATTTAAAAAAAATCTAGATTCAACCATGCCATGACTATTTGTATTTGAATATTACCAGTCTATGGAGAATATGAAATATGGAACCTACATATATACTTGTGTATATATTAGTGCTTTTTTGATAGGTTCCAGCTCAATAATGTCTTTTGATCTGAGTTTGATCTGAGTTCGGAAAACTCTTTACTGCTTTTTTATAGGTTTCAGCTCAATAATGTCTTTTGATCTGAGTTTGATCTGAGTTTGGAAAACTCTTTAGTGTTTTTTTTATAGGTTTCAGCTTAATAATTTCTTTTGATCTGAGTTCTGTGATAGACATTACTAATTCATGATCCTATCTTGCTTTGATTTAGCATAATTTACTTTATTTCTGATTTCTTTTAAATTATTTGAGCAAATTTTCATGTGCACTGGAGAGAATGCATGGGCACCTTCGTCTGGTGTTCTTCCAAGTGGGGTTCCTATGGGAGATGATACACCTAATGAGGGATTTGGTGATTCTGATGAAAATAGCAATGAGAATGAAGATATCCCTCCTAATGAGGTACCATCAAACCCTTCTCATGAAACTCCTAATCGAAAAAAGGAAACACTTTGGGTTGTACACGGTAAAGGAAAAAAATCAAATTCAAGTAGAAAATCATCAAGAAATTCATTAGCTACTCATATTGAGAAATTGTGTGAGAGTATGGCTAGTCCAAGGAAGTCAGTGAATGAAATTATTTTTCCTCACTCTGAATATTCTATTTCAAATGCAATGGATGCTTTGCGTGATTTGGAAGATGAAATTCCAAAAAAAGATGAACTGTACTATTTTACCATCAAAATGTTCCAAATACCGGTGAAACGAGAAGTGTTTTTGAACTTAGATCCAGATGTTAGAGTTTGGTGGCTTCGACGTGAGTATGCTGAACAAAATCCGATTGCATCATTTGTAGCACCCCAAACCCGGCTCAGAAGTTATGGCCGGATCCGGCATGCCACATCAAAAACGTAAAAAAAAAATCCATTCTAAGTCCAGAAAATCGTACTTGATTTTCAAAAGATTAATTCATTAAAGGTTAAAGTGAATGGAAGCTGTTCACCAGGTAGGAAACCGAAAAAGAGGTGGTGAGTCCATCAGACTGCTTAAGTACCAAGCTCCCTTCGGATCCAATCCTAGACATGCATACTGCCATTGCCACACCTTAACGTCATGGATATTTCTAGGAAACCGACTTGATTAAGTCATTTTTAGGAAAATTGATTAATTTTGGAAAATACTTTCATTGCGGAAGCTTTGCTTGTTGTCGTGTTATTTTGAAATCAACTGTTGTTTTTGAAAACGCGCCCTAAAGCTATCCAATTTCAACAGTTAAAATATGTATTACCTATCTTAGTAATACATATTAAAAACCATCAAAAATAAATAAGCGGCCTTATTACATTTAAAAGCCCAAAACCTCAAACGTAATTAAAAGGATGTCCAGTTCACCAGAAGAAAATCAAACTTTCAGAACGGGTGGCCACTCCGAATTCCCTCACAGCTCCAAGCCCACTATGGTTGGGGATTACCTGCATGGATGAAAATAAAATGGATGAGTTTGGGGAAACTCAGTGTGTAAAATAACCCAACCATAGTCTAAATCAGCTCAACCCACAGAAATAGAATAAGTTGGCCTTAGCCCAGAACAGAATTCAAAATAAAGCCCACAGGCCCATAACAGAACAGAACAGATATTACATGTTTATGCAGAAACCCAACCATATCCAACCGTATACACCCCCGTACCAACCTTACACCGTGTGGGGAGACAACTCGACCCACCCAACCGTTACACACCACAGAATTTGCAGCATGGCTGCCAGAACAGATAATGTGACAGAGTCACCAGATACAGATAATCGTGGCAGAGCCACCAGAACAGATATATGTGGCAGAGCCACCAGGTCAGATATTTGTGGCATAGCCACCAGAACGCTTCCTCCATAATATAACCCATGTCCCCATGCAACAGATATATAATCATGGCATACATCATACAGAATCATATCGTCATGCTTTTCAGTCAAAATTAACCCTAGGGGTATAACGGCAATTTTGCACCAAGGGGTATAATAGTAATTTTCCATACATAGGGGTATTATAGTAATTTAGCTACTTTTAGGGTTTTCATGCATATCGTAACTATTTACGTACTATCAGAACACTTACCGCGCATACTTACCGAATTGGGCCCGTTGGCCCATGAACCCGATCTTTGGCCCATTAAGCCCAAATTATCAAAATGTACGAAATCGCGCGTACTGCAGTTTATTACTTTAGATTACCAAATATACAAACCCAACTATCTTACGAGCATTCGCACACTCGTAAATTCCCAAAATACCGACTTTTCGGCATTTCGGCATTTCGGCTTTTCGGCATTTCGGCTTTTCGGCTTTTGCCAATCTAGTCTATGATAGGGTGTCAGTTACAAACCTGTTTGCGACGATATGCTGACGAGATCCACACACGAACCGCCTACAATTGGATTACTAACACGTTAATCTAACTATTCAAATACAAACTACGTATTAACCCCTTACAATATTCGGCCAACCACACCTACAGATCATAGTAAGCTTATAAGAAATCAATAAGCAACTCATTAACAAATTTTTGTCAATGTTTACCAAATAATCATAATTTCACTACAAGCTGTCTCCCTGAGCAACAGTCACTAAATTATTTATAACTAGAGCTACAAAACTCCAAATCAAGTTCCATTAATTTTCCCTGAAAATAGACTCATATATCTTCTATCCATAAAATTTTCAGAATTTTTGGTTCAGCCAATCAATACCATATTTTTCTCAAAGTTTCCCATGTTTCACTGTTTGACTAATCTGACCACCCTTCATTATGAATCAAATTTCTCATTGTACAGAATTCAAAATATGTTCTAGTTTATTTCATTGGAAACTAGACTCAATAAGATTTAATTACATAATTTATGCAGCTTCTAACTCATCTTCCACAATTTATGGTGATTTTCCAAAGTCACATTACTGCTGCTGTCTCAAGCAGATTTATTACCAAATCACTCTTTCACACCTAACTTGCATGCTTGTTATTTAAACATGTATATCACCAATCAATCATCACATATCTATGATTTTACTTAAGTATAATCTCCATTTCATCATTTTAAAGCACAACATGTTAGCTGATTTTTCCCTTTAACATCTAAGGCACATGCATGCTTATTTGTTTGGCTCAACTTCACCTATCTTCCATTTTTCATCAAAAGAACATGAAACAAAAACCATTTCCTTCATTTTAATTCATGACTAAATGCTCACAACACAACTAAAAATCAAAATATACTTCAAGAGTTAAGGTAGAATCAAGAAGAACTCATGAACCTCAAAATAGAAGCAAGGTACCAAGAACTTACCTTCAATTTTCCTCCTCCTAATGACCAAATACTCAAGAGCTTTCTCCTCTCCTTTCTCTTCTCTAACTTTCAGCTATGATGAACAAAGATGGACAAAACTTTGTTCTTTTCACCCCTTTTTCTTTTAATAAAACTTCATATTTCATCCATTTAATTCTTTAATACAAAAGACATGAAATTCTTATCATGAAACATTTACCTAACCCATTATCATGAAACATTTACCTAACCCATTATCATGGAACATTTACCTAACCTATTATCATGGAACATTTACCTAACCTATTATCATGGAACATTTACCAAACCTATTATCATGAAACATTTACCTAACCTATTATCGTGGAACATTTACCTAACCTATTATCATGGAACATTTACCTAACCTATTTTCAATTTGTATCAATTTGTACCATAAATTATGGATATCAAGTGTACATTTTGTCTACAACAACATGATGGCTGGCCACTTCATGTAAAATGGGAGGTTTGTCATGCAAATCCTCCTATTTTGCACTCCTATTTATTTGGCTACTTCAATTTAGCCTATAGCATTTTCAAACATTTTCACATAGGTCCTATTTCATAATTTCACCCCCTTTTTCTTATGGAACAAAAATTAACTAAAATTGTCGGGTTCTATCTTAAGCTTGGGCTTTCTAGAGGCCCACTAACATAATTAAACCTATGCCAACATTCACAGGATTCCCGAAAATTGGGGCGTTACAACTCTACCCTCCTTAAAGAAATTTCGTCCTCGAAATTTACCTAATCCAAACAGATGAGGATATTGCTGTTGCAACGTCTCTTCTGGCTCCCAAACTCAGAAGTTTCCCCTTCCTTAACTTGTTGAAAATGAGCGACCAAAGACTCATCGTTCAACTATTTTTCCTTAATCTGATCCACCCAGGTTGGCCTCACTTGCAACTCAGCCAACAGACTTCCATCATCATACAGACTCAGACGAGCAAACATTGCTCTCAGATCAGATACAGCTCTACGACTTAGAGCATCGGCTACCACATTAGCCTTGCTTGGGTGATACTCGATCGAACAGTCATAGTCTTTAAGTAACTCATTCCATCTCCTTTGCCTAAGGTTCAGCTCCTTCTGAGTCAACAAATACTTAAGACTCTTATGGTCAGTGTATATAATACACCTTTCTCCGTACAAGTAATGTCTCCAAACCTTAAGTGCAAATATCACTGCTGCCAACTCTAAATCATGAGTCAAATAGTTTCCCTCATGAGGCTTAAGCTATCGTGATGCATATGCAACCACCTTACCCTCTTGTATTAACACGCAGCCCAAACCCACGTGTGATGCATCACTGTACACACTAAAATCCTTCCCAGACTCAGGTTGAATTAAAATCCTTCCCAGACTCAGGCTGAATTAACACAGGTGCTTCAGTCAGAACTTTCTTCAACTTCTCAAAAGCTTCCTGCTGCTTCTTAGTCCATACAAACGGTACTCCTTTCCTTATGAGTTTTGTCAGAGGTGCTGCCATCACAGAAAAACATTCCACAAACCTTCTGTAGTATCCTGCCAGTCCTAGAAAACTTCGTATTTTTGACAATGACCTTGGCAGCTTCCACTCCAAAATCGCTTCAATTTTCTGAGGGTCCACCTTAATCCCTTCGGCAGAGACCACATGTCCTAAGAAGGTTACCTCCCTCAACCAAAATTCACACTTGCTGAACTTTGCAAAGAGTTCCTTCTCCCTTAACACTCGCAGCACTATACGGAGATGCTTAACATGTTTCGTTTCAGTTTCAGAATATACCAGGATATCGTCAATAAAGACGACTATGAACTGATCTAAAAATGGTTGGAACACACGATTCATCAGATCCATAAATGCTGCAAGAGCGTTCGTCAGTCCAAATGGCATAACTAGAAACTCGTAATGACCATACCGAGTCTTGAATGTCGTCTTATGGATATCTGCCTCCTTGAATCTTAACTGATGATATCCAGATCGAAGGTCAATCTTGGAAAATACAGAAGCTCCTCTAAGCTGGTCGAACAGATCGTCAATCCTTGGCAGTGGATACTTATTTTTAATTGTCAGTTTGTTTAACTGGCGATAATCAATGCACATCCGCATCGTACCATCCTTCTTTTTCACGAATAGCACTGGTGCTCCCCATGAAGACACGCTTGCCCTAATAAAGCCCCTATCCAACAACTCTTGAATCTGAGCATTTAACTCTACTAATTCCTTCGGTGCCATCCTATACGGTGCGATAGACACAGGCGCCATTCCAGGCAACAAATCTGTTCCAAACTCAACTTCTCGGTTCGGAGGCAATCTTGGAAGCTCCTCCGAAAAAAACATCTTGGAACTCTTTTACGGTCCTAACCTTATCCACTGTCAGTCCCTCCTCTTCTGACTGACTTACAAATGCCAAATAGACCTCACAACCTTTTCGAATCCACTTTTCGGCTCTTAATGCCGACACCACATTGGACAAATAATCCCTTCGCTCACCTATCACCATAACCTCCTCATCCTTTGTGGTCCTTAACACCTTTCATTTAGCAGCACAATCCGGAGTCGCCTTATGCTTAACAAGCCAGTCCATTCCCAAAATGAGATCAAACTCTCCGAATGGTAACTCCATCAGATCTCTAGGGAAAATCTTACCTTGAGTTTCTAAGGGTACATTCCTATACAGTTTGTCTACCCTAACCGAGTGACCCAAGGGACTTAGTACAGATACCCCACTCACAACCTCCTCAGAGCAGTCCAAGTCATCCATAATCCGTTCTGTGGCCTCCAACCAATATTCCGCCACATTCGGGGCTATACCAGACACGCCCCTAAAGATCTCCGCTCCGTTGGCCTGGAGTCGTTCAGAAATAGATCCCTGAACTCCATTGCCCGTACTTGCCCCGGCAACCCTTTTCAGAACACGAAGCATTGCCTGTGACAGGGCATCATCCTCGGCACCGCGATCATGAGACTCTACCTCTGTTGCCGGTGGTACCGGTGCATCCACCGCCGGCATATTTCCCGAAGATAAAGATCTCGCTCGAACACTTCCTCGGCTCCGTCCACGGCCTCTTTTACTCATATCGTATTATCTTGATTATGAATTTTTATGCATCAATTAATATTCCAGTGTTTATTACAGATGTTTTATGAATTAGACAGTAGTTCAGAGTTTGTTTTTGCAGAATCGAAGTCTAGCTACAGTTTCAGTCTCTTATCAGATTTTCCTATGGTTTCAGTATCATCCTATTTAGAGTATCCTAATAGGGTTTTAGTACAGATAGATAATTCAGGAAAATATTCAACAAAATTCAGAATACTTACAGACTTGAGCCGGAGATTCGAAATGCCACCTTCTAAAGATCTAAATTTTGAAAATCAAGTTTTTCGCATTCTTTATAAAATTTTCGCTTTCAAAAATCTTTGTTTTTGTAAACCCATTCCACAGCCGAGTTGTTGTAACTGGGCTCTGATACCACTAAATGTAGCACCCCAAACCCGGCCCAGAAGTTATGGCCGGATCCGGCATGCCACATCAAAAACGTAAAAAAAACTTCCATTCTAAGTCCAGAAAATCGTACTTGATGCTCAAAAGATTAATTCATTAAAGGTTAAAGTGAATGAAAGCTGTGCACCAGGTAGGAAACCAGAAAAGAGGTGGTGAGTCCATCGGACTGCTTAAGTACCAAGCTCCCTTCGGATCCAATCCTAGACATGCATACTGCCATTGCCACACCTTAACGTCATGGATATTTCTAGGAAACCGATTTGATTAAGTCATTTTTAGGAAAATTGATTAATTTTGGAAAATACTTTCATTGCGGAAGTTTTGCCTGTTGTAGTGTTATTTTGAAATCAACTGTTGTTTTTGAAAACGCGCCCTAAAGCTATCCAATTTCAACAGTTAAAATAAGTATTACCTATCTTAGTAATACATATTAAAAACCATCAAAAATAAATAAGCGGCCTTATTACATTTAAAAGCCCAAAACCTCAAACGTAATTAAAAGGATGTCCAGTTCACCAGAAGAAAATCAAACTTTTAGAACGGGTGGCCACTCCGAATTCCCTCACAGCTCCAAGCCCACTATGGTTGGGGATTACCTGCATGGATGAAAATAAAAGGGATGAGTTTGGGGAAACTCAGTGTGTAAAATAACCCAACCATAGTCTAAATCAGCTCAACCCACAGAAACAGAATAAGTTGGCCTTAGCCCAGAACAGAATTCAAAATAAAGCCCATAGGCCCATAACAAACAGAACAGATATTACATGTTTATGCAGAAACCCAACCATATCCAACCGTATACACCCCCGTACCAACCTTACACCGTGTGGGGAGACAACTCGACCCACCCAACCGCTACACACCACAGAATTTGCAGCATGGCTGCCAGAACAGATAATGTGACAGAGTCACCAGATACAGATAATCGTGGCAGAGCCACCAGAACAGATATATGTGGCAGAGCCACCAGGTCAGATATTTGTGGCATAGCCACCAGAACGCTTCCTCCATAATATAACCCATGTCCCCATGCAACAGATATATAATCATGGCATACATCATACAGAATCATATCGTCATGCTTTTCAGTCAAAATTAACCCTAGGGGTATAACGGTAATTTTCCACCTAGGGGTATAACAGTAATTTTCCATACATAGGGGTATTATAGTAATTTAGCTACTTTTAGGGTTTTCATGCATATCGTAACTATTTACGTACTATCAGAACACTTACCGCGCATACTTACCGAATTGGGCCCGTTGGCCCATGAACCCGATCTTTGGCCCATTAAGCCCAAATTATCAAAATGTACGAAATCGCGCGTACTGCAGTTTATTACTTTAGATTACCAAATATACAAACCCAACTATCTTACGAGCATTCGCACACTCGTAAATTCCCAAAATACCGACTTTTCGACATTTCGGCTTTTTGGCATTTCGGCTTTTCGGCTTTTGCCAATCTAGTTTATGAGAGGGTGTCAGTTACACACCTGTTTGCGACGATATGCTGACGAGATCCACACACGAACCGCCTACAATTGGATTACTAACACGTTAATCTAACTATTCAAATACAAACTACGTATTAACCCCTTACAATATTCGGCCAACCACACCTACAGATCATAGTAAGCTTATAAGAAATCAATAAGCAACTCATTAACAAATTTTTGTCAATGTTTACCACATAATCATAATTTCACTGCAAGCTGTCTTCCTGAGCAACAGTCACTAAATTATTTATAACTAGAGCTACAAAACTCCAAATCAAGTTCCGTTAATTTTCCCTGAAAATAGACTCATATATCTTCTATCCATAAAATTTTCAGAATTTTTGGTTTGGCCAATCAATACCATATTTTTCTCAAAGTTTCCAATGTTTCACTATTTGACTAATCTGACCACCCTTCATTATGAATCAAATTTCTCATTGTACAGAATTCAAAATATGTTCTAGTTTATTTCATTGGAAACTAGACTCAATAAGATTTAATTACATAATTTATGCAGCTTCTAACTCATCTTCCACAATTTATGGTGATTTTCCAAAGTCACATTACCGCTGCTGTCCCAAGCAGATTTATTACCAAATCACTCTTTCACACCTAACTTGCATGCTTGTTATTTAAACATGTATATCACCAATCAATCATCACATATCTATGATTTTACTTAAGTATAATCTCCATTTCATCATTTTAAAGCACAACATGTTAGCTGATTTTTCCCTTTAACATCTAAGGCACATGCATGCTTATTTGTTTGGCTCAACTTCACCTATCTTCCATTTTTCATCAAAAGAACATGAAACAAAAACCATTTCCTTCATTTTAATTCATGACTAAATGCTCACAACACAACTAAAAATCAAAATATACTTCAAGAGTTAAGGTAGAATCAAGAAAAACTCATGAACCTCAAAATAGAAGCAAGGTACCAAGAACTTACCTTCAATTTTCCTCCTCCTAATGACCAAATACTCAAGAGCTTTCTCCTCTCCTTTCTCTTCTCTAACTTTCAGCTATGATGAACAAAGATGGATAAAACTTTGTTCTTTTCACCCCTTTTTCTTTTAATAAAACTTCGTATTTCATCCATTTTATTCTTTAATACAAAAGACATGAAATTCTTATCATGAAACATTTACCTAACCCATTGTCATGAAACATTTACCTAACCCATTATCATGGAACATTTACCTAACCTATTATCATGGAACATTTACCTAACCTATTATCATGAAACATTTACCTAACCTATTATCATGAAACATTTACCTAACCTATTATCGTGGAACATTTACCTAACCTATTATCATGGAACATTTACCTAACCTATTATCAATTTGTATCAATTTGTACCATAAATTATGGATATCAAGTGTACATTTTGTCTACAACAACATGATGGCTGGCCACTTCATGTAAAATGGGAGGTTTGTCATGCAAATCCTCCTATTTTGCACTCCTATTTATTTGGCCACTTCAATTTAGCCTATAGCATTTTCAAACATTTTCACATAGGTCTTATTTCATAATTTCACCCCCTTTTTCTTATGGAACAAAAATTAACTAAAATTGTCGGGTTCTATCTTAAGCTTGGGCTTTCTAGAGGCCCACTAACATAATTAAACCTATGCCAACATTCACAGGATTCCCGAAAATTGGGGCGTTACAACTCTACCCTCCTTAAAGAAATTTCGTCCTCGAAATTTACCTAATCCAAACAGATGAGGATATTGCTGTTGCAACGTCTCTTCTGGCTCCCAAACTCAGAAGTTTCCCCTTCCTTAACTTGTTGAAAATGAGCGACCAAAGACTCATCGTTCAACTGTTTTTCCTTAATCTGATCCACCCAGGTTGGCCTCACTTGCAACTCAGCCAACAGACTTCCATCATCATACAGACTCAGACGAGCAAACATTGCTCTCAGATCAGATACAGCTCTACGACTTAGAGCATCGGCTACCACATTAGCCTTGCTTGGGTGATACTCGATCGAACAGTCATAGTCTTTAAGTAACTCATTCCATCTCCTTTGCCTAAGGTTCAGCTCCTTCTGAGTCAACAAATACTTAAGACTCTTATGGTCAGTGTATATAATACACCTTTCTCCGTACAAGTAATGTCTCCAAATCTTAAGTGCAAATATCACTGCTGCCAACTCTAAATCATGAGTCAAATAGTTTCCCTCATGAGGCTTAAGCTATCGTGATGCATATGCGACCACCTTACCCTCTTGCATTAACACGCAGCCCAAACCCACGTGTGATGCATCACTGTACACACTAAAATCCTTCCCAGACTCCGGCTGAATTAACACAGGTGCCTCAGTCAGAACTTTCTTCAACTTCTCAAAAGCTTCCTGCTGCTTCTTAGTCCATACAAACGGTACTCCTTTCCTTATAAGTTTTGTCAGAGGTGCTGCCATCACAGAAAAACATTCCACAAACCTTCTGTAGTATCCTGCCAGTCCTAGAAAACTTCGTATTTTCGACAATGACCTAGGCGGCTTCCACTCCAAAATCGCTTCAATTTTCCGAGGGTCCACCTTAATCCCTTTGGCAGAGACCACATGTCCTAAGAAGGTTACCTCCCTCAACCAAAATTCACACTTGTTGAACTTTGCAAAGAGTTCCTTCTCCCTTAACATTCGCAGCACTATACGGAGATGCTTATCATGTTTCGTTTCAGTTTCAGAATATACCAGGATATCGTCAATAAAGACGACTACGAACTGATCTAAAAATGGTTGGAACACACGATTCATCAGATCTATAAATGCTGCAAGAGCGTTCGTCAGTCCAAATGGCATAACTAGAAACTCGTAATGACCATACCGAGTCTTGAATGCCGTCTTATGGATATCTGCCTCCTTGAATCTTAACTGATGATATCCAGATCGAAGGTCAATCTTGGAAAATACAGAAGCTCCTCTAAGCTGGTCGAACAGATCGTCAATCCTTGGCAGTGGATACTTATTTTTAATTGTCAGTTTGTTTAACTGGCGATAATCAATGCACATCCGCATCGTACCATCCTTCTTTTTCACGAATAGTACTGGTGCTCCCCATGAAGACACGCTTGCCCTAATAAAGCCCCTATCCAACAACTCTTGAATCTGAGCATTTAACTCTACTAATTCCTTCGGTGCCATCCTATACGGTGCGATAGACACAGGCGCCATTCCAGGCAACAAATCTATTCCAAACTCAACTTCTCGGTTCGGAGGCAATCTTGGAAGCTCCTCCGAAAAAAACATCTTGGAGCTCTTTTACGGTCCTAACCTTATCCACTGTCAGTCCCTCCTCTTCTGACTGACTTACAAATGCCAAATAGACCTCACAACCTTTTCGAATCCACTTTTCGGCTCTTAATGCCGACACCACATTGGACAAATAATCCCTTCGCTCACCTATCACCATAACCTCCTCATCCTTTGTGGTCCTTAACACCTTTCATTTAGCAGCACAATCCGGAGTCGCCTTATGCTTAACAAGCCAGTCCATTCCCAAAATGAGATCAAACTCTCCGAATGGTAACTCCATCAGATCTCTAGGGAAAATCTTACCTTGAGTTTCTAAGGGTACATTCCTATACAGTTTGTCTACCCTAACCGAGTGACCCAAGGGACTTAGTACAGATACCTCACTCACAACCTCCTCAGAGCAGTCCAAGTCATCCATAATCCGTTCTGTGGCCTCCAACCAATATTCCGCCACATTCGGGGCTATACCAGACACGCCCCTAAAGATCTCCGCTCCGTTGGCCTGGAGTCGTTCAGAAATAGATCCCCGAACTTCATTGCCCGTACTTGCCCCGGCAACCCTTTTCAAAACACGAAGCATTGCCTGTGACAGGGTATCATCCTCGGCCCCGCGATCATGAGACTCTACCTCTGTTGCTGGTGGTACCGGTGCATCCACCGCCGGCATATGTCCCGAAGATAAAGATCTCGCTCGAACACTTCCTCGACTCCATCCACGGCCTCTTTTACTCATATCGTATTATCTTGGTTACGAATTTTTATTAATCAATTAATATTCCAGTGTTTATTACAGATGTTTTATGAATTAGACAGTAGTTCAGAGTTTGTTTTTGCAGAATCGAAGTCTAGCTACAGTTTCAGTCTCTTATCAGATTTTCCTTTGGTTTCAGTATCATCCTATTCAGAGTATCCTAATAGGGTTTTAGTA
Source organism: Gossypium hirsutum (assembly GCF_007990345.1). Taxonomy (NCBI): domain Eukaryota; kingdom Viridiplantae; phylum Streptophyta; class Magnoliopsida; order Malvales; family Malvaceae; genus Gossypium; species Gossypium hirsutum. The sequence goes on along the minus strand of NC_053426.1, from coordinate 94,233,797 downwards.
CAGATAGATAATTCAGGAAAATATTCAGCAAAATTCAGAATACTTACAGACTTCAGCCGGAGATTCAAAATGCCACCTTCTAAAGATCTAAATTTTGAAAATCAAGTTTTTCGCATTCTTTATAAAATTTTCGCTTTTAAAAATCTTTGTTTTTGTAAACCCATTCCACAGCCGAGTTGTTGTAACTGGGCTCTGATACCACTAAATGTAGCACCCCAAACCCGGCCCAGAAGTTATGGCCGGATCCGGCATGCCACATCAAAAACGTAAAAAAAACTTCCATTCTAAGTCCAGAAAATCGTACTTGATGTTCAAAAGATTAATTCATTAAAGGTTAAAGTGAATGAAAGCTGTGCACCAGGTAGGAAACCGGAAAAGAGGTGGTGAGTCCATCGGACTGCTTAAGTACCAAGCTCCCTTCGGATCCAATCCTAGACATGCATACTGCCATTGCCACACCTTAACGTCATGGATATTTCTAGGAAACCGATTTGATTAAGTCATTTTTAGGAAAATTGATTAATTTTGGAAAATACTTTCATTGCGGAAGCTTTGCTTGTTGTCGTGTCATTTTGAAATCAACTGTTGTTTTTGAAAACGCGCCCTAAAGCTATCCAATTTCAACAGTTAAAATAAGTATTACCTATCTTAGTAATACATATTAAAAACCATCAAAAATAAATAAGCGGCCTTATTACATTTAAAAGCCCAAAACCTCAAACGTAATTAAAAGGATGTCCAGTTCACCAGAAGAAAATCAAACTTTTAGAACGGGTGGCCACTCCGAATTCCCTCACAGCTCCAAGCCCACTATGGTTGGGGATTACCTGCATGGATGAAAATAAAAGGGATGAGTTTGGGGAAACTCAGTGTGTAAAATAACCCAACCATAGTCTAAATCAGCTCAACCCACAGAAACAGAATAAGTTGGCCTTAGCCCAGAACAGAATTCAAAATAAAGCCCATAGGCCCATAACAAAACAGAACAGATATTACATGTTTATGCAGAAACCCAACCATATCCAACCGTATACACCCCCGTACCAACCTTACACCGTGTGGGGAGACAACTCGACCCACCCAACCGCTACACACCACAGAATTTGCAGCATGGCTGCCAGAACAGATAATGTGACAGAGTCACCAGATACAGATAATCGTGGCAGAGCCACCAGAACAGATATATGTGGCAGAGCCACCAGGTCAGATATTTGTGGCATAGCCACCAGAACGCTTCCTCCATAATATAACTCATGTCCCCATGCAACAGATATATAATCATGGCATACATCATAAAGAATCATATCGTCATGCTTTTCAGTCAAAATTAACCCTAGGGGTATAACGGTAATTTTGCACCTAGGGGTATAACAGTAATTTTCCATACATAGGGGTATTATAGTAATTTAGCTACTTTTAGGGTTTTCATGCATATCGTAACTATTTACGTACTATCAGAACACTTACCGCGCATACTTACCGAATTGGGCCCGTTGGCCCATGAACCCGATCTTTGGCCCATTAAGCCCAAATTATCAAAATGTACGAAATCGCGCGTACTGCAGTTTATTACTTTAGATTACCAAATATACAAACCCAACTATCTTACGAGCATTCGCACACTCGTAAATTCCCAAAATACCGACTTTTCGACATTTCGGCTTTTTGGCATTTCGGCTTTTCGGCTTTTGCCAATCTAGTCTATGAGAGGGTGTCAGTTACAAACCTGTTTGCGACGATATGCTGACGAGATCCACACACGAACCGCCTACAATTGGATTACTAACACGTTAATCTAACTATTCAAATACAAACTACGTATTAACCCCTTACAATATTCGGCCAACCACACCTACAGATCATAGTAAGCTTATAAGAAATCAATAAGCAACTCATTAACAAATTTTTGTCAATGTTTACCACATAATCATAATTTCACTACAAGCTGTCTCCCTGAGCAACAGTCACTAAATTATTTATAACTAGAGCTACAAAACTCCAAATCAAGTTCCATTAATTTTCCCTGAAAATAGACTCATATATCTTCTATCCATAAAATTTTCAGAATTTTTGGTTTAGCCAATCAATACCATATTTTTCTCAAAGTTTCCCATGTTTCACTGTTTGACTAATCTGACCACCCTTCATTATGAATCAAATTTCTCATTGTACAGAATTCAAAATATGTTCTAGTTTATTTCACTGGAAACTAGACTCAATAAGATTTAATTACATAATTTATGCATCTTCTAACTCATCTTCCACAATTTATGGTGATTTTCCAAAGTCACATTACTGCTGCTGTCCCAAGCAGATTTATTACCAAATCACTCTTTCACACCTAACTTGCATGCTTGTTATTTAAACATGTATATCACCAATCAATCATCACATATCTATGATTTTACTTAAGTATAATCTCCATTTCATCATTTTAAAGCACAACATGTTAGCTGATTTTTCCCTTTAACATCTAAGGCACATGCATGCTTATTTGTTTGGCTCAACTTCACCTATCTTCTATTTTTCATCAAAAGAACATGAAACAACAACCATTTCCTTCATTTTAATTCATGACTAAATGCTCACAACACAACTAAAAATCAAAATTTACTTCAAGAGTTAAGGTAGAATCAAGAAGAACTCATGAACCTCAAAATAGAAGCAAGGTACCAAGAACTTACCTTCAATTTTCCTCCTCCTAATGACCAAATACTCAAGAGCTTTCTTCTCTCCTTTCTCTTCTCTAACTTTCAGCTATGATGAACAAAGATGGACAAAACTTTGTTCTTTTCACCCCTTTTTCTTTTAATAAAACTTCATATTTCATCCATTTAATTCTTTAATACAAAAGACATGAAATTCTTATCATGAAACATTTACCTAACCCATTATCATGAAACATTTACCTAACCCATTATCATGGAACATTTACCTAACCTATTATCATGGAATATTTACCTAACCTATTATCATGAAACATTTACCGAACCTATTATCGTGGAACATTTACCTAACCTATTATCAATTTGTATCAATTTGTACCATAAATTATGGATATCAAGTGTACATTTTGTCTACAACATGATGGCTGGCCACTTCATGTAAAATGGGAGGTTTGTCATGCAAATCCTCCTATTTTGCACTCCTATTTATTTGGCCACTTCAATTTAGCCTATAGCATTTTCAAACATTTTCACATAGGTCCTATTTCATAATTTCACCCCCTTTTTCTTATGGAACAAAAATTAACTAAAGTTGTCGGGTTCTATCTTAAGCTTGGGCTTTCTAGAGGCCCACTAACATAATTAAACCTATGCCAACATTCACAGGATTCCCAAAAATTGGGGCGTTACATCATTTTCATCCTTGGTAGCAACATCCTCATTCCCCTTCCAACCATACCATCCACCACCTCCACCATAAGCTCCTTAGAATTATTATTGTAATATAATTATGCTAGTTTTTTATATGTAAAACTAATGCATGATCTACTTTTTCATTTGCAAAACTAATGTATGATCTACTTTTTTATTTCTGAACCTAATGTATTATCTACTTTTTTATATGCAAAACTAATGTATGATCTACTTTTTTATACGTAAACCTAATGTATCATATTTTTTATAATATCCCAAATTAGGGCCTAATCAGAATAGTGGTTTCGTGACCACAAATTCGAGATAGAAATAATTATTTTATAATTATTTTGAGGTTTATGATATGAATGCATGATTGTGTGAGAATTTCGTAAAGAAATTCTATATGTAAAGTGCTTAATTTGAAATTGGGGACTAAATGGAATAAGTTGCAAAACTTGCATTCTAGAAGTTTTTAGTATGAAATTGATTTGGAATATTAATTACAAGGCTTTAAATAGAGAATTTACCAATTTCTAAAATTTTGGACAAAATGGGCTTGTACATGAAAGATTATAAAGAAAGGCATTAAGGGCATTTTTGTCAAATGGTAAATATAGCCATTAAAAAAGGAAAATAACACAAAAAAGCTGCTCATCTTCTCCATAGAAGTTGCTGAAATTCTCCTAACACCATAGCTAGGGTTTTCAACATTTCTAGTCTTGATTGTAAGTGATTTCCATGCCCATTTTTAATGTTCTTTTCGATTTTAAAATCTAGAAAGCATGTTCTATCATTTTTTAGTAATATTTTGAGCTAGAATGCATGTATGAAAATTCACCCATGTGTGAAATAATTGTATTTTGATGAATAATGAAGGAATATGATGTGTTAGTGTGTGTTTAACAACTTGTACCTACTGATTTTATGTGAAATGTGACACCCCTAATTTGACCCTAGTCGGAAAGTGGTTTCGGGACCACAAAACCGAGTCACAAAAATAATTAATTGTTATATTTTATGCTTATTATTTATGAATAAGTATGTGTGAAAATTTCATGCTTTAAATTTTGTCATTTGGATGTGAAATAAATAAAAAGGGGCTTATGTGAAAAATCTTGAAAATGTCATAGGTTAATTGGAAGTGGCTAAAAATTGCATGGTTTGAAGCATGAGGGACTTGCATGTCAAACATTCCTTTTTCTTGGTAGTGGACGGCAAGGATGGGCATGAATGACACATTTTGGCATTTTGTGCTTTTTATGTTAGTAAATAATGTTAATAATATATTTGTTTATATTAAAGAAAATGGTTTCATAAAATAGAAATAATAAAAGTTAATGAAATAAATGAATAAAACATGTTTGAGGTGAAAATACAAGGCCATTTCTTCTTCTTCTTGCCGTGAGTTGAGAAAGAAAATAGAAACCTTTGAGCTTAGGGCATTCGGCAAAAGAAGGCTTCAAATAAGGTAAGGTTCATGTTATTTTCTTTGAAAGTTGTGAATTTTGGTTGGTTTTGAAGCTTGCAACAAGACCCATGTGAAAATTTTTGTGTTCATGAAGCATGTAGCAATCGGTCATGAGCTTAATGGGGTATATTTTGTATGTTTGATAATTTTGGGAGGATAATTGATTCTAGTTTAGTATGAACAAACTAAATGTGCTTGATGACTCAAATGAGCTTGGAAAGTTGGCCAATGTTGTTTAAGTTCATGAATTAGGGCATAATTTCATTCGGCCATGGAAATTGAGCATGGAAAAAAAATCTGGTGTGGGATATATGAAGCTGAAAATTTAGTTTGAAGTGTGGTAATTGTGTTAAAGATGAACATTAAACCTTTATGTTTTATGCTCTTGTAAGTTAGGTGTAAAACCCATGGCCTTTTTATGCTTGGCATAGAATTAATGGTTAAATGTGTTAAACCTTAAAGCATGATTTAGTTTAACCAAGGGAGAACTTGTATATTTGTAGGAGGGCATGTTTGAACGTGTATTGATAATTGATTTTGAAGGTTCGGCTTTATGCCTTGATAGTTGGTTTTGAAGTATATGATGTCTTAGTATAAATATATGTGCATTCGGTTACTTTCATAACATGCATTTAAAGTGTCCTTTGGATGCAATTGCTTATGCACTTGAGGGTATATGAGTTAATTTTCTTTATGGCAAATTTGGATAAGAAGCTAACTAATAATATGCTAAGGTAGTCATGTGGATAATCGGCTTTGTGAATATCATTAAAGGTGTAATTAGTTATATGCATAGGTCATCGGTAAAATTGACCACATAACTAGTATATGTATATAAGGCGACATGGTGATACCTAGGTAAATGTATTTGGGATGGTTTTTATGAAATACCGAATGTGTGCAGATGTATCGAAGTGTTGCGTTATGTATGAGTTTCATTGAGAAGATTTACCTTGTTTTTTTTAATGATATAACAAGGTGATTAAAATAGTTTAAATTTGTTAATTAGACTCAAGAGCATAGAGGGGCAATTTTGGATAAAGAGAAAGTAAACGAATAGCCGTGGATATCTAGTCGTCGACCACTTCCGAGGTAAGTTTTAAGTGATTAAACGTTGAGTAAATTCAATCATAATAGGACATGATGAGTTTATTTAATAAGATATGATATGGCCATGTTATGTTCTAAGCTCAAATGGTAAGTTCTTAAGTGTTTGAGCTTGGGAATTTAAGTGTAATTTGAAATAGTCTGCTTAGGACAGCAGCAGTAACGTGACTTTAGAAAATCACCATAAATTTATGGACTTGAATTAGAGGCTAAATGAAACACGAAATTAAAGCTTAATGAGTCTAGTTTCTTATAAAAGAAACCGTGTAAGCAAAGGAATTTCCGATAATGAGATATTTAAAGTTGTGTGAGATAGTGCAGAATGACACTGTAATCCTCTGTTCTGCTTTTAGAAAATCATTATAAATTGTACAAAAATTTTTAAAAGACAAAATTTATATTCTAGATGCCTTAGTGAGTCTAGTTTCAAATGAAATAAACTAGAACATATTTTGAATTTTGTACAATGAGAAATTTGATTCGTAGTGAAGAGTGGTCAGCATAGTCAAACAGTGAAATAGTGGAAACTTGAAGAAAAATATGGCATTGATTGGCCAAACCAAAAATTCTGAAAATTTGTTGGATAAAACATGTATGAGTCTATTTTCAGGGAAAATTAATGGCACTTCATTTGGAGTTTCGTAGCTCCATTTACGAATAATTTAATGACTGTTGCTCAGGAAAAACAGCTTGTGCTGAATTTGTGATTATGTTGTAAACCTTAATAAAACTATTTGAGTTGCTTATAAGCTATCGATTAAATATTGGTAATCAAAGTACCAAATCTGTATTAAAGTGAAGCTATAAGCCGTAAATGACTAGTATACCTACTCAATTTTGTTATGATGAAATTGATGTACAAGGTGTGTATATGTGATAAGGCCTAATGGCCGATGTGATGAATGTGAAAGTGTATGTATGTGATAAGGCCGAATGGCCAATGTGATGAATGTGAAAGTGTATATATGTGATAAGGCCGAGTGGCCAACGTGATGAATGTGAAAGTGTACATATGTGATAAGGCCGAATGGCCAAGGTGATGAATGTGAAAGTGTATATATATGATAAGGCCGAATGGCCAATGTGATGAATGTGAAAGTGTATATATGTGATAAGGCTGAATGGCCAATGTGATGAATGTGAAAGTGTGTATATGTGATAAGGCCTAATGGTCGATGTGATGAATGTGAAAGTGTATATATGTGATAAGGCCGAATGGCCAATGTGATGAATGTGAAAGTGTATATATGTGATAAGGCCGAGTGGCCAACGTGATGAATGTGAAAGTGTACATATGTGATAAGGCCGAATGGCCAATGTGATGAATGTGAAAGTGTATATATGTGATAAGGCCGAATGGCCAATGTGATGAATGTGAAAGTGTATATATGTGATAAGGCCGAATGGCCAATGTGATGAATGTGAAAGTGTGTATATGTGATAAGGCCTAATGGCCGATGTGATGAATGTGAAAGTGTATATATGTGATTAGGCTGAATGGCCAACGTGATGAATGTGAAAGTGTACATATGTGATAAGGCCGAATGGCCAATGTGATGAATGTGAAAGTGTATATATGAGATAAGACCTAATGGCCAATGTGATGAATGTGAAAGTGTATATATGAGATAAGACCTAATGGCCGATGTGATGGATGTGAAGGTGTATATATGTGATAAGGCCGAATGGTGCCAATGTGATGGATGTGAAAGTGTATAAATGTGATAAGTCCCGAAGGGCATTTGTGTCAGTACTATATCCGGGTTAAAACCCCGCAGGCTTTATGCGAGAATATTATCCTGATTAATGTCCGTAGGCTTCGTGCTCGTACTATATCCGAGCTTTAAAGACCTGACAGCTAAATGCTAGGATTCAAGTAAGACTTTGGTATTGAGTATCTGCAATAAGTTAGCATCAAATAAGTATTATGTATTTAAGATGTTCAGGTACATATTACTTACTCATCGGTTGAGTGATTTCGAGGTGAATTATCAGTATCAAAGAGGTAGGTAAATGTGATTAATATTATAACTCCAAATATGAGAATGATCTAATTGGTAATGGTATGCTTGTATAATGAAGTATGTGATGAAATATTCTTATGTATTAGTGCATATTCTGCCCAAAAGCCTTATAATTTGAGTATGGGTTGGGTTCAGCTAGATGTGCCAGTACAAGGTAAGGATTATGTTTTGTAAGCTTACGTATATGTGATAAGGAATATGTTTGGTTCTTTATGTGCCTACGGTAATTTAGTACTTGTCATGTTGAAATACTTAAAAATATGGATGTGATTATGAACAAGTGGAAAGGATTATTGAAAGTTGAAAATTGATGAAGAATGTGCTTTGGAAATATTTGACCATCTAGGTCATTATCATTCGAAAGTATATATGTGACAGCCAAGTGATGCGTTTATTGATATTATAGTTCGAGATGAAGCTCTAAATTAACTTCATCGAACAGTTGAAATGAATGACCAATGATAGTGAATGAGAACACTTTGTTTTGCTTAAAACTTACTAAGCTTACAAAAGCTTACTCTGTTCGATCATGTTTTGGTTTATAGGTTGTGGATTCTGACTACCAGTTCGGGGATCATCAGCACTTCGTCACACTATCTACCATTACGGCAACTATGTAATTAGACTTAGCTTATGGCATGTATAGGATAGACAATATAGTAGAATGATATTTTGACTATTGTATATAAGCCATATGAAAATGGCATCTTTTGGATGTTTACTTATAGAAGTTTACATTTTATCCCTGGCTGTGTTTAGTGTTTATCCAAATGAATGATCTTAAAAAAAAAAATTTACCGTTCTATCATGAGTTACAAGTCCGGTAATGCCCCTTACTTATTCCGGCGACGGTTACGGGATAGGGGTGTTACATGAAAACTCCTAAAAAGGGGACTTAATTATAAAAAGGGTAAAATCAAAGGTAATAATCTGATTTTCATGTAGAATATGGGCTGTTATGGATACTAGGAAATTCGGCTATGTCTATATGTCATGTATGTTTAATGTACTACCTAGTCTTTGAAAATTCATAAAAAAGGTGAACTTTGTTATAAAACAGAATCCTGCAGCAGCAATGATGTAAGTTTGAAAAATCACTAAAAATAGTAGAGACAGTATTAGATGACGAATAAATTATAAAATTGAAGCTTGATGAGTCTATTTTCATATCGAAGAAACAAAATAAGCAAATGAGAGGTATTTTATAATATATTTAAGTTTTTGCAAAATAGGGCCAGAGCAATTTCTGGATCCCCTGTTCTAATGTTGAAAATTCATTAAAAAATTGTAAAAAAATAATTAAGAGTCATACTTTATATGTGCAGATTTCTTATTCAGTCTACTTTTAATAGAAACAAATAGCATAGTCATTTGAATTTTTTACAGAGAGAAAAATGATTTGTAGTGAACAGGGGTCATAGCTGTCGAGTCCTAAATCAGGGGAAACTTTAACTAATAAACTATACTAATTGGCCAAACCAAAAATTCTATAAAAAAGTTAGTAAATAGATATATAAGTCTAGTTTCCGGGAAAATTTATGGATCTTAATATCAAGTTTTTTAACTCAAGATATGATTTTTTTAGTGACCGTGACGGAGATGAACAGCTTAATATAAATGTTGAAGTCAATGGTTTAAAATTGTCCGAATGATAAAATTAGGTTTATTAACACCTCAAGCTCGACTTCGGTGACGATCTCAGCCATGGGGGTGTTACATTTTTTATGTTTGGTATTTTTAGCTATGATTTTATTCAATTTTTTATGTTGTATAGAATGTCACAAGTTATTAATTTATTTTTATTTGATTACTTTTTCAGGTTATGGATGAATTTAACAATATTTATAATAGTTTTTTTATGAATTATGATACCCCTGAATTAAGTGAAGAAGCTCAACGAAGAATAGCCACAATTGTTACACAAGTTCAACACAACAATTATCATGAAGAAGAAGAACAAGTGTTAAGCAGTGTATTGCTACACCATGAAACTTATTTCACTAAGCAACCGTGTATGGATTCAAATTATACAGGTCAAATGTAGGTGGACGAAGTATTAAATGGGCATGATGATCGTTGCATGAATAGTTTTAGGATGCCAAAAAATATATTTCACAGCTTGTTGCATGATTTGCAAACAAATTATGGCTTAAAGCATCGTAAGGTATCTGCGATGGAGAAGTTAGCATTATCATTGTATATTCTTGGAAATAGAGAATCAAATTCAAATGCAGTAGAGCGATTTCAACGATCTGGGGAAACCGTTAGTCGAATTTTTACTGATATGTTACATATATTTGCTCAAATGGGAATAGACACGATTAAACCCATTGAAGTTCAATTCGAGGAAGCACCGAACCATATTCGACATGATACAAGATATGGGCCTCACTTTAAGGTAAATATTACACAATCTTTATATTTTTAAAATATAAATTATTTCTAACGTTTATCTCATTACTTGTATTTATTTTAAAGGATTGTATTGGGGCCATAGAGGGAACACACATAAAAGCATGCATTTTGCCTTCTTGTCAAATACCTTATATCGGACGGGAAGGAGCAGCACATGACAATAGAATTTTTTTGCAAGCACTTAGAAAACAACAGTTAAAGTTTTCACACCCTCCACCAGGTTGAACTTTAATTTTTTTAATTATTCTTTACATAAAAAACAATATTAAAATTTTTAATTTATTTTTAAACTGATATTATGTTTTACTTTTTTGTAGGAAAATATTATCTTGTGGATTCAGGATATCCACAAATGGCAGGTTTTCTAGGTCCATATAAGGGGGAACGATATCATTTACCTGACTTTCATCGAGGTAATCATCGAGCATCTGGAAAAAAAGAAATTTTTAATCATGCCCATTCTTCGTTACGCTCTGTGATTGAACTAACATTTGGAGTTTGGAAAAAAAATGGCCAATTTAAGAGATATTCCAAGCTATTCATTCGACAAGCAAGTTTTAATAGTTATTGCAACAATGGTTTTGCATAATTACATTCGAAGACATGCTTGGTCAAATGATGAGGATTTTCGACAATTTGAGAATATACCCGACATGCCAATCTCTTCAAGCCATTTTGATAGAGGTGAATCGAGTTCTTCTAACAGTGAAAGTAACCTTGAAATTGCAATGTTAAGGGAAACCATTGCAAATAGTTTAATGAATCAATATTTGTAAAAATAAATTTGTATCAAAACCTAATTTCAAGTAATAATGAAACTTGTTATGTCTTATGTTAGTATATATATATATTTTTTATTGAAAATCATTCGTTTAGATACTTCAAAATTTGATCCAAGTATAATGTTACTATTTGCGAAAATAATATTTATCATTGTTATAAAAGAATATTTAACTATAAAAAATTAAAAATTATTATCATTTTATCTAATAAATAATTTAAATGGATTATATAATTCATTAAAATATTTATAATAAAATATTAAAAGATACATTTTAATATTTTATTAAATGAATTTATAAATTCACATATTTTAATAATTTTATATAAGTAAAATAATTTAAAAACTTCTATTATATATCAATTCTAATATGATGTCCTTAATAGTCATTTTTCATTTTCACCTCACCGCTACAGCTGCGTTTGAATCCAAACACACACTCCACCGTTGTTTCTAATCTCACCGCTACAGTATCCAATCTCACCGCTACAATAACTAATCTCACCGCCACCGCTGTTTTTAACCTCACCGGAGGTAAACACACTGTCCATCCAAACTAAGCCTTAAAGCTCTTGGAGTTACTAGAAGTGAATATATAATTTCAACAAAATGTGGGAGATACCGTGAAGATTTTGATTTCAATGTTGAGAGAGCAACTAAAAGCATCGATGAAAGTTTGAAGAGATTGCAACTTGAATATGTGGGAACTTTTTTTGTAAAATTTTATAATATTATAATTTTAGAATTTTTTTATGTATTTTGTATGATTTTTAAAAATATTAATTGAAAAGTTTTATAATTTTATTAGAATTAAGGATTAAATTAAAATAATTTATAAATGTTGAAGGTTAATTTTTTTATAAACTAAATTAATAAAATGTATAAGCATTGAATATCAAATATATTATTATACAAAATTTAAAATCACAACATCATCAATCCATCGTAGACTTAAAAGCACTTAACAAAAGAAATAAAAAAAAAAGATAAATTTTATTAGTTGAGTGAAAAAAATTTTGCCGTAATGAATAGTATAATTTACTTATACATTTTTCTGAAGTTAATGAAAATATAAAAAAGATATAAATATTTTAAAAATAATATTTTTGCCCAGCAAATTTAGATTAATGTTTCCATAAAATATATAATAATAAAAAGTGACAATTCCCAACAGTGTCAGTTTAGCATTCCAATGTCGGTTAAGAGATAGCTGAATATGATTATTATTATTATTATTTGTTCAACAGAGATAACTGATTGATGAGGACAACATATGTATAATCAGATCAACAACGTGGTTATAACTTATCTACTACGGTTGGTAGTTTCAATTTTATATCCAAGAAAAAAAGATTTCATTAATTTAATAATAAATGATTTAATGCATTTTTTTAAAAATATCATCATAAAAAGTACTTAACCTTTAAAGTTGCAAAATGTTACATCAGAAAAGGGGAAAAAATTTTGGCAAAATGACATGTGCGTTCTGAATATATAATTAATTAACCCTCAAATTCTATATACAGCTAATTTTATTTTATGAAAAAGAAAATACTTTGCTAAATTTATTAGAAACAAATACCATGTTTCATTAAAATGAATGAAATGAAATGTGAACATTTGAAGCAAACACATGGAATATGGGGTGGGGACTTGCAATGTGAAAATAATGCCGAATTTAGATCCTATTATTTATAATAATTTATTGGATTCAGGTATTGTTTTGTTTTTCTCTGAGAAAATAAGTTGATAGATCGAAAACGTAAACATTACACATGGTTGAGATACAAAACCTAACGTGCTGGAGATCCAATCCTCAACATATTCAAATTTAAAACAATTAAAAAAATCATTTTAATGGTGCCAAGACCAAACTTTTTAATCTTAAATCTATAAGTGGGTATTTAGAGATTGAAGATAGAAATGGGAGGGAAGCACGTTCTCCCATGTGAACCTTGTTCCCCCGCATTCTCCAGCTCTAATACCCAACCCCATTCCCATTTTCACAGGGTTTCTTAAATCCCATCGGTGTATGCGGTGCAACTCTCTTAACTTTGTAGACTGACAAAAAGGGCAATGTTGTCGAATACAATTCACCACTCTTTACCAACACTACTTTAATCCCACTCCACGTGTCTTTGGTTAATGCTGATGATCCCACCATCTTTTTGCATTTTCATTATAACTATACAATTATGTTTTCATTTATTATTTAATCATCATTTTTTCTCTGATTTAGTAATAAAAGCAAAAGTCTATATATTGTCTTTATACGCAAGATATACATATATGAGTAGGGTAGATTTATGGATGAAATTAATAAATTAGGTCAAAACATCACATGGGATGAACAACATGCCATGTGCCTTCCCAATACATGAAAATGACACCTTTATTTCCCTGTTTGCTGATAAATTGGCACAGGCTGAATCCAGATCCATTTCCCATTTCCCCTTTATTATTTCAACTCGCTAAATGTCATTTCATTTTCCCCACACAACAGAATTAAGTATAAAAATTCTGTTTAGCTTTAATGATTGCAGAATCTAAAGTGGATATCGTTAATGATGATGAAAACTAACAGCGCCGTCACTTTATTAAGTGAATGCCAATCACACAATAATATTCCATATAATTGTCACCTTTACACACACACCCCCAAATAAAAATGCAAAAAAATTGGATTTAAATTGTGAGGGTGAAATGTTATTTAGGGCTATTTATGTAAATATATATATTTTAACTACAAATGAGACTTCAAATTTAATTATTATATTTCACATCTAATAATAAATTTAATTTTTATACCTTTTAATTTCTATTTACAAAAAATATTTGTGAATTCTTAATCCAATTAAAAAAAATATCCCATAAACGCCAACAACTTGGATATAAGATTTAATTTTCCTTAACTTTATTTATTCAAACCCTTAATTTCACTTTTCATTTTTCTTTTTTATAATAGGTTAATGTATTTTAATTCAACTTAATTAAATTTTGATATAATGATTTATTTAGTTTTTTAATTTTATAAAAAAATTATTTTAGTCTTTTATTTAAATTTTTTATCTTTTTTAGCTTTTGAACTTATAATTTTCTTTTATCAAATCACCCCAAAATGGATAAAAAATTTAACGTTTTTATACGGTATACATGTGGACGACATATTAACATCTAATTAATTTTTAAAAATTAAAAATTATTAATTAAATTTTAATGTTGACATATTACATGATAATCCACGATTATATTATGCCTGAAATTTTCCTTGTATAAAAAAAACAAAATTAAAAGACAAATGAAGGAGCCTATTAGGTTACGGAATTTGCTCCAAAAATATCAAACTTGGGTGATACGAAAAGAAAACTCCAAAAATGATTCTTATTATGCTAAACATCAATATACTAATAGATTGATTGTTTGACTAGAATCCAAAAAAGTACGTAATTACTGCAAGGAACAAATAACACATCTTTGTTTGTCAACTTTATTCCCTTCTTCTTCTTTTTTTAATATAAAATAGGGTTGCTAAATATTTGATTTTCTAAACTAAGTCCTAACATTCCCTTGAATAATTTAGAGAAGAAGAAGAAGTCAACCAATTCCTAATGATTGGCTCAATTGGTAGTTTATGGAACTAATTGTTTGGTTGCACCAAAGATCCTTATATTTTAGTGTGATGCTTAATTCCTTTTGTCTAACTTGCATCATCATTTTATGGACGTAAACAATCTCACATGAATAAATTTGGATATGGACAGTCCTGTAGAATTAACGGACGGCCAAGGAGCCCACTACATCAAATCCTTTGTGACAACTGATAAAAGCATTTTGGCTAATCATGCTAGTATTGCGTGGGTTCTTGAATTCAAAAAATACTAAATTTAGAGATTTGAAAAAAAATGGTACTTTGAGATATATAGTAAGGAAGCAATTCAAGAATCTAGAAAGGAGTAATGTGAATCTTTTATGATCCGTTTCATTAAAGAGATTCTCTAAAAATAACAGATGATTTGGCAAAATTGACATTCTCAATACTTTTGGACAATGTTACATTCATACAACGCTGGATGAAATCTTTCAATCTCTACACGATTTTTCTGATGTAATGTGATCTCATTTTATATTAAAAAAATTAGGGAAGTTAAAAATAATAATTAATTACACTCAAAAGTTAAGTGATTTTTTACATTAAAATATACATATTCAGTTCTAAACTATTCTAATTTAAGCTCATCTAGGTAATAACCAACTAATAATTTGGGGGCTGGGAGTGAAATGGCAAAAAATAATAATAAGCAAATTTAAAGCCCACAAGTGGCCCAGATAACCAAGCTTGGGGAAGGCCTTGCATTTTCTACTGGGAATGCAAAATAACTACATTTATCACTATTTTCTTTTTCTATTAAAATTTTAAATTTAATTTTCAACTTCTTTCATCCCTATTTATTGTTAACCATTTTTTTCTTTTATAAAAATAAAAGCAAAATAATCAATTGCCCCATTCTAATCTGTTTGTTTTGGTAGGAATATAAGAGGGTAGTTTTGAAGGAATTGAATTTGTTACAGTGGGATTTTAATGTTTACTGATTTACTTTCTTCTACAAATAATGAAAAATGATTCTCTTAAAAATTAGTAGAAAAGTTACATATATAATGGAAAGCAAATAAAAAAGGAAAACATGGTTATTGGTGTCTATCCCTACAATTCATTGTTGCAAAGTATTTCTTTTTTACTTTTATTCTGAATTCTAAATTTTACTCTCTTTTAAATATGTGAAATGTTTTTTTTTGAAATTCTATATTTTAATTTTGAAATATTGAATTTTTTTTATTTGAAAATCTCAGTCCCTTATGAAAAATATAAATTATTTTTTTAACCATCAATATTTATAATTTTTATCAATATAGTCCTTACACTTTAAAGTAAATAAAAAATAAAAAAATTAAATTTTATCATATTTTAAATAAAATCATAAAAAATTTAAAATTATATACTTAAAAATCTAAAATTATGAAAAATAAAAATTATTTAAATAAAAAATACAATAAAACAAATTAATATAAAAAAATTTCAAAATTCAATATTGTCTAAACCAGATTGGATCGAAAATCAACTGGGGTATCAATCCAATGAGAAGTAAAAAATTGGTTGACCTGTAAGCTGGTATGAGCTAGTTAAATAGAGCTAAAAAATCGGTTGACACCTATTTTTATAATTTTGAATATTTTTATTTTTATTTTTAATAATTTATTTGCTTTGAACCGATTGGAGCATTCGAACTGAGAACTAATTGGTTTGACTAGTTCAACCATCAATCCTGTTCTAGACACATTGCCAAAATTTCAAAAAAAAAATAGTTTTTTTAGTCTAATTTAACCAGTTCGTACCAATTCATTGGTCAAATGATTTTTTACCTCCCACCGGATCAATAACCTAGCCTTTTTTCGATCTAACCAATTCGACTAGCTAGTCTGATTTAGACAACATTGGATTTTGAAAATTTTATATATTTTAAATGACTTTTTTTAAAAAAAATTAAATAGTTTTTTTTTCATAATTTTAGATTTTTTAAAATATATTTTTTAATTTTTTATGTTCTAATTTAAAATATGAGAAAAATGATTTTTAAACTTATTTATTTACTTTTAAAGAGTAAAGACCAAATATAAAAAAAATGTAAATATTAAGAGTTAAAAAAGATATTTTATTTTTTTATAACAACCACTAACGACAAATTTACAAAAAAAAACTAAAATTTTCAAATTAAAAAAATATATAATCATTCAATGTCTCAAACTAAAACTTCAAAAGAACACAAAAACTTACATATTTAAACCTTCTTTTTTTTTTCTTTTAAGGTTATACATGTGTGGTACTAAGTATCCATATTTCTTTTGTCATAAATATTTTTTAAAATATACTTTTTAATCAATATCAATTGTACATGTTCACTATCTTGAATTAATATATAAATTATTTTTTAATTTAATATATTCATGAAACAAATAAGATCAAAATGTGAAAATCATAGTGTGGTTATGAATAATAAAAACCATTGAAAAATGTTATTATTAAATATTTAATTTAAATATTTCCTATAGAATCTATAGTATTTGTATCTATATCAAATATTTTGCTATGTTTTTCTAAATAAGAATTGTATTTTTATATGAAAATTTATCCCATTGTGGTGATGATTTATAAAAATATTTTTTTTTCAAATTTCTATATTTTTATTTTTTAAATTTTTTATATTCATGAAGAAATTTTTTAGAAAAATCTTCTAAATATCTAATGTCACATAATTTAATATTTGACCACACATAACTAGATAGATTATATTGATCTTTTTTTATTAATATAACCACCAAATTCTATTTTTAGAATATAGGTTAATCCTTTTAATACATCTTTGAGAGTTTGAATATGATTAACTGCCCCTTTTGTTTACTTCCTTTTTCTGATTCTTCTGATCTTTTTAGAAATTGTAAAACATCTCCTTGAAATGTTCCAACAAAATAATTTAAAAGTTTATCTTTTGACCAATTATTGTTGTTTACAACTATATTCATAGACTGTGCCCAATCATCTATGATTTTTTCATAGTCAGCTATTGGAATATTTGTAAGATCTAAATGTATTCCTCTTAGAGCAACATTTCTTTTGTTTAGATCGTCTATCCTATGTTGAGTTGTTTGAGTAGATGGCTCTCCTAAATTTCCAGATTTTATTTCATTAGTAGCAATATTTTCTATTTGATTACCAAACATTCTAGTTGTATTTTCAACTTGTTCACAATTTCTATTAAAGGATCTTAACTAATCATCTTTTAAGAGATCTGAATCTAATTTTCTTTTTTCCATTAGGATCTTGATCTGTTTGATCAATTTCCATTGGTTTAGGTACATCCATATTTTTCATCTTCATTTGTTTAAGAATTTTCTCCATTAGATTTATAACTTGTAACTTTTATATCTTCTAGTTTTATAGAATTATTAGAACTACTATTACTATCTGTAGAATCATAGTTTAGCATATAATGATAATTAAATAAAATAAACAATTCTCTATGTTTTTCATAAAGTTGTTCTATAAGTTTTAAATTTTCTATTCTTTCATTTTTATTAGATGTCTTAGTAAATTTTTTCTTCCAATGTTTCTATAAGTTCTTTATAGGATTGAAAGTCATACTTTTTGTTGATATGTAAAATTTCTTTGTTTTTCAAATTTTTATGCTTTTAATCTTTTGTAGATGATTCTTCAGAGTAAATGTCTTCTTCTTCTGACAAAGCTAATATTATATTGCTATTACCATAATATAAAGGGCATAAGCCTATTTCTTGTTCTATATTTTTTATTAATAAGAACTTGTTCTAATTTATTATTAACTTCAGATAAGATATTTTTAGACTCGTTATTCAGATCTAATTCAGTTACTTCTCTTAAATTATTTATTTGTTGTTCTATTTTATTAACTTTATTATATAACTTATGAAAATATATAGAAGTAATATATTTAACAGCCCACCCGACATAGTCTTAGATGATATTTTGTGTGGGCAGATAGTTGGATAAGATTAAGCTAAGGAAAGGTTGATTGGTGTTCTATCCGCTAGTGTTAATTTTTTTTGTAATGCTTGTTGTGCCATGAGTGGCGAACTGTTTGATTAATCTGGTAAGGCTGTAATGATTTTGATCGAAGGGTTCACCTTTTGGCGAAGTGTTAGGTTTCTAGTTTTATGTTTTGGCGATGTGTGATAGATCCTTCTGTTAGTATGCACCAGTAGTGGATTGTGGGATTATGGACCCGATTGCTTTCTACTTGAACATGTATGTTTACTGTTTAGTTTTAGTCAAGTCCTTGTTAAAATCCAGTTAGGAATTGACGAAAGTTTAATGATTATTTCATTTTGTGATAAACCTAGAATGATTATGTTGGCTACAATAGAGTATGAGTTAGCTTTGCATGTTAGCCACGTGGTAGTTTTAAGAAAAAGAGTTGTAAGCCATAAATATCGGTGGGACTTTTGTTTAAGGGTTTTTCTTTCATTTTCTCTTGCTCTGTTATACTATAATATCTGGTTTAGTAAGAGTTCTTCGTTGGAGAGGAATCAGCAAGTGATCGAATAGTAAGAAAGGATTGTGCATGTAGTGAAAAGGATGGTGTAGCAAACTTCATTGAAATCATCGGTGAGTATCCAGTCTGCAATACTCTTCTCTGTGTATCCCTCTATCTTAAGTCTATCACTATGTTTTGATTGTTATAGGTTAGAATTCAGGTGAGATGTCTTCATAAAGTGTGGTAAGTTTCTGCATGTAATCATCTGCATATGCTTGTTTGTAATATGAGACAAATACGACTTCTTTGGGATATAAATTCAGTATCTAGAGATAAAGAGTCACCGGTAATGTATGTTAATTGCAAACCAGAATGGTAGATGTGATGGGCCACTGGTAGGGCATGTTAGTTGCTAACTAGATTGGTGTGTATGTTGGGCCACTAGTAGGACATGTTAGTTGTTAACTAGGTTGAAAGCAACTGGTAGGGTATGTTAGTTACTAAAGAGTTGGCGTAAGTGCTAGGTTTGGTAGGACATGACAGTTGCCAACCAGCCTAGTGATATGGGTGCTACCTACAATAGGACATGTTAGTTGTTAATCATGGCAAAGGGCCCTAAACTCACGGGAACACACATGTGTTCAAAATGTTAAAAGATGTGGTATATGTTTTGATATGTGATTGGGGGATCAAAAGTTTAACTCAAAGAAGGGGGATCAGAGGTTTAACTCAAGGAAGAATTTGAATAGAGTAAGTTAGTATGACTCTATATATGATATATGATATGTACCAAAAAGAGTAAGTTAATAGGACTCTATATGTGTTGTATGTTATGTATAATTGTTGATAGGAAAGAAAAGTTAAATGTTGAGTGGTAAGTTCTAATCCCTATTTGTTGTGTTGGAAACTTAGTGTATTTATTAAGTATTGGTATTTGGTGCATAAAATCTGCCCTAACGAAGGTGTGTACTATTAAGCTTGATGGGATGTTTGAAATGCAAAGGCATGCGTTAGAAAATGTTGTGTTTGATTGGGAAGTCTTAGCTCTGTTAAGGTCTAAGTTCTCTTTGGTGTAAGGATGGAAGTGTACACCCAAGGTTAAGGAAGAAGGTATGTGCCTGATGTCAGAGTCTGCCTAAAAATGCTATCCGCCATGGTTAAGCATTCGCCAAAGATATGAGAGTGTCCGCTCGAATACCTCAACGTGTAGAGTTGGTGTATTAGTCTACGTACATGAGATTACAATTGTAATACCATTTTTTTCGTTGAGTCTTTTATTTTCTGAAACTCACTAAGTTCTTATGAACTTATCCCTCTTTTCTTTTTTCCTCTTCCAAGTGGTACTCTGTCGTAGGTTATGGAATGGACTCAGCTAGAAAGAGCGACCTCTATAGTGAACTTTGCCTATGTTTGTTTTGTAACATGCTATGACCTTTTAGGGTGGCGTATAATTCTGTGTTGAATTTGAATCTGTAATAAAGTACCTTTTTTCTAACTATAGTTTTATTTGAATGTTACCACTTGAGGGATTAGATAAAGTCTTATGAATTATGACTTGTAAAGTGATTTCTACTTGTATACACCAAACAGTTTTGTATGAAATCGTAACTACTGGTGTTTTATTCTAAAGGAAAGAATTTAACCGAAAGTTTCAAACCCAATTATATTGTCTTATGGCGTAGACTTGTTTTGATCTATTTGATTACTTAAAAATCTTTCTCAATTAAAGCCAGCCCAATTTGTTATGCACTGCAACTAAATTAAGATAGTATTATGTATAAGTCTGCTTTTGCGTAACGCCTAAGTCGACCTTTGGAGATTTGGGTGTTACAATATCTATTAAACTTTTAAAACCTGTACTAATTGAAGAAATATTATTTTTGTTTTTAGAGTCAATACGCATAGTATGATTGCAACTTTTATCCTTGTATAGACAATTAGTTTCTTTCATGAAATTTATCTTAGGTACCTAAAATCATCTAATATCTGTGAATTAGCCTTACTTTATAAAGTCAATCATCTCAACCAAGACTTATATAGGCAATAATAGGACAGAATAACAAATGTATGGGTTTTAAGATAAATAAAAATGAAATAAACAGAAGTGAAAATAAACTATAGAACTTACAATGAATACTAGGATATTATTTCATCAGAAACTGTTATACTAAGCTCTGATGCCAACTACAAGATAAGGGATGAAGGGAAGATTAATTATAAGAATCTATCAGTAAATGGACTAAAGATTACAAAAGGGATAATGAAGTTTTCTTTTTTGTTTAAGAGAAATTGTATATACTTCGAACACCTCTATTAGGTTCTTACACCTCCTTTTATAGTAAAGATTCATAGTTCAATTTGATTTTATTTGAATTCCGCACAGTCTCTTGATAATGATGTCATCTTTTGTTTGATTGAAGATAATGATGACATCTTGTCTTGATTGTGGTTGCTTCCACGTTTCTTCCTCTTCTTTTTTTTTTTATCTTCTCTTGGTTGTGGTTGCTTTCACATTGCTTCCTTTTTTGTCTTTTGTGTCAGCTTTCTTGGATATTGTCCAAATTCATTTCTTCAATTTCTTTTAAATTTAATGAATCGATTTGACAATTATGGTGAGTTCCAACTTTCCCATGTATTTTTTATGTCTTCAATTAAGTGGGAAGGAAAATCATCAATCTTCATTTTAGCTATCCTTTTTAGTAGTTGAATAGATTCTTTATTTATATTGTAATAACTCGATAGTCATAGGTGTCGGAAAGTGCATTTCCAAGACTCCGTTACCGTAAATCAGACTTGTAAATATTTATTAAAAATATTTAGAAGTTATTTGTGTAGTTAATTAGGTTTTGGTTAGGTGAACTTGCATGAATTAAGAGTAATTAGGTATAAGGACTAAATTGCATAAAGGGTAAAAGTTGAATTATAGATTAAAGAAAAATATTAAAAGGACTAAAGAAGTAATTAAACCTTATTTCAACAAGTGGATGGTATTAGTGATTACATATGTAAATTTAATATACATATGTATATATTAATAAAATATGTTTACTTAATATTTAAGTATATATATGAGATAGGCTAAATTGATGAATTTTGGCATGTTTATAATTGAATTTGAATGATGTTTTAATAATATAAATTGATTATATAAATGTGGTACCAATGAGGGTACATTGGTTAGGCACCTAGGATGATTATTTTGACATGATTTGAATGAGTTTGGTTGGTTTTTGACATGAGTATTAAATTATACGAAATGTTTGAAATTTATGTTTGTTTGATCGGTAAACTTCGATAATGCTCCATAACCCAGTTCCAGTGAGAGATACTGGTTGGGGGTGTTACATATATCATCCTGGTAATTTTCAGTATCATATGTCAGTAATCTTCGATCATCAGTTCAAAATGTATAAGTTTTATGTTGAAGTAGATTATGGGCTTTGGTGATTAGATCAATTATTGCTTGAATTTGATAATAAATAGGATTATTATAACACTTATCAACATTTTGTCAAGTGTTTTTCCTTTTCTATAGCTGAAGATAGGTTTCTTCTTGTGATCATTTTTTAGATAGTCCAAATTTGATATGGTTGATAAAATTTTTCACGTTCAACTATACTAATAAGACTACAGATTTCAAGATGAAAATAGTAAAAGAAGTCATCTTTATTAACCATATATAATAACATAGATTATAAAAGTTGAAAAGAAAAATTTTGAACAATTATTTCTTTAACAAAACCCTCATTCAATATAACTTATATCAAATGGTTCATGATCAAGTTTAGATTTTATAGTAGAAAATTTTTCATCTAAATAATTTGTAAAAACATAAGCTTGTGAAAAATATTCAGAAAATGCTTTTTGACATTGAGATTGTTGGTTGCAAATGGCTCCATTTATTTTGAAAAATATTTCTGTAGGTAGGATAATTATAGCTTTATTATATAAACATAATCTAAATATTTTATTTATAATCAGATTAATTGTTCCTTTGTTAATAAAATATTGGGATATATCAAGAAGATTGTTTATCTCCTTAATATATTAAAAACAAACTAATTTCTGGTTATTTCCAATCACGATATGAAATAGATTTTAACAATAAATCACGAACTTCTTGTTCTTTAGTTGTTTTTTCAACTAAGAATTGTAAAAGCTTAGTAAAAGCTCTTATAAAGTTTGCTCTTTGCTCAGTAATATGAGTTTTCCATATTTCATTAATAAAACTATATAAATCTAAAGGTAAACCTGGATTATAAAAATATTTTATTTCTTGTATTTGTCATGGTTTCAGCAAATTTTCTGTCGCACAAAATTTTTCTGCCCCTTGAATAATTTCAGCATAACTAGCTTGGATCT
This sequence comes from Gossypium hirsutum, assembly GCF_007990345.1. Lineage (NCBI taxonomy): Eukaryota > Viridiplantae > Streptophyta > Magnoliopsida > Malvales > Malvaceae > Gossypium > Gossypium hirsutum. The sequence continues at coordinate 94,210,215 of NC_053426.1, read as the reverse complement.
TGGGACCATGGTAGTTGACTTACCGGCCGTGGTGTAATTGATAATTGAGTTGAAATTTCAGCTGGTTGTCTAACCACCGGATATGAAACACAGTATTTTTTATTAGGATAAATTGATACTTGAGAAGGCATTGACATAAATCCTTGATTAAGATATTTTGGTTTGAAGGTGTTCCTTTTGTTGAATTTTTTATTCATGGTAGTCTATTCACTAACTTTTTCTAAATGTTATTTACCTCTATCCATAAAGCTTGCTAAGATGATCAGTAATAATATTGTCAGTGCCTTTGACATATAAAACATCAAAATTAAAAGTACATAATTCATTATACCATTTAATTCTTCTTGGTATGGTTTTCAAACTTTTATTAGTAAGAAAATGTTTAACTGCCTAATTATTAATTTTTATAATAAATTTTTCAAGTGCTAAAAAAATTTTGTATTCTTTTTTTAATAGCAAATAATTCTTTCCCAAATATGACCTAATTTCTTTCGTTTGGTTTAAATTTTATTGAACTATAGCCACATATTAATTCGTCATTATTTATTGTTCTTTTTTTTAAAATACATCCCAATAATTTTGTGAGGCATTTGTTTCTAAAATTAATTTGTCACCTTATTTAGGTAAATAAACTTTTGGAATCTGAATGATTTTAAATTTTAAATTTTAAATTTTTTTTATAATTTTTGAATTTTTTTAGACCAAGTAAAAGGTTTTTTCTTTTTTTTTTAATTTATCATATAACATACCTATTTTTTATATATAATTTTTGGAAAGAAATTCTTTCCATAATTAATAATTCCTAAAAATTGTTGAAGTTGTTTCTTATCTATAATTCTTTTAGAAAATTCTTTTATTTTTACTATAATATGATCTTGTAGTTTAAGACCATCTGCAGATAATTTTAATCCTTAAAATTCTATTTATATTTTTTTAGTTCTATTTTCTTATGGCTTAATGTGATTCCATGTTTTATGAATTTTTGAAAAATAATATTTAAATATTTTTTATGTAATTCTAGAGTATCTAAAAATATCAAAATATCATCTATATAAACTACACAGAATTTCTTATATTTATTAAAAATAAAATCCATCCATCTTTGGAATATTTGTGGTGCATTACATAATTTAAATTGCTTAACTTTTCATTGGTAATATCCATTGGGTGCACTAAAAGTTATTAAAGGTTTAAATTTTTCTGGTAGTATGATTTGCCAGAATCCTGATTTATAATCAAACTTACTAAAGTATTTTACTTGTTTGGCTTGATTAATTAAATTGGCTTGATTAATTAATACATCTTTTCTTGGAATAAAATAACCATAAAAATAATATTTTGATTTAATATTTTATAATTAATGACCATCTTAGCTTTACCTCTTTTTTTTCTGCATGATTTCTAACTATAAAGACTGAGCTAGAATGTGGACTATTAGTTTTTTTCTATCAATTCTTAATTTAATAACTCCTTAATTTGTATATCAAATTCTTCTATATATTGTTTAGTATAAATCAATGGTCTAACTCTAATTAATTTACCGTGATTTTTCAATTTTATAATACAATATGTGACAAAAAATTTACACCATTAAAAAAGGAACAAATTAAACAACTAGAAACAAGTCATTGGTTGTTTAATACACTAGATAATAATTTTAATGAAAATCCATTAAAATTATGCAAAATAACTTTAGATATTATAGTATAAAATTGCAAAAACCTGGTAAAATTATTAGAGTTCAGCCAATACTTAGAATTCATTGCTTCAATCTGCCGGACTACAACTAAACCATGCATCATTGCTACCCAGTACAAACAACTTGTATTGTTTGGGAAATCCTCTATTCCATGCTAGAAGTAGTCCGAATTTCGGATTCCTTTTTATTGAAAATTAAAATATATTAATATGTTCGTAATTATTTCGAAATATATAGTTTCAAAAAATAAAATACCCTTTTCTTTTGAACAAAAAAGAATCAAAAACGAAATTATCCAATAATTGTGCTTAGAGCAATTCACGCCTAATAGATTAGGATTTTATTCAATTAGGAACGTATCATAAAAAAAATTCCTGATCGGGTCAATAAGATCATGAAAAACATTTCGATTTATTTATCTCTTATTTTGCACAGAATGGATTTGCCTGGACCAATACACCTGAAGAAATTTTAATTAATGTATTTCAAGGAACGCCCCAAAAAGGAGAATGCTTGTAAGTCCCTCGAGTTCAGTTGTTATTGATGAATTGAGTGAATCACTCATACATTGATAATTAAATTTTAAGAAATAAACTGTTGTACTCAAATAAGGTTTGGTAAAACCTTGAATTTGACGTCAAGGAGCGTAGTAGTGAGAACTCATTTCCCTTGATTATTCTAAAACTCAGAGACCCTTGCAAGGAAGAAAATGGGGGTAAAATTTCAGCAACCCTGACTGCTCCGATGTACCTTAACCATTTGAACGCCAGTGAATTTAAGAATGCAATTTTAACATAAGTAATCAATGAACCTGAACAGAGATGTTTCAGCTATTAACAACTTAAGGCCTATGTGCTAACCATTTTTTCTTAGGAAATCAGACCAACTTAAGGCCCTTTGCTACTCCTAAACTTAAAATCTTCACAATTTCATTTTTTGCTTGTTTCTATTTACAAAATAAACAGGGAAACTTAAAACACCACATGCAATGCGTGATTGTCCAGAATCTAATGAATCACCCATGGTGTATGCAAATGGGAGGAGAAGCCATTGGATTCCTAATTGAGATCGATATCAACCCGCTCGGGGTTTCCTCTTTCTGTCTGATTGTTAGCTAACTCTATGCCTAGCTGACCTTTGTCTCCCGCACCAAATGCATAAAGCTTCCCGGACTCGGTGAGTGCAAATGTATGAGCATTCCAGTATATCGAGTTTGTAAGGCTGATCTGTACCACCCGTTCATTCACTTGCTTCAATGACATTACCAGCTCTGGACTCAACACATTGGCATGCCTGTTTCCCTGCTACATAAGCAATAAACAAAAATTATGACAGTTACTAGACCAAATACTTCACTTTGGCAGCTCAATGAATTCGTATGCCCCTTCCATTTTCATGTTCAAGGACAGCACTGTAATATCAGTTTTCCAGTTAAAACTATCTGTGCTTAACAAAGACAATGCCAGTTCTTTGATGCAAACAGCCTAACTGACAAGTCCACGTGAGATGCTGCTTCCCCCTTTTTTTTTTTTAAATCTAAAAATTTCTCAAAGGTGACTCTCAAAAGCAAGGCACATCGAAGGAGTGAAATTGCATATCAAAATGGAGTGTTCATTTCAGTGTTCAAAAACCAAACAGATAACGATCAATGCCATGAAATATAGTAAGAAATTATTTTCCATGCGGTAAACCTAACAAATGGAGACATATGCATCACATTACAAGACAGAATATTGAAAATGTACTGTAACTTTGAAACTAATTTAAATGGTTGATATTTCTTTTCCTTTAGAAAATTATTTCAGGAGTTGTCCAATGTGCATTTGGTTATTAAAAAATGGTAAAATGGTATAAAATATTAATCAGGTTTGAGGCTTAAACTTAGCTCAAGCATCCTGTAAAGCCTCTATTTGATAATTTAGGAGACCAAGGAGAATCCTCTGTAAACCAAGTAAGAGAATGATTAAATCACTAACGAAAGTTTAAGGGAAGTTCAAACCTGTCCTTCACCAGCAGTATTATGTCCGAGGCTGGCAGATTCGCCACAACCAAAAGAGTATACATCACCATCATCAGATACCACAAAGGTTGTGTAGTCCCCTGTAGCAACATGAACTGCTTTGACATCTCTTAATGCCTCTACGACCTTTGGAACTGATTCACACTCTTCATTTCCATGACCTAAGCACCCATAACGTCCCCAACCCCATGTGCAAACCCTTCCATCCCGACCAACAACAGCAGCATGCCAAGCACCAGCAGCAACCACCATTGGCTGGAGGTTCAAAAGTTGAAATTGTTCAATTAATCGAGGGTACTTTTCATCTGTTCTTGAGCCATGTCCAAGCTTTCCACCCAAGCCACACCCGACAGAGTACACAGACCTAATTATTCCAAAAGAGGGCACACCAAAAAGTTATTATTCCTGTAAAACATTCAAATAAACAAACAATGACATATGATACATATGGAACTAATGGATAGACGGACTTTGTGATTCTAGAAAAATCCAATACTATCATAATTTCAGAATTCAGGACTGTCATTCATCATATCAAAGGTTTATGACAATAAGTTATCAAAAGCACAGTTTGTATGTCATTTTAAAATTAAATTTAAGGAGCCTCTGAAAAGGTATTTAGATGAACTAACATGCCACTTGGTTGACAAGCTAAGCAAAGAAGGTAGCAATATCCAGCTGCAATTTGCACCACAGGTATGTTCTCAAGTGCCCCCAATAGGGGCTGGGGCTCCACATCATTTGGCTCGGTTTTGTGACCAAGCTTGCTATCTTTGCCCCAAGAGAATGTGTAAACTCTGCCCTCTCTGGATAACACAGCTGTGAAAAAGTTCCCAATTGCAGCTTGAACCACAAATATGTCTTTCAAAGACTCAACAGGCTGGGGAGTTGTAACTAATTTAGTTCCTTGAACCCCATATTCTGCTTCACCAAAGGAATCCTTTCCAAAGGCATAAACTCTCCCAGCATCACTAATCAGCATTGTTCTGCCAGCCCCAGCAGCTGCTTGGATAATTCGAATGCCTTGCAAAGATCTACAAAATAGTGGAGTTCCATTAACCCTTTGCATATACTTTTAAACCATCAGGCATATGCAGAGACAAAAGTATTGGCAACCTTATTTGCTGAGGCCGCCAGTCTTCTTCAGTATTGCCATGGCCCAACTGTCCTGAGCTATTAGAGCCAAAAGAGTAAACTGCACCCGAGGATGTCACAGCAATGCTATGACCAGGCCCTGCAATCGCCTGTGATTTCTCTCTCCTGCAACATGCTTCCCCAGCCAGCAGAAACCTCAGGACCAATTTCCACGACCCCCCACATCTATGCTTCAAACTTTGACGTTCTTCATCAGTCATTGGCTTAAATATAGCTCTTCTTTGGCACATGTCAAGAGCAGCAAGCTCTGATATGGACAATTCATAATCAGGGGCAAAGTTTGCCGGCTGCCTAAAAAAGGAGCATGTTGCCTGGAAGACACATTTACAAAATCAAATCAGCCAGCATTATCAATTCCAACATTTAAAAGAACTTTCATGTTCAAAAGGTTAAGAGAAAAATCCACTCGCCTCTAGTTTTGCGAGATCTTGAGGATCCAAATTACACGTGGTGAGAACATGAAGAACAATGGAAGGATTGGCAGCTAAGGGGAATTCTCCAGGAGTGGAGTCCCCGAAGCAATGGTGTACTTGTCGCAGAAATGCAGAAACAGGGGCAGCAACAATAGCTGTAATTGGCTGATCAGGTATGTTATGGTATTGAACGGTAGGGGTTCCGCTTGTTGTGGCATCCATGGGCACTGCCCAACTTTTGAAGTGCCCAAACTTGGCAAATAAGATTATCTAAATTGCTGGCAATTAGGAAACATGGGTACAATAATCACTAAGAAACCCTCCAATGATCCAAACTGCCTCCTAAATACTAAACCTGTGTTGACTTATTAGTTCAATCTACAAGTGCCAAAAATATCTACCTTAAATAATGGATTGGATCAGCAAACTTCAAGTCTCAAACCTACAAATAGAAAAACCAAAAGAACAAAAGGGAAAAAGGTTTTCATATGAACTCCTTAAAATCACAAGAGAAAAGGGTAAAAAGCATTTTACACCACAAGCCATGTGATCATTTCACAAATCATAAACAAGAGGGCATTTTTAAAAAGAAAAACCCACTTGTGCAAATTTATCCCAAAACCAAATAGTGCAGAGTCGGATCATACAACGAGGGATAAAGCCAACGAAAACAGAGCAGGTTGGATGATCCAAATTGAGGGTGGAAAGCCAAAATGGGGAACCACAGAGACACCAAAAACAGAAAAAGAACAACAGTGGCAGAAAAGCCCTTAGAAAATGATGAAAAGATAGAAGAGTTTTAAACCACAAAATTTAAGGAGGAAGCACCGAAAGAAGAGAATTTTAAAGAGAAGATTACTAGTCCTACATGAAAAGCATATTCCACACCCAGAAAAGCAAAGAATTCCCCACACAGAGGAGACACTCCTGTTTACGTAAACTCTATTAAAAAAAAAAGTCAGATTGATCATTGACCTGATCACAATCAATCAGGCAAGCAAAATTAACATCCACCGTTCAAAACAGGGTTTTTTTTATAAAAAAATCATCTTTTAAGAAACCCAGATCATCAAAACCATCAGATAATTAAAATGGCCAAGTACACTCGATCACGTAACCTTGATAAGCAGAGGAAAAAAAAGGATAATCCAAAGAACAGAGCAGAATTACATTACATGTTTAATAATATGTCATCAAAGATCAAGGCAGCATAACAAAGACATGAAAATTACATATAAAGACCCATGATTCCTCAAAAACCCATCAGCAACTCTCAATAATTGAAGAGAATCACGACCCAAAAATAAGGGGAGGGGGAAATTCTAATCAAAAGGCTCTGCTCTGTTTTATCTAGCAAGACTTGGAAAAATAGATTCAGGTTGGGATTTTAAAGAAGAAAAAGAAAAAGGGTAGAGAAAATTTATTTTATTTTATGTTGATTTTGTAAGGAAGAGGTGAGAGTTTCTGTTCTTCTCCATATGTATACAAAACGTAAGCTTCCTCTAAACTATGGTAACTGACTTATCACAACCTCTGGTTTAACGAAATCTGAGGGGCTAAATTATTAATAATATTAATATTATTTTCCTCTCGAAAAGAATAAAGCTTGATAATTTGATAAGAGGTGGGTGAATAAAAAAAGATAGGGACCCTTTGTTTTATTTATATTTTTATTTATTTTACTTATAAAACTTGAGCAAACCTAAGCACATGGACCAGTTTTACCGGAAAATCGCTGAATCCCCCTCCCCCTAAGATTTCAGCTTGATCGCCGACGATCCCAATCGCCGATCGCCGATCGCCGACGATCGAAATCGGTGGAGCTTAGGATTCCCATTAACAAAAAGAAGAGCATAAAATGGAAAGACAGAAGCTTAGATAATTTGACCTGCAAATAAAGAGATTCAGCTCAAAATGGAGTGAGCAAACTTGTGTCTTACTCTCTTTCACTTGTGAGAGAGCTTTTAAGGGGGAAGAAAAAGGGCACTGCAAAATTGCTAACCAAATAAGAAGACGAGATACTTTTAACTTATACGACTTTTAATTTCTTTCTTTTTTTTAAATTATAAAAATAAAATTTAAACTTATTAAGACTTTTAATTCTTTTCAAACTGAATTTAAAACATGGCAAATTCCACTTTTTTACGCCTCATAATTCATTGCAATTTTGCTATTTCATTCTCATCACAATTTATTATTTTATTAAAATAAAACCAACAATTCATTTTATTTCCCTATATAATTAAAATAAAAACCAATTTTTTTTTGAATTCATTATTATAATATTAATTTTTTATTATTTATAAGATTTACACATTTAAAAATAAGAATTCTAATTTTACTAAAATGATTGGTTAACAAACTATTCAAGACTTTTATCAAATAATTTTATATAATAAATAAAAAGGTTAAATTTTATAATTAAATTATTATGTTTCCATTAATTAAAAAAGAAAACTATTGCATTTGTTTTAAATAGTAATTTTTATAATATAATCTATTTATATTAATTATATATTATTTAAAATTATTATATTAACTATTAAGAAAAAAAACATAAATTGTGAATGGTTTAATTTATAATATATCAAAAAGATGATTTAGATTTTACAAAAGCTTTAATAACCATTTGAATTTTTTAGCACTATATTTAATTTATCAGAATAATTGATAGATGCTATCTATCTTAATTAGAATAATTTTACTTTGTAGTAATTACACGAAGTAAAACTATATTGTATAATAAACTAGTTTACATACATGTGTAATGCATAAATTTAGTTGTGTAGATCAGTTGAAAATTTATTTTATAAAAATGGAAAATACCTATAAATACATAAAAAAGAATTACCAATTTTTTTAAAAAATTGATATTGTGTTACAATTTTTCTAGAAAAATAATTTAAATATGAAAAATATTATTTTATAAAATATTAACAAAATTTTTATATGGTAAATTATTAATTTAGGATAATTTATTAATTAAGAATAAAAATTATAGAGTAATAATTAATGAAGTATATTGGTAGAAAAAATGACAAAATTTAAGGGTAACAATTAAGTATTTCGGTTTCACCAAAAAAAAAAATTAAGTATTTTGTAACTCAAAGAACTAATCTACAACACAAAATTTTCATATATGTTTATATTCCTTCTTTTTATAATATATATTAGTTTATCCTGTGGTACGCATGAGTTAATTTTATGTAGTAATTAAAATATATTAATTTTTTTTTATTTTAAATTTGTATATTTTCACAAATAATATAAAATAATATAGCATAAACATTATATAAGATATTATATATTGTTCAATTCACCGATTGGTTGAATTAATAATTTTTTAATAAATCTTTGTAATATTATTGTTCATTTCAACAATTTTTTCATTAAATTTAAGTTGTTTGTTGTACAATGTCATATACATCTTAACTTGGCACTGTAGTTGTTTGATTACTCTCTCACCGAAATCATTCTTCAAATTCTTAGTGTACGATTTTCTTCTATAATCTTAATCAGAGGTGAATCTAGGGGGCTACTAGGGGCCTCGACCTCCTAAAATAGAAATTTTTTTATTTTGATCTTTTAAAATTTTTAAAATTTTAATTTAACTATTTAAAAATTACATTTTTACTATTATAAAAATTAAAATATAATTTCGGCCTTTCCTAAAAAAATTTTGGCTTTGTCCCTAATCTTAATATAAAAAAATAGAGAAAATAAATAATGTTAAAACAAATAATGCAAAATAAAATTAAAAAATATAAAAGTAAAAATAAGAAAATTTGAAGTAAGAAAATAAGGTTACAAAAACTGAAATTGATTTATAATTTTTTGTTGTGTTTCATCGTCTCTCTGTGAATCTATTTATAGTCCTACATACATGCATAAAATGAAAGGACGAAAGATGAACTTTAAATACTGATTTTACTTTATATAAATTATTTTTTAATTCATATGATTTTTTTCTTATAATAATTACCTTAATTTTTGTATTCAATATTAAAGATTTTTCTATTAACTTTTAATTCGACATTAAAAAGCAGATTTATTTTGTTATTGTATTTATTTTGTATATGACAATAATTTACTTAAAATTTAATCTTTGACTACTTTTAAAGACGAAGGTACTAAATTTTAGACAGTGTATTCCCCATCATGAAGAGCTACTTTGGAAGCAAAAGGCTAGGTGCAATTGGTTGCAATTTAAAGATCGGAACACTAAATTTTTCCACTCCCGCATGATTCAAAGAAGGAATCACAATGAAATTTCAATTTTGAATAATGAAAAGGGTGAATGGATTTTCGAGGATTAGCGTCTCCAGTCTGAGGCAGTTAAGTTTTTTCAAAAATTGTATAGTGAGCTTCCGGATTCCACGACTTCACTACCCGCTAGTTCTTTTCCTAAACTTAATTATAATGATGAGGTTTTCTTAAGAAAAGAAGTTTCGAATGAAGAGATAAAAGCTTCCATGTTTGACATGGCTCTATTGAAAGCGCTCGACAGCGATAGGTGTCATGCACTAATGTTTTAGAGTCAATGGGAGTTGATTGGTAGTGCTATTTGCAATTGGGTTAGGAAAATCTTTGATGGGCAGATTGTTGATAGGGAGCTTAATAATACTTTGCTTGTGTTTATCCTTAAGGTTCGCAATCCTGAAGATTATGCTAATCAGTTCTTTACAAATTGATCATGAAGATTATTGAGAATAAGTAGGCTGGCTTTATTGCTGGAAAAAACATCACAGACAACATCTAATGGCCCAAGAAGTCATCTACTCAATATGAAGCAAGCATATAAAATGGATAACTATTAAGATTCATTTAGAGAAAGCATATGACCGAGTCAGTTGGGAATTCATAAACGCCTCCCTCCAAGCGACAAACATTCCAGTTTTCCTTAGAAATTTCATTATGTCAGCCATCAAAAGCTCAACTATGCAAATCCTCTGGAATGGGCACTAAAGTCCAGTCTAGTCAGAGGCATTCGACAAGGGTGTCTTCTGTCTCCTTATCTATTTGTTCTTTCCATGGAATGGTTGGGTCTGAGTATTAATTCATCTATAAGATCTGGTCTCTAGTCTACCATTTGCTTATCCATGTCAGGACAATCACTTTCTCACTTGTTTTTGCTGATGACCTTGTTATCTTCGGGAAAGCTTGTAACAACCTAATTTTAGTGGTGCTGAAAATAGTGGTTTCAAGACCACAATTTCGACGAGTGAGTTATTATTTTAATATTTATTTAAATTCTATAGGATTATATTAGGGTCTTATTAAAGTTTCGTTAAGAAATTTTGAAGTTTATATGGTTAATTAAGTAAAAAGAACTAAATTGAGAAAAATGTAAAAGTTGAATTCTATTAGTTAAATGGACCAAATAGCTTTACAAAGGTAAATCAATAGACTTGAGTGGTAAATATATCACATTTAAAAATAGTGGATGTTTATGGAATTGTATTATGGTAGTTTAAATAAAATTTTAAAGCCAAAGTAGTAATTTAGCAAACCAAGGAATAAATAAGTAAATAAAGATGAAAGAAAAATATCATATTTGTTTTCTTCTTCATCTAAAATCGAAAATAGCCGTTGAAGGGGAAGAAAGCTTTGATTTTGAGCTTCTTCATGCATGGTATGTATTTGAGCCCTAATTTTAGTGATTCTTATGTTTTTTTTATCTTATTTTAGCTTAGTTAGCTAGCCCAGGGGTTAATTTGCAAAACCGATAGAGGTTGAGGGACTTTCCATAGTTGATTTTAAATGTATTTTGATGTTAATTGATAGAGTATTACCCTTGGTTGTTAAACAAACATGTTTTGTTAAGTGTTTTTGATGAAATTGTGTGTAGGGAGTAATTAGAGAAAATAGTAAAATTTCATGGTAACATCATGAAATGATGATTTAAGTGGGTTGATATAAGTCTCTAAGAAGTTTGGTTAACATGTATGGAGGGTTAAAAAAGTTAAATTTCAAGTTATGAGCTTAAGGACTAAATTTTGAAAAAGTTAAAATAAGAGGGGTAATTTTTAAATTTTATGATAATGTGAATTATTGATTGAATTGAATATTTGAAGTACTTAATTGAATGAAATTATCTATTTAGATCAAGATAAACAACAATCGGGTTTAAATCGAGGAAAGGCTAAAGCTTTGGATTAGTCTCAAACTCTATTTCTACGACTATAGTTATTGAGGTTAGTTCGTATAAATTAATCTTATTAATGATAGTTTGACTGATTGCCGGTTATATTGTGTTAGTTATAAATTAAATTGAAAATACATGTGTATCGATGCTTTAAGTATTTTACAAATAAGTAATCTCGTTTGAACCTTAAGAATTCTTAGGATACGAATGACATGTCATTAGGGATTTCATGTTTCAAGTGTTGGTTATGAATGTCCTACAGATGACTGAGGTTCTGCATTTGTTGCAGATTCTCTACAGCTCGTGTAAGCAACATCGTGTAGCAAACATTCCGACCCACAGCTCATGTGAGCAAACCCATTTCACAGCTCGTGTGAGCACTATTGAAAGGGAAATGTTACGATTATATGGAAAGGCACACTATGTGTGAGCATTCCTGAGTATCCAATGTAATTCTAGATGGTTCAACGGGTAAGCAAGGGTCAATGACAAGGTATGTGTACAATTGGATAATAGTTTATGATCTTATGAAAAGGTTAATGGGATAAATGATATATACATTCAAATCTACTTATGATATGGTTGAACTCATATGTATCATGTATGAACTTAATAGCTTGTGAGTTTGGTGGTGTTTATAGGAGATTATTTAGCTTATGAACATGGTAATAATGTTATGCATAGTTTATAAATTGATCCTAAGAATCGTAAATTATGTTTGAGTTTATATGAGCTTACTAAGCACTAGTTGCTTAATAGTTACTTTCTTTTATTTCATAGATTATCGAAAACTCGATTGATTGGAAGGTTGTCGGAGATCTATCACACTATCCAGCAATCATTTTGATAGTGTTTGAGTTATTTTGGCCAATGTTATAAATGACATGTCTAGGACCTTTTTATTGTGGTAGTTCTTGAATGGGTTAATGATCAAATTGGTATGTATATGCTTTTGGAGTATATATCTTGTTTGATGAACTTTTAATGTCTTGATAAGTTTAAGTCTTCTGGCCACTTTAAAGTACTTGTAATATATGGTCATTTTGGTATGTTTATGATAATATGTGAATGGTTATAATTGATGTCATTTGATAGTTAAAGGAACTAGGTTTTGTGCTTGAAATGTGGTTATATTACTTTGTTACGGTTAATGATGTTTTGGTATAAATGTGGTGCCTTCGAATGACATATTGGTTAGGTGAAATAGGTTGATTGAAATGGTATGTTTTTATATGATTGAAAGGTGTTTAGGTCTTTTGAATGTATGCACAACTAGAATGGTTGATTGAAGATGTTTTGGTCTTGAAATGACTTGTTTTTAGGGCTAAATTATGGAGTACATGACCTAGGACACGGGCTATCACACGGTCGTGTCACACACACAGGCTGCCACACGACCGTGTGACGCACACGGGCTGTCACACTCTACACAACCTTGTGTCACTTGTTATTTTTGGTGTAAATTTCACACGGCCTGCAAAACGGCCATGTGTCACAACTCAAAGAGTTACACGGTCTGGTACATGGCTTGCGACACGGCCGTATGACCTAACTTAGTGAGTTACACAATTTAAGATACGAGCTGGGACATGACCTTATGTCCCTTTGTTCGATTGTTACACGACCTGACCACACGGCCGTGTGACCCTTATTTTCAAATTTTTTAATTTTTTTTCCAAATTTTCTTATTTGTTTCGATTTAATCCCAGACAGTTTCTAAATTGATTTTATGGCCTCAAAGGCTCGATATAATGCCCAAATGTATATGTTTGATTGGTTTGTAATAAAGTGTATTTAATTAATATTAAATGATTGTTGTTCGGATTTGTATAGTAATGCTCCGTAACCTTAATTCGGAGATGGAGACGGAGACGGGTTAGGGGTGTTACAAAGCTGATGTGAACCAGGCTAGTTTAATTAAGGACTTGTTTTTGGAAAAAAACATATTGAAAGATGTAGCGAAAAATAAATTTAAGGAAAAACCAGAGTTTTAAAAATTTTTCCAAAATAAGATCTTAGTTGTAATATAAAAATGATAAACACTTAATCAAAATTGTACATTTTCGATTCATCTAGGATGAGCGCTTTCGACTGTGTAGTCTTCTCTGCTATCCTCAAGCTCACGTCTGTCGAGTGTAGCTCGCTTCGAATCAATAAAATTTTTCACAAAATTACCAGTGGTGTAATTTTGTAAATTTTCTAAACTTTTGAATCAAGCTGTAAATCAAAAAAATATCTCTAGAAATTCTCTAGAGTAATCTCTTCCGAGAATTTTCTCTCTACAATTTTCTCTTGAATTCAAATGTGTGTAAATAACGACCCAAGGTTCTCTTTATATAGGGGGAGTTTAGAAAGTTCAACTATAATTAAACTTAATCACTTTAACATAATATTTATCTTGATAAATATTAGATTAAATTTAATATTAAATCTTAGTAAAATAATAGAAACATTAAATTTAATTTAATATTAAGATAATCAATTTAATATTAAATTAATAAAATATTATTAAGATAAGTATTAAATTTAATTTAATATTAAACTATTAAAATAATATTATTTTTGAAATAATTAATCTGAAATCAAAATTCTCTGGTAGAGTCTTAGTAGGAGTGTAACTCATCCACTACTCAACCACCGACGACCAACCGCTGCCAGCCATTGGGACGCCGTCGTTGTAGCCACCGGCACCGCCGTGTCTAGTGATGTAGATGCGACACCCTTATGACACCCCGAGACAGTTTGGTTCGGGTCCATGACGACCCGATCAGTTTGGTCTAGCCATCGGTTGGACCGTCGGTCCAGTTTCACATATCAGGCTCGATTTGTCCAGTTTTTGGGTCTTGGTCTCAGTTTTGAGTTCTTGGGCCCGATTTATGATCTCAGGTCCAATTTTCAAGTTCAATTGCCCATTGGACTAGTTGTTTGACTTGAAAATTAACTTTCAAAAATGTCATATCAATTTTAATTAATTTGATTAATTTAATTTTACTTTATCAAAATTATTTTTTTCAAAAATTACTTAGATTTTACAAATTAATTTTTCAAGAAAATTCTTTAATCAAATTTTCTAGTTGAATAATTCTTACGACCACCTAATTTAATTTCACATCGAATAAATTGACTCAATTGAATTATTCCCTAAGTCGTAGAATTTTCTTCTGATTTAAATGCAGTCTGATTGAGCTTTTGTTAAGCTAGTGGAGGGACTAATGAGATATATACAATTCGACTCTAGTGATTGCAATTATGTCCAAAAGCATTATTTCGATAATTTGCAATTACTTAATCACAGAGTCAGTCCACAAGAAGTACCGTGATTGAAAACTCCTTATTTCATACTCTTTACGAAAGCAATTCATCCAATTGCTTTGTCCAATGACCTCGTCATGTGTGTGTTACCCTCATATGATATCATTGATTCCTTTGAGTTAAATCCATTCACTCAATACAATCATATTTTATCTCATTGTCATCGTTGTGTCTTCTTAATGATTAATATGATAATTGTCAACAAATGACTGTGATAAATTGCTTGTTCGAGAACAAGCAACCCGTAACCACGTTCCATATTTATTAATCCACACAATGCTAATTAGAGGATATCATTAACCCTTTAATTGAGCTATGAATTCCATTGTTGCTAGTAAAGCCATGCCATACACAAGTCATGTACCCAACATACCGGTTATGAGCTCGATCATCTTTAGAGCATTAGCCTTCATTTATATCAAAGCATATGAATTGCATATGCATGGTTAGTGACTAACTCAGGATTTAGGTAAATCACACCATGAACGTCACAAGTGAATTAATTCACAAACAGATTCGGAATTAATTCATCTTGGATCCAGTCCAATGTATTATTCTACCAATAAATACATCTATGTCTCTACTCATGGGGTCAACTGCTCTGATAGCCAAGACTAGTCATCTCCCCAATTGGAATTGTAGATGATATAATAATTCTTCTCAGTATTTGAATCAAATGCTCATTTTAAGTTTTTTATGGGATTACGGACTCATTTAGATTATCTATTGAAGTAAGTTGTATTTCTCGTATTGTAAACGTTCTTTACAATGCCACTTATTTTTAGTTTGAACTTTAGACAATCAAATAGCTAATATTTGCTTATCACTATTTCGCTATGCATGCAAAATACAAAAAACATAAATACAAAAAATATAATAGTGAAATGTAAAATTAACTTTATTTGTTTATTCATCGTTCAAATAAATAGAAAATAGTTACATGTTTACTATAATATGAACACATTTCCCAACACTTGGGTACATTCTAACTATGCATCGGGTGAACGCTTTTAAGACGAACATTTTCTTTTCTAAAGAGGTGGATGACATTTTTGCAAGGTATATGTGTGACATGCATGGGTTTTGTAAGGTCCATAATTTAGGTCCATAATTGGGAGTACCCCTCTTTCACGAAAGGGTAACCATTAGCTCTTTGAAGTTCATGGTGGAAAAAGTCAAATCAAGGTTACAAGTGTGGGATGCTAGGAAATTATCTCTAGCTGGCAGAGTTGCCTTAGCTCAATTAGTCCTTCTTACAATCCCTAATTATTTCATGCAGTCCCTAAGGATACCGTAAGGAATACGTGATGAAATTGAGAGTATTATTAAATAGTTTATATGGGGCTTGACTGAAAGGAGCAAAAAAAATGGCCCTTGTTAGTTGGAACTCGGTTTGTCAGCCAAAGACTTGTGGAGGGCTTGGGATTTGACAATTGAAAGATCAGAACACATCATTTTTATTAAAGTTAGGTTTCAACATTCTGACGAATTCAAAGTCTTTGTGGGTTCGTGTTCTACGTGTAAAGTATGGGATCAAGGATGGTTTACCTTTTAGTATCTCTCATGTTAATTGTTCTTTCCTCTAGAGAGCTCTATCTAAGGTATGACATTTGCTTAGAGAAAACATATTCTAGTCAGTTGGGAATGGTAACATCATTAGCTGTTGGAAGGACAGTTGGATTCCAAAGATTGGCCTTCTGGTTAATCTTATCCTAGCAAGTGCAAACATTGTCACGGAGTGTTGTCTAAAAGAGATAACTATAGATGAAGGAATATGGAATTTGGAACTTTTTCGGGTTTGGTTATCAGAAGATTTAATTAGATGCATTACTAGGGCCTAACAGAATAGCTTGGTTGGGGACCTCATCAAGTTGGTTCTCTATTAAAAGTGTTTGTCGTAAGATTAAGGAGAATTCGTGGAATCCTATGGAGGAAGCTTGGAAGCCTCTATGGAAGGTTAAGGGTCTTCAAAGGGTTTGGGTTTTTCTCTGGCTGGCTCTCCAACAGCAGTTGCTTACTTAAGTAGAGCAACTAAGGCATGGTGTGGGTAGTGACGCAAGATGTCTTATCTGTGGCCATGGAACAGAGGATGTTCTACATGTTATTATATATATTTAAAAAAATTATATTATTTTTATATATTATTTAAATATATATAATACATCGAAAATATTGAAAATATTAAAATAAATATTTTCCAAAAAATTAAAAATAAAATTTAAAAAATATGTATATTTAAATAACACTAAGATAGATGCAACTTAACAAACCAATACCTCTAGAATAATAACAAAATTAACAAAAAAAATAAGTATTATATAATATCCAAACAATAACAACAAAATAGTAGCAATATAATAGTGAAATTGTAGCAAAATAAGGAGAAAACAATAAGAAAATAACATTAAAACAACAAAAAATAGCATATTTTTTTTGTCATTTTGTGAAATTGGGTTGGGCCAGGCCTAGGGCAAAAATGTCATACCCGAGACTCGACCTATTTTTTAAACAGTTTTTTTTATCTAAACTCATTTTTCGGGCTTATATTTTTGCCAAAACCCTTCCATTTTTCGAACGGGTCTTCAAGCCAGGTGACCCGACGCATGAACAGATCTAATTGTACTGCTTTCCTTTATTTTCAGTAAAAAAAAATCCTCTATGGTAATTAATCGACTTAGTTAAAAATTGTTTTAGTAATAAATTATAATTCAAAATAGATTATTAGGGATTAATAATGCAAAAAAAAAGTGTATCGCGGAGTTATTTAAAATGTTTAATAATTTGGAAATTGTAATTAATTTATATTAATACATCATGTAAGAAAATTATATTTAAAACTTAATTCTAAAAATGCTATCAACTTTAAATACAACTAAAAAAAATATTTTCGAATTTAAAGAAGTAACTTAAAACTCAATATCCTTTTATTCCTTCTTTTATATAATATATATAAATCATATGTTAAAAATGCTTTAACTATAATTTAAAATTTTTTATTACAATATTTGAATTTTTGTATAAATTAATATATCTTGATTAGTTTTGACAATTTAAATAAAAAGAATTATTTTACATTAATTACAAGGATTAATAATATAATATTTAAAGAGCTGCTTAAAAAATTAAACACGTAATTAAAAATCACTTAAATTTACTTCGTTGTGTTTAGTTTATATTAATTGCAAATAAGAAAAAAGAATATCATTTGAACATTTGCATGTCCATAAAGAGTTTTATATTATTAAATTTAATTAATTATTTATTAAAATATAAAAATATAAGAAAATTATTTTCAATAAGCAAAAGAAAAGGTGTAAATAAGTTGTTTGATTCGATGAATAAAGTTGAAATTGGAGGCTAAATCATTATGAAATTTTGGGATGACTTATTAAATTAAAATATTACCTTCTAAATATGTAATTTTAAATATAGTACTTAGTTAAATAAAAAAAATATGCATTTCATTTTATTCTATGAATAACAACTTAAAGTTAAATAAAAAAAATATGCATTTCATTTTATTCTATGAATAACAACTTAAAGATTCACTTATTGGTATCAAAATATTCTTATCACTTTTTAAAAATAAATTTAATAAAAAAACTGGTTTATTTATTTTCTATTAACTCTCGATTCAATAAATCATCCAATTGGATTCATCATTGGTTTGAGTTGGTGGTCCATTAATTTTTTTTATTTATAATTCCAATGTTTTAGAAAATATAAAAATAATTATTAAAATTTCAAAAAAAATTAATAATGAAATGAATCAGAAACATGATTAAGAAGTCCAATGTTTTGTTCAAAATTCAAAATTAATAAAAAATAAAAAATGATTTTATTGATCTTTAACCCATTTTTATGAATCTCGTTGATAAATTCTTTACAAATTTTGAATTGATTTCCAACTCAAGTGATTAAATTAGCTGTGTAGTTTTAAAATTGATATGGCAGGTATGCACTAGGAGATCCAAATATTTTCTTTAACATATACGGTGATGCAATTCTTAAAATGGTTATAAAGCATACTGATAGCTATCAATGTAGATTATATATGGACTCCACAAATATATGCATATAAGTATATATAAAATATCAACTGTAAAGTAATTAAGAATGTTTTAGGGAAAGGAGAGATTAGGTAAATGAACTTTAAGGAAGGACCTCAAATAATAAAGTAAAAGTGGATATCTGTTATAAATATTTTATTAAATAAATATCTATTATAATCAAGATAAAGTTTTAATGTACTTTGAATTCTAATAGTTATTAGAATTAGATCTTTACTTCTTTTATACTTATTATGCCTATAAATAGAGACTCTGATAAAGCATTGTAATCACCCATTTTGATCAATAATGTACCTTCTCTACTGCTTTCATACTTTCTTTCTTCTTTCTTCTCTACATCTCTATTTATTTTATAACATGTTATCAGCATGATGATTCTCTATTTTTTTTCAAAACCTTTTGAAGTCGTCCCACAGATCAAATTTTTGTTCACCTTAAACTTTCACTGTTACAACTTCATCTTTTGGATGTTGAAAGATTCAATCTCAAAATGAATTATAGTTCTTATTCCCGATCTTTGATTTATTGTACAAGCATGGGTAAAGTATAGATTTGGTAAGAAACTTTTATATTTTTACTATATTTTTTTTTCAATTAAGGTATGACTACTATTAATTTTTATTTGACATAAATTTCATATTCTGATGGTATTTGATTTTTGTCTTTCTAGGTTAATTATTTTTTATGTAAAAGAAATAATTGTTCATTAGATATGTTTGCTATTAATATGGTATGTTTTCTCTAATTTTTTTGGTAAATCATTGTTTTTGAAGTTTTTTTTAATTAAGTTATATTATGCATAATATTTAGACTTTTTGATTATTAAATTCTTGTTATTAAATATTCTTGAAATTTTAAATATGGTGGAAAGTGTTATTAACCTACCATTTGTTGTTTAAAGGGAAATTTGATAGGATCTATTAAGTCTTATTAACTTGCTAATGTTGAATGATTGTATTATATCTTTTAAATTGGATTTATAAATATTTTATTAGAGAAACATAAGAATTTATAATATATATGTGGTATTAAAATTTGGTACAATGAGTACCAGATAATTTTCAAGCATCGTATATGAAAATTTTGATTATTTATTAAATGATTTTTACTATTAGATTATAAATGTTATTATGAAAACAAAGTTGTTTTACTACTTGTAATAATGCTCGTGATAATAGTCAAGGTGATGATAATTATGTTAAAAATTTCAGGTATATTTTACTATGTTTAATTTATTATATCATGTTTATTATAATTGGAGACTAATCATGACAACATGAATAGATAAATTTTGATTTGAAATCTCATGCATGTTTGCGATGATGATTATGAAATAAAGAATTTATTGGAATGTTTATAAGTCTGTCCTACTATATTTGCTGCATTATCCAGAGTGAATGTAAACATAAAGAAAATAAAAGATATACTCATGAACCACTAAAAGTGGGAATATAGTAATAAATAAGAGAGCAATGAGAGTTCCCAAGATAACTTTTCAAAGGGTAAAGATAAGTTATGTTATCAATGTGATATGAAAGATTATTGGTCACATATATGGTGTATGCCCAAATATTTTATCTTTGTTAATATTCTTTAGGGAATGATATGAGAGTGTAGCAATGAATGTTATCATTACAAATAGAAAATATTTATTTTATTTGGTATTGAAACAAATAAATATTATTCCAATATTTGATAGTACAAAATTAGTTGAAAGCTCTAGAAGAACTAATATATAATATCTAAAAAGCACAAAATTGGTGATGGTTAATGCATTATTTTTAAAAGATTTTTGTGATGGATCTCATATTAAGATTGTGAATGAGGAAAATATTATATTTCATATGAATAAAAAAAAGGGATTGTGTTCTTAATTTATATTTATTTTATAATCTTTATGATCTTCTTTTGTCATCATCCCTATTAAAGGATTGAAAGTAAAATATTTGAATGTAAAAGATCTACTTATAAGTAATAGAATATGATAATTCTATCTAAAACTTATTATGTTTGGATGCACCTAAAGTTGCAAGTTTTTTTGAAAACTGTGAATATAGCTCTACAGTATTCAGAATAAGTTCTCAATTAAAATTACGTAGTAAAATATTATTGTGTTATCAATTTACAACCTGTCGTTTGCAAGATTGCTTGTTTAAATAATTAATTTTAGATCATGCAATTAAGACATTCATTTTGCTAATACTAATGAGTTTATATCTCAATCTTTTATTGATTGAGTTTGAAATTTTTTTGTAAAAGTTTGCGCATAATGGTTTATAGAATTTATTGATTAAACACCTCTGATTAATGTCTAAACCATTACTTATGAAAACTAAAATTTTTATTTCAACATGAGATTATGTTGATTTACGTGTTGTATGAATCAAGCTAATAAGTTATAAATATTCCCCATTACAATTGGTTTTTGATCAATAGCTAAATATTTATCATCTTTGAATTTTTGTATGTGCATATATGTTCCAATTGCTCTACTACAACGTACAAAGATGAGTGAATCCTCAAAAAAAAGTTGGGAATATATATTAATTACAAGTTTATTTATATTATTAGATGTTTTGAATGTATTCGAGATTCAATTATGACACAATTTGTGATTACAATTTTGATTCGATAGTTTTTTTGACAATTAGGGGGAGAGAAATAATAACTTGTAATAAGTTACGGGGAGAATAATTTGATCCAGAAGTTCAATAAGGATAACTCATTACAAGTTAACTGTTAGATGTATTTACACGCTTAATGAGAATAACCAAGTGTTATATACCATCTAATATTTTAATTTGAATCAAAGTCCCAGTAGAACAATCAGTTGGAATAAATAATAGATTGATCGGTTCCAAATATGAAAATTATTCTACATGGTCACATAGTGGAGGCGGGTACTCCAGAAGAGACCCAAGATATAACTAATAAGTAAAACTTCAAAAGAGATTTAGGTACCTGAAACTGAATTTTAAAATAATGAAAATAAAAGATCTCGATAAGTTATGTCAATTCGAGAAAATGTGGAACCGAATAATAAAAGTAGTTGACAATGATTTTGCATACAATATTATTATTAAAATAATGAAATAAAAGGAGGATCCTGAATAAATCTATTTAGAAATATATATATGGAATAAATTAATCAAAATAGAAAGATGCAACTCAAGTACAATTAAATTCGTGAAGTTTTTGGACTAGCAGTCCAAATATCTAAAAGTATAAAGCCAGTGAGGGTGCAATTGAAGTAGTTTTGCAAAGCGGAATAAAAATATGAAGTTTTTGGCTAAGTCCTGGCATTGTTTATGAAAAGATATAATATTGTTTTGTGGTGGATGCAATAACCTTTAGATGTATTATTAAATTGACAATTCATAAAAGATTTAACTTGTGTCTAATGGTTATTGTTACAACCTTTTATGAATCACTATATAGTAAAGTTTATATTAAAATCCTTGAAGGATTTAGGATGTTAGAAGCATATTAAAATTCTCGAGAAATTGTTCATTTATATGAATTGAAATAATTTGAACATATGTGGTAAATTTGACTTAGCGAATACTAATTGAAGGAGAATTATAAAATGATCCAAAATACCTATTTGTGTTTTTATAAAATAATCATGATTAAAGTTTGTTATTGTAGCACCCCAAACCTTGCCTAGACGTTATGGCCGAATCTGGCGATGTCACATGGAATGGGGTTTGAAATTGAGATTGACAAGTAAAAACCGTTCTAGTTAATTAGTTTTTATTTCATTCAGAAAAACGTGAACTAGCTGATTTGCCTTAAAACATATCTTTTAAGCAAAAGCTTTTGAAACCAATTATTTTATGAAACCGAAAATCTTAGTTTTTAATAAAATTGTGTTTTGTTGAGTTGCAAAAAAATATCCACAAAAACAGTATAAAATCTCAGATTCAAACTAAACGTCTAGGCTGGGTTTGGGGTGCTACATTTAGTGGTATCAGAGTCAGGTTGCAAAATTCGGCTGTGGATTTGGGTTTTAAAACTTGGTTTTAAAGAAATGATTTTTAAATGGCTTGAAATATTTTTGACTAAGTATGTGGTACACCGAGTCTCTAGTGCTGATCCTATAAGTGTTTTGAAAACTCTGATAAGTTCTGAAAATATGATTAGCAAATTCTGAAACTACTATAGATAGTACACTGTACTGAAAACATTGTAGATAGTGTATACTGAAAACATTAGCGAAACTGAAAACTGTAGTAAGACTGCGATTCATGATAACAAACTCTAAACTTCTGGTACTGTTTTGCATAAAATATCTACTAATAAATATCATAACTGTAACTGATTCATAAAATTGTTAACACAGATAAGCTACAAATTCTATGATGAGTGCATGAGGTATCTGCGGATAAGGTACTAGAGGCCGAGGTAGAGGCCGTAGATGGGCTCGAGCTGAGTCATCGTCGTTAGGCAGCAGGTCGAATCTGGATACGAGCGAGATGCCACTTTTACCTGCTATAGAGACTGGGTCTCATGATCATATGGCCGAGGACAACGTCTTGTCCCAGGCTATGCTGAAGATATCAGAGAGGGTCGATGTGCCCAACACTAGATCTGGGGGTCGAGGGTCGGTTACGGAATGACTTCAGTCTAATGGGGCTAAGCTATTCAGGTGTGTCATTGGAGTCGCCCCTAACATGGCCGAGTACTAGATGGAGGCTACGAAAAGAATCATGGGCAATCTAGACTCTACCCCTAAACAAAAATTGAAAGGGGCAGTTTCCTTGCTTCGTGATGAAGCATACCACTGATGGCTGACTGTTAAGGAGGGCACTCAGCCCGAACGACTGACATGGGATTTCTATAAGTTTAATTTCCAAGGTAAATATTTTGGGGCAAGCTACATCGATGCTATGAGAAGTGAGTTTCTGAATATCACGCAAGGGGATCGTTTAGTGGTTGAGTATGAGGCCGAGTTTTTTAGATTAATCTGCTATGAGTGAGGCATTGTGGCGACTGAATATGAGCGTTGTGTCCGCTTCGAGGATGGACTCAGGGACAGTTTGAGAGTTTTGATAGCTCTGCAGAGGGAGTGTGACTTTTCAGCACTTGTAGAGAAGGCGAAGATAGCCGAGGAGGTGAAGCGCGTTGAGCGCCAAAATCGGGATAATGAGAGAGACAAGAATAAGAGGGATTCAGAGCCCTCAAGTTCTGCGATGAGGCCTAAGAAAAAGGCCAAATCTGATGGGCAAGTTAGAGTTGGGGCCCTTGTTGCACCTACTGGGATCACGTTTTGTGGGCATTGTGCAAGACGCCATCTAGACGAATGTTAGAGGATGACTGGGGCTTGTTTAAGATTTGGGCCTACTGAGCACCGTGTTCGAGAGTCTTCGCTGATGGCCAATCAGGTGCAAGCTACGGGTTCTGATACTGCACAACCATCGAGGGTAGTTTAGTAGCCGCTTGGGGGCCGTGGTCAGGTTAAGGGTGGTAATGACATGGGCCGTGGACAGAGAGCACCAAGTAGAGGTGCTAAACATACGGAGGTGAGACAGCCTGCTCTTGTTTATGCTGTTCATCGCTGATAGGATCAAGATGTTCCAGACGTCATTACGGGTACGTTTTTAATTTATAATGTATATCTTGCACTGATAGACATAGGCTCTACATACTCATACGTAGCTAGTACTATGTTTGAAACTTTGGGGACTCCAGTTAAGAATACTGATAGTAAGGTAACTATATTGAGTCCTTTGGGGCAATCTTTCTAGGTTAGTAGACTGTATAGAAACGTCCCGTTAGAGGTTCAAGGGACAGTATTTTTGGCTAATCTGATGGAGCTCTCGTTTGGGGAGTTCAACTTGATTATGGGAATAGACTGGTTGGTCAAACACTGGGCAAGTCTGGACTGCGTGACTAAGAAGGTCATTTTGAGAACTGAAGGGGACAACGAGGTAGTTGTGACTGGAGAACATTGGGATTATCTGACTAATGTGATTTCGGCGTTAGTGGTAGAAAAGTTGGTTCAGAAGGGATGTGAGGCATTCTTGGCCTACATAAGTGTTTCGAATTCTGAGGACTCTTCAGTTAAGGACAACAGAATTGTGAGGGATTTTTTGAATGTCTTTCTTGAGGAACTATCGGGTTTGCCTTTGAGCCGAGAAGTAGAATCTGTGATTGAGCTTTTACCGGGTATAGCTCCAGTGTTTATCGCTCCCTACCGAATAGCACCGAAAGAGCTTAAGGAGCTTAAAGACTTAAGGCTCAGATTCAAGAGCTGTTAGATCGTGGGTTCATCCATCCGAGTGTGTCTCCACGGGGAGCACCAGTACTATTTGTAAAGAAAAAGGATGGATCCATATGCATGTGTATCAATTATCGACAGTTGAACAAGCTAACGATCAAGAATAAGTACCCACTTCCGAGAATTGATGATCTGTTCGACCAGTTCAGAGGGGTTTCTATGTATTCCAAGATTGACCTATGTTCGGGTTATCATCAGTTGAGGGTTAAGGAGGCTGATGTGCATAAGACGATATTTAGAACTCGGTATAGACATTACCAGTTCTTAGTTATGCCTTTTGGATTGACTAATGCACCAACGGCATTTATGGACTTGATGAACCGAGTGTTCCAGCCCTATCTGGATCAGTTTGTGGTAGTGTTCATCAATGATATCCTGACATATTCTAAGACTGAAGACGAACACAGTGAGTATCTTAGAATGGTACTACAGACTCTTTGTGAGAAATAGCTGTATGCAAAGTTCAGTAAGTGTGAGTTCTGGCTATAGGAAGTGACCTTTTTGAGATACTAGTTTCTGCTGAGGGGATCCGAGTCAATCCTTGTAAAATTGAGGCTATGTTAGAGTGGAAAAAATCGAGTAATGTATCTAAAATCTGCAGCTTTCTGGGGTTAACGGGTTATTATCGACTTTTTATGGAAGGGTTTTCCTTGATCGTAGTACCGTTGACTAAGCTTCTGCATAAGGGAGTTCTATTTTTCTAGACTGATGCGCAACATGAGAGCTTCGAGAAGCTCAAGACTATTCTGACTCAGGCTCCTATTCTAATATATACTGAGCCCGGTAAGGACTTTGTGGTTTACAGTAATGCTTTACATATCGGTTTGGGTATGTGTATTGATACAGGATGGTAAGATGGTAGCATATGCATCTCATCAGCTCAAAACTCATGAAGCGAACTATCCGATGCATGATTTGGACTTGGCTACCGTTGTTATTGCTTTGAAAATCTGGAGGCACTACCTGTATGGTGATAAGTGTATTATATACACCGATCACAAAAGCCTCAAGTATCTCCTCACTTAGAATGAGTTAAATCTTAGGCAGCTTAGATGGGTTGAGCTGATTAAGGATTATGATTGTACCATTGAGTACCATCCCGACAAGGCCAATGTGGTGACCGATACGTTGAGCCGTAAGGCTATGACCGATCTGAGAGCAATGTTCGCTCGACTTAGCCTATTCGATGATGGAAGTTTGTTGGTAGCACTACTGATTTTGAGATAAATAGTGATGGGGTACTTTGTTTCTGTGGTCGAATTTGTGTATCAAATGATGAGGATTTAAGGCAGTCGATTCTGAGAGAGGCACATGGTAGTCCCTATGCTATGCATCCCGACGGGAACAAGATGTATCGAGATCTTTGAAAATTGTACTGGTAGCCAGGGTTAAAACATGAGGTTACTGACTTTATGCTCATTGTTTGACTTGTCAGCAGGTTAAGGCTGAGCATCAATTACTTTCGGGTTTGTTACAACCTATACCGTTATGGAAATGGAAGCGAGTAACAATGGACTTCGTTAGTGGGTTACTTCTAACATCGACTAAGAAGGATTCTGTTTGGGTCATCGTGGATCGATTGACCAAGTCTGCTCACTTTATCCCGGTAAGAATAAACTTTTCTCTTCAGAAGTTAGCTAAGCTCTACATCTTGGAAATAATAAGACTGTAGAGGGTACTTGTCTCGATCATTTCTGATTAGGATCCTCGTTTCACATCTCAGTTCTAGAAGAAGCTTCATGAGGCTCTAGCTGTTTATCAGTAGGTTAAGGCTAAGCATTAGTTACCTTCGGGTTTGCTACAGTCGATACAGTTATGGAAATGGAAACGAGTAACGATGGACTTCGTTAGTGGGTTACCTCTAACACTGATTAAAAAGAATTCTGTCTGGGTCATCGTGGATCGATTGACCAAGTCTGCTCACTTCATCCCGGTAAAGACAGACTTTTCTCTTCAGAAGTTAGCTAAGCTCTACATCTTGGAAATAATAAGACTGTATGGGGTACCTGTCTCGATCATTTCTGATAGGGATCCTCGTTTCATGTCTCAGTTCTGGAAGAAGTTTCATGAGGCTCTAGGTTCAAGATTAGACTTCAGTATTGCTTTCCATCCTTAGACAGATAGTCAGTCGGAGAGGGTGATTCAGATACTGGAAGACATGTTGAGGAGCTGTGTTATTGATTTCCAAGGCAGTTGGTAAGAGTATTTACTATTAACGGAGTTTGCCTACAATAATAGCTATCAGTCTAGTATCCAGATGATACCTTATGAGGCCCTGTATGGTTGTAAGTGTCGCATTCATTTATGCTGGACTAAGTTGGGTGAGTGACGTGTGTTGGGTCTGGAATTTGTGTATGAGAATAAAGATAAGGTTAGACTGATTTAGGATCGTCTAAAAGCGGCTTCTGACAGGCAGAAGTCCAATACAGATCTGAAGAGGAAGGATATCGAGTTTATGGTGGGGGACTTAGTTTTTCTTAATGTCTCACCATGGAAAAAGGTTCTGAGTTTGGTCGCAAAGGCAAGCTAAGCCCTTAGTTTATTGGACCTTACCGTATTCTGAAATGTGTAGGACCTGTCACTTATCAGTTGGAGTTACATCTGAAATTGGACTGCATTTATGATGTATTTAACATCTCGATGTTGAGGCGTTACCGCTCTGATTCCACGCATGTTATTTTTGTTGAGGAGATTGAGGTTAGGCCAGACTTGACCTTCGAGGTGGAGCAGGTTCAGATTCTGGAGCTTGATGTAAAGGTCCTTCGAAAAAAGTCTATTCTCTTAGTGAAGATTTTGTGGCGTAATCATAGAATGATGAGGCCACATGGAAGCGTGAGGATGTGATGCGTCAACAATATCCTCATCTGTTCTGATTAGGTAAAAGTTCGAGGACGAAATTTTCTTTTAGGGGGTAGAGTTGTAACGCTCTAAAAATGTATATTTTTGTTTTTTGTAAAAACATGACACAAATATTTGTTTGTTTCAGTGATAAAGTGTTCTAGGTGTGTGTATGAGGTCCCAAGTTCAAGCATTGACTTGGACAAATTTTGGTATTTTTATGAATGAAGCCCTCTCTCTGGTCAGTAGGCTGATAGTTAAAAGTTGGTAAAAATTTATCAGAATGGGCCTGCTAGTTTGGTGGCTAAGGTGTGTGTTGGCGGGTAGGAGGTCTGGAGCTCAAGTCCCTGCGCGAGCAAGGGAATTATTTTTGTTGCTTGGCCGTGTGGCATGGTGGAGTCTTAGTCAAATTGAAATTTCGAGTAGTCGAGTTGTTGTGGGAGGTTAGGAAGAGAATTAAGGAGACGAGTTACCAAATTTTTGGGCATTATCTTTTTGTTTAGTTTTTTTTTCAAATTTTGGATTCTTTTCCACCTTTCTGGCGTTTTCTCTCTTCTCCCCCACTCTCAATTTTTGATTTTCCTCTTTTTTCTAAATAATAAATCATTGCTGCCGAATTTTCTTTGAATTTTCCTTCCATTTTCATTGTCTTTCTTCATCTTTTCCCCTTTGTGCAAGTGTGCAATTGTGTTGTACAATAAGTTTCCGTTTTATTAAACTCGAATGTTACTCTGGATAAGGGATTAAGGGGTGTTTTGTTGACTGTTTAGGAGTCGATCGTGAGGTTGGACTTAACTTCATCGATTTGACTCGAAGTGGTGATCGTTTGGTAAGCGTATAAGGTATGCGTTTTCTTGTGTTGTTTGGGCGAGTGGTTTTGGCTTTGAATTCGTTCTTAACTTTGTTGAACTCTTCGTTAACGAGGAATGATTATTTTTACAATAGCGAATTGTTTCGGTTGCTATCTCTCGTGTTGAGTAGTGGTGGAATTGTGCTAAGTTAGAAGGCAAGTGATGAGCAGACAAGCTTAGACCTTTTGGTACATGAATACGGTTTAATCTTAGTTTAAGATCGATTCTAAAGTTGGGATTATCGATTATAGGTTTTTGGTGATCTTGAGATTGTGGAAGCAGCGAAAACAATACAGGTGTGTACCCAAAACGTTGAAAATGGGATTCAGTGAAAAGTCAAAATTGTTTGCTGTCGAGAAATAAGAGAAATAAGAGAAAATGATGCAAAAAATTGTAGAGAAAGGAAATAAGGGTGTTATAAACTTGGAAAGCAGCATTCTGCACTAAAATAGTTTTGGACAGTAGCAGTAGTCTAACTTTGAAAAATCATCAAAAATAGTGAAAATTGAGTTAGAGGTTGAATAAATATGAAATTAAATTTTATTGAGTCTAGTTTTTCATGGATGAAACAGTGTAAGTAATGAAATTGTAAGTTATGAGATATAATGAATTTTGTGAGACAAGGTCAGAATGGTTTCGAGTTCCCCTGTTCTAACTTTGGAAAATCATCAAAAAATTTTAAAAAATAATTATGGGCTTAAAGTTATATTTTTAAATCCTTAATGAGTCTATTTTCAATAAAAACAAACAGAAATATCATCCAAATTCTGTACTAAGAGATAAATAATATTTAGTAAGGAAAGGTTGAAGCTGTCAAACAGCAGAATCGGGATAAATTTGAAGATTTTATTGTACATATTTGATAAACTATAAATTCTGAAAATTTTATGGTAGAAAGCTATTTGAGTCTAGTTTGAAAAACATTAAGTGGATCTTAATTTGGAATTCTGTAGCTCAAGATATAAATAATTTAGTAATAATGACTCAAGTAGACAGCTTTGTAGGAACATATTAGTAAATAGTGAAAACGTATATGAATATTTAGCTAGCATGGTTACATTAAAAATGGGTCACGCGGCCAAGGCCAATTTGGACCGAGTGGGCCACAAGGGCGTGTGGGCCCACATGGTAGGCCACATGGGCGTGTGAGCCCATTTCTTTGAAAAGTTGTCTAAGGTTGCATGGGTAGCCCAAGTTGACTGTGGACCTACTGAAGGGTCGGTAAGCCCTACTTAGACCCCTATATGAGTGATCTGTCTGTCTAATTTCCGTACCGAACATGAATTATGATATCTGAATATATGTAGTGTAACTGCATAATAGCATGACATCTCTTGAATGTTGCATTGCATCGGGGTGGGTTATTGTTATTTGGAGGAAATGTCTGAAAGGCTATTAAGCCTGTTATCTGGCAGCTCTGCTGTAAATTTCTGATTATGTGCCACATTTCTGTACAGCATGGTGTGTAGGGATGAGTGGGTTGATTTAATCCCCACATATTGTGTAGGGATGGACGGAGATGGTGTGTAGAGGCTGGTGGGTAGGATTCTGATTTCCTACTATTGCATATTGTATCTGAGATGGGCCAATGCCCTAAATTATATCTGAGACTGTATCTAAATGGGCCAAGGCCCAAAGTGAATCTGTAATGGGCTCGGGCACCAGACTGCAATTGATTATTTCCTGATGTGTTTCTGTATGTATATTTACTATGGGAATTACACACTGAGTTTGCGAAAACTCACCCCTTTTTTTGTTTAATATGTATAGGTAATCCTTAGACTTAGGCAGATCGGTGCAGCGGAGGGCTCGATAGTGACCCTCACTATTGAACTACTTTATTACAGCTTTTGTTTTTATATTATTCTTGGGTATTTATTATTGTAATGTTGGGACTTTGGACCATTTGGTTTGAATCTGAGATTTTATACTATTTTTATGGATTTTTTTTGCAACTCAACAAAACACGATTTTACTAAAAATTAAGATTTTAGGTTTCGTAAAATAATTGGTTTCAAAAGATTCTGCTTAAAAGACATGTTTTAAGGCAAATCAGCTAGTTCGCGTTTTTTCGAATAAAATAAAATCTAATTAACTGGAATTGTTTTACTTGTCAATCTCGATTTCAAAACCCCTTTCCATGTGACATCACCAGATTCGGCCATAACGTCTAGGCCGAGTTTGGGGTGCTACAATTGTGATTATTGTTGAATCTCCTGAAGAGATCAAAATATATTTCCCCAAATTTCCTTCATTCATGACTTTTGAAAGAATGATAATATAATTGCTAGCAAATACATTCAAATAGTCATTTGAAAAATTAGTATTTAAGATTGCATACGTAGAATATTAGAAAATATGTAATATTTTCATTAAGGGGAGTAAATACGAGTTGCACTCTTTTTCCCTTAATCGAGGTTTTGTCCCATTGAGTTTTCTTGGTAATGTTTTTCATGGGGCAGCATATTATGCGTATTATAGATTGTGTACTCCCTTTCTTTCATTAGGTTTTTGTCCTATAGAGTTTTTCCTAATAAGGTTTTAATGAGGCATATTATCTACCAATGGAAATTGTCGAAACCATTTTTTAAAGGGATGTTTGAAAAATGGGGATCGACTTTTGAAAAATGAAAATGGGAGTCGCCACCAACCTTTTTAGGTGTGATTGGATCACCTTATAAAACGTTTTAGTCTACGAAAATTAAGAAAACAGGTTCGGGAGTCGGTTACGTACTAGGAAGGATTAGCACCCGCGCAACGCCCAAAATTGGTACCAAATTGAATAGTTTTCTGTCTTAATGTCAAAAATTTGAAAGGATTTAAAAATAGGATCCCTTTTTAAAATCAGAATTATTTAAGTTGAAAAATCGAGATTCCTTAGCTCCGAAAAAATACAAACATCACATCCAGCATGATAGGACACGATATTCTTAAACTTTCGTAACTGAAATCATCTCGTGATTTACAAAATCTATTTAGAAGGATACTTTAGGCATTTAGACAAACGAGAAATTGCAACACAGCATGTTAGGGCACTATTTCCCGAATTCCTAAATACAAAAAACATTGCCTCATTTTAGAAAAACTTTTGGACAAAATATGACAATTAAATGAAATATATATTTTTTAAAATAATTATTTAAGTAAAATTTAAAAAATAATTTACTAAGAGTAATACTAAAAAAAATATTAAAAAATGAAAGAGCTTGATATGATACTAAAATTATTAAAAAATTAAAATATATAAAAAAATAGGGAAATATGGATTAAATCAAAATAAAAAGGGTTGAAAAACGAAGATGAATAAAGAATAAAATAAGAACAAACCGTAGAAAATAAGAACGTAAGAGGGAGAGAAATTTGAGTAAAAGCTCTCAAAAAATTTTATTGTTTCCCAAAACTCTAGTGTCTTTACAATGAAGGGAGAGGCCTCTATTTATAGTTGAACCTCCTCAAATCCAACGGTACAGATCAATTACATCAACGGTTAAGATTAAAAGGTATATACAAATTAAATCTCTAAGATTACAAAATCATATCTTCTAAGATTGCATATCATATCTAAGATTGCATATCATTGAGATTATATTTCCATATGAGTCAAGCTTGTAGATGGACCTTAAATCTTTTCAAGTAATGGGCCATTCCAATCGGGCCAAATTATACTTGTAATTCTGGACTGAACTTGGACTCCTTTTTTTTTGGGGTTTATTATTTTTGTTTTTGGACTTATTTCTGGGCCCGGGCAAAATTGAGTGTCTACAGCTGCCCCTCTTTGCTCATTGCTGTGTAACAGGAATAGAGCAAAGACTATAAAAGGACCAATTTTGCCCGAGCTCGTTGAGTCTTGAGTTCTTGATCCTTGATCTTCTTTAAATGGCCCCTTGACGGCTTCAATCTGCTTCACTGCAACTCAGGAAGGCAATATATGCTATCTTTGATCTGCTCTCCATCTAATACAGAGACGCCAAATCTGTTATCTTCGATTTGCTCCCCGTCTAATACAGAGACGCCAAATTTGCTTCTTCAATCTGCTCCTCGTCTAATACAGAAATGCCAAATCTGTTATCTCTGATTTGCTCCCCGTCTAATACAGAGATGCCAAATCTGTCATCTTGGATCTGCTTCGATGTAAACACATGAAGGTCAGATCTACTATGTCTTCGATCTGCTCCCCGTCTAATACAGAGATGCCAAATCATCTTGGATCTGCTTCAATGAAGGTCCAATCTGTTATGTCTTCGATCTGCTCCCCGTCTAATACAGAGATGCCAAATAATCTTAGATCTGCTTCAATGAAGGTCAGATCTGCTGTGTCTTCGATCTGCTTCCCGTCTAATACAGAGATGCCAAATCATCTTGGATCTACTTCGATGTGAAAACATCCGAAGGTTAGATCTGCTATGTCTTCGATCTGCTCTCCGTCGAATATGGAGATGTCAAATATGTTTCTTCGATTTGTTCTCTGACAGTATAGAGATGTTAAGTCATCTTAGATCTGCTTCAGCGTAAACACGTGAAAGCCAAATCTGCTATGCTTTAGCCTATTACCCTACTGCTTAGGGGGTTAAGGCGCATCAATCTTCATTGTCCCTTGAAGGACATAACCTATATAATGTGTATGAGTTCATGCCTAATGATTAGGATGCTATGATCGAAGTGAGTCAAATGCTACTAATTAAACCTGTTATAATGCAAAATGTTTATGAATATGACCCCTATTCCAAACGTCACCACTCATTCTTTCGTTGAAGTTTATCCTTATTTCTCTCAAAGTATCATTCCTACTCAGCCTGTGGGTTTGTACCATTCTTCAAATGCTATGACCCACCAAAAATGTCTGTAAGATGATCCTCTCTTAGGATCGAATCGTTTGATTTGTCCAATCATCATTTTGGACTAAAGAAAAAATTTCCTCAAGTTCTTTCAAACCTCACTTACGTGAATTCTTCGAACAATTGTTCTGTTTTAGTTTCTTGTATTATCTAGAAATTTCCAGAGTAATGAGTAAAACTTCGTTTGTGAAAATTATTTAGTTCATCTATCATTATTTTAATGCAACATACTTTAAGAATAATAGAAGATGAATTTAATCTTGAGAATAATTAGATTTGAATAAATTTGTCAAAAATACAAAGGAAATTAATCTGAAAGCCTATATTTGAGAAGAAAAAGAATCTAAAGATAGCAAACAGGACAAAAGTTAGATGCCCTAGATATCGCCGCTTGAGCGTTTATATGCCAGCTCCATGAAGACTTTCTTGAATTCAACATGTGTTTAAAAGATCCAAAGTACTTTGTTGATGCCCCGATATACAACGCGCTTCACTCTTCGTTGAATCAGATATAGCAAGATTACCATGTGCTTTTCAAATTTTGAGCTGCCCTTTCCGGTTTTCAACTCAAAACCTCTTTGGTCACAATGTGCCCTTTGCGGATTTTCACCTTGGCCTCTCTATTTTTTTTTTCGAAAACTCAAGCGCCCTTTGCGGGTTTTCACCCTGAATTTTTCTCTCCTTTAGACAAAGTACTTTCTGACTGAGTCTGAATTCACTGGATTGGGCAAACTCTTCCCATCTATTTCCATTAAGATCAATGCACCCCTAGAGAATGCCTTCTTCACGACATACGGCCCTTTCCAATTTGGCATCCATTTTCCTCTAAAGTCCTTCTGAACAGGGAGGATCTTTTTCAGCACAAGATCCCCCTCATGGAATTCTCTTGGTCGCACTTTCTTGTCGTAAGCTCGCATCATTCGCTTCTAATACATCTGACAATGACGAATGACCTTTAGCCTCTTTTCCTCAATCAAGTTCAACTGATCATATCGCGATTGTATCCATTCAGCTTCATTAAACTTTATCTCTGACAAGACTCGAAGAGACAGTATTTTCACTTCAATGGGTAACACTGCTTCCATCCCATAAACCAACGAGAAAGGAGTTGCCCCGGTAGAGGTTCTAACAGACGTTCGGTAAGCTAAGAGTGCAAATGGTAACTTCTCATGCCAGTCTCTGTAGGTTTCAATCATTTTCCCCACTATCTTCTTGATATTTTTGTTAGTAGCTTCCACTGCCTCATTCATCTTTGAGCGATACAGCGAAGAGTTGTGATGCTTAATCCTAAACTGACTGCAAACTTCTGCTATTGTTTTGTTGTTCAAGTTCAGTGCATTGTCTGATATGATCCTTTCAGGCATCCCATACCGACAAATAATCTCTTTCTTCAAGAAACGACTTACAGCCGACTAAGTAACATTCGCATAAGAAGTAGCCTCTACCCACTTCGTGAAGTAATCAATGACCACAAAAATAAAACGATGCCCATTTGAAGCTTTTAGTGATATTGGCCCAATAACATCCATGCCCCACATAGAAAAAGGCCGTGGAGAAGTCATAACGTGTAGAGGTGAAGGTGGTACATGAATCTTGTCTCCATAAATCTGACATTTATGGCATTTTTTGGCATAGTTGTTACAATCCCCTTCCATAGTAGACCAATAATATCCAAATCTCATGATTTGTCTAGCCATCGTGAAACCATTAGCGTGCATCCCACAAACACCCTCATGAACTTCTTCCAAGATTAACTTAGCTTCCACGGCGTCAACACATCTCAACAGCACTTGGTCCTTTCTTCTTTTGTACAAGATGTCCCCATCCAAAATGTGGTCGTATGCTAATCTCCTTAAAGTTCGCTTATCATTTTCAGTTACCTGTTCTGGGTATTTACGATCTCTCACATATCGCAATATATCTTGATACCAAGGGTTATCATCCTTTTCTTCTTCCTCAATGTTACAACAGTGAGCTGGAGCCTCGAAGATACTCATCTGAATGGGTCTCATCTCCTCCTCTTTATTCACTTTAATCATTGAAGCCAAGGTTGCTAGAGCATCTGCCATCTGGTTTTCGCCTCGTGGGATATAATTGAAAGTGATGTCATCGAACTCCTCAAGTAACCCCAAAACTATCTTTCGATAATTGATCAATTTAGGATCCCTTGTCTCCCATTCATCTTTAAGCTGGTAAATTACCAACGTGGAGTCTCCATAAACTTCTAAGGTTCTTATTCTTCGTTCTATAGCCACTTGGAGTCTCATGATACACGCTTCATACTCGGCCATATTGTTTGTGCAATCAAAATCTAACTTGCACGTGAATGGATAATAACCACCATTTGGGGATACCAAGACTGCCCCAATTCCATTTCCCACTGCATTGGATGCCCTATCAAAGCTCAACTTCCAAGGATAATCATCTGTAGCTGCTACACACATCAACTCCTCATTTGGAAAATCAAAATTCAATGACTCATAGTCTTCTAGAGCTCTACTAGCCAGAAATTCTACTATCGCACTTCCTTTTATAGCCTTCTGGCTCATATAAACTATGTCAAACTCTGAAAGCAGAATTTGCCACCTCGCCATTCTTCCATTCAAAGCTGTTGACTCCATCATATACTTCAGAGGATCAAGTTTTGAAATAAGCCAAGTAGTATGATACAACATATATTACCTAACCTTCGATTCGTCTAGATTAAAACACAACACAATTTCTCAATTGGCGAATATCTCATCTCACACTCTGTGAATTTTTTTGCTGAGGTAGTATATCGCCTTCTCCTTTCTTCCCGACTCGTCATGTTGGCCAAGCATACATACTTTAGAATTACTAAACACTAATAAGTATAGAATAATGGTCTACCTGGATTAGGTGAAGATAACACAAGAGCATTTAACAAGTATTGCTTAACCTTATTGAAAGCACTCTGGCATTCCTCATCCCAAGTACCTTGGTTGTGTTTTCTAAGGAGGCGAAATATAGGGTCACATTTCTCAGTTAATTGTGAAATAAACCGAGCAATATAATTCAACCTTCCAAGAAAACCCTGAACTTCTTTCTGAGTACGCGGTGAAGGCAAATCTTGTATGGCTCTAACTTTGTCTGAATCAACTTTTATTCCTTTTTCACTGACCACAAAACCTAGTAACTTCCCCGACCTGGCTCCGAAACTGCATTTTGCCGGATTAAGTTTTAACTAAAACTTCCTTAATCTCAAGAATAGTTTCTTTAAAACCTCAATATGTTCCTCCTCTGTTCGAGATTTGGCAATCATATCATCAACATACACCTCAATTTCCTTGTGTATCATATCGTGAAATAAGGTCACTATAGCCCTTTGGTATGTTTCCCCTGCATTCTTTAGCCCAAAGGGCATTACCTTGTAACAGAAAGTCCCCCACAAGGTTATGAAGGTGGTTTTGTCCATATCTTCAGGATGCATCTTTATCTGATTGTACCTTGAAAAACCATCCATGAAGGAGAACAACGAATATCCCGCTGTGTTGTCTACCAAAGTGTCTATGTGAGGTAGAGGGAAATTATCTTTTGGGCTAGCTTTGTTCAGATCTCTGTAATCAACACACATTCGTACCTTCCCATCCTTCTTAGGAACTGGTCCAATGTTAGCTGCCCATTCAGAATACTTCACCTCTTGTAAGAATCCTGCATCGAACTGCTTCTTGACT
Source organism: Gossypium hirsutum (assembly GCF_007990345.1). NCBI lineage: Eukaryota > Viridiplantae > Streptophyta > Magnoliopsida > Malvales > Malvaceae > Gossypium > Gossypium hirsutum. Next base: position 94,172,902 of record NC_053426.1, on the reverse strand, counting down.
TTGTCCTTTATCTTCAATACGATATCTGGCATCATTCTTCGCAACTTCTGTTGGACTGGCTTACAATCCTGTCCTATTGGAAGACGATGGACCACAATATTAGTATTTAACCTTGGCATATCTTGATAGGACCATACGAAGATATCCTTGAACTCACGTAGCAACTCAATTAGTCCTTGCCTTGTGCCTCGACAATATGCATGCCGATTTTCACCTCTTTCCCTTCCTCTAGGGCTACATTCTCTATTGCCTCTTTCTCATGGGGCATGATTTATTTCTCCTCCTGTTTTACCATCCTCAACAGATCCGGAGACACATCACAATCTTGGACAACTTCAAAATCCTGAGATTCCTCTAAACACATGTCTTGCTCACAAGAGAAATCAGGATTTGTAATATCAGTGCTCATGTCATTGATATCTAGGGACCTGTGAAATATAAAGAATATACAAAGAATGAATGAATTTAAGAATGATTATTTATGTGCTACGAATGAAAGAATAAGAATTGCAAAAGTTTAACGAAAATTGGTTGATAAAAATGAAACAATACTCGTTCAAATTGATAAAAGTTATGTTTTATTAAAAAATAATAGATGACCGTAAACCCATTCCACAAATGTAATCCTATTACTCCTAGGCCCTAGAGTAACAAGAATGTTTAGAGAATTATTCTAAAAAATTCCTAAAGACTATAGGAAGTTCCTCCGCAGTCCAATTGTTCAGAGAGCTTCCCGGTTCGTAAGGGCAAATGCCCTCAAGGTTTCCTTAATCAGTCCCTTCTTCATGTATGGCATTGATGGAATGATTTTCATTTCCAAACACCCCCATCTCCAGGTAAGCTATCCCTCCTGATACAAAAGTCTAGAATATGTAAGGGAGCGTCTTCTTTTCGCTCAGCCGTGACCCTCTTCTCTCTTTCTTTCTCTTTTTAACCTTAATTAGGGTCTTTTTATGGATTTAAATGCATGTGATGTGATGCAATACAAATGCATGAATGCAAAAGAAAAGGAAATATTGATCTTGAATTCAATTCCATTAGAATAACTTTTCTAGAAAACAAATTTCTTTACATGAAAATAGATTTACATATGCGGTCTTGCCCTTCATAGTCCAAGTAAACGCTGATCTTTTCTTCATGGTCGAATCCTGTAAATTCTCCAAAAGATGCATTTGTTAGCTCCTTGCTGCTTAATCTGAGCCTCGATCTCTTGCTCGCTTATCTCCATGATATTCATCAAAAAATGCCAGCTCTTGGATAATCTTCGTTGGCAATTAAATCAAGTCATGTATTCCTTCGTGGACTTTCGGCTTTCTTTCATCATGCCTTTGTTGGCTTAAATCTCTGGCAATTACATCATGTATTCTTCCGTGGACTACCAGCTTTTTCTCGTCATGTTTACTTGGACTATATTCAGACGACCGCACTATAATCCACTTTATCAAGAAATTTGTTTCCTTATGACAAACTATTCTATTTAGGAATTGAATTTTGAATCAATACATTCTTTTCTTTGATGTAATGTAATGCAAATGCATGAATGCAAAAACGTATCGGCTCGATTCAGTTTCATTTTAGAAAACGTTATTTAAGAAACAAAAGTCTTTTCATAAAACGGATTACAAATACGCTTTCGCTCGTAGGCCCAGAGGCTTAACCCTATCTAATAACAAAGCTAACTCTCGACCTCTATCTGAACTGCCCCGTTTTATATTACTTTAGGATGAGTAATGGTGCATAGCCAACGACTCCCCAAATCCTAGGAAGAGGTATCTAATCAAAACTACCGCGGCGATAAAGGACTTCATTAGGAGTCATCCAATGTGCTTTCCACAAAACCTCCTCCTCTCGAAGATTTTGAAGAATATCCATCCACCTTTCTTCTGTAATATCGTCTCTCCTTGGTGTAGTTGCTGCTTCCTTTAAGGGGGAATAACCCTCAAAGAACACTCAGCAAGGAACCTTCTCAAGCTTCCAAAAGTGACTATGGAACCATACTAACAACAACTATGTGTATCCAATGAATCTACTTCACTGGCTCTCCGACATGTACTTCAAGGATCTAAACGTCTCAGCTAGGATTACTAGCACCAGTGTGTTCTGTTTACCAATACGATCAAACAAATCTGCGACTGCCTCATCTATGTACCCTATTGCCTTCGAGAAAATCACCAAGCCGTAAATACTTAAGGCCAAAACGTTGACCTTCTTCGTCACATCTGGGTGTGTCAATATCAGATCCCTCAAAATGGCCCTCGGAATGCACTTACTATCGCCCTTTTGCTGCACTCGAGCTACAGCCCACTGCTCACTCATCCCTGTGATCATCACTAATTTCCTCACGAAAATTGGGAGACTAGCAGGCCTAACATAAGCTTTGTTACCTTGAATTCTCGGACAACGAAGCAAGGTTGTATACTCCTCCAAAGTAGGCACTACATCTACCTCTCCAAATGTAAAGTAACTATAAGCAGGGTTCCAGAACTATACCATAGCTCGAAACAGATGCTTATCTACCTTAATGTCTAGCAAATAAGAAAGATCTCCATAAGTCTAAAAGAAAAGCTGTCTAGCCTCGTCATCCCATTCGGCCCAAATGTCCTTCATCTGCCAAAAATGTTTTGTGTCAAATTGATACAAGTAAAGTCCCACAACTCTGATGTATATCCCTTGGTGACACTATCTCCTTTCTCTAACTGGGTTTTCTCTGACCACACACAAACGGAAGAGTTGTCCTCCACTTTAATATATTCGTTCCTTATTACAAAACTTCCTAACTCAGAAATCGAACCTTGAATCGACACCTTTTAATGATGAATGATATGTGATGATGACAAAATAAAAAAATAAGGCAGTATCATATAAAAAGATGTAATAAACAAGCACTTATAAAGGTAGGTACAAAAGGTCATCACCATACTACCTAGAGCAAGCACTTAAAGTTCACTATATGTAGTTCAGTTCTAAAGCAATGGTACCTAAACCAGCAGATTCCTCGATCCTCACCCATTATAGGCTCATATGGACCAAGTTCAGTTTAGGAGGATACATTTCCCTATGGCCATACGGAGATGAAAATCTCACGAAGACATAGGTATAGTATCCCGGAAGCAATCCACTAGCTCATACGAAGGTGAAAACCTCACGAAAGTGTAGCTTCTCACTCCCACTTAAGGGTGCGACCACAAAGGTCATGCAAATGCAATGTATGCAGATAATATAACAAACATATGTAGCGAACACATGAAAAGGGATCTTTATCTTTAAATCCTTTCAAATTTTTAACATTAAAACAAAAAGTTATCAATTTTTGGCTTAACTCTCTTATTATCCCCAGCGGAGTCGCCAAGCTGTGGAAACCATTTTTTAAAGTGATGTTTAAAAAATGGGGATCGACTTTTGAAAAACGAAAACGAGAGTCGCCACCAACCTTTTTAGGTGCGATTGGATCACCTTATAAAACGTTTTGGTCTACGAAAATTAAGAAAACAGGTTCGGGAGTCGGTTACGTACGAGGAAGGATTAGCACCCTCGCAACGCCCAAAATTGGTACCAAATTGAATAGTTTTCTGTCTTAATGTCAAAAATTTGAAAGGATTTAAAAATAGGATCCCTTTTTTAAAACCGGAATTATTTAAGTTGAAAAATCGAGATTCCTTAGTTCTGAAAGAATACAAACATCACATCCAGCATGATAGGACACGATATTCTTAAACTCTCGTAACTGAAATCATCTCGTGATTTACAAAATCTATTTAGAATGATACTTTAGGCATTTAGACAAACGGGAAATCGCAACCCAACATGTTAGGGCACTATTTCCCGAATTCCTAAATACAAAAAATATTGCCTAATTTTAGAAAAACTTTTGGATAAAATATGACAATTAAATGAAATATATATTTTTTTGAAATAATGATTTGAGTAAAATTTAAAAAATAATTTACTAAGAGTAATACTAAAAAAAATTATTAAAAAATGAAAGAGTTTGATATGATACTAAAATTATTAAAAAATTAAAATATATAAAAAAATCAGAGAAACATGGATTAAATCAAAATAAAAAGGGTTGAAAAACGAAAATGAACAAAGAATAAAATAAGAACAAACCGTAGAAAATAAGAACGTAAGAGGGAGAGAAATTTGAGTAAAAGCTCTCAAAAATTTTTTATTGTTTCCCAAAACTCTAGTGTCTTTACAATGAAGGGAGAGGCCTCTATTTATAGTTGAACCTCCTCAAATCCAACGGTACAGATCAATTACATCAACGGTTAAGATTAAAAGGTATATACAAATTAAATTTCTAAGATTACAAAATCATATCTTCTAAGATTGCATATCATATCTACGATTGCAATCATATCTAAGATTGTATCATATCTAAGATTGCATATCATTGAAGATTATATTTCCATATGAGTCAAGCTTTTAGATGGACTTTCAAGTAATGGGTCATTCCGATCGGGCCAAATTATATTTGTAATTCTGGACTGAACTTGGACTTTGTTTTTTTTGGGGTTTATTATTTTTGTTTTTAGACTTATTTTTGGGCCCGGGCAAAATTGAGTGTCTACAGAAATCCGAGGGGGAGTGTTCTGAATATCTTATTAAGTGGATGTCCATTATGATCAAGATAAAGTTTTAATATATTTTAAATTCTAATAGTTATTAGAATTAGATCTCTACTTCTTTTATATTTATTATGCCTATATATGAGACTCTAATGAAGCATTGTAATCACCCCTTTTGATCAATAAAGTACATTCTCTATTACTTTCATATTTTTTTTGTTCCTTATTCTCTACATCTTTCTTTATTTTATAACAATATCTTCATTTCTTAGATTTATTTTCATTTCTCTACGAAATTAATATTTGTTTTTGGATGAATTATTGTAAACTTCTTTTAAATTACGAATACTAATATTAAGTTGTATTATGTGGATGAATTATTATGCTAGAAGATAATTTAAATTAGTAGGTAATCTAAATTGTTCATGGTCCATAGAATCAGATTGAGCAAATGGTTCAAATAATAGGGACTATTATGTCATCTATAATTCTAATTGGGAGATAACTTGTCTTGACTATTGGAGCATGATTTATTTTTAGGGATAGAGACTTAGATGTGATTGCTTGAACTAATAATATATTGGGCAGGATCCAAGTTGAATTAATCTTGGATCCTCTTATGGATTTATTCACTTGTGATGTACATGGTGTGGCTTCTCTAAATCCTAAGAAAGTGAATGACCATGTATGTGTAACTTATGTCCTTTGATCTATTGATAACATGTTCTCTTATGGTAGCGAGTCGAAACTTGGTATGGTAGGTGCATGACTTTTGTATGATATGGCTTCACTCACCACAGTGAAATCATAGCTCAATAAAAGAATAAATGGTATCATCTCATTAGCTTATATGGATTAAGAAAATGAAACCTTACCAAAGGTGATTTATCTAAGATAAATAATTTTATTATTCACAAACCATTAAACTCGAAAAAGTTCCACCTCCAAATCAAACCAGTCATTCAGATTATACTAATATCCTATAAATAGCAAAAGCAAACAAAGAGGATTGAACTTACCAAAACCAAACGAAGATCCTAGTGTTATGACAATACTAGAACTAATAAGCTGGGGAGTGGAAGGTTTTGTACAAGACTTCTCCAAACCCCTTTCAAAACCTCTCTAAAGGCATAGAAAACACTATTCAAAGGGTACAAAAATTTAGTTTTATCACAATCTTGACACTTGTCCAAGTGTAAAGCATCGATTTGTGTAACAAATCACAAGCAAACATGCTGTAAGCTTACTAAAACAAAAATGAGAAATTGACACCACCAAATCAAAATCAAGGACCAGGCAACGCATAAGGCACACGCACACCACGTGTTACTTTTTCACCACACATACATCTAACGCGTGTCCTTGTACAATCAACTCACTAGTGAGGGCAATTGTTATACATGCATAACTCCATTAGCCTCATCCAGAGAAACTTTTTTTCTTTTATGCCCAATGCTAAGTCACTTTAGATTTGCACATTGCTAAGACCATGAACCTCGCTGGCTTATAGTGTACTTAACATGTGAAACTTCACCCATTTACTTCGCCAAGACAAGTATCGAGCCTCCCTTCTACATGGATAACATGTGAAACTCCATGCCCACTCAAGTTTAATTATGCTTGGTCGCCGTACCGATTAATCTAATCACCACTTGGCTAGGAGACTATCTTGCCTCCTAAATGGCATACCTAGACAAGACCCTCATGTACACATGTTAAGGTTTGAGAATAGCTGGTAAATTGAACCCAACTATAAATATCCCTCTCCTCACCATTATGGTTAGGAATCCCCTAGAATACCCAAACTCTGCGCAACTATCCTCAGCTACCTCGACTCTCCACATAACCTTTCACCACCGAGTGAACAGTCAATTCTTCCTCTACCATTTTTCTTATTTCAATAACATGGAACCATTCGTACATGTATTTTCGAGAGAGAAATTACAGAAAATACATTTCATTAGCATCCGAAATGAGTACTTAAAATAAAAAATATGTTTTGAAGCTTTCGATGGGATAGCTCTCCATCAATGGCTCCATATTTGTCTTAAAAGAACATACCCATCTACACTAGCTGTCATTTTGTTTAAAGGAAAACAAAAAAGTTTTCATGATGTTTCAACTCCCCTGAAAGACAGAACACTACTTCATCTACTTGAATAGAGTACTTATAAAATTTTGTTTATATTACTATTTATAAATTTTACAATTAATTTAAATAAAATAAAGTATTTTTATTATTAAACTGTAGTTCACGTTGTATCAACTTGAATTATCTGAAAAAAAAATCCAAAACTCAATCCATACCTTACAAATCCAGCCTATTGGACCGCATGTTAATCCCATCCTTGGATTGGCTATTTAAATGCAATCCGTAAAACTTTTCTAAGAAAAGCTAGATATTATAATAGGTGGTGGTAGTTTATCTCATTTTTTAATTATGTGATTAGGGATTCCATGTTTACTTATAAGAATAAAGCACATTTTATGATTAATTATTTAACTTAAAGGGATTAGTTATTGTTGCTAGTGGTGGATACGTGGTTGCAACCAACAAAAAAAAAGCTAGATATTGTTTGAATTTAGTAATGAATTTTTGTTAAAAAATTGTTTGATAATTCACTGCAGGAAATTAAGGTTTTAGCGGCGCTAATGGAAAAACACTGCAATAGGTAAAGTAGTAAATTAGAAAAACGCTGCAATAGGTCAAGCAGTAGCAACGTTTATGAGAAAAACTCCGTTTTGCTCCCTGTATTCTCACCCATCATCCAAGTGACCCTAAACCCAACTCATGCACTCTTTCATCCTCTTCTATTTATTATTTAACTAGTTTCTTTATATTAATTAAAATACAATTTATGTTTAATTTAATATTTAAAATCTTGAAAAAAAAATTAATGACACGTAAAAAAATTTTGAAAGTAAAAACATAGAAAAATATATGTTAAAAATGAAAAAATTTAAAATACTATTATTTAAAATAACTTTAAAGTTTTTTGAGTATATGACTGATTGTTTTTTAATTTATATATTAATTAACTTATTATATAATTGTAAAAGAGATAATATTAATTTTAATATATTAAAATTATCATTATAATGTAAATTATTTAAGAGATAATAGATAAACTTTATATATATTAAAATTAAAAAAATTGTTAACTCATGCACCTCTAGAGAAACAAAATTAATTAGTAAATTGAAAAAGTTATTTAAATTTCCTAAAATATTGAGAGAATGTATAATTACAAAAGACAATTTTTTTTAAACATTTTAGTTTTTTTTTCATATTTTGAAATTTTTTGTTTTTGTTTTTGTTTTTGTTTTCTTACATAAAAAAATATATAAAAACTTCAAATTTTATCTAATTCTTTTAAATATTAATTAAATTTTCAAAAATTATTTATTTAAAATTGATGTGAAAGATATAATAATTCAATATAAAAATTGTAAAGAAGTCAAGCATTAGAGGTGTTAATGATAAAAGCGCTGCAAAAAGTAAGCAATAATTTGAAAGTAAAAACATAGAAAAATATACGTTAAAAATGAAAAAATTTAAATACTATTATTTAAAATAATTTTAAAGTTTTTTGGGTATATGATTGATTTTTTTAATTTACATATTAATTAATTTCTTATATAATTGTAAAAGAGATAATATTAATTTTAATATATATTAGTTTAAACTTTATATATATTAATCCTGTTGAGGGACAGTAATCCTGTTAAGGGAAATGTGGAGAATTACCCACTTCTTACTGACATTATTGAGTTAGATTACTATGGCAAACAGAAGGTTGTCTTATTTCGATGTGATTGGGCTGATGTTAATACTGCTCGCGGAATTAAAAAAGATCAATTTGGTTTTACAATGGTGAACTTCTCTCAATTAATTCGCACTTGACAACAATTGATAGACAAGCCGTATGTATTTTCTTCTCAAGTCAAACAAGTTTTTTACTTGAAAGATCCAACTGATGAGGGTTGGTACGTTGTACTCCGTAACACCCCTAGAGACTTGTTTGACATGGGCAATGGAAGTAGAGATGACATCGACGAAAGATCAGAAACTTTGTCTTTTCCAGAACAAAACTTAAATGAAACTATCCTTAGTACTAGTACACAATTTCAATAGGCTGGCCTGAATGTGGATGAAGATATTTACGAATCATGATGTAGTAAGATTTTACGGTTTTTTATTATATGTAATATTATAATTTAAATCTTGATCTTGTTAAATATTTCAACTATTTTATATGTACTATTATTGTTGTAATTAGTTACTAATATTTCAACTATTTTATGTGTATTGCAGATAAAATGTCTAGAAGAAGAGTGCAAGATCTAAGTATCGTTCAAAATTCTCCAAATTCGGAAGCAACAAATAGTGAACGACTGCTATTGGATCTTTGAATGTTCCGAATACTGTTGACGAACCTGCAAAAATTCAAAGTAATGTTAACTTTAATTTAAATGCGTGTTGAGTTTTATTATTGATTTTTATTTCAAATTCTTATATTATAATATACCATTTTTTTAGTTGAAAGTGGTGGGACGCGTAAAACTCAAGAACGTACGCTATTAAAAGATTTATACGAGTTAAATTCTGTTGAGCGTGTCAAAATAACTAGAAGCAGTCATGGTCAACCTATTGAATCAAAAGCTTGACTTTTAGTAGGATATTTGGGCATTATAGCACAAAATGTCAATATGTTACCTATCAACTACGAGGCATGGCATCATATGTCTGATAGTAACAAAAATCAAGCTCTCGATAATATTAAGGTAATAACTTAAATGTAATTTATAATACTTTGGTTTAAGTTTCATTTATATTAACTTTCTAAACTAGTGTTATTTGCAGGAGAGATTTGCTTTAAAGGTCTCGGATAATTATGTGAAGAAAGCATTAGGAAAAAAATGGAGAGACCATAAAAGTGCTTTAAAGAAGGAATATTTTAAGAAAAATAGAAACCTCGAAGAGAAATTGCGAAATGGCTCACCGGGAATGCTGAGGTACTAATGGAAAAATGTAGTTAGATTTTGGAATTCAAAGAAAGGAGAGGTATTACGTACTTCCAAACTCTTATAATTATTTTGGTTTATAGTATTTACTATATACGTAATAGTAATTTCATAATGTAGGATCGTGAGCGAGTTGGAACTACAAGTAGATAAAAACAAAAATTCACGCACGCAGCTTGGTCGAAAAGTTTTGCTCGTGTAGCTGATGACGAGGTATTTTGAATTTATTAATTGTGTCAAATATTAATTATTTTCTACTAAATAATATTTTTCCTATTATATTGTAGGAACTGTCGTCTAGTCAAAAAGTTAGACACCTTCAGCTTTTTGACATTACACATAGAAAGAAAGATGGATCTTTTATGACTACTGAAGCTGCAGAAATTATGGTATATTTACTTAATAAAATTTGAATTATTTTAAATATTTATCATGTTTAATTATAATGGTTTAATTCTTCGTTTGTAATGCAAATAATGTTAAGTTATGTTGCATTTGTTTTTATTATATATTTCATTTCTAACTCTTTGATTGATTTATTAGGAGAAACTAATGGATAAAAGGGTGGAGTATGAAGCGATTGCTTCAAATGATAGTTTTGTGAATCTTAACAACATTGATAATCGAATTATTATTGAAGTTTTGAGTCCTGAAAGGTATGGTCGGGTTCGATTTCAAGGATCTTTTGTTAACCTAACCCAATATTTTGGATCCAGCTTGCAGCAATACATGCCTTCGGGGAATCAAGCTCAAGTTGAAGTTCAGAGGTTAAGAGACTGTAATAAGCCCATTTCGCCCGGGCTTACACCAAAACCAAAACCAAAAAAATAAAACCAAAATAATTTAAAGGTCCAGAGTCCTTTTACACCCACATTTAATAGCCCAAAACAAAAATAAAACATCAGTCCATTTACATTTATTAGCCCAACATTAAACCCAAAGTCCCAGCCCAAAACAAAGAATCACTCAGCAAACCCTAAGAGCCAGTAGCCTCGTGCCGCAGCCTCCAGCCTCCATGCTTCACAACGGCTTCCATACGCGCCACGCTCCACGCCCATGAACGGCTTCTCCACACCATGCACACCTGCAACAGACTAACAAACAACAGAGCAATGGACAGCAAATGACAGCAATGAAAAATTTGTATTTTCTTTTTATTTATTTATTTTATTTTTTCGGCTATAAAACCGAATGAAAATAATGTAAAATTGTATCTTTTTTTCCATAGAAATACACACGCATATTGAAAAGAGAGAAGAATTTGAAATCAGTTTTTAAGGTGATTCTACTTTACATTCTTCTTCGATTGTTCATTTCTATTTCCTCAATCTTTTTTCAATGCATGTAAAAAATAAGTAAAAAGGGAGTAAGGTTGAATAGAAAATAAAAAAAACAACCAAAAGAGGAGAATGTAATTTATTATATTCCGATTGTTTTTTTTCGTCGATTTTTTTACTTGCATTTTTACATCTACTACAAATAAAACGAAGAGGATAAAGGATAAGGGCTCACTTGAATCGTTGGAATATCGTCGGAGTTTCTCCTGCGTTAAAATCGAATCCAACCAAGGTTGAGACGTTCTTTTGATTCTTTATGGTTGAAGGTGTTAGATTCTTAAATGTTTTTCTAAAGGAGGTTAGAAAGGGAAGATTTACTCACCGTCGGCCACTGTTAGAGGTGATGGTACGGCGACTGAGGGTAGGGATTTGGGATCGGTTGAGGGAGAATCAAAGAAAGCGGGTTAGGGTTATTTTAGAAATGGTTGATTGTTTTCTTTGTTTTTGAAGGAAATGTTTGGTTTGATAAAAGGGAAGAAACGACGCCGTATAATAGCATGAGCCGCGACCCGATCCACTACCATGAGGATCCGCGCGTCTTGTTTAAAAGGAATATTTGCGCACGTAGTCCCTCCCCTCCTACGCCGATCTTTAATTAGGCCTCAATTGTGTTTTATTCATTTTTTACATTTTCCCTGAGATTTGCGCGTTGTTACAATTTAATCCATATTTGAATGCTGCGTTTTGAGATTTGGTATATTTTCATTCCAAGTCCCTGCTCATTTGTGCGTGTTTTATTTTGATCCTTGGTTCTGTTTTAATGATTTGTTATTTATAGATTATCCTTTCAATTTTTTTTTATTTCAATCAAGTTTAGTCTATGTTTTATATTTTTTGAGGATTTATTTATTATTATTATTTTAACCTATTATTTTAACATACTATTTTTGAACTATTTTATTAATTTTATTTTGTTTTTTTTATTGTTGAATTGTTTTATTATATAATTTATTATTTTAAAATTTTTCTCCATGTAATTCTATGCTTAAATTTTTTTTATACAATATTTATCTTCATACATTCATATTTATAGATGCATATATATATTTTACACTGAATTACTTATCCCCTTTCGAACATGTTCATATACTTTTCTTTTAATTTTATTTATATATTATTCATTTCTTTTAAATTCAAATTTGATATTATATATTTTATTTAGGGGCGTAAAATTAATTTGATCTTACATACATTGTTAATTCCGTGTTAATTTTAGATATAATTGCTTCTAAATTTATCTATGTGTATATTTATATATATATATATATATGTTTTTAAAATCTATTATGTATATAGTTCATTCCTTAAGATCATCTTTTTTCTTTTTTTCGCTATCCTACCATATTTTATGTAATATTAAAGTTATCTTTTATTGTGTGTATATTGTCAACTTTAAATAAATGTTTTTAACACTTTGCATATTATTTGATTCAAATGTCTTCATTCTATAATATTTATTTTAATGATTATATATATATCCTTAGTTTTCTTATATAAATTATTTCAAATTCATCAATTCATTAATTCATATATTATATATATTATGTGTTCATTAGTTCACCATTATTTTAAAATTGTCTTATACCACATTGGCTTCTAATTCTCATTTTGTTTTGTACATTTTATGTTGATTGTTTTATATTATTCCTTAAATATTGTTATCGCATATTATTTATTCGTTTTGTTGTATTGTTATATCAATTATCCTCCATTCATGCTTGGCAATTATCCTTCATTCATGCTTGGAAGTTTAGTTGCATTTTTCTTAGATTAGTTGTATTTAATTGTTTGTTTTGTTAGTTGATTAAAAAAGGTTATATAATCTTCATTCACCAAGTATTGTATTTTATGTGTGCATATTATCCCATGTTTATTATTTTTCTTTTGGTTTACAAAGGTTGCTTTATAATTTCCAACTCTTTAAAATCAATTATGTTTGTTTCAAAAGAAATCAATGCATTTTGAGCTAATTTACAATTGTTTATTTTAAAATTCTAAAATAAGGCAATGTCCAATATTTGAAAATTCGGGAAATCGTGCCCTACCGTGCTGGGTTTCAATTTTTTGTTGGACTAAATAATTGGACATCCCTTTTATAATTTTCAACGTATGAGCTTTTGGAAGTTAAAAATCAATCGTGTTTTCAAATGTATAAAGAATCGTGTCTTATCGTGCTAGATGTAATGCTGAATACCTTTGAAACGAGAGAATTTTGACGACCAACTTGAACCACTCAAATGTTTTAAAAGGAATCATATTTCAAATTTTTTCTAAAATCTTAGACATAAGGACAACACTTAATCAATCTGGTACCAATTTTTGGGCGTAATGAGGGTGCTAACCCTTCCTCATACGTAACCGGCTCCCGAACCCATTTTTAAATTTACATAGACCAAAATTGATTTAAATGGAATAAAATGTTTTATTAGGTGATCCAATCACACCTAAAAAAAAGATTGGTGGCAACTCCACACTTTGTTTTAAAAGTCGATCCCCGTTTTTTTTCCAAAATAAAAAAAATGGTTTCGACAGAGACCAGATGGCTCAGATGCAAGCGAGCACAGTTGAGGAAATTGCTCAACTTAAAGCGAAGGCAGCATCGAGAGAAGCAGAGGCTCAAAGAAAATATGAAGAACTCCAACTTCAACTTAAAGCAAAGGCAGCAGCGAGAGAAGCAAATGCAAGCAGAAAATATGACGAACTCCAGTTACAACTTCAGAATATGGTAAAGATGTTTTAGCAGTCGCAGAATCCACCATCTTAGACGTTTGTTTTCTTATCGTAAGAATATTTTAACATTATAACTTTTGAATATAATAAATTTTGTTATTTCATTTATTAATTTAGATCATATACATATTTCTTTCGTTGGATTTGAAGTATCATTTAGATTTACAGTTTTTTGTTGGATTTGATGTTACACGAAATTATGTTGACAATTAGGGTTCTATATGAATGAAAATGGGTTGTTAAAAATCTACTAAAGTTTGTGGCTTTTTTCACAAACGCCGCCAAAGAACATGAATTTTAGTGGCGCTTTTACTAAAAACGCCACTAAAGAACATGATATTTAGCAGCGTTCTTGGGAAAACCGCTGCTAAAGGTCATGTTCTATAGCGGCGTTTGTGGGAAAAGCGCCACTAAATGTCTTTTTCTATAGCATCGTTTGTGAAAAAACGCAGCTAAAGGTCATGTTCTATAGAGTTTTTGTGAGAAACGCCACTAAAGGTCATGTTCTATAGAGGCGTTTTTTCCATAAACGCTGTAAAATTTAGCGGCGTTTTTTACGGCGCTTATCAAAACGCCGTAAATAATTTTAGCTGCGCTTATAAGCTCAAAAAAAGCCTCTAAAAACCTGTTTTGCTGTAGCGATTTAATAAAAATTAAGTATTGAATATAATTATATTATTTGATAAAATTAAATATTGATTCTTGAAAAATTATTTGTTTTAGTTTTAATCTTATTAATATAATATTTTATATTATTTTGAAATATTAAATATGATAATTTAAATATTTTAAAAAAATATAACTTATTTTAAATATAGTATTTTTAAATAAAATAAAAAAATTAATATTTTCAACATTAAAAGATAATTACCTACTTATTATTTTTATGTCAAAACCTAATAATTTATTTTTTGACCAATACTTGTATATTTATTTTTATTCAAAGCTTGTTTATTAAAAAAATTAAAAAAATTATCTAGAAAATATTAAATGCATGAAACATACTATTAATAATTATAGTGAAATTTTCACTACAAAGGGAAATTATCCCTCCAGCCAAAAAGTTATTATATAAAATGCAATGTCGTTTATTAATTAAGCTTATGATAGAACTTATGTATTGAAATGTGATGTAATCAATAAGATTGAAAGAACTTTTTTATTGATTTATTTAAACACTTGATTAGGCATCTTGTGTTGGTATTATCAAATAAACAAAACAAAAAACTGGGTGTGTAAGAATATGGTCAAGTATGTGTCGAAAGACGATTGGTTTAATTTATTTTTTATACACTTGTCATTTGCTCATTGCTGCTATTTTGGCATACTAAAGTTGAGAGGTAAATGGGGTCAGCATCATCATCCATTATTTGCAAGAATTTTAACCTATTGCACGAAAATGTAATAAATAACCAAGTTTTGATATAGACTGCAACCAACGTCCACTGTTTATTTTTGCAAATCTTAATTTTAATTTATCTAGATTTTCATTTTTATCAAACACACTAAATTGGGGAGGTTTTGGATTAAGTCTTATAAATTAATGGTAGGTTTGAATGGACAGTGGGGTACAATGCAGTATGTTTAGTGTATATTTTATTTTACGGTATAATATCGTTACAATATCTAATCTTATTGCCATTGTTATTTTTACACTAACCACAAGGAAAAATCATCTTAAATTTACACAGAATATAAAAAAGATTGAAGGTTTAAGACAATTCAGTATGTGATTCGAAATAATATTTTAATTTCTTTTTTAGATATAAAAAAAAGGAAGAATGGTAAAAGTAGAAATTCGAAATGTTTTACTCTCTCTAATTGCATACATAAAAATGAAATATCCCGATATTGTTAAACACTAAAGTAGCGAAATTATAGAGAGGGTGCAACATGTGAAATCATCCGACGGTTCCTTTCCTGGGAACATATAAACCTTTTTTGTCATCTAACAAATAAAAGCATCAGGGTTCCAGAAATTGCGTGCCGACGATTATTACTAGTTAACGTTTTTTATATTTAATAAATATATATGTTATTAGTTTTTGTAAAAATTAAATAATACTTTGGTTGAAATGTTAGCAATGAAGGTATTTGTTTAAATCTTATCAGATTTGTTGAAACCATTTTTTGAAAAAGGATCGACTTGATTTTGAAAATAAAAAAATAGGAGTCGCCACTAATCTTTTTTATTTAGGTGTGATCGGATCACCTAAAAATTTAGTCATTTTAATAAAATATTTCGATTTATTAAAATAAATTATTTTGGTCTATGAAAATTAGGAAAACGGGTTCGGGAGTCAGTTACGTGCGAGGAAGGATTAATGCCTTCATCATGCCCAAAATTAGTACCTAATCTATTAATTAATGTCTTAATGCTGAGAGTTGAAAATTTGAAAAGGTTTTTTTTTTAAAAATACGATCCCTTTTTATTAACGCTCATAAAAAACAACTTGAATTAAGTGAAAATGAGCATCAAAGGCTTGCTCGTCCCGAGATAGCAAGATGTCACATCCTGTGAGTTAGGATGCAACGTTTAAGTCTTCGGGAACAAGTTTGCCTTTAATTTTTATCAAAACTTCGTGTGTTTTGAAACCTAAAAGGATATTTGGCTCTTTTTTTAACAAAAAAACCGAAACCCCGTAAGTTAGGGTACGATTTCTCGAATTCCCGAAACGCAAAATATTACCTTATTTTGAAGATTTTCCTTTTGAATAATAACGAGCATGACATTTAACGGTGTGCATTATTTTGTTTAAACTAAAACGAAACGATCTATATTGGATGACTACATTCGAACTTCATACACGATGCAATTTAAACGAAATAAAACAAAAATATAACATAGAGCATGGAATAATAAAACACGAATTAGATGCGAGGTTAATGAATGTCAACAATATGAAGATGCTAAATAAATAATTTCAATAACATGTAATGACAATATTCACAAGACGTACATCATTTTTAATATCCACGTTAATAAACATAGAAATAAAATAATAATATAAAACAACTTAAAACAAATAATAAGATAATTTTAAATAATATATATATAAAGGTTTAAAATTAATACTATAAAAGCAATTTAAAGTAAATAATATAAAAAAATTTAAAATCATTAATAAGAAAGTCTAAAATAAATAATATGTAAAAAGAAATTTAAAGTAAATAATATACATAAAACAAAAAAAAACAATTTAATATAAATAATATCTATAAAAATAAAATAAATAATGTAAAAAAGTTTAAGATAATCAATATACAAAAATTTGGAAATAAATAATCTATATAAAAAGGAAGTTTAAGAATAAGAATTATATATAAATTTATAATAATAAACAATTCAAAAATAATATACAAAAAGAGTTTAAAATAAATAAGGCAATGTAGAATAATTAATATAAAAAATTCAAAATAATATGTATTAAAATAATTTAATATGAATATTATATAAAAATTTAAAATGAATAGCATATAGAATAGTTTAAGTTAAATATTACACGTGAAAATTTAAAATAGATAATATGTGAAATGATTTAAAAACAAATAATTTTTATAAAAAATATCTAAGATAAATAATTTAATAAAATTAATAATCAATATATGGGGATATTTAAAATAAATAAAATAAGTGAGTTTAATATAAAATCGGTAAAGCAAATTTAAATACATAGTTCATAATATGATTAAAGAACTAATATACCAAAATAAATAATGCATATAATAAAAAATAAATAAATAAATTATAAAAGGATAAAAACCAAACTGATTAAGGACTAAATTGGAACAAAAATGAAATCAGAGATAAAAAACTATAATAAAATAAAAACACGAGGTCAAAAATAAAAAATGCGAAAGGTTTGAGGAATAAACGGGTAGAAAACTCAGCCTCTGGACACATGTCCATCACCCAGCGCATCCACGCGTTAGGGACCAAATTGAACACCAAGCAAATTTACGTGGTCAAATTAAAAAAATAAAAGGAAAATTGAAAAGGATTAAATTAAAATAATAAAAAATGGGGAAGGACTGCGGGCATAAATAGCCCATTTAGTGAAAACGCGCGAGTCCCCCTTGGAGCGGGTCGGATCGCGCGCAGGTCACTCTAAACGGTGCCGTTTTGGCGCTAGTGACCCTAGTGCAAAACGGCACCGTTTCACCTTTGTATTTAAGTTAAATTTTTTTATTTTTTATTTTTGCTTCCTTCTCTTAAAAAAATCAGAGAACACCCCCCGTTTCCATTATTTTCTCTACTAAGGTTTCAAAAACCCATCATCGCAGCCGTCGTCGCGACGCCACCGTGGGTGGTGGTTGAGATCGCGCGAAAAGAAGGTTTTTTTAACCCCAGTTGAAAGCGCCCGAAGGCCTGAGAGAGAAGATCCCCTTTTTCCCCTTGGGATTCGGCGACTACGACGGAGCAGGGATTCCGACGACACGACCCCGGGGTTCAGGTAAGTGTTCTTTCTCCTCTATTTCTTTGTTTAAAACAGATTTATAAAAAAATAAAATAATAATAATAATAATAAAAGCGAAAATAAAAAGAACGAAAGGAGCACGAGAAGTCAAAATCAACCTTGTTTTTTTCTTTGATTGCTTAATATGCTTGTAAAAAACTACATTTCTAGTTTTTGGGGCTTTATAGCCGAAAGATAATACATATATTAGTTATTTTGTTTTGTTTCCTTTGCGTGCTGCTTCTGTTCTATTTGCTTTCTCCCTTTATGCATGTTTGCAGGTCCATGGAAGGTTAATGGACAAGGGAGTTTCCACTTCCGTGCAAGGAGAGTCGACCTTCAGGCGGAGTGCGCGCTGAGGCACGTGGGTGGTGGCTGCGGCGCGAGGGAGGCTCAGAAACCCTAGGGTTTCTGAGTTGGTTTAATATTTTGGGCCTATTAGGCCGATAGAAATTGGATTAGGGATTTTGAGTTGTGTTTGGGCCACTTGTAAATTGGGCCTACTGGGTTGTAGTTGGGTAGTGGGTCATTTGTTTAGGTTGTTTAGGGCCCGAATTTGGACTGTAATAACTTTGGACTGTTATTCGTTTTAAGTATTTTGGGTTGTCTACTTTGGGCTTGGGCCAGACAATTTTGGCCTGTTACAATATTTACATTTATTGATTTATAAAAATATAACAGGACAAAAACTCTTCCCATATAATATTACTTATTCTGTAAAAAGAATGGTGTTTTGGTAATTTTTTAGTTGAATTGTGGCCTTGTTGATAAGTGATAGTAACTCAATTACGGACTTTATTATAATAGAGATAAATTACTATTAAGCTATATATTACGAAATTCAAAAAAGAAAACAATATATAGGTGCTTAATGGCATAGATGAAAATGATAAAGTTAGGAAAAAAAAAGTAAAAATATTTCATTGCTATTTTTTGGTAAAAGACATTTTTTTTTGAAAAACTTCCAGATTAGGCTTTGTAATAAATAATAATAAAATTATACATAGAAACGGTCTAAAAAACGAAAACAGAAAACCTTAAAACTAAATAACCGACCCCAAACTAAAATGGCCCAAAACAAACATAAAATATCTAAATATTTCCGAAGAGTCTAGAATCAAAAAATAAATGCACATAATTAAAGCCCAATCAGAAAACTGAAACCTTTACTATCATCTGATACATCATTTCAGCTTTTTCTTTTCACGGTTCAGTTTTATTGGGAAAGTTGTTTCTTTTCAAAAACCAATTCATTTTCTCTTCTTTAGCTTTCCTCTTCGTTCTCCTCTTCTTCGATCCTTCCTTAGTTTGGTTCACGCTGCCACTCTATCCTTTGTTGATTTTCAGCATACCTAGGGACACTCATTTCCAGGTAAATCATCTCTTTTCTTTTCAATGTTTCAGTAGCCAAATATGAGCAAGAGCATTTGCAGATCTTGGTGTATGCTTGAACTTGAATCTTCTAGATCTGTTTATTTCTTGTTCAATAGTAGATATTTATGCTCCAATATGTGATCGATCTTGACTCTTACTTTTACATTTCTTTATTACTGTGAGGGAGTCACCTTCGACTATGATCTTCGGCCAATCTTGTTCAAAACCCACTTGGACTACTTTTCGGCATGCTATTGCTTCAGCCGCAAAATCAGAAAAAAACCCCTTGACGAATCTCCGAGCAAGATAATAATACTGCCCCTTCTTCATTTCTGACCACAATACCTGAAGTTGACTAGTGGAGAGTCCCATCATACGCGCCATCGAAGTTAATCTTTACAAACTCCTTAGGTGGGTGACTCCATCTTCTAATCTCCTTGCTCTTTTCTGGATTTTTCCTTTCAAGACCATTAAGCTCAGCTATGTAGTTGGTGATGAAGTTAGCAATGTCTTGGTCTGTACTATTTTTCTTTTCATGCAATCTTTTGTTTCTTTCTCCCCAGATGGCCCAAAGTCTGCAACAGAAGAGGCGACGTTGGCTTGGTGTAAACTGATCAAAGGTCCAGGTAATCCACTGAATAAAATCTCTACTATTATCCATAAGAATATTCTAGAGTTTTAATATTGTCCATACTTCCACTACCACAGGACATTAACGAAAAATATGGTTAAAATTTCTGTTCTTTCTTTACATCGGGGGCATCTAGTATTGTTGACGAGAATGCATATTAACCTTCGTAGGCAAATAGTTCCATGAGATTCTCTAGATTGTAACATTTATTTTAGTTGGTAGCTTAAGAAGCCAAAGTGTTTTGTAAAAATTTCTGTAGGCGGTTTGTAAAGCATAAGCTCTAGGATTATCTTTCAAATTTTGTAATAGTTTATAGATGCTACGAACCGAAAAATCTCCTAAGTATTCGCCTCCCTAGACAATAAGATCGTCGTGAGGCGTGCGTGCCAGAGGGATCCGAAGGATTTTGCCAGCATCTTCCTCTGAGAAGGTATTGCTTATTAGTTCTTTTTTCCAAAGTCTCTCATTACTATCGATCAGCTCACTAACTTTAGAATCTAGCATAAAATTAACCACGAAAGGTAATCTAAAATTAACTGTATTTAGAATCCATGCATCATCAATTATTGAAATATTTGTACCTGTACCAACCCCATAACATGTTCCTTTTTCCAAAATCCCTTTTGCTGCCCATAAACTCCTCCATATATAAGAACTTGAGTTTCCCAAATGAGAATGTAAAAAATGATCATTCAGAAAATATTTGGCTTTAAGAACACACGTAACCAAAGAATCTTGATTATTGATGATCCTCTACCCTTGCTTAGCTAATAGAGAGACATTAAATTGGGACATACTTTTAAAGCCCATTCCCCCCTCCTTTTTTGATTGGCACATAAACTTCCATTGGCACCAGCGAATTCCCTTCCTTCCTTTTCTTTTTTGCCACCAAAACTTAGCAAAAATACTTTCTAACTCCTCGCATAAAGATTTTGGTAATAGAAAGCAAGACATAGCATAAGTTTGAATTGCTTGAAGCATCGATTTTATAAAGACCTCTTTTCCCTCTTGTGACAATAACCTTGTACTCTAGCTTTCAATTCTCGAATTAATTCTATATTTAAGGTTCTGAAAGGCTTTTTTCTTTCGTCTTTCTACCACGTTAGGAGTCCTGGGTATTTTTTCAAATTGGTAAAGCATTTCACACCTAGTATACTTGATATCTCCTCTCTATCCCTTATTATTGTATTTGAATTATAAAATATCTTTGATTTGTTAAAATTCACGAATTGGCCTGAACACTGTTCATACTCATTTAGAATTTCTTTTAAAATTGTGGCTTTTTTTCTTGTAGCTTTGCCAAACAGAATGCAGTCATCTGCAAACAATAAATGCCATACTTTCGATCCTCTTCTATTAGCCTTCACTTCCTTTATCATTCCCTCATTTATTGCCATTCTTATTAAAGCTGAAAGTCCCTCACTACATATTAGAAAAAGAAAAGGGCTGAGTGGGTCACCTTGACGCAATCCTCTAGTGGGATTGAACACATTACCTCTTATCCTATTAATATTTACTGTGTAAGAGGTTGTAGAGATACATCTCATAAATAGATCCACCCATTCCTTTGTGAATCCCATACAAAGCATAACTTTCCCTAGAAAACCTTACTCAACTCTATCATAAGCCTTATTCATATCTAATTTGACTGCAATAAAATCTTTTTTTTCTGATCCGATTTTGGCGTAACGTGTGTAAGAGTTTGTAGGCTACTAGCACATTGTCAAAGATTAACCTTCCAGGAACAAAAGCACTTTAAGTGTTGTCAATACATCTTTTAATGACTTTTGAAGACAATTGTTTTAGCCATAATTTTGTATATGACTGTGCATAAACTAATGGGTTTGAAATTAACAAGACTAGTGGGATTTTGAGTTTTCAGAATAAGCACAATATTCGTAAGGTTTAGAGAGTCGAAGTCCTTCCCATCATTTAGAATTCCCAAATAGAAACTTTCAATATCTTTTCTTACAATGTGCCAGAACTTTTAAAATAATAATGCAGAAAATCCATCACATCTTGGAGCTTTAGTGGGCCTAACCTTTTTCAAAGCTGAAAAAACCTCTTCTGTAGTATATTTTGCAAGCAAATCTATATTGATATCAGACAAAATATTAGTATTTATATCTTCTAGCAGGTGGGCTAAATCCCCAACTCCCTTAGATGAAAATAAATTTTAGAAGTAGCTAGAGGTTGTTTTATTTGTTGCTGACTCATTCTAAATTTCCTTTCCTTCCTTTGATTCCAACCTAGTAATAGTGTTGATTCGCCTAAGAACTGAGGCATAATTGTGGAAGAAGGTAAAATTTTTATCTTTTAATTGAAGCCAATTTGCTCGTGCCCTTTGTTCTCAATACATTTAATCTTTATTAATCTCCATATTAAGCCTAATTCTGGTATCAATTAGCTTTGCCATTGTGTCATCATCCCTATCCCTTGCCATTAGATCTTTAAGTTCCTTTGTGATCATATTCTTCAAACCATCTCGACTTTTCTTCAATGAGCTTGCCCATCTTGTCAAGTTAATTTGCAACCGCTCAAGTTTTTCAATAATGGACCCATTTGATGACTCCCAAGATTTTTTGATTTCTCGTTCGACAGATTCCTCTATAGTCCACCACGCCTCAAATTTAAAACTTGGGAACCCTTTTTGCCTTTTCTCATTATTAGAATTGATAAAAAGGGGACAATGGTTTGAAATTGAGTGTTAAATGATGAATATTACCTTTTGGAAAGAGATGCATCCATTTTTCATTTGCAATGCCCATATCCAGCTTTTCTTTAATATTTGTTTCTAGTAGGTTCTCTCTTTCCCACGTGAACTATACCCCCGAATAGCTGAAGTCTATTAATTGACATTCTTTTAGAACCTCTCGGAACACTTCCATTCTTTTCTCCTCCATTGGTTAACCTCCACTCTTTTCAAAAGAGTACCTTATTTCATTGAAATCGCCACATACCAGCCAAGGGTGATTTTGCTCTTGACTTAACTTCCTCAGCAAATCTCATGAAGCGTTCTTGTTATTAACATAGGGTGAACCATAAAACCCTGTAAATCTCCACTATTCATCAACACTGGCCTCCTTGACTAGCACATCAATATGACTTTTTGAGAAGTTTTGAAGACATACAGTAATTTCTGTTTTTAATGCTAGACAAATTCCACCTCGAAAACTTTTTGCTCCTATATCGATCCCATATGCAAAACTGCATCTTCTCTTAATTTTCTCCATGTGCTTTTCATCAATTTTGGTTTTCATCAAGAAGACCAGTTCAGGCTTGTGTTGCTTCAGTAAATACCAAAGCTTTCGTACTACCCGTGGACTCCACTATCCACAGACATTTTAGCATATGGTTTTCATTGTGCTCGGTCGGTTTGCCTTTTGGCAGCTGCCGATTTGTTTTGGGTTGGAGAATTAACTAGTTGAAGATTTTCAACCAACAAGTTTTTGTCTATTTTAGTGAGCAAATCTAGTTCGTCATGCTTCAACCTTTTTGCTGCATCTTCACCGGCTTGTCCTGTGCATTCTTCTCCAATTTCCATATCTATTGATTTCCTCTTTCTCAATAAGCTATCTTTGCTATAATGATCCACCATTCTTACTGCCTCAAATCTTTTCCAGTTAGATTTCTTGGCTGGTTTCAAAAATTCTACACATTATTCTGTTTCCCATTCAATTTCTCTTCCACGGGCCTCTCTTCCTTTAGCAACTTTATCTCTTTCTCCGATTTTGCATATTTTGAACTATCTTGGATAATTCTAGATCATATCACTTGCTGTCTCCTCTTGTGAATTCAGCCTAGGAATCTTCTCCAAAGTACCCACATATGAACATTGAGGTTGCATCTTCTTCAATAGGGCATTAAACTTTAAACTCTCTTTTCCAATTAAATTTAACTCTGCCTTTAATGCGAGAGAGAAACGAGGATTATCTCTAATTTTATTTTTCTGCAAGGGCTAATTCAATGCATTTTTAAAGACCTTGCCCCATCTTCCTATAGCCAAAGTAGAATGTAAGTAGTTTTTCATACTTAAAAGAGATCCAAAACTACTATTGAGACGAAGATACCCCTGCGTAGGGTTTCTACACATCTAATTGAATTCTAATACGAAAAACTCACCATTAACTTTAGATCTAAGAACGCCACCAAAAGTGAATCCAATAGCATGCAATAAATCTTGTTTGTCAAATTCTAGTAAACATGGACAAATCTTAATCTAAAATAGGGATGATTTAAGTCGAATATGACTTCCCTCTATCGATTTAGTCAACCAATTAAAAAGCACTAAATTCTTTCGAAATAACCATGGCTGCCCTCCAAAACTATCTCCAAATCTTCCTCATCTTCAAACACGATCAAGAATAAATTGTCCTGCCAATTGGATCTTAAATTTTTTCCTTGTTTTCCATATACTTTTCATTTGTGCCCTGAAGCTATCCGGATTATAGGACTTCTTTGTCCAGATAGTACAGAGTAGAGTTGGCTTTTCACTTGGTACAATCATTGAGCTTTTTACCGATGATTGAATAAGTTCTTCTGCCAGGAGGGAGATTTCCTCCCCTTCGAAACCGTCGACACCACCACTTTCCGTCATACCAAGCCACAGAAAAGACTATTTTTACTAGGATGCTAAGCAAAGCACTCTTGGATCTTTTGGTAAAAGACATTTACTCCTTTAGCGTAAAATACATTTAACTTAATGGATTGGATATGTTTTTTATTTTTAATATCATCGTATTTTATAATATTTAATTTCAGTTATAGTTATTTGGATGCATTAATAGTAATTGTGGTTTTACATGTAATTTCAAAATTTTATATTTTTTATTATTTTTAATTAATTTTTTAATTAAATATTGAAGATAACAAAAATACAATAAATCTATAATTTTATTTGAAATTCATTTAATAAATAATGATAGATTTTTCATCAAACCTTATGAGTTAAGTGATTTTTTCATCAAAACTACGCATAATCTGTCTCATACCCTTAAATAAAAATATGCTTTTGCGCACTGAAACTCACATTCTTTTACATTGATAATAATGTTGATGTCATCAAAACTAAAACTCAACCGACTTCTCTATTTTTTTTTAATTCAATGAAGGCAATATATTAAATATGAAAAGTTACTTTTTAATGATAAATAAATACTTTTTGATGATAAATAAATAATACTTAACTAATGTATACACACTTATTAAATAGATCCCTTCACAAGTTGAATAGTCCATTTTTCATAGTTCAACCTTAAATTAAAATTTTTAATTTAAAGTTTAATTAAAAATATATAAATATTAATATCAAACTATTATTTAATTATTTGAAATTCATTAATTTATTCTATAAATGAGACTATACAATTTGGGGAAAAAAATAACAAAAATCTGTTAGATGCGGTGAAAGACAAGTTCCATCAACACAACAAATGTTTCAAGCTCAACATAAAATGAGTATTATGGCATGTTGATAATTAACTCTATCACAACTCAAGCACGATATATTTGGAGTGATTGCAAACACTTAATACAATAAGAAAATCAACCTCGGATAGTCCAAAGCGACGGGTAAAAATCAGCCAAAAATCGAGCATCCACCAAATTAGAGAGAACGACAACAAAATCATCCTTAAAATCACTTGCAAAAGAAAAGCTACATGCATAAGCTAAACTAAAAAAAATGCTACAAGAATAGACAAACTTTTAAAAGTGAAAACTTATTATACAAATGAATACAAACAAAATATATATATAACTTAAGACAACATGGGTTTAACCGACTTGTGAAATAATTTATCATTCTAAAATACTCTCAAAATAGAAACATGTTAAGAAATCAACGAAGATCCACCAATTTTCCAAAAGAAACTATTGGTGGTTGATGAAGTTTCAATGACGACAAACACAACTTGTAAAGACAATAAAGATACCCACAATTGTTCTTTTTTTAGTTTGTAGATATATTTTATGGGTATCTTTGTTGTCTTCACAAGTTATGATGGACAAATGACGATGCTTGTGGTCAATGAAACTCCACTAGATACCGATAATTTCTCTGGGAATATGGTTGGCTGTTCGTCCACTTCTTAATTTGTTTCTGTTTTGAGAGTGTTTAAAAATAATAAATGATTTCACGAGTTGGTTTAGACCTGTGTTATATTAAATTATATATATTTGTTTTTTTGCTATTGTTTAATAGATCTTCACTTTTAAAATTTTTTGTCTACTCTTATAGAATTTTTTTTAGTCTTGCTTATGCATGTAGTCTTGTATTTTCAAGTAATTTTAAAGATGATTTTTTCACCGTCCTCTTTAGTTTGTTTGGTGGATACTTGGTTATTTTGTTGATTTTTGCCCATCGCTTTGAATCATGTAAAGCTAATTTCCTTATTGTATCAAGTGTCTATAATCACTCCAAATATGTCATGCTTGAGTTGCGATAGAGGAATTGTCAACATGCCATAATATTAACTTGATTCTAAGGTTAGAGCCTCTATTGTGTTGATGTAGCTTGTCTTTCACCATCTAAAATAAATATTTGTTATAACTTTTATAAAATTACTTTTTTAAAATTCAAGCATTTTCTAGTGTGCTACCCTAGCAAGCTATTCTTTGTTGTCTCTAGCAAGAGTTCTAGGTTTACTGTTGTTCCCTTTAGTTTTTCTGTTTTTTTTTTCATAAGTTGGTGCACCTTGCGTGATTGGCTCCTACATTCCGAAGAAAGATAGCAAAGTTGGTGATCTACATCCGCAAAAATGGAAAACGAATTGGCTGAACTTTCAATAAATGAAGAAGAAGACAAAGTTATTCAAATACAAATGGATCTGACCAGGGAAGGAATGGGGGAGAGTTTTCAATTAGTGGGTTGTTTCTTGACAGCCAGTATCATTTACTTTCTAGCAATGAAAAGTACTTTGGCAAATCTGTGGCATCCAGTTCGAAGCGTTCAGATCTGAGATCTGGGGGAAAAAATGTATTTGTTCTGATTTTATCACTATGGATTTGGAAAGGGTTCTTAAAGGTTCTCCTTGGACTTTTAATAATCATTTGCTGCTTCTTTATAAACTGCAATGGGGGAGGATCCATTACAAGTGCTTGTAGTCATGACACCTTTTTGGGTACAGATCCATGATGTACCTATTGGTCTATTTTCTGAGAATTTAGCGGTGCAAATGGAAAATTTTATAAAGTTTTTCTGGAATACGATAGATCAAATCTGGGGAAGGAGAATAGAAACTTCATGAGAATTAGAGTTCAAATTGATATAAGGTGTCCATTAAAAAGAAAGACACAAATTTTATTTTGTGGGAGACATTCATATGTCGATTTTAAATATGAGAGATTATCATTATTTTGTTTTTATTGTGGAAGATTAGGTCATAGTGATTCTTTTTGTGAAGCAAAGATGACACTTGGTGTAGAAGTTGCTGATATGGGTTGGGATTTATCTTTATGAGCTCAATCTCGAAGAACTCTAGCTATGAATAGTATATGACTACGTGAGGATGGAGATGGGACAATAGGTGGTATTGGTGAAAACAATAAAGGAATAAGGAATGGGCAATGGAGGGCTGAAAATAAAAAGAGTTTCGAAAAAAATGTGGATCCTGTTCTTAGATTCAATTTAGAAGGGGGATCATCAGGTTTTGGCCAGAAGATCAAAGACGTTTTGTTAGATCAGATCCACACTACGATGGACTATGATCTGGAGGATACAACATTAATAGGAGAGAAGGGAAAGAAGAGGTCTAGAGGTGAAATTGATGACTTATCAGAAAAAGATGAAGTTAGTAAGGTAATGTCAAGAAACAAGAAAATAGGAGATCCAAATCATTTCTCATCAGTGGCTACCATGAGGCAAGCCGACCGGCCACAATGAAAATTCTAAGCTGGAATGCCTGTGGTTTGGGGAGATCACAGACAATTTGAAGACTTTGGCATTAACTGAAGATCTATAATCCCCAAATAGTCTTTTTTATGGAGACTAAACTTTGTAGAATTCAGATGGAGAGAGTTAGAAGGAGCTCTGGTTTTGCAAATAGTGTTGAAGCTGGTTTGAAAAGTACTAGAGGAGGATTGTGTTTGGCATGGAGAAATGATACTAATTTCACGCTTCAAAGTTTTTCCAAAAGACATTAACGTGACAGTGGAAGATACTGAAATTAAAGATAAGTGGCGATTTATAGGTTTTTATGGTATCCTATGCGCTTAAGATAGAGAAGACTCATGGGTTGTTTTGGAAAATCTTTATCATGATGAAGATATCCCTTGGTTTTCATGTGTAGATTTTAATGAAATAATGTATGGATTTGAAAAAAAGAGAAGTCTGCCTAGAGATGAAAAAAGAATGGAATTGTTTCAAAAAACATTAGAGGAATGTCAATTAAATAATGCCGGATTTTCTTGTAGGTGGTTTACATGGGAGAGAGAAAATTTACCAAAGACTAATATACAAGAATGACTTGATAGGGGAGTGGAAAATTTGAAATGGATGCTAATGTTTCTTGAGGCAAAAATTCAGAGGCAAAAATTCAGCACCTAATTCATTCTTTTTCTGATCATTTTCCTCTTTTAGTCATCACAAAAAGAGAAGATGAAAGGCGAAAAAGAAATTGTTTTAAATTTGAAGCTTGGTAGACATTGGAGGATTCTTTTGTTGATGAAGTCAAACGTATATGAGGAACGCCAGCAGGAGACTTATTGCAAAGGTTGGATTTATTAAAGAAGGGTTTGACAAAATGGGCTGGGCAAATAAAACAAACAGAAAATGGAGAAGTTTTTAACAGAAAATTATTAGAATTAGTAAAAGCTGAAAGGGATGATATGAATTTGGCTGAGATGATCGACACGAAGATTCAGTTAAACTTTGAGATTGAAAAGGGTGAATATTACTGGGAGCAAAGGGCCCGTTTGAAATGGTTGAAATTTGGCGATAGAAATACGTTTTTTCTTAGCCAAGCAACACAGATACAGAGGAGAAATCAGATTAATAAGCTATAAAATGAAAGTAGAGGGGAAACGGAGGACTTTTAGGAAATGGAGGATATTGCACGGGCTTATTTCCAGAATTTATTCACAGTAAGGAATACAATTTTCAATGAACATTTATTTTTGGGGATTCATCGATGTATATCTGAGGAAGATAATAGGAAGCTTATAGCGTCATATACCAGAGAGGAAATTCAAGAGGTACTGTTCGAAATGGGATCAACAAAGGCATCAGGAGAAGACGAATTTCTAGCCCTATTTTATCAAATATGCTGGCATATCGTTGGAAATGATGTTTATTTTTGTCTACACCTTTTAAATGGAGATATGGAGGTTAGTTCAATAAATTCAACACGCATTGTGTTTATCCCAAAAATCACCAACCCTTCTAATATGACACAATTCCGACCGATTAGCTTATGCAATGTTATTTATAAAATACTGGCAAAGGCTATTGTTAACAGACTTAGAGGAGTTATTGATAATTGTATTGATGAAGCACAGAGTGCTTTTGTGCTAGGAAGACTTATTTTGGATAATGTATTGTTAGCATATGAAATACTACATTCGCTGAAACAGAAGAGATTAGGGAAAAATAGATTCATGGCAATCAAACTAGATATGAGTAAGGCTTATGATAGAGTGGAATAGAACTTTGTTGGGGAAATTATGAGCCAAATGGGATTTTCTCAAAAATGGATAGAATCCATTATGAAGTGTATGTCTACTGTTTCTTATTCGACTATGGTTAATGGAAATATTGGAGAAATCATTTATCCAAACAGGGGTCTTTAACAAGGCGATCCATTGAGCCCGTTTTTATTCCTAATGAAATTAGCAATAATAGAAAAGATCTTAAAAGTGTCAAGGTTAGTAGAAATGGTCCACAGGTGTCTCATTTATTATTTGCAAATGACTGCATATTGTTCAGAGAGGCAACAAGAAGGGGAGTTTGCGTAATCAATGAGATTCTACGAGAATATAAAAAAGGTTTGGGTCAATGTGTAAATTTTGATAAATTAGCTGCCTTTTTTAGTAGAAATTCACCGGAGGAAGATAGACAATTGGTGGTAAATCAACTGGGAGTTTGAAGCTTAAATGATTTGGAACGGTATTTAGGGCTGTCGAGCTTAGTAGGTAGAAGAAAGAAGGAATCTTTTCAAGTTTTGAAAGATCAACTAACGCAGCGTATTGATAACTAGAGTATCATATTTTTGTCTCAAGGTGAAAAAGAGGTATTTATAAAGGCTGTTTTGCAAGCTATACCAACATATTCAATGGCCTTTTTTATTACCAAAATCATTATGTGATGAAATAGAAGGTATTATTGCAAAATTTTTGTGGGAAAAGGGACGTGGTAAGAAGGTAATGCATTGGTGTTCTTGGAAAAACATGTGTTTTTTAAAAGAAAAAGGAGGTTTGGGTTTCCAAATTTTTTGTCAATTTAATATTTTGTTATTAGCCAAGTAGAGCGTATTTTTAGTTGTCCAAATTCTTTATTAGCCAGAGTTCTTAAAGAAAAATATTTTCCACACTCAAATTTTTTAAATGCACAGTTGAGAAATTTACCTTTATTTAACTAGAAGAGCATTTGGGCAGCAAAGAGGCTCCTTCCAGATAGACTTGGCTGAAGAGTTGGAAGAGGTACTAATGATTGTTGGATTCCAGGGAGTGTAGCAGTTGGTTGGCAAAACAGAGAAGGAAATGGTGATTTGCAATTAGTCTCGGATCTAATTAATAACATAAATAGACAATGGAAAAGGGAGTTAGTCAGTAGTACCTTTCAATCGGAAACTGCCCAAAAGATCTTGCAGATCCCTTTGGCAAAAGTAGACCATGAAGATTTTCAAGTGTGGAAAGAAGAACTTTTTGGAGATTTCTCAGTACGAAGCGCCTACAAACTATTACAATTTGCTAGCATGGATCTTAATAGTTACTTATTATAGACCGAAACTAAATGTTTCTATAGAAGACTATGGGATTTTCAACTACCATAAAAAATTACATTAACAATATGGCGGATCTTGTTGTTCCAATAGGGTCGGAAGCGTGTAAATTATTGTACTAAAAAATCACACAAAGTTCAATTCCCAGGAAAGAGAGGTGGATCACATGGATCTCTTAAATACCAAGTCTTTCCTTAGACAGAATATCCCTTCTATAGTATTTAATAGCACAATTAAATACTACTATTATACCCTCAAATATTGAAAGAAAAATAGAACAAAAAAAGAACACAAGAGTTTTAACGAGGTTCGGTAAATTATACCTACGTCCTCGGGCACTAACACCAGATGATAACTTTACTATCTTCAAAGTATTACAAACAAATAGAATTCCTTAAGAATTCTCAAATGGGAGAAGAGAGAAAACTAAGAGAGAAAGATTGGTTGGGATGGTTGAAATGAAAAATGAAAAGGCCTATTTATAGTTGAGGTTCAGGGACTAACTTGCAAATGGCCTAAAAAATTAGGGACCAAAATTGCAATTATCCCATTCAACTTTTCAACA
Source organism: Gossypium hirsutum (assembly GCF_007990345.1). Lineage (NCBI taxonomy): Eukaryota > Viridiplantae > Streptophyta > Magnoliopsida > Malvales > Malvaceae > Gossypium > Gossypium hirsutum. The sequence goes on along the minus strand of NC_053426.1, from coordinate 94,141,275 downwards.
TTCGGTGCAACTTGCTCAACCTTTTTAACAAGTTGCTTCCTACCTTTGTTGACTTTTCAACAATCTCCACCTTGAAGATTTGATTAGGATAATCACATCTTCACATACTTCCTTCAACTCCCCAAATTCGATAAAGCTATCTTTTGTAGTGCCTCCAAATGCGCTCTCGAGCGCCATACACCTAAAGGTGCTCAAATTCTCAGGATGTTAATCAAGTTCAAACAATGATTAAACTTGATTGTTGTTACCACCTTGGTCATCATATCTGCGGGATTATCTGCTGTCGGAATCTTCTGAAGTAGAATTTTTCCTTTTTCAAAGACTTCCCGCACAAAGTGATATCTTACGTCGATATGCTTGGTTCTTGAATGATAGACTTGATTTTTCGCTAAATGAATAGCACTCTGACTGTCACAATATAAACTAATGTGACTTTGAACAACTCCCAAGTCTTTCAATAATCCATTAAGCCAAATAGCCTCCTTAACAGCTTCTGTAACTGCCATATATTCTGCCTCTGTAGTAGACACAGCTACTGTAGACTGTAAGGTAGACTTCCAACTCACTGGGGCTTTCGCAAGAGTAAACAGATACCCCGTAGTTGAACGACGTTTATCTAAATCACCAGCAAAGTCAGAATCAACATATCCAACTACAAACTGACCAAGTGCTTCATCCTGTTCAAAAATTAAACCAACATCTACGGTTTTTCGAAGATACCGTAGAATCCATTTCACAGCTTGCCAATGTCCTTTTCCAGGATCATGCATATACCTGCTCACAACTCCAACAGCTTGTGAAATGTCAGGCCTCGTACACACCATCGCATACATCAAACTCTCAACTGCATTAGCATATGGGACTTTCGCCATATATTCTCTTTCTTCTTCAATTTTCGGAGATAATTGAGCACTAAGTTTCAAATGAGAAGCAAGTGGGGTACTTACATGTTTTGTGTTTTCATTTACACCAAAACATTGTAATACCTTTTTCAGATATTGCTTCTGATTCAAACAAAGCTTGCCTCTCTGTCTATCTCTACTTATCTCCATGCCGAGAATCTTCTTGGCCTCACCTAGATCTTTCATCTCGAACTCTTGATTCAACTGAGCCTTCAGCTTATCTATCTCATTTTGGCTCTTCGAAGCGATTAACATATCATCAACATACAAGAGTAGATAAATGAAAGATCCGTCATGCAGCTTCTGCAAATATACACAATTGTCATATTTGCTTCTTGTGTACTTCTGCCTTCTCATAAAGCTATCAAATCGCTTGTACCACTGCCTCGGGGATTGCTTCAATCCATATAGCGATTTGTTAAGCTTACAAACCCAATTTCTACCACCAGTATCTGTGTATCCTTCTGGCTGAGTCATATAGATCTCCTCTTCTAACTCACCATGCAAGAAAGCCGTCTTAACATCAAGTTGAGCTAGCTCCAAATTCAACTGTGCTACCAAGGCCAACAAAATTCTAATGGAGGAATGCTTCACAACAGGGGAAAATACATCATTGTAGTCAATTCCCTCCTTCTGAGCGTAGCCTTTAGCTACCAATCTTGCCATGTAGCGAATATCCTTCTTGCTAGGAGATCCATTTTTCTTTGCGAATACCCACTTGCATCCGATTGCCCTTTTACCTTTCGGTAATTGCTATTGTTGAAAAGTCAACAAAGGTAGGAAGCAACTTGTTAAAAAGGTTGAGCAAGTTGCACTGAATGTTGAAAAGTTGAATGGGATAATTACAATTTTGGTCCCTAATTTTTTAGGCCATTTGCAAGTTAGTCCCTGAACCTCAACTATAAATAGGCCTTTTCATTTTTCATTTCAACCATCCCAACTAATCTTTCTCTCTTAGTTTTCTCTCTTCTTCCATTTGAGAATTCTTAAGGAATTCTATTTGTTTGTAATACTTTGGAGATAGTAAAGTTATCATCTGGTGTTAGTGCCCGATGACGTAGGTATAATTTACCGAACCTCGTTAAAACTCTTGTGTTCTTTCTTGTCCTATTTTTCTTTCAATATTTGAGGGTCTAATAGTAGTATTTAATTGTGCTATTAAATTACTATAGAAGGGATATTCTGTCTAAGGAAAGACTTGGTATTTAAGAGATCCATGTGATCCACCTCTCTTCCCTGGGAATTGAACTTTGTGTGATTTTTTAGTACAATAATTTACACGCTTCCGACCCTATTGGAACAACAAGTGGTATCAGAGCCGAAGGTTAATTGTAGTATGCTCTGTGGTTGCAGTTTGAACTGATCTTCCACATCAGAAAAGATTTCCTTAGGTATATTGAAAGATTATGGAGAAAACGGTCGGTGTAGGAGCTTCAACATCGTCCATGTGGACAAGACCGACAATTGCAAATGTAAGATTGGCCGTGGAGATCTTTGATGGCACGGGCCATTTTGGTATGTGGCAAAGTGAGGTTCTAGATGCCCTTTTTCAGCAGGGTCTAGACATTGCCATTGATGAAGAGAAACCAGATGATGTACAGGAGAAAGATTGGAAGGCGATCAATCGGTTGGCATGTGGCACAATTCGATCATGCCTTTCTCGAGAGCAGAGGTATGCTTTTTCAAAGGAGACTTCTGCAAATAAGTTGTGGGTGGCACTTGAAGAAAATTTTTTGAAGAAAAACAGTCAAAATAAGCTCCACTTGAAGAAAAGACTGTTTCGCTTCACATACGTCCCAAGTACCACAATGAATGATCACATCACCAAATTTAATCAGTTAGTCACTGATTTGCTGAATATGGATGAGACATTCAAAGATGAAGATTTGGCTTTGATGCTGTTGGGGTCACTTCCTTAGGAGTTTGAGTTCCTAGAAACTACTCTACTTCATGGCAGGAGTGATATATCTCTGAGCGAAGTCTGTGCGGCCTTATACAGTTATGAACAGAGAAAGAAGGACAAACAGAAAAACTCAATCAGAGATACAGAAGCTTTAGTAGTCCGAGGTCGTTCATACACTCGGAAGAAAACTCAAAAGGGGAGATCAAAGTCAAAGTCCAGACTCGGGAAAGATGAATGTGCCTTTTGTCATGAGAAAGGCCACTGGAAGAAAAATTGTCCAAAGCTGAAGAATAAGGGAAAAGCTGCTGTAGATGCTTGTGTTGCTAAGCATGATACTAGTGACTCTGAACTATCACTAGTTGCATCATCATCGTCGTTCCACTCAGATGAGTGGATATTGGATTCGGGTTGTACCTATCATATGTCCCCTAACCGGGAGTGGTTCTCTGATTTAGTAGAACTAAATGGAGGAGTTGTTTATATGGGCAATGACAATGCTTGTAAAACTGTTGGGATAGGTTCAATCCAATTAAAGAATCAAGATGGATCAACCAGAGTTCTGACTGATGTTCGGTACGTGCCCAGTTTGAAGAAAAATCTCATCTCATTGGGAGCCTTGGAATCCAATGGTTCAGTTGTTACTATGAGAGATGGGATTTTGAAAGTGACATCTGGCGCACTTGTAATATTGAAGGGCATCAGGAAAAATAACTTGTATTACTACCAAGGTAGTACAGTTATTGGAGCAGTCGCTGCAGCTTCCGGTAACAAAGAATTGGACTCAATGCAGTTGTGGCATATGAAGTTGGGACATGCCAGCGAAAAATCCTTACAAATTCTGGCAAAGCAAGGATTGTTGAAAGGTGCAAAGGCTTGCAAATTAAAATTTTGTGAGCACTGTGTTCTGGGAAAGCAAAAGAGAGTGAAATTCGGCACTGCTATCCATAATACAAAAGGTATTTTGGAATATATTCACTCAGATGTGTAGGGGCCTTCCAAAACACTTTCGTTGGGAGGAAAACACTACTTTGTTACTTTTGTTGATGACTTTTCCAGAAGAGTTTGGGTGTATACCATGAAAACTAAAGATGAAGTGCTTGGAGTTTTTCTTAAATGGAAAACTATGATCGAAAACCAGACTGGCAAGAAAATCAAGCGGCTTAGGACGGACAATGGAGGGGAATATAAAAGTGATCCGTTCTTCGATGTGTGCCAAGAGTATGGTATTGTTCGACACTTCACAGTTAGGGATACACCACAACAGAATGGAGTGGCAGAGCGTATGAATCGAACATTGCTGGAGAAAGTTCGATGTATGTTGTCCAATGCTGGGTTGGGCAAGCAATTTTGGGCTGAGGCTGTGACATACGCTGGCCATCTTGTTAATCGTTTGCCATCATCTGCATTAGAAAGAAAAACTCCTATGGAGGTATGGTCTGGAAAACCGGCTACAGATTATGATTCCTTACATGTGTTTGGATCCACTGCATATTACCATGTGAAGGAGTCAAAGTTAGATCCGAGGGCAAAGAAAGCTCTCTTTATTGGAATCACTTCTGGAGTGAAGGGATTTCGTCTTTGGTGCTTAAGCACAAAGAAAATGATCTGTAGCAGAGATGTTACCTTTGATGAATCTGCCACATTGAAAAAGGTAGCAGATAAAGATATTCAGACGAGCAATACTCCACAACAGGTGGAGTGTACTCCAAAACAGGTGGAATTTGAGCAGATGGGGATTTGCCCAGTTAATAAGTCTAATTCTCCAGCCACAATGGAGGAATTAGAGGTTGAAGAGGTTCTGACCCAAGAACCACTAAGTACACCAGAACCAATTGCAGTTGCAAGGCCACGGAGAGAAATTCGTAAACCTGCTCGATTTACTGATATGGTGGCCTACGCCCTTCCCGTTGGTGATGATATTCCTATCACTTATCAAGAAGCAATGCAATGCTTAGAAAGTGATAAATGGAAAAGCGCCATGGATGAAGAAATACAGTCTCTCCGGAAGAACAATACTTGGGAGTTGGCGCAATTACCGAAAGGTAAAAGGGCAATCGGATGCAAGTGGGTATTCGCAAAGAAAGATGGATCTCCTAGCAAGAAGGATATTCGCTACAAGGCAAGATTGGTAGCTAAAGGCTACGCTCAGAAGGAGGGAATTGACTACAATGATGTATTTTCCCCTGTTGTGAAGCATTCCTCCATTAGAGCATACTACGATTAACCTTCGGCTCTGATACCACTTGTTGTTCCAATAGGGTCGGAAGCGTGTAAATTATTGTACTAAAAAATCACACAAAGTTCAATTCCTAGGGAAGAGAGGTGGATCAGATGGATCTCTTAAATACCAAGTCTTTCCTTAGACAGAATATCACTTCTATAGTAATTTAATAGCACAATTAAATACTACTATTATACCCTCAAATATTGAAAGAAAAATAGGACAAGAAAGAATACAATAGTTTTCAAGATTTATCAAAATTATCAAGATTTTTGGGAAAACGCGTAAAAGATTTGTATTCGAGTTGAAAGATTAACAAGAACGACGTTGTTCCAGATTTTATGGGTTCAACTAATTGGAAACAAGAAAACTTACCAATATTTGATGAGATTTCGAATGGTATCAATAATAAATTCAACAACCGGTGAAGAAACGGGTTTAATCACGAGTTGATTTAATTTGAGCTATTCAAGAACAAATTTTTAGTAATGGAAGAAAAATTTTGCAAAGATGAGAATGGAAAAGAAAGTAAAATTTTGGTTCAATTGGAAAATAGATTAGAGTTCTATTTTGATTTGGAGAGGAGATTAAACACTTAGAGTTTTCTAAATTTAAGGGGCTGATTGGGTAAATAACTCTTCTTGCCGTCCAAAAAAAAAAATGGGGAGAGAGTGTGGCGTAACTTAAACCTTAGTTCTTTAAAAAATATGCTAAGCTCTTAACCATCAAGATTAAAGCTCATTTCTTAATTAATTAATTCATCCAACCCTAAATATTTTGGGGTGTTATAAAAAATCTAACCAATAACTTTCATTTTTTTTATTTTTGGGTTAAAAACAATTTATAATTGTTTTGACTTTTTTATAAATTTATTTTTATTTATTATTTCACAAATTTTAATAAAATTTTAATTTTTTTATATGTTTTTATTAATATTTTGAAATTTTTATAATAATTAAGTAATATTTGTATTTTAATAATATTTAAATTTTTATTTTTTGAATTTTAATAATATTTTAATTATTTTATAATTTTTAAATTTTTTGAATTTTTAAATTTTTTAATAATTTTAAAAATTTTTATATTTGATATTTTTGAATTTTTTATCAACATGGCAATGACGTGTTCATGTTAGCAACCATTATTGACATGAAAGGTCATGTTAGCATCATAACAATTGAGTCATTCTGTCATTAACAACCATGTTAGCATAGTAATGATCAAAGACTGTTCTTGTTGGTCAAAAAATTTAAATAATGCTATTTTTAAATTTGAATGATATTTTTAAGATGACTTTTATTATCTTTGGATTGAATAGACTTTACCGAAAGATTTTACTTCTTAGTAGGATATATAGTTTCACATTTGAATTAAGAATATATATACATTTTTTTAATATCATAACTATAAATTCAGCTTGAGAGATATATGCTACCTTGCTAATTTTATTATAAGTTATAAAATCCATTGACGGTGAAATAATAATTTGCATTCTAATAAATTTAACTTTTTTACTTATACAGGAAAACAAATTTTATAACAATAAATAATTAATAAATTGTTTTTTAATTCCGTTAAATAAATAATAAAAATTAACCAAATATAATTTTTCACACCGATAATCTTATTATCAAAATAAAATTTATTTTTGGTGAGTGTTAGATTTAAATGTTATATATATATATATGAAAGTGTGTATTGTAAGAAGTAATTTATATATAATGATGGATGAAGAAAATGTAAAGACGAATCCTAAGTTTGTGTGCCTCAGTTTATAAAATATTAGAGATGAAAAAGGTTGGGATCCATAAAGATATGCAATTGAATTGAAGTGAGGGACCATTTCCATGTAATTAAATGGGTGCAAGAAGTTTAGGTGTAAGAATGTGGTCATCGTGTACGCCAAGCCGCTCAATTGATTGTTTTTTTGTCCTTGAAAGTCTCGTAGATTTTGGGTTAAATGTTAGCTAAGCCTCCCACCAAATGTCGACATTCAGAGACTCTCATTACAACTCACCACTTGGTACTCCCACTCAGCATTTTGTTTTTCATACACACTAGCGGTGGTTTTCGAGAATTCTAGGAGTTGAGAAATATATTGGAATTCAGTTGGGATCTCTATGTACCACTAAACTATTTTCCACCTTTTCAATACAATTTCACATATTGACAACTTTTATGTATGATGAGAGAATTTTTCCACCTCTTGCATCTATTTCTATTCCTTTATATTTATTTCAATTTTGCTCCCTTAGGAGTATTTTAATCATAAATATAAATTTTTGTAAAAATTAAATAAACATAATAATAAATTTACTTGGAATTATCGAAAATAGATTTGAATTATGAGTAGCTTAACAATGTTGTCAAGGATTAAACCATTTGCTCTTAAGGTAAAATTGTTCGTCACTTAATGCACACGATTTTGATGCAATTACCTTTCATGACTTCAACAGTACCATCATAAAGAATCGCATACCTATTGAAGTCCTACGAATTTATAGAATTTAACTTAATTTTTCTCTCCACAATAATACTCCTCAACTAAAACAATTAAAGTTAATTTTTTAAAAGGTTTTGCTTTTAAAATTAGATAATAAAATAGAGACGATGAACCTCTTTTTATACTACGGGATGGAAGTAACTTCTTTTAACTTCCTTTGAAGAAAATTGTAAGTTAATATTAGGTTTTACGGAAAATGTTTTTTATATTTCTCTGTGTTTGTTTCATAGAAAATAACTTTGTCAACGGAAAATGACTTACAGGTCAAGGTAAAATAAGTCTTTTTTCCTATAAAATGACTTACCTTTTTGAAAAGCGTAAGCCATTTTCTGGAAAAGAACTCATTTATAGATAATTTTATTTTTTTATAAAAATTAACTTAAATCAAGTTTAATATTATTATATTGATAATAAATTTTATTTTTATTTTTAAAAATACTTAAAATATTAGTTTTTTTAATATTATTAAACATGAATATTTAATTATTTATATTTAGTCATATAATAAATATAATTTATTATTTTAATAAATTATTTAATATTTCAATTTTATTTAATAATAAATTTTAAAAATAATTATTATTCACATATTATTAAAAATATTCAATATTAATATTTTAATAATAAATATTTATTACAATTATAAATATATTAATAATAAATGCTTTGTAGTATAAAAGTTAAAATATGTCATAAGTCTATGTACACTTCACAGATTTGTAATTTAGTCTTTGTACTTTTATTTTAAAGAATTTAGCCCATTTACTTTTCAAATTTGAAAATCAAGTCCAATTGTTGACATCGTTAATTTTTTTTTTGTCAATTTTGTTGATATCACATTTTTAAATAAAAAATACTCACTTAGTAGTCATGTAATTAAAAAATGACGTTGTAATGAATCTTAATTTAACATAATATTTTTAATATATGCAAAAATAAAATAAAATATAAAATTATAGATAAAAATAAATTCAATTAAACAATGAAAAAATAAGAAAATCTCAAATGTATGCTTGTTTAATTGAAAACTATTTTTATGAAATATTTTTAAGAAATCTACCAAACAACAAAAAATATTTTTCACAGATTCATCCAAACACTAGAAAATATTAGCTTTTTCAGAAAAATAAATCATTTTCTAAAAATTATTTTCTAAAAATCATTTTCAGTGAAACAAATGGAGCCTAAATAATTTTTACTTAACTTCCTTCGAAGGAAGTAGTTTCTTTAATATATTTTTTATTAAAATAATCTAAAAATCTCTTACATATTTTAATAAAAATATTTAAGTCAATATATATATATGCATAATGTAGGTGCTAATTATGTGTTCAATAATCTCTGCTCAAAAGTCAATACTTGTAATGATTTGGGTTTTGATGGTGTCATAAAATTTGATTTCAAACTGAATTAATTGAGTCGAGTTAATAAATATTTTAAAATAAAATAATTATAAGTTACATACGGATTGAAGAGGCTGAGTAAATAAAAGTTATTAAATTAAATCAGTTAATATAACATATCATATAACACCCCTTACCCGTGTTCACTGCCGAGACATGGTACGAGGCATTACTGGACTTAAACATACACATACATGCAAAAACTGGGCCATAAAATTTCTTTTAATTCAAACTTTTCAAACACATGCATGTCGTCCCTTAATTGGGTCTATGAAGCCCAATACATACATTAGTATTGATTTGGGACTAAACCGAGAGCTCTAAGAAGTTTCAGGAAAACTTGGAAAATTTTCTCAAGAAACAGGGTCACATGCCAGTGTGGATATAGGGACACGCCTGTGTGTCTTTGACACGCCCGTGTCCTTAGGGCTTGTAACTCTCTGTTTATGATGTCAGCATGCAAATCGAACCATACGGTCTAGCCACACGCCCGTGGCTCCAGGCCGTGTCCCTCACACGGTTGAGACACACGGCCATGTCTCAGCCTGTGTGGCTAACACTTAGACTATTTTCCAAGCCTTCATGTTACTTATAAACCCTTACAACGTTATACATATTAAAACCACAAATCATGGCATCATTTTAGTGATTAAGCACTCTTTAATAAGATATATTCATAACATTAACATGTCCTCTTACAAGCAATGCATCTATTCATGCAATATCAAGTCTAGATTCCTTAATTCACATTCATAAGACTTGTCATTTTGATGATCACTTTTACCATTATACTATGGTTATCCACTTATCCACCTAGCACTCATGTTCAACCATTATCACATTAATTTTATAACGTGCAATTACTACATGGCCATGACCACCTCAATTGGTCATAGAGTATACATCCAACACACATGTCGTATTACCAACCATGCATGGCAACCAAACATAATCACATCATAAACATTAGACATAACATGAATAGCTAGATTTACAAACCGAAACCAATATGAGCCACATCTCATGGCCATATACATATAAGTTAATATGAGCCAATACATTTGGCAGAAATCATAATAACACATACCATGAATCTAGGTCCCTATACATGCCACTCACTTAAAAATTTCTAACATATGCTTCATTATTCCAAAGGTAGTGACTTGATAGTGTGATGCTGCCTCCGACGATCTCCAACCCCGAGCCGTCCTGAAAACACTAAAGAAATGAAGAGGAGGGAGTAAGCTTAAAGCTTAGTAAGTCCATATGAAAATAATAAACAATATGCCAACATGCTTCTCAAGGTAATACAATCATATTTGCATTCTTATTTATGTTCCAGTCAAGCTGTTTTCTCGAGTCATAGTTACTAAATAATTTATTTCTGGAGCTATAGAATTCCAAATTAAGATCCATTAATTTTCCCTAAAACCAGACTTATATATCTTCTCACCATAAAATTTTCAGAATTTTTGGTCTAGCCAATAAGTACAGTTTATTCCTTAAATTTACCCTTTTTTTCACTATCGAATAGTTCCAACCCATCCTCATTAAAAATTAATTATCTCGTAATGCGGGACTCGAATGACGTTCCCATCTATTTCTCTTGAAAATAGACTCATTAAGAATTCTAAGAATATAAATTATAGCCCATAAATATTTTTGTACAATTTTCAATGATTTTCTCAAATCGAAACAGGGGATTTAGAAATCATTCTAACTCTGTCTCACCAAAATTTAAATATTTCATAATATGAAACTCTTTTGCTTACACCGTTTCTTCTATACGAAACTAGACTCGTGAAAATATAACTTCATATTTTATTCAGATTCTAACTCAATTTCTATAATTTTTGGTGGATTTTCAAATTCATTCGACTGCTGCTGTCCAACACTCTTTTAGTGCAATATAATAATATCTATCATAAGTTCACTTTCGACTAATCATGAACTCACCATTTCATGAATTCCATGTTCAAATACAAAATATAAGTTAACATGATATTGCAACAAAATTTATAATCATAATTCATATATCTTAGCTTACTGATGTCTCGACATTTCAAAGTCTCAATGACCATAAGCTTAGAGTACATACCTGCACTCATCGTAATATATCATATAACCATACCTCTTTAAGATGCCCTTCTCGGGATTTTCATCACATTTATTGCATTACCTGTTGAACCCTCGGAATACTATTGGATACGTGAAAAAATTTCACATAAGTTCCACATATACATATGTAGCCAAAGCTACCTCATAACATGTAACGCTCACAATGGAGCTACTCACGGGTTTGCGCATAAAAGCTATCGGTCAAGCTGTAGCCACACGGGCTGCTCACACAAGCTGTCAGGTATCTTACCAATTCAAGGATCACCTAGCCACCGGCGGAACACACAAGACCATTACTCAGAACCCAATTACATGTATCGCACCCATTATGAACTTGGACCAATTCAACGAGTTCGGATGCTCGCATCCACAGTAAACTCGAACCAACTCAACGAGCTTAGATGCCTTATATATATCGCGAACTTGGACTAACTTAACAAGTTCAGATTTTTTAATCCCTAGTGACTTGTCACTTGTACCCTAGACTATTCCTAAGGTTCAGACGGTATTTTCGATACCCCATCTTTGTCGGGCTTACTCGAAGTGTCGATCTCACTATCCATAGTATCAATTGCCCATTCATAGCATAATAAAGCATAACTCAAATTGAAAATAAGCTTTTAAGAATTTACATAACATATATCACATATTGCATATATCACTTGTCATGGATCACCATTTTCTTGCCTTTCATGTAATATTCTTCCATGTCATATATCCACATCATATACACCATTTCATCAACTTTCCCAATATATATTAAATCATACAATATATGCAATAATAGCAAAGAATTATAATTCAAACATAACATTGCACTATTATTATCATATAGACTTACCTCGAATGCAATTTTAGCTAATTATTCTCTTTTTGCCCTTAACCACGTACTTTCTTGATTTAAGCTCAAACTCGATTTTCTTGATCTAACATGATGAAATTCACTCATTTAATCATTACATTAATTAAAATATTCCATAATTTATATTTCAGCAAAAAGACAATTTTGCCTCTAGACTTTCATAAAAATTACGATTTTACCCCTAGGCTCGTAAATCGATTTTTTATCGAATTTCCTCACTACTCAAGCCTAGCCGAATTCTTTTTATACTAGAAGCAGCCCACAATTTCAATTATTTCACACAATTCCCATCCATTTAACAAACTTTACAAAGTAGTCCATATTAGGTGTTTTCATGAAAATCCTTTCACAAAAGTTGTTTATTACACAACCAAGACTCATTTTCTTCCATAAAAATTCAGAAAAAAACATAAATGCTTTCATGGAAAAACCCTATACTTTCAACCATTTTGCAAAATAGTCCCCCCATTAGCTAGCTCATGTTACAAGGGTCTCAAAAATGTATAAATCATTAAGAAAAGTAATCAAAATCACTTACTTGTGAGGGTTAGAATTTGCTGAAATTTTGAGCTCTCAAAACCCCTATTTTGCTGGTATTTTCTGTGGAGGAAGGAAGAAAGATGAAAAGATGACATCTTTTTTTTGTTTTATTTTATTACCAAATAAGCTACCTAATACCCATTAATTTTGACTTTTCAATTTCTTTCTATCTATGGCCGGCCAAGCACCCTTTTTAGGGTCTATTTGCACTTCAAATACCCCAAATTTTGGTTCTCTAACTATTTAACATATTTGGATAGTAAAACAAAACTTTTGCCCTTTATGCGATTTAGTCCTTTTTTGCAATTAAGCTCACAAACGTTAAAATTAATTCACCAAAATTTTCATGCACTCATATAATCGTGCTATAATACATAAAATAATATTAAATTAATTTATTAACCTTGGATTTGTGGTTCCAAAACCACTGTTTCGATTAGGCCTAAAATCAGGCTGTTACAACTCTCCCCCCTTAGGGACTTTTATCCCCAAAAGTCTTATCGAAAAATGAGGTAGTATTCGCATAAGCTCCATTAGTCACAACATTTTTTTGGAAACCTCTACTAAGATTGAGCTTTTAGTTCTTAACACTTCAATCTCTCGTACCAAAGTCATGAGCGGTTCTTCATCATACAACACATTAACTGGATCTTGACCTATATCGGACAACTCATATACACAAAGGGTACATTTTACACCGTTATAGCATGTATACACATAACACACTTGAATCTTTTCAAATTCAACCTTATACTCTCTATAATTTCATACAGTCCGATAGTTTGCAAATTCGATTTCTCAGTTGCATGTAAATTTTCAGAGCTTCCTTTAGCTTTCCCAAGAGGTCATGATATAAACCTCAAATCTCAATCTGGTTAATGAAGACTAACATTCAAAGAAGTCTGGCCACCTCGAAGACACATAATTTCCATTTACTCGTTAAGTAAGACTTCTGTACCTACCACAACGATTTTCAGTTTCGCCAAACATATGACAACAAATCACATAACCTTTCTCTATTGCACAGACTTACAATAAAACTTCAGTTTCATCCTTATACTCAAGTAAGACCAAACCGTTAATAGACAAGACCGCATAACCATTATTCTCAATGAAATCGAGGATTTTCTACCCAAGTATTGGTAGCTGCCTTTCGCTTTACTCAAAGATCAGACAATAACTATCTCGTAGTCTGGCAACCGTCCCAGTCATCTACCCTACCTCAGACTCAGATCTTTATATGACATCGGACACTTTAAGCTATCACATTACCTTATAGTCTTAAAACACATCTTATTCCACTTAATAACACATCACTGGAAATCATGAATTGCTTGCCCGTTGTAGGCCAAGCCAAATCTAACGGTTAACAATGTTCTCGATTATTCAAAACCTTGCTAACATGTAGTTGACCAGGCCAACTTTCACAAAGGCGATAATTCTATCAATTAGGACAACATTAACTCATAACAATGTCTTCCGACATTCACTATAAACTGTTTTAGTCTAACCAGATCATATGGTCTCTTGCTAATTCCAATAGAAAAGCAATGTTATCAGTAAATAAAACCCAAAACACCATCTGGATTTAGGCTACCACAATCCATACTCTGACCAATTTCACACCTTTTTAAAAACTAGAAAACGTCACATCAATATCACCATGTTTTCGTGATCAGACTAAAGATATAATCATAATAGACACTTTTAGCTCTGACCCAGGAATATCCTATACAATGAACCATGTCCGATACATATTAACAATAAGAATAACAAGAGAGCCGAGACATTTACATTCAAGATATAAAGACATACAGAATTTTCGAGATCATAGCCCAGGTGGAATAATAAAGAGCTTAACAATCCCCCAGGGAAAAGAAATCCAGAAGAAGATACCATACAGACCCACTAGAATCAAACACAACAAGGACCACGCACTATTTATATGTATATACATACCGGAACAGAGTACCAATTAGAAGAAACAGAGTCATAGCATCACACACAATCCCTTATCAACTTTCATCAGACAGAATAAAATAGGACACCAGAGAGAAATAGAACGATGCAGATGATAAACCAATCAAATGGACAACGCTTTCGACTATCATCATGATTAAACAACTTTCTCGTACGATAAGAATTTTATCGGAACATAGATAGCCACATGAATACCTCAGAAGAGATCGTCAAAATCTGTTTAACTGAACTGTCATATTCAGACATCTTTACCAGTCAAACATTGTTCCCTCAACTATTCCTGTTATCACTAACTCGGCATCATTCCATTCATTACTGAAAATTATTTCAGTAGAGATTCCAAGTAATTCATCCCTATAATAACATACCTGACCTGATCGGTTAATCACTTCTTTCTTAACTGTGACATGGCATAGTCCGAATAATCTTTCAAACATCTGTTATCCCTTTTAATACTATCTTTATTAAACAACCCATTTTCTATCTTGGATCACATTTATAATTATACCACCACTGAACTTTTCGGTTTCACATTTGGGAACTTATTCAACAGTATCTCATGAAATTTCACTATGGGACACCTCATTGATAAGGGGGTGAGGTTGTAAAACCTCTAACTCGACTTTCGTATTACACGTTTGTAGATTAACATTCATCATTATCATAGCAATGTCATTACAATTATACTATGCATTTTAGGTTGATTAACATGCATATTTATGTAATATAAATTTTCTGATTATCTCATCCACACAAGTGCACTAATACATACATTTTATAAAATTCGGGTCAATTTATTCATCACATTCACTTAATCAAAATACATCAGGCACAGAGCAGCATAAGAATGTCAAACAATTACGAATGAGTTCATCACATACTAAATTTCATTTTGTATATCATCATATACTAATCGTAGATTTTTATTCATACTTTCGTAAGTCTCATTTCATCATAAGTGCACTAAACTAAGATACTTTAGCATCATTTCCAACATGGTCGAATGTAACTCGGTTGAAGAGTATCTTTGTCTAAGCGAGATAGACCTCATTCGCGTCGGGAGACATCACACTATCGCAAATTTGTGGCATGCATAGCTAGACTATTATACATACTAGGTTAGTTTGAGAACAGGCTAAACCATAGCTCTGATACCACTAAATGTAACACCCCTTACCTGTGTCTGATACCGGGACATGGTAAGAGGCATTATCGAACTTAAACATATAAATACATGTAAAAACCGAGCCATAGAATTTCTTTTAATTCAAACTTTTCAAACACATGTATGTCATCCCTTAATTGGGTCTACGAAGCCCAATACATACATCAGTATTGATTTGGGACTAAACTGAGAGCTTTGAGAAGTTTCAGGAAAACTTGAAAAATTTTCCCAAGAAACAGGGTCACACACCCGTATGGACATAGAGACTCTCCCATGTGTCTTTGACACTCCCGTGTCCTCAGGCGGTGTAACTCTCTATTTGTAATGTCAGCATGCAAATCGAACCACACAGCCGGGCCACACGCCCGTGTCTCCAGGCTGTGCCCCTTACAAGGTTAAGACACATGGCCGTGTCTCAGCCCGTGTGGCCAACACTTAGACTATTTTTCAAGCCTTCATGTTACTAATAAACCCTTACAACCTTATACATATTAAAACCACAAATCATGGCATCATTTTAGTGATTAAGCACTCTTTAATAAAATATATTCATCACATTAACATTTCCTCTTACAAGCAATGCATCTACTCATACAATATCAAGTCTAGATTCCTTCATTCACATTCATAAGACTTGTCATTTTGATGATCACTTACCATTATACTATGGTTATCCACTTATCCACCTAGCACTCATGTTCAACCATTATCACATTGATTTTATAACGTGCAATTACTACATGGCCGTGACCACCTCAATTGGTCATAGAGCATACATCCAACAAACATATCATATTATCAACCATGCATGGCAACCAAACATTGTCACATCATAAACATTAGACATAACATGAATAGCTAGATTTACAAACCAAAACCAATATGAGCCACCTCTCATGGCTATATACATATAAGTTAATATGAGCCAATACATTTAGCCAAAACCATAATAACGCATACCATGAAACTAGATCCCTATACATGCCACTCACTTGAAAATTTGTAACATATGCTTCATTATTCCAAAGGTAGTGACTTGATAGTGTGATGCTGCATCCGACGATCTCCAACCTCGAGCCAACTTGACAACACTAAAGAAATGAAGAGTAGGGAGTAAGCTTAAAGCTTAGTAAGTCCATATGAAAATAATAAACAATATGCCAGCATGCTTCTCAAGGTAATACAACCATATTTGCATTTTTACTTATGTTCAACCAAGCTATTTTCCCGAGTTATAGTTACTAAATAATTTATATCTGGAGCTACGGAACTCTAGATTAAGATCCGTTAATTTTCCTTAAAACTAAACTCACATATCTTCTTACCATAAAATTTTCAGAATTTTTGGTCTAGCCAATAAGTACATTTTATTCCTTAAAGTTACCCCTTTTTCACTATCGGACAGTTCCAACCCATCCTCATTAAAATTTAATTATCTCGTAATGAGGGACTCGGATGACATTCCCATCTATTAATCTTAAAAATACTCATTAAGAATTCTAAGCATATAAATTATAACCCATAACCATTTTTGTACAATTTTCAATGATTTTCTCAAATCGAAACAGGGGATTTAAAAATCATTCTAACTCTGTCTCACCACAATTTAAATATATAATCTGAAACCCTTTTGCTTACATCATTTCTTCTATACGAAACTAGACTCATGAAACTTTAATCTCATATTTTATTTAGCTTCTAACTCTTTTCCACAATTTTTGGTGGATTTTCAAATTCATCCAACTATTATTGTCCAACACTATTTTACTGCAATATAATAATATCTATCATAAGTTCACTTTCGACTAATCATGAACTCACCATTTCATGAATTCCATGGTCAAATACAAAATATAAGTTAACATGATATTGCAACAAAATTTATAATCATAATTCATATATCTTAGCTCACAGATGTCTCGGCATTTCAAAGTCTCAATAACCATAAGCATAGTGTATATACCTATACTCATCGTAATATATCATATAACTATACCTCTTTAACATGCCCTCCTCAGAATTTTCATCACATCTATTGTATTACCCGTTGAACCCTCAGAATACTATTGGATACGTGAAAAACTTGCACATAAGTGCTACATATACATAAGTGGCCAAAGCTACCTCATACCATGTAACGCTCACAATGGAGCTACTCACGGGTTTGGCTATAAAAGATATTGGTCAAGGTGTAGCCACACGGACTGCTCACACAAGCTGTCAGGTATCTAACCAATTCAAGGATCACCTAGCATTCGGCGGAACACACAAGACCATTACCTGGAACCCAATTACATGTATCGCATCCATTATGAACTCGGACCAATTCAACGAGTTCGGATGCTCGCATCCATAGTGAACTCGAACCAAATCAACGAGCTTAGATCCTCATATATATCACGAACTTGGACGAACTCGACAAGTTTTGATTTATTAATTCCTAGTGACCTGTCACTTGTACCATAAACTATTCCTAAGGTTCAGACGGTATTTTCAATACCCTATCTCTGTTGAGCTTACTCGAAGTGTCGATATCACTATCATAGTATCAATTTCCCATTCATAGCATAATATGACATAACTCAAACAGAAAATAAGCTTTTAAGACTTTACATAACATATATCACATATTGCATATATCACTTGTCATGGATCATCATTTTCTTGCCTTTCATGTAATATTCTTCCATGTTATATATCCACATCATATACACCATTTCATCAACTTTCCCAATATATATTAAATCATACAATATACGAAATAATAGCAAAGAATTATAATTCAAACATAACATTGCACTATTATTATCATATAGACTTACCCCGAATGCAATTTCGGCTAATTATTCTCTTTTTGCCCTTAACCACGTACTTTCTTGATTTAAGCTCAAATCTTGATTTTATTGATCTAACATGATGAAATTCACTCATTTAATCATTACATTAATTAAAACATTCCATAATTTAATTTCGGTTACGCCTAGACTTTCACAAAAATTACGATTTTACCCCTAGGCTTGTAAATCGATTTTTATTAAATTTCCTCACTACCCAAGCCTAGCCGAATTCTTTTTATACTAAAACAGCCCACAATTCCAATTATTTCACACAATTCCCATCCATTTAACAAACTTTACAAAGTAGTCCATATTAGGTGTTTTCATGAAAATCCTTTCGCAAAAGTTGTTTATTACACAATCAAAACTCATTTTCTTCCATAAAAATTCAGAAAACAACATAAATGTTTTCATGGGAAAACCCTATACTTTCAACCATTTTGCAAAATAGTCCCCCCATTAGCTAGCTCATGCTACAAGGGTCTTAAAAATATAAAAATCATTAAGAAAAGTCATCAAAACCACTTACTTGTGAGGGTTAGAAGTTGCTGAAATTTTAAGCTCTTAAAACCCCTATTTTGCTTGTATTTTTGGTGGAGGAAGGAAGAAAGATGAAAAGATGACATCTTTTTCTTTTTGTTTTATTTTATTACCAAATAAGCTACCTAATACCCACCAATTTTGACTTTTCAATTTCTTTCTATCTATGGCCGGCCAAGCACCCTTTTTAGGGTCTATTTGCACTTTAAACACCCAAAATTTTGGTTCTCTATCTGTATGACATATTTGGGTAGTAAAACAAAATTTTTTCCCTTTATGCGATTTAGTCTTTTTTCGCAATTAAGCTCACAAACACTAAAATTAATTCAGCAAAATTTTCATGCACTCATATAATCATGCTATAATACATAAAATAATATTAAAATAATTTATTAACCTCGAATTTTTGGTTCTAAATCCACTGTTCTGGCTAGGCCCAAAATCAGGCTGTTACACATCATGTTATCAACTTATTATCAATCATACATATATTTCCATCTCAAGTGTCACCAATTAATCATATCAATAAAACATATCAACCCTTTACTTTTTATTAGCATTAACACATTCAATTTTATTTGAATTCAAGCCATTTTAATGTATAATATTCCCGTTTCCGTATTGAACCTATTGATTCGCTATATATTCATATCAACCTTTAAGCTTGTATGAACTAGTTCATATGGTCTTTATCATGCTATTGTGTATGTAATACCCTTCACCCAATCCTGTCGCTGGACCCGAGCAATAGGATGCTACGAATAAATACCAAACAATTACAACAATATATATAATTAAAAATCTCAATTTAAATTTAATATCCAGTTTCCTAAAGGTTAGAACTAAGCAGGCAATCATTACAGATCAAATTGAAACAAATTTAAAAAGGTAGGAAAAATTAGCATACAGGGGCCATACAGTCGTGTGTACCTGGAAAATGCTTTTTTTAAACAAGCTATTCAATAAAAAAAAACCTATGCCACAAGCTATCAACTAAACCACATTTCAACCTATTCAAATTCATCTAATTCAAGTCAAAAACATCATTTTTCAACAACCATCCTAAATGCCTAACCAATATGCCACAATTGGCACCTCAAACAACAAATCAAAACTAACTAAATTATCATATTTAGTCATACATTATACCTCCAATGACACCTCAAAACAATCAAACAAACAAGCATTCATTCATCCATTTCGAAAATCTCATATTTTGCTCCATATCAATCATACAACATTCATATACCATTTCATTAAACATTTAATGACGCATCTACTATCATTTACTTAAACATAAATAATCTTAAAATTAATTTCATGATTTAAGCATTAAATCTACCACATAGCACCTAAACATAACCTATGCATGTTAGGCATCATTCCACATCCAAGCATCAACCAAAACATGTTATATAGTATAGTGCTTCCTCAATTATAAGGAGACTAGACATATAATCCAAGCAACCAAACAAGCCATCAACAATATGACTAAAGCCATTACATCTATACATATATACATAATCTTCAAATATCAACAAGCCACAACAACCATTTTTTATATATAAACATCCTAGGTACATGCCAAGACCAAAAAGAATCGTTCACCAACACTTGAGTTCGGGATTGTCATTGGATGCTATAATGATGATCAAATCCTTAAGTACCTAACATGCGCATGGAAAACAAAACCTTATGTTGAGTAACTTAGTGGTATTTCTATAATTCGAATATTAATAACTAATCTAACATATAATGATGTATAAGTTAACATAAATAATAAAATGCAATATAGACATTACCATATACCAATTCACTTATTTATTTCTCAAAACTATCACATATTTACTAATACTAGAACATGTCATATTCAGTTCATATATCATTTGCTAACTAGACCATATGCTAACACATTCCATCTAAAAGTTTACCATTGAATACATTCAAAGTTCATAACCATCATTAACTTAAATGTTCCACCATCGTGGTTCTGATTTTCATTTTTAATTCCCTATTAACTTGACTCGGACTTGGACGGATACGCAAATCTAACCAACACACCAATTTGGAACCCAATGCATGACGGATAAATTTGTAATAATAAATTGTGCCTTGCACTGGCCGGTTAAGACCGACAAATAAATGTGCCCAGCACTGGTTTGTATAACCAATAAATGGAATGCCCAGCAATCCTCGACACATAGCCGTATAACCCTGAACTCTTCCTATCCTATGGTATGCCATTTATACCTGACCCTACCCGAACAGTTAATAAGGTAACCTATTTCTCAATTTGATTCAACATACCAAATCCTCACTATCGAAAGTCAAGTTTCCATCAATCCATTATCATGCATCTGTCAACATTGTTCATTTCTTAAATCAATTCAGTTCAGTATATAATTCAATGTACATTATTTACATAACTATCAAATTAAGTCTAATTTCACAACTAAACATTCAATCACATCCATTCAATTCAATTAGCATTTCACACAGATTTCCAAAGAACTAACTCACCTTATAAGCTTACCATATGAAGCAATGTTTATATACAACAATTTAAATAGCTCGGATTATAGAAATACAAATCGTGAACTCCAAGTTATTTGTCGACAACTTTATCTTTTCCTTTGTTTTTCGAGGGATTTGGGTCGACATTAGCTATGGATTAAAACAATAAGACATTCATCAATATAAAATTAAAATTTAAACTCCTAAATTATAATGAACACATGACATAACACCAACTGTTTGATAATGAGAATAGTCATCAATTCGTTAGGGTCATTTTCATGTTAAATAAAAATTTCTCAATATTCCACAAATAAAACAATAATTGTGAGAGCCTCCCCCTTTTTTTTATAAATTATTATTTCTATTTTAAAATTTTTTATCTCCATTTTTTGAAGTATAGTACTACAGTAGTTTGGACCTTGAAAAGTTGCAAATTGTTTGCTAAGTGTATGGTATAAAGTGTTTTTGATATAGTTAGATACTATCAAATAAAATTTAATTATCCAACTATTTGCATATGTCAGAATGAAATGTTCTAACCAACGTTTTTAGAACCAAATAGGTGGTTGAACCAATCAAGCTATCGGTTTACTAATTCAACTGGTTTGTCCAGTTCAATTAAACAAAACATCAAAAATAAAAAGTTCTAAAAAATAAAATAAATTGATTCAACCTCTCGGTTCTTAGGTCAACTGGTCTAATAGCTTTCTTTGTACCGATACTATCACATCCCAAAAACTGGGTTAGAAGAAATTGGGTTGCTGAAACCAAGAGTGATCACGTTTTGAATTTTTAGTTAAGATTGTGAAAAAATTTGTCAAGTGATTTAATTTGGTTTAGTGGTTAAGTGCTCTGAATGTGTGTTTGAGGACTTGTGTTTAAGTCCATCCCTTTGAAATTTTTGTTATTTTTGTCCCTATTTTTATCTATGAACGTCTGACTTAAATTTAATTCTTGCGTAAGTTTGGCAAGAATGAACTTGTTGGTTCAGTGGTAAGATATTAACTTATCCTATGGTCATGTGTTCAAATCCTTGTGTGAGCAAAGTGATAATATTTTTGCTAAATTTACTGTGTGCTTACCCAAGTGGTAGTGTTTGGGCTAGATTCAGATTCTGATAAATGGTTAGATAGTTGGTTGAGTTAGAATCCTATCAAAATAATAATAATAATTTGTAAAAAAAAAATCCCTAAAAATATACTAGTTTTATGATGTTCAACTACTCCTATCATCTAATTTTCCTTCTTTTTTTTTCCCAAAATTTTCTGGCATTTTCCTCTTCTTTTCTCTTGTTTTGTTATTCCAATTCCAATCGTTGGTGACTTTTACCATAATTTTTCCTTTCATTTCTGTTTTTTAAGTTTTATCGGGCTATCAATCTTTCGAACAATACGCGTAAGTGTTCAATATTAAGTTATGGAAAGTTTTGATGATGGATTAAGTATTTGTTTTTGTTATTGTTTTATGTAATGGGGTTGTTTAATTGAGAACTCTTTTGGATTTAAGTGAGGATTTTGAGACTAACAATCCTCCAGCAAGTTAGTTTTTTGTGGAGGTTGTTGATTCGTTTTAGGTAAGTAATTGATACCAATATTAAAGTTAATTAGTAGCTTGGGTTTATTGATTAAAGTTTGTGGTTGAGAAAAAGGTTTAATTTTGGGAAAATCATTACTGAGTAAACGTATTATATGTCGTGTTTAGGTTCTGGAAGTTTTGTGGTGGTTTCGTATCAAAATGAGATAAGGTGTGTAACAAAAATCTGAGAAAATAACGAAAGGTGAAAGTCAAAATTTGGGACTATCGACGCCACACGGATGTGTAGGCCGTGTGCCAGACTGTGTGAGCCACACACGATTTGGGCCAATTTGGCTCTATGGGCCACATGGGCATGTGTGAGACTGTGTGCCAAGTCGTGTGGGCCACACGGGCTAGCCAAGTAGCCCGTGTGGACCCAAATGTTGAAATATTTCCCTAGGGACATATTCGTTGTACGAGTCAAATGTGGGCCTCCCATAAGGTCCGTATGATACAAAGTAGGTTATCAACCATGATTTTTGATGATCTATTAGCACTAAATATGAGTTATTTACGCATGATTAATGAGTTATATGCTAGGTTTTATCTTTACTATGTTAGGTATGATCTGTATTATGTAAATATGATCTGATATGTTATTTGTTATGCATGATATGAGTCTGTTATAAAAGCACGTATGCATCTGGAATGGGATAAATGGTTATGGAGGAAGTATAAGTTGTTTAATCTATCTGTTGTATCTGGTGGCTCGGCCACATATACATATCTGTTCGAGTGAATTATCGCCTAATGATCTGGCGACTAAACTGCAAACATTTTGAAAAGTGACATAGAATCACTAAGCGGTGTGTAGGGTTGGATGGATATTTAATACCTTATATGGTGCGCAGTGAATGGGGGTAGGATTGTATATATGCATCTGTTATGCTCTGATTCTCTTTCCTTATATAAAATATGTTTGTTGAAATCTAAAAGCATATCTGAACTTTTATATGTTGATTTTATTATGAGTTACACACTAAGTTTGTAAGCTCATTCTCGGTTTCTTTGATTCTCAAATAATCCTCAAACTTAGGCGGATTTGTGCAATGAGAGCTCAGTTACTTGTCATTGTTACGTAACTTTAATCTATTTGTATTTAATTCGGTTGTTTTTGGACTGTTTTAAAAGTTTGGATTTTATTTTTTTTATTCTCCGTTCTTATTTGATTTAACGTATTCCTTATAACTTTCACTTTATTTGCAAAATCATGGGTTTCCAACAACAAATCGATTTTTAAAAATCGAATTAGATCAAGAATTTCCGCTACAAACTTAAATGTTTAGAAAGTATAAGCAAGTAACAATTTCATCAAAATAAATAAGAAAGATATTTTCCCAAACAAATTTGAATTTTTAATTAGCATGAGTCAGAGTTATTTTTACAAGTCAAACGAATTCTGGGTTTTTCAAATAAATTGCAGTAACTTCTCCAGATCTGGTCATATCGTATAGGTTGAATTTGGGGTATTATAGATACCCTTGCTAATTTCGATCTAACTGATTTGGTTCAAATTTTTATAATTTTTATAAGTTTATATCAATTTTAATAATTTTTTTATATTTTTATGATTTTTTTAAGTTTTTAAGTTTTTAATATGTTTTTATAAATTTTTAAATATCTTAAGTATGTTTTATTAATGATATAGTTTTTTTTATATAATTTACTAGAATTTATTAGATTTTTATAATATTTATAAGTATTATTATGTATAATTTGCATATGTTTATATAATTTTAATTTATTTTTAAATATTTTTATTTTTTCATAATTTTTAATTATTTTTATAGGAAAATATTATATTAAAACAGAAATAGCATCGTGTCACCATTTGATTGGTTCGTCAATTTATTTTAATGGTCAACGAAGAAAACCATTAACAAATGGGGCTTAATTGGGTGTGAATTTAATACAAGGGTTAATTGATTTTTTTCGCATTTTCTTAAGGGTTTTTTTTTTTGAGGGGGGCATATAAACTTATCTTGTAACCGTTGAGCATTTTATTAAAAAAAGGGGTAAACTATTAAAATAGTCATTTTTTTCCTCAGGTTATATTTTAGTCACTTATATTTGAAATGTTACATTTAGTCACTTACGTTAACGTGTTGTAATAATTTAGTCACCGGGCCGTTAATTGTTGTTAATAGTGTAATGGTAAGTTCACATGACACGTTAAATCAGCATTTCAAACAAAAAAATTAGGTTAAATTATACAATTGGTCCCCATATTTTTTTTGTTTTGAGCAATTTTCTTCTTCTTTTATATTCTTTTAACTTTTCTTTTTTTTTCTATTTATTTTCCATTCTCTTTTACTTTTTCCTCTATTTTCCTCCCTTCTTCGTCTCTTTTAACGTAAAAAAATTAATTGCTCAAAATAAACAAAATATAAGGACCAATTGTACAATTTAACCTCAAAATTTTGTTTGAAATGACGATTTAACGTGTCATGTCAGTTTACCATTACGCCGTTAAAGACAATTAACGCTCAGTGACTAAAATGTTACAACAAGATAACATAAGTGACTAAAACGTAACATTTCAAATATAAATGACTAAAATGTAACCTAAGGGAAATAAAAGTAACTATTTTGATAATTTATCTTAAAAAAACTACATTAGAAATTTTATTTTTTATTTTTCATTTCTAGACTGATTAAATCAACAATTAAATAGATTCTACTAATCGAATAAAAAATCAATGGTATGCTAAGTTGAACCATTGATCAGATTTTGAAAGCCATAGTAAAGGATAAGTAATAATTTTGTTTGGTTGTTTTCTTATGCTATCACAAGATTAAAAGGCTACAACAATGGGGCTATGCAACTATTGGTCTTGGAGATTGAAGGATCATGTAATAGTTTGGCGTTCTTATGGTGATACAAATCCAATTCAAGTCCTAGTTTGAAATTTTAAAGTTGAATGATGTGATTTGGAAACGTTGAGAGATGAATTTGCTTAATCTAATTTAATTTTAATGTTAATTTTTTTTATGGATTATACATTTTATTTATGTGATTTAGATTTAATAAATTTAACTTAATGTAAATATTGAGCTTGATTCTAAATTTAGCAAACTAATGCGGGCTTTGGAAACAAATTAAAACTGATTTGGGTTTGGCTTTGGGAACTAATTTGGTTTTAAATTTAAACATTTTCTCGACATTAAGCCCAATAAATATTTGATGGTTTTTAATTTTCTAAAAACAAATTTTGATTTCATTATTATTTTTCAAAAACATGGATATTCAAATATCCACCCTTCTTCCTACCAAAATTTCAATTTTTTAATTAAACTAAATTTAGAAATAATTTTAAATAGCTTGAAATTAAAATAAAATAAAATCTAATTTAATTTAATTTCAAATCTTTAAAAAAAATTTTAAAAAATTTGGACCTAATCAATTTCAAAAATTATTTCTAATTTTAAATTTAAGTTAATCATAACTTAATTTTAAAATTGAAATGATTATAAAAATAAATTGCTTCCCTTGAAAATTTTGAAGCCAAAGTCAAAATTGCAAATCCCGAACAAAGTAAAGTGTTTATACTCTTAAATAGAGAAAGAATAACAAGAAAAAAAAAAGTATTAAAGTGAGCTACAAATTAATTCGAAAAGGACCTATAGAGTCGAGTTTAGCTTTGCAAATTTCTAACCAATCCGAATTTGAAAATTAAAATTACATATCATCATCCAAGTGATAGAGACAATCTAAAAATGTCATATTTACAAATATATATATATATATATATATATTTGTCAACCTCACAATCACAGTTCTTCCTCCCTAAAAAATTTTGTAGTAATTGTTAATATTATAAAGTAATTTACATGATTTTTATAACCGTTTTAATTTAAAAAAATTTGTCCCACAATCTCCACCTCCAATGTATATATGAATATTACTACATCAAGTGATTGCACAAAGTGATAGCAAATTTAATTTTATAATAGGTAACAATAGATATTTTTTGTGTTTGTTAAAATATAGAATATAAATAAATATGTTTTATTGGTCATATTTTAATATAATATCTAAATTATCTATAACCTTAATTTCTTAAGTAAAAAATATTATATGCTCAAAAACGTTCCAACTCACATATTTTAAATAATTAAAATAAGTTTTAATTAGTTTTATTAATCATATTTAAGTTTACTATATTTATTGGAACGTAATAAAATAATAATTAATTATAAATAAATGTTAAAATTTTGAATTTAAACTTGGTACATTAAACCTTTTAATCTAAAATCCTAAATACAAGAGGTGTTAATATTTATTTATAATGGTTACATTTAATATGTAATTATGTTTAAATAAAATTATTAGTATTTATTTATAAGTCTTCTATTTTTTGTTTAATTTAATAATGATGTATCATGTTACTGTTCATTAATAGTGCATGAAACTTATACACTAATAGTACCTAAAATATTATTCCATTTTTTTGTAATGCCCCAAAATTTTAAGTTTTAACTGGAAAAATTTTGTAGTAATTAATTTCTGTATCTGTAGTTCTGTGTTCTGTTTCTGAGTTTAAAGTTTAGGGTTCGAATCGCATTATTAAAGTTTTATTGTAATTTTTAAAACAACCCATAAGCAAGCTTTGCCTGCTTAAGTTTAATTCGTTGTGTTATTATGACAAGAATGAGCCTGCTGGTTCACTAATTAAGCATTTGTTTGTATTCTGTTTGGTACCGAGTTCGAATCCCATCGTATGTGTTAGATGGTATTATTTTTGGCTATTGCCGGATGAAGGTGGTTAAGCGTTAAGAATCTGAAAGTTTTTATTTTCTTCTTGTACGTTACTTTTCCTCTTTTCTTTCTTTCTTTTGTTTTTTTTATTTTACTTTGTACTTCGATTTTCTCGAATTTTGAAATAATTCAGTGCTGTTTATTAAGTTTTCAGAATATTGAGAGTAGGTATTTTTGTCTTCTATTTTCAATACAAGTCTGTGGTGTCAATGAAAGTTGTCGAAATGGTTTAGTCGAAGTAGGTTTTATCAAGTGGTGGAATGTTGTTAATTGATCATTTGATTGTCTTGTTTAGGCAATAATATCGAAAAAGATGCTAACCCTCCGTGTTAGTACGATATACTACGTCTTGAGCAAGGTGAGTGTTTGAATTGGAAGAGGTTAATGTCGAAATTCTCGACAAGTTGATGTTAGATTAATGTGGTGAGAATGTGGAATTGATTGTGAAGTTTTGTTGTGAAATGATTAATTAGGGTCTCGAAAGTCTCCGAAATAGTTTCCGACAAAGTGAAATCAGGTGCGTAATGAAATTCTCAAGTTTCACAAGTTTCGATTCAATAAAAATGATGGCTGTCAAGGCCACACGGCCAAGCACACGGGCGTGTGGTCAGGCCTGTGAGCCATACGGGCATGTGACAGGTCATGCAATCGGCCGTGTAACTCTCTGTTTGTCGAATTAGGACCACACGAGCTAGCATACGAGCGTGTGGCTAGGCCGTGTAGGGTCAAATAGTGCAGGGTTCACACGGGTACAAGACATGGTCGTGTGTCCAAGTCGTGTAATTCTCTATTTATGGATTAAAGACCATACAGACCAACACACGGACGTGTGCTTCGGCCGTGTGAGTCACATGGGTAAGGACACGGCCGTGTGTCCAAGCCATGTAACTCTCTGTTATTGTTTGGTAGGACATAGGTACACGACACGAGCGTGTAACAGGTTGTGTGAGTCACACAGGCAAGGACACCACTGTAATCTTTGTTGTGACTGCTATTGATTATCTGTGACTTGTTTGATATGAAATAAGATTCAATGAGAAATTAATGTTAATGTACAAGTGATATCTGATTGCTAAATCTGTGAATATAACGTGAAATTATGTGTTCTGAATGTGTTGGATTGGAGAAGTGCGAAGACGGAAGTATTTTGTTTTGAACAATAGTTTAACCATTTTTTGATTGAATCTGAAATTGGCATTTAACGCAAAATGTGTTAGCATCAATGATGCGATTCTGTAACGTGCCAAACTGACACATTGTGATGTGAAGGGATGGATAGACATTAAACGTCCTTAATGGTGTGTTGGGTGGGTCGGAGACAGTGTGTAGTGTTTGAAAACTAGGATAAACTGTTGTGAATCTATTGTTCTATCAGTTTAGTCATGATGATAAACTGCTACCATTCATATATGTTATTTGAGTATATTTGATCTGCTCTATATCGAGTTTGTGGATATTAGAACTGTATAACCTTCTAAATAAGATCACTTCGTGATCATATTAAGTTGAATTACTTATTTTTCATTACACATTGAGTTCAAAACTCACTTTGTTATGTTTGGCTTTTAGGTAACCCACCGAAATAAACGGGATCGATGTCGCGGTAGCTCGATCATCTTTATTAATTTATGATGCTTAATATGAGATTATGTTGTTAATATGTTATGGATCTATGATGTTTGAGCACCAAAATCTTTCTGGTGACTATTTGAAGTTCTATAATTAGGATTATCTATCCTATTAACTTGCTAACGATTGGTATGGTGTTTGTAACTCTCTAAACTCAGTATGGACGTCCAGGCTCAGTTAGGGTGTTACATTTAGTTGTATCAAAGCCAGGTTTATCAACACTCAGACAGTGTTTGGGCTCCTAACATGAGAAAAATAGCTAGTAACGATTAACAATTGAACTAAAGCGAAAATATGAAAACTGTATTTAGTAACCGAGCTCTTGACACTGATCCTATAAGTATAGTTTTTATTGTTTTATTGTCATAAAGACTGTGATTCTAAAACTGATATGTGTGACGTGGATTGATGGAATTGATATATTGGATGTCTGAACTGATCTATGAATTTCGCTATTGTAGTCTGATTATTATGATGAGTTCGTGTGGTAGTCGTGGATGTGGTTTGAAAAGGCATTGAGGACACCGAGGAGGACAAGCTCGAGTAGAGTCTTCCTCAATGGGTAGTATGCCCAATTTGGAGACCAACGAGACAGTTGGTACTCCCACTACTGAGACAAAGTCTCAGACTCTGACGGCTGGGGACGGTGCACCGTCTCAAGCTATGGTTCGGGTACTTGAGAGGGTTGCTAAAACCCATTCGAGATTAGGAAGTCGAGGGTTGTATACTGAATGACTTTGTTCGAATGGTGTTGAATTGTTTAGGAACGTCATTGGTGTTGCTTCTACTGTTGCTAAGTACTGGCTCGAGGCTACTGAGTGAATTATGACTGATCTCGACTGCACTCCTGCTCAGAAATCACAGGGTGTTGTCTCCTTATTACGGGATGAGGCCTACTAGTGGTGGTTAATTGTTGAGCAAGGTGCTCAGCCAGGACAGGTGAATTGGGATTACTTTCAAAATGCCTTCCAGGGTAAGGACGTGGGGGCAAGTTATGTTGAAGCTCGTCGACGCGAGTTTATGAGTCTAGTCTAGGGAGATAAGTCAGTCGTTTAGTATAAGGCTGAATTTTTATGACTGAGTAGGTATGCTCGGGCCTTGGTAGCATCTAATTATGATAAATGTATACAGTTTGAAGAAGGATTGAGGTACAACCTGCGTCTTCTGATAGCTCTTCAGAGGGAGCGAGTATTTACTGCTTTAGTTGATAAAGAAAATATTATAGAAGAGGTAAAACGCCTCGAACGTGAACGCCGTGACCGTGAGAGAGGTCAACTTAAGGGTAAGAGGGATTCAAGTCCTTCTGGTTCTGTTTAACCCCCTAAGAAACGGGCAAAGTTTGAGAGGTCTCCGAGGGCCAAAAATTCCTCAGTAGTAATCGAGGTTCAGTTGTGTGGTGAGTGCGGGAAGCGCCACCCCGTCGAGTGCTGAAAGAAATTAGGAGCGTGTCTCCGTTGTTGTTCGATGGAGCATCGAGTTAGGGATTGTCCCTAACAATTAGATTTAGTGTCAGTGGGGCACAAACTCAGACTCCTAACCCTATTCAACCGCCGAGAGAGACTCGACAATCTTTTTGTGGTCGCGGTGCTGGTAAAGGTGGTAGTGGATTCGGGAGAGGTCAGAGGGCACCAGCTAGAGGTGTTGATCAGACAAAGGCTCATCAGTCGGTAATGGTTTATGCGGCTAGACACCGTGATGAGAGCGATGATGCTGATGTCTTTGCAGGTACTTTCCTTATTCACTCTACTCAGTATTATGCTCTTATTGATATCAGTTCTACACACTCGTACATAGCTAGTGTTGTTTCTGCATCTTTGGGTCTATCTACTGAAAATACGACTAGAGCTATTTCCATGATTAGCCCGTTGGGTCAGTCAATTCGAGTCGATAGGATATATCGACAGGTACTGTTGGAATTTCAAGGCATAGTATTCCCAGTCAATTTAATGGAATTACTATTCTATCAATTTGATTTGATATTGGGAATGGATTCGCTCGTTGAGTATCAAGTCAGTCTAGATTATGCAAGTAAAAGGGTTATTTTAAGACCGACTGAAACCGAATGGGTGATCATGATTAGTGAGCGACGAGATTACCTTTCTAATGTTGTCTCTGCTCTTGTAGCTAAGAAGCTAATGCAGAAAGGGTGTGAGGGGTATGTCGCCTGATATCGGATTCTGCTTCCAAAAAGCTGTCTATAGGAGATATCCGTATGGTTAAGGAGTTCCCAGACGTATTTTCTGAGGAATTGCCTCGAGTACCTCCAAATAGAGAAGTAGAATTTGTAAGTGATCTACTACCTGGTACGGTTCTTGTGTCTATTGCGCCCTATCGCATGGCACCAAAGGAGTTGACCGAATTGAAAGCCTAAATTCAAGAACTTCTGGATCGAGGATTTATTCGATCGAGTGTGTCTCCGTGGGGGACACCAATATTTTTTGTTAAGAAGAAAGAAGGGTCGATACGAATGTGTATTGATTACAGATAGTTGAATAAACTGACAATCAAGAACAAGTATCTATTACCGAGAATTGACGGTCTGTTTGACCAGTTTTGAGGAGTGTCCGTCTTTTCTAAGATTGACTTACACTCTGGATATCATCAACTTAAGGTTAAAGAGACAGATGTGTACAAAAATGCTTTCAGAACTCGATATGGCCATTACGAGTTCTTGGTTATGCCTTTTGGGTTGACAAATGCCCCAGCGACATTTATGGATCTGATGAATCGAGCGTTCCAGCCATATTTAGATCAGTTTGTGGTAGTCTTCATTGATGACATCTTAATCTGCTCAAAGACCAAGATGGAGCATGATGATCATCTTCATATTGTATTTCAGACACTTCGAGAAAAACAGTTATACGCTAAGTTTAGTAAATATGAATTTTGGTTACAAGAAATCGCCTTTTGGGGTCATGTGGTGACGCTGAGGGGATCCGAGTTGACCTCAAGAAAATCAAAGTTGTTGTCGAGTGAAAATAGCAGAAAAACGTGCCTGAACTCTGTAGTTTCTTAGGCTTAGCTGGATATTATCGGAGGTTTGTCAAATGATTTTCTCTGGTTGCGTCACATTTGAAAAAGCTATTGCGTAAGAACATTCCGTTTGTGTTGTCTGAGGCTTAGCAATCTAGTTTCGATAAATTGAAGACTGTTCTGATGCAGGCCCCAGTATTAGCGCTGTAATAGGCCCATTTCGCCCGGGCCCATATCCATACCAAAACCAGAATAAAAAAGCAAAAACAAAATAACAAAATAAAATTCAATAATAAGAGTCCAGTCCATTTACAAATCACACTTATAACAAACCCAATAAACTTAACTACCTAGCCTATTTACAAGAAAACTATTACAACCCAAAAATTAAAAACATCCAACCCAAATCAAAACAAGCCCGATAGGCCCATCTCCTTAATAGCTTTCAAAAAACCTTAGGGCGAAGGACTCCTCGCGCCTCAAGCAGCCACCAGTGGTTTCACGCTCCACCTCCGCAGCGGGCTCCACACGCGACACCCTCCTGCTGTACCTGCAACAGACTAACAAACGAAAACAACCACAAGCAATAGACAGCAAATAACAGCAAATGACAACAATGAAATTTGTATTTCTTTTTATTTATTTATTTTATTTTTTCAACTATAAAACCGAATGGGAATTGAATGTAAAAGGGATCTCTTTTCCAAGCAATACACACGCATATTAAAAAAAAGCAAACAAAAATTAAAAAGGTGATTTCCAATACGAGTTTCTCTATACTTTTTAATTTTCTTGCGATTTATTTCCTTCGGTCTTTCATCATTGATTTCGAAAACAAAAAAAGAGAAAGCGAAGTCTTACCTTACGAGTACGCCATGAGTTTCCTTTTGCTTCATTGAAATCGAAGCTAAGAGAAGATCTCAAGGCTAAAAAAACAATCATCGAGGCTTGAATATGCTACTGTGGTAGCGGATCGGCATTTAGGCAAAAGGGAATTAGGGTTAGTTCGGCCGAATAGGTGGAAGAAGGAGCTTTAGTTTTTTTATTTTGATTTATTAATGGTGGGTTAGATGTTTGATTTTAGGGTTTTTTAGACTTAATTTTGTTCAGAGTATGAAACGGCGCCGTTTGGGGAAGGAGGGGATCCGCGCGTTGACCCGTTTAGAGGCCCGGATCCGCGACTTTTCACCTTAAAAGGTCAATTTGCGTGACGAGACCCTCCTATCCTGCATTGATCTATTTTTCGGCCTTGATTATGTTTATTTGTTTTTACATGTTCCCTGTGATTTACGAATTGCTGCAATTTGGTCCTTGTTTAAATGCCGCGTTTTGAAGTTTGGGATATTTGTATTTTAGATCCCTGACCATTGGTGCATGTTTCATATTAGTCTAATCTTTGGTTTTATTAATTTTATTTGTTTATAGATTGTCTTCTTAATCTTATTTTTATTTGAATCGAGTTTTTTTAGTTTATGTTTTTATTCGTTTTTATTTAAGATTTTATTATTTGCTTTTAAAATTATCTTAACATAGTTTTTTTAAATATTGATTTAATTTGTTATTTCATTCATTTGTATAATTGTTTCTTTAAATTGTTCTATTAAGTAAAATTTCTATTTTAAAATTTTCTTTATACATGTGTTTTTGCTTTCAAAATTTATACATTATACATTATTTTTTATATACTGTTGATTTCATATTATTTTATGTCTATATCACTTCTTGAATTTATTCACATACATATATTTTTTTTTATATATTTATACATAAGCTAGCTCTTTTAAAAAGCCTATTTTATTTTATATAAATATATTCAACATTTTCATCTGTTATTTTTATATTAATTCTATTAAGTTTTGCATTTTATGTGTGTTATCAATTTTAATTCAGATTGTTTTGTATTTCATTGATTTCAAGCTTTATTTCGAATTCTCTCATATGTTGTCTATTTTTTAAAACTTTCTAACATATAATTTAGTTTAAAATTATATAAATGTATTGGTTTCAAAGTATCTTTTCTTCATTTATTTTAAATTATTTTATTATCCTTCAAATTTTGTTTTACATTTTATTAATTTGCCATGTAAATGTTATAAAATATATATATTTTCGAAAAAGGAAGTTCATCAAGCTTTGATTGTTAATATCGTTTCAATATGAAAGGACGGAAGCTCATTATTGTATATGTCAGATTGTATGTTCGCATTACTATCTTTGTTATTCAATAGTATACTGTTATGTTGAATTCACATATATTTGTGCTATGTTTGATACCATGTTTTTGTCTCCCATGTATTTGGGCCCGTTTTTTAATTGTTTTGTTCTTTTATATCCCAAATGAACTAAATAAATGCATTTTGAGCCAGTTTCATAATTGTTTATTGGAAAATTCATTAAAATAAAGGTAATGTTTAATGTTTGGAAATTCGAGGAATCGTGCCCTACTATGCTGGGTTTTGATTTCTCGTTGGACTAAATAATTAGGCATCCTTTTGTGATTTTCAACGTATGTTTTGGAAGTCAAGAATCAATCGTGTTTTCAAAGGTATAAAGGATCATGTCCTATCGTGCTGGATGCGATGTTGTATACCGATGAAACAAGAAAGTTTTGACGACTAGCTTAAACCACTCAAATGTTTTAAAAGGAACCATATTTCAAATTGTTTTGAAAAAACCCTAGACATAAGGACAGCAAGCAATCAATCTGGTACCAGTTTTTGGGCGTAGTGAGGGTGCTAATCCTTCCTCATACATAACCGGCTCCCGAACCCATTTTTAAATTTATGTGGGCCAAAATTGATTTAAATGAAACAAAATATTTTATTAGGTGATCCAATCACACCTAAATAAAAAGATTGGTGGCGACTCCACACTTTATTTTTAAAAAGTAGATCCCCTTTTTTTTAAATAAAAATGGTTTCGACAGCTTGGCGACTCCACTGGGGATTGAACAAGAGAGTCAGGCCACAAAATTAATTATTTGCTGTCCTTTTGTTTAAATTGGAAATTTAATTTGAAAATCATGATTGTTTGTTGCATTTGTTTGTATGATTGTTGCGGTCCAAGTCTTGTAGAATAATATTGCATTGCATTGCATGACCGTTGCGATTATACCTTTAAGCAGGAGTGAGAAGCTATGCCTCCGTGAGTTTTTCCCTTCCTTATGGGCTAGTGGATTACTTTCGGGATACATCTGTACCTATGATTTCGTTAGATTTTCATCTCTGCATGGTCATAGGGAAATGTATTCCCCTGAACCGAACTTGATCCATATGAGCCTATAATGGGTGAGGATTGAGGAATCTGCTGGTTCAGGTACCATCTCTCTAGAGCCGAGCCACATATAGTGAACCTTAAGAGCTATCCTTAGGTATAGCCGTGTTAAGCCTTAGTAATTGCCCATATATGTGTTTGATCATTTTTGTTGTGCTTGTATTTTATCACTTATATTTGATACTAACTTGTGTTGTTTTGTTTTGATTGTATTTTGCATAACATTGCTAACATTGCATACTAAATGAGGTGTTGATTCGTATTCGATTACTAAGTTAGAAGATTTAACATGGAGAATGAATTTCTAGATAAAGTTGAGGATAATGCGGCCGCCCGTGCATGGTCAGAGAAGTTACAATTGGAGAAAGGGGATAGCTTGGCAGAAGGATATACATTAGAGTTGCAGAACTTCACTCGCATTAATGTGACACAGAATGAGTTGCAAGAGTTGAGAGATATAAGGGCTCAATGGGATGAGGGAACCAAACAGTTGTTCTATCAAAGTTATGGTGATATAGCCTACTTGCTCGATATTGAGGTAGACAAGCATCTGTTCCGAGTTATGGCTCAATTTTGGAATTCTGCGTACAAGTGTTTCACTTTTGGAGAAGTAGACTTGGTGCCTACCATGGAGGAATATACTACCCTACTGAGGTGTCCAAAAGTTCAAGTTAGAAAAGCTTATGCTAAGGTTTTTAATGGTCTAATTTTTGCGAAAAAATTTATGACTATTTCGGGGATGAGCGAGCCTTGGGTCACTACTCGAATTCAACAAAAGGGGGATAGTAAATGTATTCCTTGGGAGAATTTAAGAGATTTGGTCTTAACACATCTAGATGAAAGGAAGAGGGTCGATATATTCGCCTTAAGCATCTATGGATTGGTGATTTTTCTTAAGGCTTTAAGGCATGTGAATAAGGCAGTCACTGACTTATTCGATTGTCTTGAGAAAGGAATCACACCTGTACCTGCAATACTGGCTGATACGTTCAGATCCTTAAGCATGTGTCGGAAGGCAGGTGAAGGTCGATTTATTGGATGTGCACAACTGTTGCTGGTTTGGTTTCATGGGCATTTTTGGAAAGTGATTAAGGTTTCTTCCCGGGTCTTCTCTGAAAGCTATTCCCCATTAAAGGAGAAGGCAACTATGCAAAGAAGGGATGATATTTCTGAGGAAAAGTGGATGGAAATTCTTCAAAACCTCAAGGAGGAGGGTATAGAGTGGAGAGCTTTTTGGATGGTTCCTGATGAGATCCTATATCAATGTGGGAACTTTGATTGGGTACCATTGTCAAGAATTTGGGGAGCCACTTGATATACTCCTTTGTTGGCATTAAGGTAGTATAAATCGAGGCAGTTTGTACCCACGACTTACGGGCTTGCTCAGTGCGAATACCCGTATGAAGGTGACCACTATAAGAAGAAGGTTCAGAAACTATCTGATGCTTGGAAGCAAACTCACTGGATGAAGAGGTTGGTCGTTGGTTCCATGGTGACACCTGAATACAATGGATGGTTTAGGAAAAGGGTCAATGATAATATTCTTAGATCAAGTTTAGAAGGCACCCGACCAACGAAGGAACAATTACAAGTTGCCCCGTCAGAGTTGGAAATTATAAAGCAAGACTTTGAGAAGAAGAGTTCTGAGCTTGGGAAAAGGATCGAGAAGTTGGAGGAAGACAAAATGCACCTGAAATTAGATGTGAAAGTTCAGAAGTCAGAAGCAGAAAGGTTACGGAAAAGGAAGACTGAAGTGGATGAGGACTTGGAAAATTTGAAGACAAATTATAAGAAGCTACGCCTGTCGATGAGGACTACTGGGTTAGGTAAAACTTCAAAAAAATGGCGTCAGGAAGTTTGAGAAGAAAAGACTAAGGCAGATCAGTGGGAAAAGAGGTTCCAAGAAGCTCAAGCTCGAAACGAGGCCTTGGAGAAAAGTCTGTCGGAGAGTAAAAATGAACAAGATGAATTAAGGTCTAAAGTAGCAAAACTAGAGAGATCTCTATGTCTGTATCGGAATCGCAATTCTATGATGGGGTTAAGAGCCAGCTTAAGCAAGATTGAAGAGATGAAAGGAAAAATAAAAGAATTAGAGATAGCATTGCAAAATTGTGAAATAAGGATCGAATTCCTGAAGGCAAATGAGGAACAATGGAAAAGACAACTTCACCATTCTCAAGACCAAGTTAGAAGTAGGGATTATATCATGGGTTAAATTCATGAAATAGCTGATTACTTGTAGTCTTTGGCGGTACAAGCAGACGTATTAAGTGTGAAGTATGAGTTAGAGTCAGATCGGGGGCAGGAGCTAGCCTTGTTGCTTAGGAAAATTAAGGCTCTGAGTGTTAGGGCAAAGTCTTATTTGTAACTCAGTTTTATGTAAAGAATTTTATTTTTTAGTAAATTTTTCTAAATGGAATTAAATCAGAATTGGTGCCTCTTTTGCATTCATGCATTTGCATTACATTACATCATATGCATTAAATACCATAACAAGATTCTAATTAATTAAAAATCATTTCAGTAATCTGGAAACCAACAAAAACACACCAAATACACATCCCTACGGTACAAGGAAAAAGACCAAGTCAATGGACAAAAGACTTGAAAAGTTAGAGCAAATGCAAAGGGATATGTAAGAACAAATGCAGTCACAAATGCAAGAACAACTAGGTAAGGTTCAGCAGGAGATAAAGGAACAAATGATGGAGTCCCAAAGAGAGATGATGAGTCAGTTGTCCTAATTGCTGATGGGAAGAATGGATAAGGGAAAAGGTCCTATGGATAATGTTGGGGAAAATAATGAAGACCCTCAATATCCTCCTGGCTTCACTCCTACACATGTACAGGCACAACCTGAGATTAATTTGCAGAAACCATCTGTTACGATCAGGCCTTAGTAGTTTCAGGCTGGAGTGTCAATACCAATGAATTGCTAAGCTGGTTCAGGTTAGAATCCTGGTAACAACTCGAATAATCCAATGGTCCTTGATTTGGATGAAGTTACGAAAGAGGAAAGAGCAAGGGCAGAGTCACAAAAATAGCTAGAAGAACGGTATAGGTGGTTGGAGGAAAAATTGAAAGTAATGGAGAATGTTGACTGCTACTGTGGGATTGATGCCAAGGGTCTGAGTTTGGTTCTCGATCTAGTACTCCCGCCAAAATTTAAGACTCCAGAGTTTGAAAAGTACAATGGGACTAGTTGTCCTGAAGCTCACATCACAATGTTCTGTCGAAGAATGACGGGATATGTCAATAACGATCAACTATTAATCCATTGCTTCCAAGATAGTCTGATTGGGTCAGTAGCTAAATGGTACAATCAGTTGAGTCGTGCTAAAATCAGTTCATGGAAGGACTTAGCACAAGCCTTCATGAAGCAATATAGACATGTAACAGACATGGCACCCGACAGAATTACCCTGCAAAATATGGAAAAGAAGCAAAATGAGAACTTCAGGCAATATGCCCAAAGATAGAGAGGCAGCAACACAAGTTCAACCGCCTCTTCTAGCAACACAAGTTCATTTGTATGCGTTTTACTTGGATCCTCAGTTCTGTTTTACCTATTTATTTTATTTATAGATTATCCTTTTGATTTTGATTCTATTTCAATTAAGTTAAATTTAGGTTTTATATTTTTAGGATTTATTTATTATTTTGTTTGACCTATTATTTTAATATATTCCTTTGAATTATTTTTGTAAATTCCATTTTGTTTTAGTTTTTTTTATATATTGTGGAATTGTTTTATTATATAAGTTATTATTTTAAAATTCTCTTTATGTAAATTTATATTTAAAAGATTTATATAATATTCATTCTCATACATTGATATTTATATATACATATATACATTTTATGTCAAATTACTTACTTGAATTCTTTTTTTTTGAACACGTTCATATAATTTTTCTTTAAAATTTTACCTATATATATACTATTTGTTTCTTTTAAATTCATTCTTGGGTATTATATATTTTTTGTTTGTTTCAAATATTTTCCTATGTTATTATCCTCTTATATATGCATTGTTTGTACTAGGGTTTTTATTCCATGTATATTATTAATTTTATATTATTTTATACATACGATTTCTTTTAAACCTATTCCTATATTTTGTTATATATATTTTTAGTTTGTTATTCACATACTTGGTGTATATTTGATCATGTTATTTTAAATATATAGTATCTTAAAAAAGAGATCTATTTATATAATTATGTTGTTAAAATATATTACGTATATAGCTTATGATAAAGTTAATTTAATCTTATAATTTATATTTTAATTCCATGATATTTTATATAATTTCTACTTGTATTTCCTTTAAAATTTATTATATACATAATTTATTCTTTAAAAAAAACATATATTATTATTACTTTTATTGTATATTGGTTTGTTCATCTTTCATGTATATTGTTTATCCTTTGTTATGGTATTATATCTTCATTATATATTGTTTTATTGATTTTTATTATTGTATGTATATTAACGCTTTAAAGTATATAGGTTTTGTTTTTAAAATATTCTTGCATGTTATTAGCTCCAAATTACTTTTTTTCACAATATTTATTTTCAAATTCATTCACATATTCTTAGTTTTATTTTATATATGTGCATCCTTTCAAACCCAATCATGTGTTGATTCATTTTGTAAATTTTCATATATTTAATAGTTTTCAAATTATTTCCAAATTGTTTTGTGTACTATGTGTCGCTTTAGTTTTCATGTTATTCCATGTATTATTGTTTTATATTGATTATTAGCCTTTTGCACTATTATTTAAATTCTGTTAATTTGTTCTTTTGTTTACTTGTATAATATTTCGTATAGTAATCCATGTTCGTAACTTTGATTTTTTTCCTATATTGTTGCATCGTGATTCAAATTTCAATATTTTGGTTGATATTAGTTGTTTCGTTGTTATTTCAAGAAAAATAAAAGCGTTTTGAGCGAATTCTCAATTTTCCTTATTATTCAAAAAATTCTGAAATAAGGCAATATCCAATATTTGGGAATTCGAGAAATCGTGCTCAATCGTGCTGGGTATGATTTTTTCGGTGAACTAAATATTTGGATAACCTTTTATAATGTTACTGTACGAGTTTTTTAAGTCAAAAATCGATCGTATTCTTGAAGGTATAAAGGATTGTATCCAATCGTGCTGGGTATGATGCTGCATATCTTTGAAACGAGAGAATTTTAACAGTTAACTTGAACTATTCACACATTTTACAGAATCATGCTTTGAAAGATCTTTTTTCTTAAAATCTTTGATATAAGGATAGCATCGAATCAATTTGGTACCAATTTTTAGGCGTAATGAGGGTGCTTACCCTTCCTCATACGTAACCGGCTCCCGAACCCATTTTTTAAATTTTTGTGGACCAGAATTGTTTTAAAATGTTTTATTAGGTGATCCAATCACACCTAAACAAAAGATTGGTGGCGACTCCACACTCAGTTTTAAAAGTCGATCCCCGTTTTTTCCTAACTCGAAAAAATGGTTTCGACAGCTTAGCGACTCCACTAGGGATTGAACAAAGAGAGTCAGGCCATAAAATTGATTATTTGTTGTCCTTTTGTCAAAGAATTGAAAATTTGTTTTGAAAATCATGATTCTTTTAATTGCATTTGTTGGTATGATTGTGGGTCTTGTAGAATAATATTGCATTGCATTGCATAACCATTGCGGTTATACCTTTAAGTGGGAGTGTGAAGCTATGCCTTTGTGAGGTTTTCACCTCCGTATGGGCTAGTGGATTGCTTCCGGGATACATCCGTACCTATGATTTCGTTAGATTTTCATCTCCGCATGGTCAAAGGGAAATGTATTCCCCTGAATTGAACTGGATCCATATGAGCCTATAATGGGTGAGGATTGAGGAATCTGATGGTTCAGGTACCCTTTCTCTAGAACCGAGCCACATATAGTGAACCTTGAGAGTCCACCTTAGGTAGAACCTTGCCCAAGTTTAGTGGTCACACAAATAGGTACTTTATTTGTTATTTATTTCTCCTGTACTAATTTGTTTTGTTTTGTTTTGTTTATGACTGCATTGCATTACATCATCATAGAAGGGAGGTGTTGATTCATATTTGATTGCTAAATAGAATAGTTTGTCATAAGAAAACGAATTTCCTGATAAAGTGGATTATAATACGGTTGTCTGAATTGACGGAAGAAGGCTGACAGTTCATGGAGAAAAACAAGTCTTTACCTGAAGATTCAAGTCGATAAAGATTGTTTGAGAGTCGTCACGTCTTGATTTTCTTAACGGAGCTAATCAATGCCGGGAGGATAATGAGTCGTAGCCTGGATCAAGCAAAGAAGAGCTAGTGGAGGCATTTATTGGAGGCGTGCGAGATTTGGATTTCACAAAGAAAAGGGATCGGTGTCTTCGCCTGGAATATGAAAGCAAGGCCGTATATATAATCCGTTTTATGTAAAGGAATTTGTTTTCTAGAAAAGTTGTTCTAATGGAATTAAATTCAAAATCAACACTTCTCTTTCTTTTGCATTCATCCCATGCATTTGCATTGCATTGCATCATTTCATCATTTGCATTAAATTTTCATAAAAGGGTCCCTAATTAGTTGAAATCATTTCAGTTAATCTGGAAACCAGTAAAAACTTAACAACCAAGAATCATTACGGTACCCGTGCTAAGACAAAAGATATGGATCAAAGATTGGAAAGACTTGAATAACTTCAAAGAGAGATGCAAGACCAGTTACGAATACAGATGCAAGAGCAATTAGCGAAGATTAGGCAGGATATGAGAGATCTGGTGCTAGAGTCTCAAGGGAATATGTTAAATCAGTTGTCTCAATTGTTGACAAAAGGGCTTGAAGAAAGGAAAAATTCCATGATCAATACTGGGAAGGACAATGAGGAGCCTCTCTACCCTCCGGGTTTCACCCCGAAAAATGTTCAGACATATCCGCAAGGTGTACCTATTATTAAAACTCAGCAATATCAGGCCGGTGCCTCTACATTGGTGGAGTACCCAATAGGTTCAGGCTCCAATCCGGGGGGCAATCCAACCAATCTTGAAGTCCCTGATTTAGATGAAATGGTAAAAGCAGAGAGGGAATTGCTAAGACAACTTGAGGATCAGTATAGGTGGTTGGAGGAAAAATTGAAAGCCATGGATAATGTTGACTTCTGCTGGGGGATTGACGCTAAGGATCTGAGTTTGGTTCCCGATCTAATACTCGCACCAAAATTTAAAACTCCAGAGTTTGAAAAGTACAATGGGACTAGTTGTCCTGAAGCACACATCACAATGTTCTGTCGAAGAATGACAGGATATGTTAATAACAATCAATTGTTAATCCATTGCTTCCAAGATAGTCTGATTGGGTCAACAGCTAAATGGTACAATCAGTTGAGTCGTGCTAAAATCAATTCACGGAAAGACTTAGCATAAGCTTTTAAGAAACAGTATAGCCATGTAACAGACATGACACCCGACAGAATTACCCTGCAAAGTATGGAAAAGAGACGAAATAAGAGCTTCAGGCAATATGCCCAAAGATGGAGAGAGATAGCAACACAAGTCCAACCGCCGCTTTTAGAAAAGGAGACTGCGATGCTTTTCATCAATAGTCTAGAAGCCCCGTTCATTGGCTATATGTTTGGAAGCGCTACTTTAAGCTTTTTAGATATAGTAATGTCCGGTGAGATGATTGAAGATGCGATAAGAAATGGGAAAATAGATATGGGAGAAAATGTCAAAAGGTCAACCCCTGGAAACAAGGAAAATGAAGTGAACATCGTGAGCATGCCTTCCAAAATGGTTAACATAGGCTAGCCAAGGGATATAACCACTAGTTATCAGAGAGAATTTGAATGACATATCTAAAGAGAGGTCTAGAGAATAAAAGTTTCCAAACCCTTATGTACTTGGGGGCGTTTTAAGCAATGGGACTATGGAAGAGATCCTTGTATTTTTAGAGCTAATCTAGAGTAATGTTCAAAACGCACTTGTTGCTTTTAGCTTAGGGGCAATAAGAATCCTTTTGTGAAATAGGCTTGTGTCCAAAATTTTTATTTTAATAAAATGTATTCTTTTGAGTAAATATTCTTTCATTCTTTTTATATTATTTTGTTCTTTGGACTATTTTTTTAAATATACTTTCATTCTTCATTCATGATCATA
Organism: Gossypium hirsutum; assembly: GCF_007990345.1. Classification (NCBI taxonomy): domain Eukaryota; kingdom Viridiplantae; phylum Streptophyta; class Magnoliopsida; order Malvales; family Malvaceae; genus Gossypium; species Gossypium hirsutum. Next base: position 94,097,403 of record NC_053426.1, on the reverse strand, counting down.
CCATATAAATAATTGTCCTTAAAACCATTTATTCTTTAGAATTTTCCTTTGTACCTACAATAGGTCCCCAGATATCAACGACATGAGCAACACTGTAACTGACTCCCTTTTGGGGTGAGATACATGTTTAAGTGAATCTCAGAACTTTGAAGATGACAGAGATTGTGATTTATTTCTTGATTTGTTAAGGACGGTAGAACTTTGTATCCAATCGTGCTAGGTATGATGCTGCATATCTTTGAAACGAGAGAATTTTAATAGTTAACTTGAACTATTCACACATTTTACAGAATCATGCTTTGAAAGATCTTTTTTCTTAAAATATTTGATATAAGGATAGCATCGGATCAATTTGGTACCAATTTTTGGGCGTAATGAGGGTGCTCACCCTTCCTTATACGTAACCGGCTCCCGAACCCATTTTTTAAATTTTTGTGGACCAGAATTATTTTAAAATGTTTTATTAGGTGATCCAATCACACCTAAACAAAAGATTGGTGGCGACTCCACACTCAATTTTAAAAGTCGATCCCCGATTTTTCCTAACTCGAAAAAATGGTTTCGACAATACCCAAAACCAGGTTTGTTAACCATACTAATGGCTAACTTTATATTCATTTCACGTTAACATTTACTTTATTAGCTTATACATGCCATTGATTTCCAAAATAAAGTTTCTTTATATACCGAAATCTTGAGGTTGATAATGTGATGTGTCTCCGACCAAATCCGACCTCCGAGCTCTTAACACTACAAAATAGGGAAAAAGGAAACGGGGTAAGCACTTCGTGCTTAGTAAGCTCATGCAACAAGAATTATACTTACCTAATATTTTCAATACAATACAATAAACATTCATATATTCATTCAATGCATTATTACCCTAATATGCACAAACTCAACATTCAAGTTAGTACAATAATTTTGATGTACCAATAATATATACCATGATTGATGAGCTCATCAATATCATAATTTCCATTTCCTTGTTATTTTTCCATATTTATCCCGTTGAATTTATCAGAATTTTGATGGATTTTCAGAGGTACACTTTTAGTGTACAATTCTGGGTCCGTCAATTCATATTCATGTGCGCACATTTCCATTTCAGAGAGCACACTCCTGCGAACCTCAACCTTGCAGTGGGATTACCAGTCCAGGCTAAATCCCCTGCAATATAAACTCATAGAGTATTTTTGGGATTACCAGTCCAGGTAAAATCCCCTGCAATGACAATTACTCTAATGAGTTTGGATCTGAATTACCAGTCCAGGCTAAATTCAGACCCTAATTCGAATTACCCGTCCGGGCATCCATTTTACACATATTCTTCGAGAGGGCTATATCAAGATAGAATCACCCGTCCGGGCTAGATCCTTTTTACCGTCAATTCCTTTTCAGAAATCCATCGAATTTTCCTTTCATTCAACCGGGATTTCTTCCCATTTTATCAAATATATCAATGTTTCATTAATTTTCATACAATGAACATTCAAATCATATTTACATCAATAACATACAATCTCAAGCATTTAAGAACATAATTCAAGTTACACGAACTTACATTGATACTTGTTTGTAAACAAAAAAAAAATCTACTAATCCCGAACTTTTTCCTTTCCTCGATCTAGATTCATATTTGAATCTTCTGGATCTAAATAAGTAAATTTAATTATCAATTTAATACATTTCATGTTCATATGCAACATTCTCTATAATTCAACTATTATTATTTATAGTTTATTCAAAGCTATCTATTTGAGTCATAGTCACTAAATTATTTATAACTCGAGCTATGGAACTCCAAATTAAGATCCGTTAATTTTCTCTGAAACTAGACTCATATATCTTTTTACTAAAAAATTTTCAGAATTTTTGGTTTAGCTAATAAGTACAGTTTATTCTTTAAAATCACCCCTGTTCTGCTGTCTGACAGTTCTGACCCTTCTTCACTAAAAATTAATTATCTCTTCATACAAGATTCAAATGATGTTCTTGTTTGTTTTTCTTAAAAATAGACTCATTCAGAATTTTATACATATAAATTTAATCCCATAATTATTTTTTTTCAACTTTTTATGATTTTTCAAAGTCAAAATAGGGGAATCCGAATTCATTCTGACCTTGTCTCTCAAAATTTACAAATCCATTGTTTACACTATTTCTTCTATGAGAAACTAGACTCAATAAGCTTTAATTCCATATTTTTTGAATCTTCTAATTCGATTTCTAAAACTTATGGTGATTTTTCAAAGTTAGTCTACTGCTGCTGTCCAAACTGTTTTTGTGCAAGCTGTTTATTACCATTTTTCCTTTAAGCTTTTAATAAATGATAATTTCGTCCCTACTCAATTAGCCTCTCAATTGAGCTGATTTTTCTCAATTAACATTTTATTCTATCACCTTAAACTAGTTTACAACCTTTAGGAATCAGAATTTCAGCAATAGACTTTAATTCCAAGCATTTTCACAATTAGGTCCTAAAAATCAATTTCTATTGAAATTACCTAATAAAATCATCTCATAAACAAATTAAAGCTTTAATTTTATTCTATTTCATCATAAACTTACAGCACTCAACCATGGTGGCTTTCAATTTCATCCATGAAATCAAAAACTAATGAATTTAATAGTAGGACCTAGTTGTAAAAGTCTTAGAAACACAAAATTACAAGAAAAAGGCAAGGATTAACTCACTTGGTGCAAAAATTATGGAATACCAGCTTAGAGAAACCTCCTATGGCATTTTTAGCTGCTGGAATTGAAGAGAAATGAAGAGAAATCTAGATATTTCCTATTTAGTCCTAGTTTTATTTAGTTAATTTTGTAATATTCCAATTTTGCCCTTAATTTATCAATTTTTCTGCTGATTTCATGCCCTTTCCGTCCAGCCCAAATAAATTTTGGGTCTAATTGCCTTTTAAATCCTTTCTCATTAGACTCTTAAGCTATTTAATCATTCTAGCAACTTTTACACCTATTACAATTTAGTCCTTTTCATTTAATTGTCTACCTAAACATTAAAATTTCCTAACGAAATTTTAATACCACATTACTAACATTTCATAAATATTTATAAAATTATTTTTTACTCGGTTTTAAGAGATAGAGGTCCCGATACATTGTTTTTACCCAATTTCTTCAATAATTTCTTTTTCTAACTAACTACTAAATCGGTAAATTTTTTCTATCAATATTTTCATACGATTTTCCTATCATATCAATTTTCATGCAAAAATATTGAAATAAATTTCTCTTTAAATCAAATTTGTGGTTACGAAACCACTATTCCGATAACCTTGAATTTAGGCCATTACACACCATATCACAGTGCAGCAAAGGCATCCAAAAAGAAAAAAAAAGTAAAAAAATAGAAAAATAGAAAAAGAAAAGCAATAAAACAATAAAACAAAGGTTATAGTGAAAGACGACCAAGCCTTGTAAGGATTGGCATAAAGAAGTTATCATTTACCTTCTATACTTATCGAACGTTGGCCAGGACCTTCGCTGGGGCAATACATTGCTCATTGGTTTATAGGATAGAAACGATTTTGAAGACGAGATTCTTTGTCTCTGATTCTTGTCAGCGTTGAAGTTAGATAGGGCAGAATAAATCTAAGCTCGATATGATCAGTTGAGTTTGAAGAGAGGAGATTCTGTCGTGGTCCAATGCACCAGAAATGAATGATATGAGAAAATTGCATGAGGGGAACTTGAAATTGAAGAAGATCCTTCCTATACAAGAGGGACTTTAAAGGAAGAAATATGTTAAACTAAGGGGGACCTTATGTAGTAAAGAAGGCCTGTTCTGGAGGAGCATTGATATTGACCAAAAGGATTTGCCCAGTTTAGGGGGTTCAAAATGCAGTCAAAGAGTATTCTACCTAAAATGGGAGAGGACAAGGTGAAAACTCGTAAAGAGCGCCTTGAGACCTTAAAAAAAAGAGATCGAAATGAAAAAATCAAAATCAAAACAAAAAAAAAGAAAATTAAAAAAAGAATAAAAAAAAGAAGAAAGAAAAGGAGAGGCCAAGGCGAAATCCTGTAAAGGACGCTTTGAGACCAAAGGGGATTTGAGTTGAAAACCTGAAAAGGGAGGCTCAAATTTGGATCAAAATAGGGCACACAGTAGTCTTGCTATGCCTTAATTAATAATGAAAGAAATATGTTACGTATTGGGGCATCAACAAAGTACTCCAGATCCTCTAAACACAGATTGAGCTCAGAATGGTCCTCAAGAAGTTGACACAGAAAAGCTCAAGCTACGATATCTGGGGCACCTAGCTTTCTATTTTTACCCATTTTTTTGTTAATCTTTGATTACCTTATTCTTTTCAGGTCATGTCCCAATAAAGTTCTTTCTTAGTTATATTTGCTTGTTTTTTTCGAGCTATGTTCTCAATTAATTCCTTTCTTGTCCATGATTATGATCTTTTTCAAACATTTTGCATTGAAATAATGATTTTTGGACTAATAATACTTTCATAAAGAGAGTTTTGCATATTACTTTGGAAAGTTTCTAAATAATATAGGAACCTGAAACAGAACTATTGTTCAAAACTCACCAAGCTTAAGGGTTGGAAATATTTAAACCCAAATTGAGGTTATCTCTTTGGATTTTCTGTCAAAGATATTAATTAGTGTTATAATCCCAGCAAAGAACGAGTAATGGGGTTATTCTCGAGAAAAGGAAAATGGTATTCTGCATTCATGCAGATATCAGGCATATACATCTGTTCATTACACCCAGGAAATGGTGTAACAGATCAAATTGATTGAAGATGATACAAATCCTATACCGCTGAGTTGCCGCAGGATGGGTAGAAGGAATCAAATGATTATTCCCTGAAGTTGCAGTGGGACGTTCAAACTTTATGTCCCAGAAGTTACGGTGTAAAGGACTCTGAAATTACAACGGGGCAGGCTTGCTAAGCAGAATTTGATTGTTTCTTTGAGTTTTTTTTGTCAAAAATACCAACCGATCAAGATGGCAGCATAATAAATTAGTGATAGTGCCCTGGTGAACAACGAGCGATGATACCTTAAACATTTAAAAAAGAAAAAAAGATCATTTAAAAAAGATCATTCTCATTTTTGCATTCATATATCATTCATAACACATCTAGTTAGAGCATTTGATTCATTTCGATCATAGCGTCCTAATTATTTGACATCACATTACATCTAGTTAGGAGCATTTAATTCATTTTTATCATAGCGTCCTAATTATTTGACATAAGCATCACATCTAGTTAGGAGCATTTGATTCATTTCGATCATGGCATCCTAATTATTTGACATAAGCATCAAATCTAATTAGGAATAGTTGATTCATTTTGATCGTAGCATCCTAGTTATTTGGCATAAGCATGATACATGAAACCGAGTCTACAGGACATGTCCAAGAGGACGGTGTAGTACATCGGAGAAGTCAGATCTTATATCCCTGAAGTTGCAGCAGAATAGATCGAAGATTACAAATCGTATCTCCCTGAAGTTGCAGTAGAGTAGGTTGAAATGACGGGTCTTATCTCCTTGAGGTTGTAGTGGAGCAGACCAAAGACAACAAATCTTATCTCCATGTATCGGCAATGGAGCAGATTTAAGCTGCCAGCCTTATCTCACTAAAGTTGCAGTGGAGCAGGCTCAATATACAAGTCTTATCTTCCTGAGGTAGCAAAGAAGCAGACTGAAGATTTAAGATCTTATCTCCCTAAGCAGTTGTGGAACAGATCGAAGATGGTGAATCTTATCTCCATGTATCGGCAATGGAGCAGATTTTACCACTGGCCTTATCTCTCTGAGGTAGCAAGAGAGCAGGTTGACGATTGCAGTCTTATCTTCCTAAGGTAGCGAGGAAGCAGCCTGAAGATTGAAGATCTTATCTCCCTAAGCAGTAATGGAGTAGATCGAAAGAGGCAAATCTTATCTCCATGTATCGGCAATGGAGCAGATTTTAGCCACTAGCCTTATCTCTCTAAGGTAGCAAGAGAGCAGGTTGGAAATGGTAGTCTTATCTTCCTAAGGTAGCAAGAAAGCAGACTAAAGATTGAAGATCTTATCTCCCTAAGCAATAGTGGAGCAGATCGAAGATGGCGAATCTTATCTCCATGTTTCGGCAATGGAGCAGATTTTAGCCACTAGCCTTATCTCGCTGATGTAACAAGAGAGCAGGTTGAAGATTGAGTCTTATCTTCCTGAGGTAGAAAAGAAGTAGACTGAAGATTAAGGATCTTATCTCCCTCAGCAGTAGCGGACCAGATCAAAGATGGCAAATCTTATTTCCATGTATTGGCAATGGAGTAGATTTAAACCACCAGTCTTATCTATCTGAGATAGCAAGAGAGCAGCGGTGAAGCAGATCGAAGATGGCGAATCTTATCTCCATGTATTGGCAATGGAGCAGATTTTAGCCACTAGCCTTATCTCTCTAAGGCAGCAAGAGAGTAGGTTGGCGATCGTAGTCTTATCTTCTTGAGGTAGTAAGGAAGCAGACTGAAGATTGAAGATTAATGTTTTCTTTGGTTTTGGTTTTATTTATTTTTATTTTATTTTTTTCAAGTGGAGTCGCCAAACTGTCGAAACTATTTTTTATTTTAAAAACAATGGGGATCGATTTTTTAAAACCAAATGTGGAATCGCCACCAATCTTTTTGTTTAGGTGTGATTGGATCACCTAATGAAACATTTTAAATCAATTTTGGTCTACACAAATTCAAAAATGGGTTTGGGAGCTTGTTACGTATGAGAAAGGGTTAGCCCCTCACTACGCCCAAAAATTGGTACCAGATTGATTAAGTGCTGTCCTTATATCTAGGGTTTTAGAAAATTTTGAAATATGGTTCCCTTTTAAAAACATTTGAGTGATTCAAGCTGGTCATCAAAATTCTCTCGTTTCAAAGGTATAAAGTATTACACCCAGCATGATTGGACATGATCATTTATACCTTTGATAACACGATTGATTTTTGACTCCCAAAAACTCTTAGATCAAAAATTACAAGAGGTTGTCCAAATATTTAGTCCAACGAAAAAAATAGAAACTCAGCACGGTAGGGCGCGATTTATCGAATTTCTAAATACTGAACATTGCCTTATTGTAGAATTTTTTAAGAAAAAGGATTTGTAAACTCAAAACATATTAATTTACTTGAAATAAGATGGAAAAATTGATTTTAACGAATTGGAAATTATAAAGCGATATTTGCAAACCAAAAAGGAAAAAAAATAAAACATGGGATAACATGCATGCATAAAATACGATGATTGATGAATAAAGATAATATAACCTATTTAATCAACTAACAAAACAAACAATAATCTAAGAAAAGTGTAACCAATTATTAAGCATGGATGGAGAAAAATTGATATAACAAATAAAATAATGAATAAATAAATTGCAACAACAATATATATATAGCATCATATAAAATAATCAAAGCAAAATGTATAAAACAAAATAGCAATTAGAAGCTAATGTGATATAAGACAATCTTGAAATAATGATGAATTAATGAACACATAATACACATAATATATGAGTTGATAAATTTGCATAAAAAACTAGGGATATATAATTATTAAAATAAATATTGTAGAGTGAAGACATTTGAATTAAATAATGTGCAAAATGTTAAGAAAATGTTTATTCAAAATTGACAATATATACATAATAAAAAATAACTTAAATAATACGTAAGATACGAAAGGATAGTAAAAATACATAATAAAATATAATCCTAGGAGATAAACTATACACATAATAGTACATAAATAGATTTGGAAGTAATTATATGTAAAAATAATGTAGAGTTAATAATGCATATAAAATTAAATTAATTTTACCATGAATATAATAGATTTTAAAAACATAATTATGTATATAAATAAACTTAAAAGAATCATATGTATAAAATAACATAGATTTAATAATGTATATAGATTAAAATTAATTTTATCATGAACCATATATATATACATAATAATATATAAGATTGTTTGTGTGAAATATTATACAAAATATAAAACAATACGATATAAAAACTTATAATAATGGTTTTAAAAAACAAAATAACATCATAACAGTAGCTCAAAATGTAAAAATAAGTAAACATGAATTTTTTTTAAAAAATGAATATTAAGTGGTCTTTAAAAATAATAATGAAAGGTATAAAATAAAATAAAAAACTCAATTAGAATACAATTAAAGCAAAAGGGATAATTTATAAATAAAATAAACTTTTGCAATTAAAATAAGGACCAGAGCGCAATGGGTGCAAATGTAAAGGGATCAAATATGAAAATACCCCAGATCCCAAAATACTGCGTTGAGGCGCGGGTTAAATTGCAACAGTGCACAGATTCTAGGAAAATTTAAAAAACAAATAAAACATTAATGGAAGCCAATTTGAAAATCGGTGTGAAGGGGAGGATCAATCACGCAATTAACCCTCCATGGTCAAACACGGGGATCTCATCCAGGTACGGGTCGGGTCATTGGATTTTGACTTCCAAACGACATCATTTTTTAGACCATTGGAATTGGTTTATACGGCGTCGTTTCTTCTTCTTTATAAAGGCCAAACAATGCCATTATTCAGCCAACCTAACACCACAACCCTAGCATCCCCATTCTAATCCTTTCAGCTGAACTTTAACCTCCTTTTAGCACCAACGCCGATCTGCCTCCGCAATCGACGATCGGTACATTTGAGCCTTGTAATGATAATTTTCAGCCTTGAGATCCCTCTTCCAACTTCGATTTCAACAAAGCAAAGAGGAATCTATGGCAACTTTGCAAGGTAAGACCTCGCCTCTCTTTCTCTTTTATTTTTTAAAAGCAACAGAAAATGATTGAAAAAGAAAACGAGATAATTCTATAGAAAAACTAAAGCGACTATTAAATAAAGAAATTACCTTAAAATATTTGCTTTCGAAATGCTCTTTTTCTGATATTCAGTGTGCGTAAATTTGAAAAAGAAGTCCCAATTACAGTACACAATTGGCTTTATATAACCTATTTACAGCATAAATAAAAGAAAAATAAAATTCTATTTTCTTGCTGTCATTTAATGGCTTTTGTTATTTGTTGTTCTTGTTGCAGGTATGAAAATCGTGGTGCTACTAACATGGCGAGGCCGTTCGTGAAGGCTGCAGTGCAAGGGAACCCTAGGGGTTCAGAAGTTTCAATTTGCCCGGGCCATTTGGGCCGTTTTAAGATTGGGCCTTATTTAAAATTTGGGCTTCAATTGTATTTGGGTTGTTGTAAAATGGAATATGGAAATTTATTGGATTTTTATTATTTTTGTTTTATTTTTTTGGTTTTGGTTTTGGTGTAGGCCCAGGGGAAATGGTCCTATTACAGCTAAAAATGGTTTCGACAAGCGCAACCCGAATCTGGCCGAGAATTTGTGGTATACAGTGATGTCTCACATGTTGGTTTAGGTTGTGTACTAATGCAAGATGAAAAGGTGATTGCTTATGCATCACAACAACTAAAACCACATGAAGTTAACTACCTAAAGCACGATATCAAGTTAGCCGCAGTTGTGTTTGTTTTGAAGACATGGAGGCACTACTTATACGGTGAAAAGTGTATTATTTACATCGATCATAAGAGTCTCAAGTATTTTTTGACTCAGAATGAGCTAAATCTCCGGCAACGATGCTGGGTTGAATTACTTAAGGACTACGATTGCACAATTGAGTATCACCCGGGAAAAGCTAATGTGGTAGCTGATGCCCTTAGCCTTAAAGCTATGGTTGATCTGAGAGCGATGTTCGCTCATTTAAGTTTAGTAGAAGATGGAGTATTATTGGCTGAACTTCAAGTTAAACCGGATTGGATAGAACAGATTCAAACTAAACAGTTGAACGATGAACTTTTAATTCAACATATGTCGCTTGTTGGCTCAAACGAGAATTCTGATTATAGTTTGAACTGTGACGATGTATTGTGTTTTAGAGCTGGATTTGCGTGCCTAATGATAAAGAATTGAGGTGTTCGATCTTACAGAAGGCTCATTATAGTCCTTATGCTATGCACCCGGGTGAGAATAAAATGTATCAAGATCTACAAAAACTATATTGGTGGCCTAGACTAAAACGAGATGTGGTCACTTTTGTTCCACACTGTTTGACGTGTCAAAAAGTTAAAGCCGAACACCAGTTACCTTCTGGTTTGCTACAACCAGTTAAAATTCCATAGTGAAAGTGAGAGCGAATAACTATGGATTTTGTTACGGGTTTACCTTTAACCACTACTAAGAAAAATTAAATTTCGGTCATTGTTGATTGATTGACCAAGTCAGTTCATTTCATTCCGATCCGAACGGATTACTCTTTACAGAAATTGGCTAAGCTAGACTACATAGAATTCCAATATCGATCATTTCAGATAGAGATCCATAGTTTACGTCCCGATTCTGAAAGAAACTTCATGAAACCCTAGGCACTCGACTCAATTTCAGTACTGCTTATCATCCTCAGACTGACGGTCATTCGAAGTATATTATTCAGATTCTCGAAGACATGCTTCAAGGCTATATGATAGATTTCAAAGGTAGCTGGGAAGAATACTTACCGTTAGCGAAATTTGAATACAACAATAGCTTCCAGGCCAGTATACAGATGGCACCGTATGAAGCTTTATATGGTCGTAAGTGTCATACCCCGTTGTGTTGGACGAAATTAGATGAACGCCGAGTATTAAGTCCTAAGTTGGTGTCCGAGACTGAGAATACTGTGAAAATAATTCGTGAACGATTGAAAGCTGCTTTGGATCGCCAAAATTCTTAGGCGAATTTAAAAAGGAAGGAAATTGAGCATTTTGTTTGTGAACAGATTTCTTGAAGGTGTTACTATAGAAGAAGGTTCTCCGATTTGGACGTGAGGATAAGTTAAGTCTGAGATACATTGGACCTTATCATATACTAAAACGGGTTGCACTTGTTGCCTATTAGCTAGAATTGTCGCCAGAGTTGGATCAAATTCATAATGTATTTCATGTCTCAATATTAAGACGATATCGATCAGATCTGTCGCATATTATTACTGTCGACGAGGTTGAACTGCGACCTGATTTAACCTTTGAAGAGGAACCTGTACAAATATTAAACCGTGATGTTAAAGTGTTAAGGAAGAAAGTCATTCCTCTGGTTAAAGTCTTGTAGCGGAACCACGGTACCGAGGACGCCACATGGGAACCGGAAGAATTTGTTTAACAACAGTATCCGTATTTATTCGATTCAGGTAAAATTTCGAGGCCAAAATTTCTTTTTGGGGGAGAGAGTTGTAACGCCCAAAAAATTTTAAGTTTTAACTGGGAAAAATCTGCAGTAATTAATTTCTGTATTTGTGGTTCTGTGTTCTGTTTCTGAGTTTAAAGTCTAGGGTTCAAATCGCATTATTAAAGTTTTATTGTAAGTTTTAAAACAACCTATAAGCAAGCTTTGCCCGCTTAAGTTCAATCCGATGTGTTATTGTGACAAGAATGAGTCTACTAGTTCACTGGTTAAGTATCTTTCTGTATTCTGTTTGGTACCGAGTTCGAATCCCATCGTATGTGTTGGAGGGTATTATTTTTGGCTATTGCCGGATGAATCTAAAAGTTTTTTATTTTCTTCTTGTATGTTACTTTTCCTCTTTTCTTTCTTTCTTTTGTTTTTTTTTTATTTTACTCTTTTGTACTTTGATTTTCTCAAATTTTGAAACAATTCGGTGCTGTTTGTTAAGTCGTCGGAATATTAAGAGTAAGTTTTTTCGTCTTCTACTTTCAATACAAGTCTGTGATGTTAAAGAAAGTTGTCGAAATGGTTTAGTCGAAGTAGGTTTTATCAAGTGGTGAAATGTTGTTAATTGATCGTTTGATTGTCTTGTTTAGGCAATAATATTGCAAAAGACGCTAACCCTCTGTGTTAGTACGATATATTTACGTCTCGAACGAGGTGAGTGTATGAGTTGGAAGAGGTTAATGTCGAAATTCTCGACAAGTTGATGTTAGATTAATGTGGTGAGAATGTGGAATTGATTGTGAAATTTTGTTGTGAAATGATTAATTAGAGTCTGAAAAGTCTCCGAAACAGTTTCTGACAAAGTGAAATCAGGTGCGTAACGAAATTCTCAAGTTTCGCAAGTTTCAAATCGCCAAAAATGGTGGCTATCAACGTCACATGGCCAGTACACAGGCGTGTGGTCAGGCCGTGTGAGCCATACGGGCATGTGACAGGCCGTGCGATCGGTCGTGTAACTCACTGTTTGTCAAATTAGGACCACACGGGCTTATACCCGTGTGAACCCTACACTATTTGACCGTGTAACTCTATATTTATGGATCAAGGACCACACGAGCCAGCATACGGGCGTGTGCTTCGAACATGTGAGTCACATGGGTAAGGACACGGTCGTGTGTCCAAGCCGTGTAACTCTCTGTTATTGTTTGGAAGCACAGGGTACACAACACGGGCGTGTAACAGGCCGTGTGAGTCATACGAGCAAGGACACGACTGTGTGTCCAGGCTGTGTGACATTCATTGTGGTTTAGGAACCCATTTTACGATCGTAATCTTTGTTGTGATTGCTATTGATTATCTGTGACTTGTTTGATATGAAATGAGATTCAATGAGAAACTATTGTTAATGTACAAATGATATCTGGTTGTTAAATCTGTGAATGTAATGTGAAATTATGTGTTCTAAATGTGTTGGATTGGAGAAGTGCGAAGAAGGGAGTATTCTGTTCTGAATAGTGGTTTAACCATTTTTTGATTGAATCTGAAATTGGCGTTTAACGCAAAATGTGTTAGCATCTATGATGTAATTCTGTAACGTGTCAAATTGACACATTACGGTGTGAAGGGATGGATGGACACTGAACATCCTTAATGGTGTGTTGGGTAGGTCGGAGATGGTGTGTAGTGGTTGGAAACTAGGATAAACTGTTGTGAATCTGTTCTTCTATCGGTTTAGGCATGATGATAAACTGCTACTACTCATATATGTTATCTGAGTATATCTGATCTGCTCTATATCGAGGTTGTGGATATTAGAATTGTATAACCTTCTGAATAAGATCACTTCGTGATCGTATTAAGTTGAATTACTTATTCTTCGTTACACATTGAGTTCAAAACTCATTTTGTTATGTTTGACTTTCAGGTGACCCACCGAACTAAACCGAATCGATATCGCGGCAGCTCGGTCATCTTTATTAATTTATGATGCTTAATATGAGATTATGTTGTTAATATGTTATGGATCTATAATGTTTGAGCACCAAAATCTTTCTGGTGACTATTTGAAGTTCTATAATTAGGATTATCTATCCTATTAACTTGTTAACGATTGGTATGGTGTTTGTAACTCTCTAAACTCGGTATGGACATCCAGGCCGGGGTTAGGGTGTTACATTCTTTTTTTTCTTTTTTTTTTCGAGTATTCTCTGAAAAGGTAAATGACTAAGTGGCAATGAAATACGCTTTATTGCTTCATTCCCATGGGCAAAAATCAAATCTCCAATCACATAATGAAGGAATGAGGTGAGTAACTGTCACACCATATCTCGATGTTTGTTATTAATTTTATATTTTATTGTATTTATATTAAAATGCAAGTGTTTTTTAATTTTAGGTGGGAATGACAAGGGTGTTGGAGATTCAATGTTGAATATTTACATATGTGAAGTGTGTCTAGAATACATATAGGGATTGAGTTTCATGATTTGCACGAGATTATTACATTTTTACATGTGTTGATCTCAAAATATTTTATGTATAAAATGTACAGCGACCAAGTCCAACCCGACCAACTCCCTAATAGTGCCACCACTCTCTTTTATTTATTTTTATTTTTATTTTTATTTTTAAATTTTTGGTTGTTGACATAAGGAAATTGTTTTAAAATATTTGTAAATGATTCCGATGCTATTTATGAAAATTTTATTTTATTTAGTATACCAAATAATAGTCCACCTTCAAAATAGATAATAAATTTTGTTGCTTCTTCCAAATTTCAGATATAGAATGTACCATAAACAGAGTCTCTTTATTTATATGTTACACCATTAATGGTCGGGTGGGGCTTATACAATATTCTTAGATTAATTTTTTAAGTTTGGGTTTGATTCGAAAAATGAATTTACTCTTTTATTTAAGTTCGATCTAATTTAAGAAAGATAAATTTGTATTCGACCCTACTCGTCCATATTTAATTTTTTTAGATTAATTTTTTATTTAAAAATATTTTTTAATATAATGCACCAAATGTACTAAAAAAGACTAAAATAAAAATTTTCTAACACATTAAAAAATATTTATATTAAAAAAGCACTACCATAAATATAACAAATATTTTATTATTTAAAAAAATAAAAAAATATAATCAATATTTTATTGTATTAAATATAATTTTTAAAATTTTAAATTTTGGATTGAGTTATTTAGTTGAGTAAATCTTTTTTCAAGTTTTGTATAATGAATTTAATTATTATTAGGTTAGTGATTTATAAATACATATTATTATTATTATTATTATTATAATTATTATTTAACATATATAATTAATACAATATTTTTTATACTAATATATTCAGACCGAGCCCGGTTGAGTATAGGCCAAAAAATCTTACCCGAAGGCCAACTCATATAGAAAGTGAACCTTAAATTTTAACTAAACTCATTTTTTAAATTTCGTATTTTATCTAAACCTTTCCATTTTTTGAACCAACCTTTAAATTTGAACGGTTACATTCAACCTCTACTAATGGATAATATATAAATCATGTAATGGAAAACCATATTAATTTGCAAACAACCATAGGCGTTTCAAGTTAATAATTTTGACCATAATGAAAAATAATGAAAAATAAAAATATATAATAAATGTAATAAAATCATTCTTTTCACCCCACTAAAAAAAGTCATTAAACAAATATTAACTTATGTGACACCCATCTATTATACCGGTGAAAGAAAATTTATGTAGAAAATACATATATTTAAATGAATAATAGTTTTCTGAAAGAATGATAATAGAAAATGAATTATGTGAAAGTTATATATAATTTAATTAAATAATAGTTTTTAAAGATATTTTCTTAAAATATTTATATTATATGACAAATTAAATATACAAATATTCATATTGTATTAAGTATAGATTCATAGGAAAAAATTGTTTTTTAAGATAATTTTTAATTGAATTTGTATTACTACGCTTAAGCGAAAGAGTATGTAAATGAATTTATATTTAAATGAGAAGTGAGAGGTTTGAGTGATAATGTGTATAGTGTTTGGTGAGTTAAAAGGGGAATGATGAGTAATAATTTTGATAGATGAGATGTGATGGAGGGAAGTTAATACTGATGGTTTGAGGAAAAACAAAAAGATTTTAATATAAATTTTTAGAAAACAATTAAATCCACATAAAATAATTAAACATCAATTAATTTCATATAAAATAATTAAAATCAATCAACATATTTCCATGTCAATCATCGCGTATGTGGCAATATATTAAAATTTCTCAATTAATTACTATAAATGAGCTCTACCAACTTTCTTAATCGATTACATAATTTTTTTAACAATTAAGCTAAAATTTTATATAAAGTATAGATGGATAAATAGATCATTTTTAATAATATTTAATAATTGGCTTTGAGTTAATGAAAAAAACAGCCACTTTGAGAGCACTACTATGATTCCGCTTGTCATTTTGTCACTGTTGCGCCGGAAAGTAATATTTATTTTATTCCGCTTTTGCTCCTCCATTTAATCCAATTTCTCCAACATCCCCCCCCCTCCCCTCTCTACGCGCATTGCCCAAAGCAAAGTACACCTTTGTTGGGGTTGGTGTTTCTTGCAGGCATGAAGACGGTTAAAACGAAACCTCCATTGCTAAAATACTACTTTCTCACCTTCGCCTCCCTTTCATTCCTCATCCTTTTCTTCTTCTTTTCTAATCAGCGTCACCACTCCCTAACATCATTCCTCACAACCACCGCTGCTACCACCCACGCTTCCTCTGCCTCCGAGGTAGACCTCAAAATCCGACCTGGCTACACCTCCTACGACGCCTACATCCAACGCCAACTCAACAAAACCCTCAACCCAAAACTACGGAAAATATGGATGACTCGTGACTGGGACCGCAAAATCCACGTCTTCTCCAATTTCCTCCGGGAGCTACAACTCCAAAACCTCCTCTCTAACTCTTCCAAGTCCCTCTGCATCGGCGCCCGGGTAGGCCAAGAGGTCGAGGCTCTCAAACGCGTCGGCGTCTCCGACTCTGTCGGCATCGATCTCGTGCCGTCCCCGCCGCTCGTCTTGAAAGGAGACTTCCATAACCAACCATTCGACAACGAGACGTTCGATTTCGAGTTCTCCAACGTGTTCGACCACGCGCTCTACCCGCGGAAGTTCGTTGGCGAAATCGAGCGGACGCTGAAGCCGGATGGTGTCTGCGTGTTGCACGTGGCGCTGTCAACGCGTGCTGACAAATACTCGGCCAACGATTTGTACAGCGTGAAACCGTTGATTCATTTGTTCCAGAGATCGCAGCTGGTTCGGGTCCGAAAAGTTGACGGCTTCGGATTGGACACAGAGGTCATATTTCGTAAGAAGAAGGCAACCCAACGTTCTTGATTTCATTTCTGATCATCCATTGTCATTCAATCCTTGTTAATTACTGAAAAAGGAAAACAAATTCTGGGAGTATTGAGTTGTAAAATGAAAAGGGGAATGGGCCATTGAGGGTGAGTATGATAATCAAAGAACAACGGCATTGACATTGTTAAAGCAAAGCAAGTTGTGAGTTTAGATTAATTAGAAGAGTGGGGTCCTTTGACAATGATATCACCAACTCATTTCCATCTGTTCTTAAGTAAACTCAACGCAAAGCAATATATAAGGAAAATTGTATACTCTTCATCATTATAAAATTCATTTGTTTTATATAATTTTATCCTCTTTTTTTATTTCTTATATTTTAATTAGATTGAATTTGAGAGTCTTGGTGGAATGCGATTATATTACTAAATTATGTAATTGCTTGGTTAAAATGCGAATCATACTCCAACTTATGAAGCTTAGCAATACTACACCCATGCAACTTAATTCTCAAATATATATAGTCTAATCCTCTCTCTATCCATGCATTTCATTTTTCAAATAAGCTAAAAATATTTAAATATTTGTTTGATGGTTGATAGCAAGCTATTTTTATATGTACTTAATTTTTGTTCATTTTTTAATAGAATATTACTAAACTTGTGATTTCTTGCTTAAATTTTATTAAGGGAACAATTGGAGTGCCAAAGTTAAAAAACAAGCAAAATCCAGCTAAATTGAAACAAAAAGTAAGTTGGGGGCTAAATTAAAAATTGCAGAATTATTTTTGGGTTGATAAAAAAATCATACTTTTGACTTTGACAAAAATTACCCATATAATATAAATTGGAGTGCCTTTTGTGTTTGGGTTCTCCCAAACAAATTGGAGTGCCCAGGTGGGAAAAGGCTAGTTGGATTCCATCAAGGGAGATAGTGATTGGATTTAAACGACCCATACGGTTGAGGCAATTAATTTGAGTTGGGCTCTTCTAGATCGTAAGGCTGCCGAGATCTTAAATTACGGACGCGTGTTGTGTGGTTAGATAGTCAGTAAAGGTTGATTTGCAGGGTGTACCGAAATTAACTACACAAGGAAAAGTTGGCGGTTAAGACATCTTTGATCGATATAACCAACTTATCACTTGGAAGGAAAAGTTCACTTTTAAGGATCACTCGAGTCCGAAATATTCCGAGTCTAAGGCTAAGACGTATTTGATTATCTAATTTAATTTCAGTTATTTAATTTTGGTTTTATAATTTAATTATTATTTTGTTCAATTTATATTTTTAAACTTAATCAGCTAAAACCCCTTCATTTTATTTTCAACTCAGCATGTTACAAGTCATGGGCACGATAACTGCCAAGAATTTGGAAGTTGTCACGCAAAAAAATGATATTAGGAATCTCAAGTCCTTATAAGATTGACCCTGCTTCTCTATACTACTGTTTAGTTTAGTTACAGCGTAGGAAATTTGTATTTGGTGGCCTTGACAAACATCAATAGTTATATATTTATATATAGTTTTTAAACCCACTTGTTCATCATTTACTGTATCAAACAATTACCCTTATATAAAAATATAAAAAGAAAAAAAAAGAAACACATCATATTTGTTAGCCTAACTGAGTTGATGTTAGTTGATTCATGATACCAACTCATTCAGATGTTTAAACAATAGTATAGATTACTAGTCAATATTAAATAAAAGTTTTTTTAATTGTTAGCTTTGATGTCTAAAGCTTTTGATATAACAACATTTAAGATAAATTTTAAACATAATATTTTTTTTTGGCCCTCTAACTTTACAAAAAAAAATCATTTTAGTCATTCATTTAATTTTTCGTCTCTTTTAGCCCTTGAACTTACATTTTTTTTGTCAATTCACCCCAAAATGGATGGAAAGTATATGCCACGTTAGCAAAGTTAAAAAATTGTTATTTTTTTTATCCATTTTGGGGTGATTTGATAAAAACGCAAGTTTAAGGACTAAAAAGATAAAAAATTAAATGGAGGGCTAAAATGACTTTTTTAAATTTTATATGTTATACCTCCTAAGTCATTTGGTGAAAACAACAGAAATATCTTAGAAAATATTTTCAAGTCCAAAATAAATTTAAGAACACTTATTTAAATTTTTATTCATATGTTCTTGAGTAAACCAAATGCCTCTGAATATGTTTTAAACTAATTTTGACTCATTTTAGGCATTTTGGTGTGAAAGGTTTGATCCCTCCGATCTTATGGTTTATTGTATTTGAATTAAGGGATCGATCCCCAAACGTGCAGGGTTGAAAAATGTCACAAATTAAATGTTTCCAATAGCTATTTTTCATCTCTAAATGATTTTCTTGGTATAAATATATCTCAAGAACACTTCAAGACACAAGAGAGACACATCCAAGTATTGAAATCAAGAAAATTCATTCAAATCTTCATTTTCTCATAGTTTCTTAGGTGCTTATTATAATATCTTTTATCATTCTTATTTACATTCATTGAGTGAGCTAACACCTATAAATACACACCTTTGAGAGATCTTCATTGTTTACAATTTTTTTTTTGTAATTAAAGAGTATACTTAAAGATTTTTGGTAAAAAAACCTTAAGGGGATTGTAAAGAGTTTCTTGTAACACCCTCTTACCCGAGACCATCGCCGGAGTCGAGCACGAGGCGTTAACAGACTTAAATTATCACTTAAACAATTTCAAACAATTTATTTCACCTTTCGTAATAAATTGCCCATCTGCGTCACAGTTGCTAAAAAAAATCATATCTCGAGTTACAAAACTAGAAATTAAAATCCGTAAATTTTATCTAAAACTAGACTCATATATCTATTTACTAATTTTTTTCCAGAATTTTTGGTTTGGCCAATTAGTACAGTTTATTAGTTAAAGTTTCCCCTGTTTCAGTGTTAAACTGCTCTGACCTCTATTCACTACGAATCACTTTTATCTCTATACAGAATTCATGCCGTTTGTTTCTCTTAAAAGTAGACTCAATAAGGAATCTGTACATATAAAGTATGACTCCTAATTATTTTTGTAAAATTTTTAGTGAATTTCTAAAGTTAGAAAAGGGGATTCATATCGCTCTGACCCTATTCCATCAAAACTCAAATTTCTCACAAAATACAACTCATTTACCTGTTTTGTTTCTTTCATATGAAAATAGACTCAATAAGCTTCAATTTCATATTTTATTCATCATCTAATTATGTCTATAATATTTTTAGTGATTTTTCAAACTCACATCATTGTTGTTGTATGATACTGTTTTATAGCAAATTTCACCTTTTTATGAATTTCCATGGATTAGATAGCACATTAAGTATACATAACACCAAATATGATCTTGATTAGCCATTAGAATGGCTAATCATTACTAAACATTTTCTTACCACCCAATAGTCATATCATAAGATCATATACACAAAATGATTATAATGCTATACATGCCATACTCAAAATATACAAGCCACTATACCAAAATGGTCCACGGATAGTGTGAGAGAGCCTCCGACCGTTCCCAATTTCTGAGCTGGCTTGTCAAAACTACAAAGAATGGAAAGGAGGGAGTAAGCATAAATGCTTAGTAAGTTCACATGTAAATAGCAACATAATCATGCAATCCAACATAAAACATCATTTGTATAAATATCACCAAGACATTCATGTTACATTTGCATTTACTATCTTACCACGATTTCATCATACCAAGTTCTCAACCTGAGGGTTTAAGCGCATACCTGTCCAAATTTTCTCATTCACCACACTTACCAACATGTCACCTTCGTCTTAAGTATTCTCCTTATTCACTTAAGATTCACCCGTTGAACACATCGGAATATAATTTGGATACACGGATTGCATGCACATAAGTGTCATACTCGCAGCTAGACAAACTCAATAGCCTGCAAAAATTATGTAGCCAAGTTACCATGTAACCCACCCATAAGTGAACTTGGACTCAACTCAACGAGCTCGGGCGTTCGCATCCATAAGTGAACTCGGACTCAACTCGACGAGTTCGGATGCCTAGTTACATCTCATGAACTCGGACTCAACTCAACGAGTTCGGAACTCAAATATCCTAATGACATATCACTTGTATCCTAATCTATTCCCAAGGTTCAAATGGGATTTTCCTCAATCACACATCTTTGCTGTCTTCCACGAAATGTCGGAACCGATACTTGATAGCATTTCATATTTATCAAGTAGCTCATATAATTTGCATATTACTAAATAATAATCCACAAAACATAATATTTCATGATAATAATCATCATATCATATAAATAACATTACATTAGTTAAAATGAAAATTATGTTACTACATTTACACATGAACTTACCTCGGTACAAAATGTTAGAAATCGAGCCTATTCCTCGTAAACTTTATTTTTCCCTCAATCACGACTCGAATCTTGTTTCTCTTGAGCTAAAATAAAAAATTTAGCTTATTTAATACTCACATTTATTAAAGCAGTCCTTGACTCAAACTTTGGCAAAATTACATTTTTGCCCTTAAACTTTTACATATTTACACTTTTGCCCCAAGGCTCGGAAATTAAACTTCATCCTATTTTCTTATATTTTATGACATGCTGATCATTTTTCCCTTCTATAGAAACATCAAATTCTCACTCTAACATGTACTTATGAACATTAGGTATTTTTACCGATTATGTCGTTTTACTCGCTTTCACGTAAAATCGGTTAGCAAAAGTTGTTTAACACAATTTCAAGCTTCATATTCTACCATAAAACATCAAAATAAACACATTTTACCCATGGGTATTTTTCCAAATATAAACCCTAGATTAAATTATTGCTAGAATAAGCTTAATCAAGTTACCAGGACTCCAAAAGCGTAAAAAAAACATTAAAAACGGGGCTAAAATGGACTTACAATAGAGCTTGGAAGCTTTAAAAACCCTAGCTATGTCTTCCTCATGTGAAATTCGGCCAAGGGGTTGAAGATGGACAAAAATTGGCTTTTAATTTTGTTTTTAATTCATTTTAATAACTAAATGACCAAAATGCCCTTAATTAAAAACTATGGTGTTTTATCTTCCTTTAGGTATTTTTGTCCAAACTAGTATAATGGTATAATTACTAACCAAGGACCTCCACTTTAAAAACCCATTACTCACAAGTACTTAGTACCTTTGTGAACTAGAACACACATTTACAACTTTTACAATTTAGTCCTAAATATCAAACTGGACCCTCTATCGATAAAATTTCTAAACAAAATTTTCATAAAATCATGAAATAATGCCATAGACCTTAAAATGATAATAAAATAATTATTTCTATCTCGGATTTGTGGTCCCGAAACCATTATTTCAATTAGGCCCTAATTCGGGATATTACATTTCTAGTTAAGCCACAAAAAGTAAAGGGTTTTAATTTAGAAATAAAAACTAAAGGGGAGGATCTATATTAGCCTTTGAGAAAAAATAGGGATTGTAATGTTATACTTTAGTCTTAAAATGCATCAATTTTATATAGTGAATTGGAAAAAGCCTTGGTTGAGGTATGTCAAGGTAGTGGAGTAGGCAATTGGCGTCGAACCACTATATATCAATTATCCAAACTTTTCTCTCTTCACTTTATTTCTTTAGAAAAGTTAAATCCCAAATCACCCTTAACGAAATTTTTGGGCTAACTTTTGTTATCAGAGCTTGATCTCTATCAAAGATTTAACCACTAAGAGCAATCCAAAAACACCAAATAACATTTGAGTCAATGTCAACAATCATGCAAGAAAGCCATTCTATCATGTATCCTTCGCTCCTAAATGAAGAAAACCACTCCAATCGAAAAAGCAAAATGAATTTTTTTGTCTAAACATTTGATTATGGTGCTTGGAAGATTATCTCAAAAGGTCCATTAGAGATAACCAATATAACGATTCGACTTTCGTTGGTGTCAAAAAAATATAGTTTTGAAACTCCATTTTCATAAACCGAGCCCGTATGTTTATAATTAGAAGATTTACTGAGTTAATATAAAAATATATTAAAGAATGGTTAGGAAATTAAATCGAGAAAATCGCTAATTAAGCTCAAGGACTAAATTGTAAAATTCCAATCACAATTGAGTTTTAAATTGGAAAATGCTTGAGACCAAATTGAAAATTAACCAAAGGATCTAAATGGTTATTAAACCATTATTGTGAAATTAATTAGTGGATGTTGGTAGATATCCACTTGCTTATAATAAATTAAGTCAATTAGTTAAGTAATTATTAGTTAAAGGTTAAAATGTAGATTATTTAAGTTAATTACGGTCTTAATCCTAGTATAAATATCAGATTATTAGGGAGAAAGAGATGAGTGATCATCATCTCCCTTATTGCGCCGTCCAAATTGAGAAAGAAAAGAAGAAAGACCTTGTTTCGTCCTTTAGCATTCGGTCCTCAAAATTTATCAAGTTAGTGAGTAATTTTCTTGTTTTTTTTAATCAAATTTTAATCATCCAAGCTTATTTCATCACACTCATGCCTTAGATTTTGTAATTTCTAAGAGCACATCAAGTTACAATTGTTGGAGGTTGATGAAATTTAGCTTGATAGTCGTAGAAATCTAATTTGTTAACTTAAAAATTATTAAGATTATAATTGAAAATGGTGAAATTAACTTAGGATTAAAAGTTTAGTTTATTTTAGTTTATTTTGACATTAGGGGCCAAATTGAATAAATTGAAAGTTGTTAAGAAACTATGCTATAGATTAAAAGTATAAGGTCCCTAAAGCATATGAAATCAGATTTTGATCCGATGTTAAATATTAAAAATATGAGAATTTCGGATATATAAACTAAATTGAATAAAATGCAAAATATGTTTGATTATATGTTTTAATGTGATTTGGGTGAGAGCTAATACCATTTTCTAATTGAATTCTCAAACGTAGTTAAAGATGATGTCAAGCCATCCCGAGAGAAAGGAAAGGTGTGAGTCGTAAACGAGTAACGAATATGGTTTGTACTTTCATTATTTAAATTCAATACATATGTATATGTGTCGTGTTACAAACTAGATTATTTAAGGTAAGAACTCTCATTGTCTCATGATTCGGATTGTATTTGATGATATGAAATATTATGGATTTACTTGAATTGAGCATGATATGTTGGTATTACATGAAATTACGATATAAGATCATGAACATATATATGTGGTTGAAACATTAGTTACCCTATTAACTGTCTCGGGCAGAGTCGAGTATAGTTGGCATGCCATAAGATTAGTGTAAGGGATTATACTTCAGTTTACATCGATTAGGTGTGAAGCGCATATTATATTTGGACGTTCCAATGAGGTGCATATCACACAATACTTCAATTTAAACCAATGAAGTGTGGAGTGCAATTTATACTTCAAATGTACCGATGAGGCACTGGGTGTTGGATATTTTGATGCGATGGTTGGATAATTTGTGCATCCATATTGAGTCTGTATCTAGTTAATAGGGATTATAAAACATATAACATGATACATGACTTTTGATATGAAATATTGATATAGAATGATTAAAAAGTTTATTTTGGTTTTACTTTTAGCATTATTTTGGTTTAATTAGTTATCTTTGATCAACACATGTTTAAAGTTGTACTTAGTATGCATGCATGCCAGAACAATACATTTAGGACATATCACATGTTTGTACATAGTAGGAGGAGAAAACAAAGTTCAATGATATTTTATGATTTAAATTTGTTCTTCAAAATCATTTCTGTAAGAATTATTTTAAAATTCATTTAAGTAAGTGACTCTTGAAAAATAATTTGAACATTTTGAGATTTAGTTTTTAACTTTGCTTAGACAAAAATATTTGATAAACTTGCAATAATTTGAAATTTGATGTTTTAAATGCAAGTTTGTAGGACTTCTACAATTTAAATGATCAAAATTTTATTTTAATGAATTATGGACATTGGAACCATTTAGACATACTTAAAATTTGTTATAAAACTTCTCTAAATGATTTTAAAAGCTTTAAAATTATATTTTTACCATAATTGTCTATTTTGAGTCCAAATTCAAGGAAATATAAGTTTTCAATAATTGACTTTTAGTTTTGCTTATTAATTAGGTCATTTAATTACGTAAACAAATTTAATTCATTATTTGAAGGTTGTAGGAAGGGTTCAAGCTAGTTAAAATTGAGTTTTTCACTTAGTTGCCAATTTTCAAAGTAAAAAGGAGTTCTAAATATTCAAAGTTAAACTTTGTTTGATCCACATAGGTAATGTTATTTTTAGTGTAATAGGTAAATCTAGGTTCATATGGGATATAAACACATTTGTATGAAAGCATGTTTGATATATGTAACATATACCTTATATCTCAATTGCTAAGTATGAATGTCATATTTTCATATTTTAGGACACTTAGTATGGTATTCACAATTGCTTATTGCTTGAACAAAAAAGTCACCTAGTGATTTTGAGATTCAAACATGTTTGTATTATGTTCTTCTGTACTTTATACTTACTACATGTTTATACATTTGTCAACATACGTTATCGAGGTTTTAGAATTTTTTTTATAGACTTTTAAGATTGTTTAATGTATATTTTTCTACAAGGGATCGATTCCCCATTTCAATAGGGATTAATCCCACCTGCCTAGAAATGTCTCGTTTTTTGTGTATTTTGTTCACAAGGGATCGATCCCCCCAATCAAAGGATCAGTCCTTCTATTTTTTGAGCACTTTTTCAATACTTCAATCTATTCCCAAGTGCATATAGGAGTGTATATTCAAGTCACTATCTACCATACTAATTATCTTCTTTTTTAACATATTTTTATATGTCCCTAAATTAAACACCTATTTATTAAGTTGAAAACCTACCATGTGAAATTGGAAGGAAAAGCATTGAAGAAAACTCATTTATCTCTAGTATTTATGAAAATATTTTTTGCATAATAAGAAAAAAAAATCAAGTAAAAAAAAACTAGAAAGGAAAGAAAAATACCATAATAAAGCGAAGGTGGAGAGAGAGAAACTAAAGAGGAAAAGAGAAAGACAAAGGTAACTTTTTGTAGGAAGTATAAAAGAAACGTTGTTTTCCTTCCAACCTTAACGTAAAATGGTTTATTTTTAATATTTCTTTCAATTTGCTTTGGCTTCCTTTAACCTCTTCACTAAGGTTGGATTTCATCATATCTTGGTGAGTTGGAATTTCAAAAAAAATCTATCGAACTGGAATTTAGTATTGTTTAGATGACCTCCAGTGAGATGGGATTGATGACTTAAAACACATGAGTGAACCAATTCCAACCCTCACCCTCATTCCTTTCTTTGTTGGTCTTTGGTATCAACAAGAAGACAACCTAGGACATAGGCAAGATTACACAAGACATACCATAATGCCAACCTACCTACGTCAATAATGCCTGTTTAGCTTTTGGCCCTGATCCTTGAACTTTGACTTGTCAATATGGCTTGCAAACCGATACTATAAGACAAAGAATGACCCATTATATACACCCAAAAATATGAGGAAAAAAAGGGGTCAAGATCATCACTTTTATTCTTCTATCATCTTAAACCTCTCATTTTTCTCCTCATTCCTTTTCTTATTGATCTTTTGTATCGACATACTTCAACTATTTTTGATAAAAAAAATGATATTTGAGCTATACTTCCGCATTCAAATCACCCAAAACATCTTCTTCTTTTTAAATCAATCAATAATAAACGATATGTCTCTTGGTTTCTTATTTCTAAGGTTTGCTTCTAAATCTGAAATCCTAAACTTTTCTTTCTCTCGTTTTGCCTTTTGTTTTCATTACTTTCAAAACAGTCCTTGGTACGACTCTAATCATGCGATGAATCTAAATTTAATGTTGAGTTTATGAAAAACAAAGATATCATGTCCCAGTCGATTGTATTTCCTTCTCCAATGCAATAAAAGAAATAAAATCTATTGTTTTTCGTTTTTATCAGTCTTCCACAGTTTTAATTTCTTTTTCCATTATCTGAACAGTAAATAGAAAACGTCAAAACCGAAATCTGCCCTTGTAGATTTTAGTTCAATATGTAGTTCTACTTAATTTCTTCAGCCTCAAAAGAGATCTAAATATGCTAATAAAAGTAGCCAATTATGCCACGACAAAACTTGAGCAACATTGACATGGAAAATTTATTCCCAGACATTCAGGAAACGGGGGTGTTCATTTTCAGCTTCATCGTCACCATCAATTACCCAAAATTATAAGTACAATTTGAGTATATCATTTCTGACCAAAAAAATTGAGAAAAAGTAACAATCAAGATTACTAGAATGCAAAAACTACAAAACATCGGATTGCAACACCACTCTACTGACAATGATTAAGGAGAACAAAAATGGCAACCCATAACGGATGAAAGACAAAACAACATAGGGAAAACAGAAACACGCCGTTGACTATGGTGCCTGACTGTCTGGAACAAATTCTTCAGACTGGCTATCAATGGCTTGAGAGGCTGTTAGTTTAGCCTTCTTGTAACTGCTTGAATTGCGAAGGATTGCATGCAAGGACATGCTCTTGGGGTTAGAAGACCTGCTCAAAAAAAAAAAAAAAAAGAAAGAAAGAAACAATAATATGATATTCAGAACACGTGCTACTGCACAATGGAGATGTTTGACATAGATAGATTTTGTTCATACTTTTCAGTGTTATCAAATGAACAAAGAAATGAAAAGCCGCCAAAAGAAATTTGAAGAATTCTTTCCAGAATTTTGGCATTTCAATATGCATTACCAAAAGATCTTTGCCCTTAGCTCAGTCCCACCCAAATCCAAAAATCAATGCACAATGCAACGGGAACAAGCTTCACATCAATGAGCTTAATTTTTGGTAGCTAAGGTTGGATAAGAGAGACTAGCTTTAACCATATGAAAGGCTTGCGTGCATGAGAAAACTATAATGGTAAATTTATTAACATAGAACGGGTATTCAATATTACCTAAACCTAACAAAGTGTCTCTAAACCATACATATAAAAAATGCAACAAGTATATCATAAAATAAAGAAACGAATGAATTTATCGATGTTGATCCACCTTACCCTGGTTTTGGTTTGTCTCTTCCACCAGCTTTTTCGCATTTTGAGTTATAAGATCCTACATCAAAATTCAACATAAACAGAAGAAACTATCACCTATGCAATCCAGATCACAATTAACCATAAATAAAATGCTGCAATAAAACAATAAGAAAATGCTAATTAAGTTAAATCTTCAATTTTGTTCATCTATCAAAAACCACATGTGAAAAAAGGTAAAATAACCCTATCATATGCAAACAAACAATATCAGTTAGGCACTTTGAAGACGAAACACATTAACATGAGCAAATAATGATTCAACGTGTCAACGCATAAAGAGTGGGTTTTAAGAACTAATAAATCTGTGAGAAAGAATATGAATTACCATTTGGTGATGAACTGCCGTTCACATGACTGTTGCCTGAAGAGTCGGACGATGATGAACTATCAGACGGAGTTTTCGTGCTGGAATCCGAATTGCCTATTCCATCTTCGTCATCAGAGCTCTCCTTATCATCATGCCCAAATATTGTACCTGAGGTACCCAGTAAATTCTTCTTATTTGCCAAGTTGTTTCCAACTTTCCTGCCATTACTTTCAATAGCTTTGGCAATATCCAGAGGAAGTCGATGCCCATTACCTCCTTTCTTTAGATTAGGAGTACTTTTGGGTGTTTCCAAGGCGGAGCTTGATACAACGTGAGGGTTATTTTTCTCTAAATCTCTAGATGACCTTGAAGAATTGACGTCAATGGGCCTCTGAGCACTTTTAGGTGTGGAATCAATTTTGTCAGATTTATTAGGTTCTTTTGCCGCACTTTCAGAAATGGTCAAAAGTGGCTTATTAGATTTAACATTGGCGCTACTTGGTTCAACCTTCGACGAAGATCTTTGAGATTGGATGGAGCTAGATTTGGCTGCTTGAGCTTTTGCTTCCTTGTCTTGATTCCCATTTAACATTTTTGAAGATAGTTCAGGTTTAGTGTTCTTTTTCCCTTTCATCACAGTTTCCACTCCTGTTTTGCGCGTGGCCTTATCAATGATAATCTTACCAGAATTAACAATTTCATGTTTCTGTTGGCTTTTGACCCTTCCATTTCCACAGGGGTCTTCAATTTCATGATTATCTACACGAGTGCTTTTAGAGTGATCTACACTGACAACATCTTCAATATGCCTTCCGTCATTTTGTGGTTTAATTGTATCTCGATTAGATCCCAAATCTGATCCATTCAATTGCACAGCAGAGTTTGAATCTAGCATCACATTCTTCCTTGTGGATTTAGACGAGGCACTCACCTCACTCACGTTATGAACTAGGACTGTTGAATCCCGGTGATCAACATCATCCTCTCCTTCCAATTCTGGAGGGGCTACTACAGTAGAGCTTTTCTTCTTAGTTCTTTTCCTTGGTTTGTTGTCCCTTTTTTCTGCATTTGCAGGACCATTTTCGCATTGCTTCAAGGACTCCAGCACATCCTGAATCACATCATCAGCTTTCAGATCAGTAACTGAAGGCGAACAGTCTGATTTTTTTATTTTTGATTCCTCTTTTCCATCAGTTTTGCTGCCTTGCTCAGCATTATCACTCAAACGGTCACCATTCACAAACATAGGACGCTCGACAGGAGATAAATCACTTGCAGTACCTCTATTATGTACTACATCTACTGCTTCTGTCCCTCCAACAGGATCCTTACTCTTCTTGTACTTCCTTACTTTCTTGGAAGACTTCTTAGGTTCCACGATTTTCTCTTCCAAGGTACAACTTTGATTTCCATGCCTTGATACCCCAAATTCTTTCCGGAAATCAATTCCTTCTTGTGAAACAGGTGTAGGATGGCCATCCACAAGGCTGGAAATCTGATCATATGAATCTCTAGCCTTTATTGCTGATGCAACATCCGGTTGGGCTGCTTCATTTTGGCTTTTCAAGTTGCCATCATTGGTATCATCCATATCATTGTAACCTGCTAAAGTTGGTATTAATACTAGAAAAAGTTATTTCTTGTGTATTATTTCTATTAATCCTGGACTATGGTTGAAATGGAAAAGATATTTTTTGGGGGGAAAGGGGGGACAAGGGGGTGGGGGGTGTAAATAAATTGCATATAAGTAGGAACTTACCCCCAAAGTGGGGCACTTGATTTGTTTCACTAACTTCCTGCATTTTCATTGATGAGATCAGACCAGATTCAGATATTTCTCCACCTGCAGAACGTTTTCCAAGA
This sequence comes from Gossypium hirsutum, assembly GCF_007990345.1. NCBI lineage: Eukaryota > Viridiplantae > Streptophyta > Magnoliopsida > Malvales > Malvaceae > Gossypium > Gossypium hirsutum. Next base: position 94,067,514 of record NC_053426.1, on the reverse strand, counting down.
AAAGAAACTGGATCACCTTTACTGCCCAAATCTTTGTCTTTAATGGCTTCTACAGCCTGAAAAGTTTCCACATGAACATCTTTTGCAGAAGAGACTTCACTATCTACTTGACTAGGATTTGATTTTTGCCTTTTCCTGTTCTTCTTCCCACCGCTCGCATTGGCCGTCGACAAATGGTTTTGTTTTACGGATTCAGCATTCAAGGGATCTACGACAACCATCGTATTTTCCAATTTCTGACCTAAAGTACACTCAGTGGTTACAGTATTGAGATCAGTAGCTTGTTCTCCATTTTCTATTAAAGAATTGTCATTAACATCTTTCTTCTCGGCTTTGCGCTTTTTCTTTGATACAGGCCGAGATTGAAAGGAATCTTCTTTTGACTCATGTTCCTGGTCCTTGTGAGCAACATCTTTATGTTTATTAGTTTCCAATTCAGAATGTTCTCCTGGAACGTTTATTCCCCCATCGGCCATCTTTTTCCTAGCAGTTGACCTCTTATTTCTGTCAGAAGACAAACTCCGAGAGGTTTCATCCACATGAATTTGGCTTCCCAGATTTGCATCATTCAAAGCCAAACTTGGTCCATTATGAATCAAATTTTCTTCAAGTACACGGCCTGAATCCAACGCATCTTTCCCAGATTCAACAACTAAAGCACCATTTTCTTTAGAATCATGGTGGATGGCATATTTGTTTCTCTGGGGCACTTGATTTGTTTCACTAACTTCCTGCATTTTCATTGAAGAGATCAGACCAGTTTCAGATATTTCTCCACCTGCAGAATGTTTTCCAAGAAAAGAAACTGGATCACCTTTACTGCCCAAATCTTTGTCTTTAATGGCTTCTACAGCCTGAAAAGTTTCCACATGAACATCTTTTGCAGAAGAGACATCACTACCTCCTTGACTAGGATTTGATTTTTGCCTTTTCCTGTTCTTCTTCCCACCGTTTGCATTGGCCGTCAACAAATGGTTTTGTTTTACGGATTCAGTATTCAAGGGGTCTACGACAGCCCTCGTATTTTCCAGTTTCTGACCTAAAGTGCACACAGAGGTTGTATTGAGATCAATAGCTTGTTCTACATTTTCTATTAAAGAATTGTCATTAACATCTTTCTTCTTGGCTTTGCGCTTTTTCTTTGATGCAGGCCGAGATTGAAAGGAATCTTCTTTTGACTCATGTTCCTGATCCTTGTGAGCAACATCTTTATGTTTATTAGTTTCCAATTCAGAATGTTCTCCTGGAACGTTTATTCCCCCATCGGCCATCCTTTTCCTAGCAGTTGACCTCTTATTTCTGTCAGAAGACAAACTCCGAGAGGCTTCATCCACATGAATTTGGTTTCCCAGATTTGCGTCATTCAAAGCCAAACTTTGTCCATTATGAATCAAATTTTCCTCAAGTACATGGCCTGAATCCAATGCATCTTTCCCAGATTCAACAACTAAAGCACCATTTTCTTTAGAATCATGGTGGATGGCATATTTGTTTCTCTTTTTAGTTTTCTGCTTTTCCTTTAAAACAGATGTAGCTACAGAAGCTTGTAGATCTTCAGATATTTTGTCATCTCCAACATCTTTCGACTGTACCTTCGGCCTTGACCCCGTGTTGGTAGCAGGGAACGAAACCTGATTATTACTATCAGCTGTATGTTCAGCTTCCTTACACAAATTTCCTGAGTTTTCTTTGGTGGAATTGCTAAAACCAAACTGTTGAGACGCAGAATTCTGTTTTGCATGACAGTCATCTCTGTCTTGTAGCAAAGGTGCATCATTGACATTGGACAATCTTTTGGCTTTATCAACAGGTAGAAGATCAACAACATCAACCGAATAATTATTAATTCCAGTACCGAAGCAGGCTACAATGTTGCCAGCATCAGGTTCAATGGAATTATGATTTTCCCTATGCTCTTTAGCACTCGAGGCATCAACCGAAAGAAACCAACTCCTGCTCACTCCACCAAAAGCACTTTTCACAAACATGGAATCAGAAAGGTGATAAAGAAATCCTTTGCGCTTTACCTATTCATGTTAACAAAGCCATGTCAATGTAAAATTTAAAATCAACAGTAAGACATCCTTAACAAGTAGCATCATAACAGTACAAGATATAGCACCAACCTTTAACGCATTAATCTTTATCTCCCCAATGTTGGGAAAGCACAACGGGTGTTCATACAGTATCTTTTCTGCAAATCAGCAGCACATAGATATTACTAACTAAAACAGAACTTTACAACACTTGATCTTAAAGATGAAGTTGATATGTCAGTTACTAAAAGTTGATAAACTAAATTAAGATCAAAATATGTTAGACAACTAGAACCAGTGACTATTTTTGAGAATGATAAAGCACAAGGAGAAATAATACATAACTTCCATAACATAACTATATCTACATTCTACATATCAAAACAATGCACCATTTCTTTTCCTGTTCAAGCATTCTAGAGGAATTCTCAATGGCTACAACAACTTCAGCACTTTAATTCACCTAATTTTAGGTTAATTACAGGGGAAATTTTAGATTTCCTATTCAAGTTCTGATCCTTGAGGTCTCAAATGGATGAACACTTTGAACTGGTATTGAAAAATAAACAAAGTCCAGCCGATAACGTTGCTTTATTACTTTAAAGAAGATAAATTTGTATCCTCCAAAAGCAAAGAATGAAACTTTACTTAAAAAGACAAATGGTAAACCAAAACACCAAGAAATCAAAGATGAGAGGGGAAAGGGAGAAAGTATCATACTTTTAAGATCGGAAACGGTTTCGGAGTCGGAGACGATCATGGCGAGGTGAGTATCAAGGTTGGAATCAATGAAAATACTGTGGTAGACATCGGAACAACCGCAACCGGAGGTGGAATCCGGCTTTTCCATTTCCTTTTTGAAAGGAAGACGGCGACCTATAACCGGGGAAAAAAAGGGTTTCGAGTTTTAAGTAGAAAAGGAAAAGGAAAAGGAGGTAGAGTTTTGTGGAATGAGGGGGGGTTTGTTAGTGTGGAAGACGAACAGACTTCGGCCTAAATGGCGGCATGCGCGAAACAAACTAACTAGAACATGTTGAAGCCTGTCTTGTCCTTTAAAACTGAAGTAGTGAGAATCGGCCTGTTTTTATATTTGAGTTCGGGCTTATTAAACTTAACCCATATAAATAGGAACTGGGTTAGGCTTCACCTAATCTCCATTTTTTTATGATTATTGGATATATCCAAAATTATACAAAATAGAGAGAAATATTTTTATTTTTATTTTTATTTTTAACACTTGAATACCTTAGAATTTCGTGTCGGGTTATTTAATAAATATAATTTATTTTTAATTTTAAAATAATAAATTTAAATTGATTATATTTTTAATTATTTACCTTAAATATATTTCAATACCAATTATATTAAAGATAATAAAAATACTAATTTTCATAATTTTTTTAATTATAAAAATTCAACTTCCCCATTTTTCTAAATACTTGGGTAAATATAATCTTATATAAACAAAAAAAAGTCAAAGTTTCTCACTAAAAAAGTAATATTCATATATGGATAGTGAAATTCTTGACCTTTTTTGAAGAATTATTTGATTATTTTTAAAAATATTTATTAAATGTGTAAAAAATTAAATCTTCCTAAAATCGTGAGAAATTACTTTTACCTTTTTTATTATTTCTTATATAACCGAAGCTGACAAAAATCCGATATGGATAGTCTACACTTTCGACATCTGTATAACTTTATATAAATAACATGTGCTTTCTATTTAATCTTTTTAATTTTATAAAAATTAGTTTAAAAATCTTATTTATTTACTTCAATAATTTATATTTTACTTTATTACAGTATCTTACATAAAAATTTAATTTAAATAATTCTTTCCTATAATAATTTTATGCGTTAACTACATAAATAGTCACTCATCTTTATTCAATTTTTTTCTTTTTGCCACTGAATTATAAAAAATTACATTTTTGTTACTATTATGATCGAGTTATAAAGTTTTGGTCACTCGTTCGTTAACGAGGGTTACAGCCTTTATGAAAAGTGACATGGCATATTAATCCAAGAGTTAATATCTAATTTGACTCTTAAATTATAACTAAAACATTCAATTTAGTCCTTTTACAACTTTTTTTTAATGATGATTCTAAAAAATTTTCAAAAATATCTCTAAAAAATTCTGAAATTTCATTATTTATTTTTTGGAATTAAAAATATGTTTTTTAAAATTTTAAAAATAATCAAAATATCCTTTAAAATATCATAAATTCCAAATTTTATTTAAAAATTAAAAATATCAAAAAAATCTTTTAAAATTCTAAAATTTCATTTTTTTTTTAAAATATTTTTAAATATAATTATGTAAAAAAGTTAAAATTAATAAAATTCTAAATACATAAAAAAATAAAAAATATATAACTAGAAAGCCAACTTCTTCATCATTATCATCAAGAGTTCCTTTTGGAAGCTGGCTTTCAATGGAAATTAACCTTGGTTCAGATTTAGGTGGAAGAGGTAGTGGCGGTGCTGGTTCATCGTGTTGGAACATTTTCAAATATTTATAGTGTTCTAATAACTATAAATGAATGGGTGTAATTAATCAAAAGATTATATTGTTTGATTTTTTGAAAAAGAATTATAACTATTTAAATAATTTTATTTGAATAGTTATAATTAAATGAATAATTACGTGTTTATTTTAAAGACATTAGTATTCAGAAAGACACATATTGATGAAAGATGCCTCTATGAAGAGACATGAAAATTCCTATAAATAGGAATGAGATTTCATTTGGAAATCATACCAACAAATTCTAATATTCTTTCTTTTCATCCTTCATTTTCTAATATTATTAGATTATTCTATAAAGTATTACTGTAGAAATCCTTTATAGAAATTGAGTTCCTTGTCATATATTGCTCAGTGTGTAGTGGGCTATTCTCGTCAGTGCAAAACGCAAATAGCCATTGGCTTCATTGTATCTTCGAGGTTAATTTGCTTGAAACTCATTTGCACACCGAAGATAGGTGGGGGCGAATATAACCTTAAAGATAATAGCTTGATACACATCTTGGAGCCTTGTCCTATTTCTTCTTCTGTTCGAGTTTCGTTCATGTGTTCAAGATTTTCCTCACTGAATATTTGTACTAACATTTTTAAGGTTATAATTCATGATGACTACCACAACACATGAAAGTGGAACACTAAAGAAGTTGGCTTCCAATTTTGTCAAACTTGATCGATTTGATGGGTGTAATTTTTTACGATGCAGAAAAAGATGCACTTCTTATTATCAACTTTGAAGATTGCTTATGTTTTGGATACTCCAAGACTTGAAGGGACTAAAAACGAATCTGTTGTTGCAACCCGAGAAAGACAAAAATAGGACAATGCTGATTACATGTGCATGGGCCACATATTGAATGGTTTATCAGATGGTTTGTTCGACACCTATCAAAACGAGGTCACTGCTAAAGAATTATGGGACAAATTAGAGACAAAATACATGACCGAAGATGTTACAAGTAGGAAATTTCTTGTCAGTCGTTTCAATAATTATCTAATGGTTGATGGTCGCTTTGTTATGGAACAATTCCGTGATATTGAAAAGATGCTGAATCAATTAAGCAATATGATATGAAAATGGATGAAATGATTATTGTATCATCCATAATAGACAAACTTCCTCTATATTGGAAAGATTTTAAAAGAAGTCTAAAACATAAGAAAGAGAAAATATCTCTTGAGGCTTTGGCAAATCATCTTCGTATTGAAGAAGAATATCGAAAGTAAGATCAGAATATAAATTCTGAAAATGCCAAAGTGCATGTTATGGAGGAAGTACAGACTTCTAAACCATTCAAGAGAAAGTTCAAACAGACTCATAGAGCACCTAAGTTCAAAAAGAAACAAAAGGGCTCATGTTATTATTATGGTAAGCCGGAACATTTCAAGAACAAATGTCGATTTTTAAAGAAGAAATCATCTTCTAAGGCTGATAATAATGAAAAGTTCATTGCAATGATATCTAAAATTAATATGGCACAAGATGATAATACATGGTGGATTGATACCAGAGCAACCAAACATGTGTGCAAAGACAAAAGCATGTTCACAAAGTTCACACAATGTGAAAATGACAATGTGTTGTACATAGAAAATTCTTCCACTGCAGCAATCAAAGGCAAAGGATTTGTTGAACTACAATTCACTTCTGGAAAGGTTTTTACCTTAAATGATGTATATTATGTACCAGAAGTTAGAAAGAATTTAATGTCTAGAAGTCTGTTAAATAAGTTTGGTTTCAAACTTGTTTTTGAGGCAGATAAGTTTATTTTGTCTAAGGGAGGAATTTTTGTAGGGAAAGGGTATATGTATGAGAGTATGTTCAAACTAAATATTATTAATAAAAATAAAAATACTATTTCTGCTTATATGGTTGAATCTTTTTGTTGATGGCATTATAGATTAGGTCATTTGATTTATAGGAAATTGAATGACATGTATAAGTTAGATTTAATTCCTGTTTTTAATAATAATATTGAAAAATACAATACATGTAAGTTGACTAAAATTACAAGAAACCATTTCCCTAAGGTTAAAAGAAAAACAAAATTACTTGATTTGATACATAGTGATTCATGTGACATGCATAATACTCCTATATTAGGTGGAAAGAAATATTTTGTTACTTTTATTGATGATTGTTCTAGATATTGTTATGTATATTTATTACATTCAAAAGATGAAGCGCTTGATAAATTTAAAGTTTATAAATCTGAAGTTGAATTTCAGTGCGAATCATTAATCAAGTGCTTAAGATCAGATAGAGGTGGAGAATACTATAATCCATGTTATTTTGAATCCACTAGGATTGTCCATCAAGTTTCAGCCCCTTACACACCACAACAAAATAGTGTAGCTGAAAGAAAAATAGAGCCTTGACTGAAATGGTAAATTCAATATTATCATATTCAGATCTTGGACAAGGTTTTTAGGGAGAAGCTGTTCCAACAGCTTGTCATATATTGAATAGAGTTCCTAATAAGGAAACTAAAATAACCCCTTATGAACAATGGAAGAAAAGAAAACCAAACCCTAATTATTTGAAGGTTTGGGGTTGTAGAGCTATTGTCAAAGTTCCAACACCTAAACGTAAAAAGTTAGGTGAAAAAGGAATTGAATGCATATTTATAGGATATGCACATAATAGCAAGGCATATAGGTTCATGATAATTGAACTAAATGATTCAATTTCAATTAATACTGTTATTGAATCAAGAGATGCTATTTTTGATGAAAATAGATTTAATTCTATATCAAGACAATTACAGCCACAATAATTGATTTATTCTTCAAATGAGAATGAGATTCCATTAGAAAAAATTGATAATAATGATGAATCTTGTCAAGAATTAAGAAGAAGTAAGAGGATTAAAAAGGTCAAAGATTTTGGACCAGATTTCATTAAGTTTCTTGTAGAAAGAAAATGTGAAAGTGTATGTAATAAGGTACCTTATTGTCATAATACGGAATCTGATCCTATTACATTTGAAGAGGCAATGAAATCTCAAGACTCTGCTTTTTAGAAAGAAGCAATAAATGATGAGATGGATTCAATAATCAGAAATCAAACTTGGATCTTAGTTGATCTTCCACCAGGTTCTAAACCAATATGTTATAAATGGATCTTCAAAAAGAAAATGAAGGTCGATGGAACCATTGATAAGTTTAAAGCAAAGTTGGTAGCCAAAGGTTTTACACAAAAACAATGTATTTATTACTTTGATATCTATGCTCTAGTAGCAAGAATTGCTACAATTAGACTCTTAATATCACTCACCTCTATATATAATTTGGTTGTTCACCAAATGGATATTAAAACTGCATTTTTAAATGGTGAATTGGAAGAGAAAGTGTACATAGAACAACTGGAAGGATTTGTTATTCCAGGACAAGAGCATAAGGTTTGTAAGCTTGTTAAATCTTTATATGGACTTAAACAAGCACCAAAACAATGGCACCAAAAGTTTGACAATGTTGTTTTAGCTAATGGCTATAAAATAAATGAATCCGATAAGTGTATATATAGCAAATTTGAAAATGGAAAAGGCGTCATAATTTGCTTATATATAGATGACATGCTTATTTTTGGCACGGAATTGGAACAAATAGAAAACACAAAGAAATTCTTGTCAAACAACTTTGTTATGAAGGATATGGGTGTAGCAAATGTTATTCTTAAGATTAAAATAACTCGAGATGAAAGCACTATAGCTTTATCACAATCACATTACTTTGAAAAGGTGCTTAAAAAGTTTGATCTTTTCAACTGTATACCAGCATCTACACCCATGGATCCTCAAATAAAATTAGTATTTAATACTGGTAGGAAAATTGATCAATTGAAATATGCAAATCTAATTGGTTGTATTATGTACATAATGACTTGTACATGACCAGATATTGCATATGCTGTTGGGAAATTAAGTAGGTACACAAGTAATCCAAGTAGTTTGCATTCGCAAGCTTTGAATAGAATACTTAGGTACTTAAAGAAAACTATTAACTATGGATTATGTTATAATGGATATCCTCTAGTTTTAGAAGGGTATTCGGATGCTAGTTGGATTACAAGTTTGAAAGATCATGCATCTACTACTGGATGGATTTTCATTCTTGGTGGAAGAGCCATTTCTTGAGGTTCCAAGAAACAAACATGTATTACTGATTCCACCATGGCAGCAAAATTTATTGCATTAGAGGCTGCATCTAAAGAAGCAGAATGGTTAAGAAATTTGCTTTATGATGTACCTTTATAGCCTAAGCCAATTTCACCTATTTCTATCCGTTGTGATAGTGAGGCTACTTTAGCAAATGCATATAGCCAAGTATATAATGGAAAGTCTAGAAACATTGGATTAAGACATAGTTATGTTCGAAAATTAATTTCTGATGGAGTGATCACTATTAATTATGTGAGGTTAAGTGAAAATTTGGCGGATCATTTGACAAAAAATCTTGCTAGAGATGCAATAAAAAAGACCTGAAAAGGGATGAGACTCAAGCCCATTAATTAGAGACGCCCATGATGGAAACCTGACTCAACGCTTGGTATAACATCAAGTGTTGAGTTCAATGAGACAAAGTACATCATTAGTATGTGACTGTTAGCACTATAAATAAATCCATCTTGTAATTAAAGTGCTAGGTACCCGTAATGATAAAGGAAAGATGAGTAATGTACTCTTAATGGACCCATAACATAAATATGTTATAGTGTTATAATTACGGGAACACTATTGATGGGATCTACCTATGTGAGTGGAATGGTAGCCGCTTCTAGGAGCTTAAGGGCTTGGTTCTGACAGCACTCATGAAAAGAGGACACAGACAAAAGGACATAATAGTGTCTCTAGATACTATGCATTGACCGATGTTGAAATCATTGTGTGAGATGTGTTCAGTTAATCAAATGAAATAGTTGGTTCAAAGCTTAGTCTACCATGCAATTTCGAGTAACTTTAACATGTTTTCACTAAGTGATGGTTCAATCGTAAGATACCTTCATTTATGCAAATTGATTTCCAAGAATATCAAAATCTAAAATATTGTGAAAATGGAGGCAGATTGTTGGAACATTTTCAAATATTTTTAGTGTTCTAATAACTATAAATGAATGGGTGTAATTAATCAAAAGATTATATTGTTTGATTTTCTGAAAAAGAATTATAACTATTTAAATAATTTTATTTGAATAGTTATAATTAAATGAATAATTATGTGTTTATTTTAAAGACATTATTATTTAGAAAGACACCTATTCATGAAAGATGTCTCTATGAAGAGACATGAAAATTCCTATAAATAGGAATGAGATTTCATTTGGAAATCATACCAACAAATTCTAATATTCTTTCCTTCCTTCCTTCATTTTCTAATATTATTAGATTATTCTATAAAATATTACTGCAGAAATCCTTTATAGAAATTGAGTTCCTTGTCATACATTACTCAGTGTGTAGTGGGCTATTCTCGTCAGTGCAAAACACAAATTGCCATTGGCTTCATTGTATCCTCGAGGTTAATTTGCTTGAAACTCGTTTGCACACCGAAGATAGGTGGGGGCGAATATAACCTTAAAGATAGTGGCTTGATACATGCCTTGGAGCCTTGTCCTATTTCTTCTTCTGTTCGAGTTCCTTTCGTGTGTTCAAGATTTTCCTCATAGGAGATTTGTATACTAACACATCGTTAAGAGGTGGCTCCGCTACTGTGAGTTGATATGGAAGGGATATTTTCGAGTATCTGACAGTAGCAGATATATTGGATACCTACAATCTTTGACTTTTCAAAGATGAATAGTGGCAGAAAGTTGGTACCGAAAGGCACCGAAAGTAGAAAGTAAGATTAGTTGGCATGGGATAATTGCAATTTTGGTCCCTAATTGTATAGGGACATTGCAAGTTGATCCTTAAACCTCAACTATAAATAGGCCTAACCATTTCTTACTTTCTTCATCCCACACTTGCCATTCTCTACTTAAGGCAATTGTTCTCTCTCCTATTTGTAAACTTTCACTTGTATTTTTGGAGTGAAATATATTTGGTAGTGCCCGAGGACGTAGGCAAAATTTGCTGAACCTCGTTAAAATTCTAGTGTTCTTTATTTTTGTTCTGCATATTTTGCAAGTGTCATTGTAGTGATTTATTGTGCTATTAAATTACGATAGAGGGATATTCTGGCTAGGAAAGATCTGGTATGTAAGCGATCCTCGTGATCCACCTCTCTTTCCTGGGAATTGAACTTAGTGTGATTTTTCAGTACAATAATTTTACTCTTTCACACGCTTCCGCGCAACAATTGGTACCAGAGCCAGGTTCGTACTTGGGGAATACGACCGTTTACGGTACTATTCACGTATACGGCACTATTTACGTATACAGTACTATTTACGTATACGACACTATTCACGTATACGGTACTGTTCACGTATACAGTAGTTGGGATTGAGGAGAAAAATGGCAGCAGCATCGTCATCAGCAAGGACTACTGTGACAAATGCAAAATTTGAAGTAGAGAAATTTGACGGTACCAATAATTTTGGTATGTGGCAGTGTGAGATCTTGGATGTCTTATGTCAGCAAGAGCTGGATATAGCCCTTGAAGAAAAACCTGACAAGATGGATGACAAGGAGTGGGCCAAGATCAATAGACAGGCGTGTGGTACAATCCGCCTATGTTTGGCCAAAGAGCAGAAGTACTCCGTCATGAGGGAGACATCAGCGAAGAAGCTGTGGGATACATTGGAAGAAAAGTTTCTAACGAAAAGTCTTGAAAATAGGCTTTATATGAAAAAGAAACTTTTTCGGTTCACGTATGCACCCGGTATGTCGATGAATGACCATGTGAACTCATTCAATAAAATTTTAGCAGACTTGCTAAATTTGGATGAGAAATTTGAAGATGAAGACAAGGCATTATTGTTGTTGAATTCCCTTCCTGATGAATATGATCATCTTACCACCACATTGCTTCATGGGAAAGATTCAGTCACATTTGATGCAGTCTGTAGTGCGTTGTATAGATCTGAGACTCGAAAGAAAGATAAAAGAGATCACAGAGATACAACTGCAGAAGTCTTAACAGTAAGAGGTCGTTCACACAGCAGCAAACCTGGTAGAAGGGGTAAGTCCAAAGGGAGACCCGCCAAAGATGAATGTGCCTTTTGTCGTGAGAAAGGGCATTGGAAAAAGAATTGTCCTAAGTTACAAAAGGGCAAGTCTATTTCTAATGCATGTGTAGCGGAGCATGATGAGGAGTCAGACTTTAGCTTGGTTGGCATGGCAATGGCATGTCAAACGGATGAGTGGATATTGGATTCGGGATGTACTTACCATATATGTCCTAATAAGGACTGGTTTTCTAGTCTTGAAGAACTAGAAGGTGGAGTTGTTTTTATGGGTAATGATAGTGCCTGTAAGACAATGGGTGTAGGTACAATCAAATTGAAGAACCATGACGGCTCAATCCAAGTTCTGACAGATGTTCGCTATGTACCCAGCTTGAAGAAAAATCTCATCTCATTAGGGGCCCTAGAATCTAAAGGGCTCACAATCACTTTGAGAGATGGATTACTAAAGGTAGTAACTGGGGTATTGACGGTGATGAAAGGCACTAGAAGAAATAACTTGTACTATTTAAATGGAAGTACAGTTATTGGATCAACATCAACAGCTTCTGCGGAAGATGCAGATTCAGAGGCTACCAGGTTATGGCATAGGCGATTGGGACATGCTGGTGAAAAAGCTTTGCAGACTTTGGCGAAGCAAGGCTTGTTGAAAGGTGCAAATTCTTGCAAATTGGAATTCTGTGAACATTGTGTTCTGGGCAAGCAGACGAGGGTAAAATTTGGTTCAGCAATTCACAATACGAAAGGAATTCTGGACTATGTTCACAGTGATGTGTGGGGACTTACCAAAGTGGCTTCTTTGGGAGGTATGCACTATTTTGTCACTTTTCTTAATGATTATTCAAGAAAAGTATGGGTGTATCTAATGAAAAGAAAAAATGAAGTTTTGGATGCATTTCTGAAGTGGAAAAAGATGGTGGAGACTCAGACAGGTCGAAAGGTCAAACGACTTCGATCAGATAATGGTACTGAGTACAAAAATGATCCATTTCTACAAGTATGTCAAGATGAGGGCATTGTGCGACACTTCACTGTTCGAGATACACCACAGCAGAATGGGGTGGCAGAACGCATGAATCGGACTATACTGGAGAAAGTTCGATGTATGTTGTCCAATGCTGGATTGGGCAAGGAATTTTGGGCTGAGGCAGTTACATATGCGTGCCATCTAATTAACCGATTGCCATCAGCTGCAATAAATGGAAAAACTCCTATGGAGATGTGGACTGGTAAACCTGCTACTGATTATGATTCTTTACATGTTTTTGGTTCCACTGCATATTATCATGTAAAAGAATCTAAGTTAGACCCAAGAGCAAAGAAAGCATTATTCATGGGTATAACTGGTGGTGTAAAAGGATACCGTCTCTGGTGTCCTGATACAAGGAAGATTGTTTTCAGTAGAGATGTAACTTTTGATGAATCAACCATGATGAAGAACGAGGATTCACAAAAGGATGACAAAACCAGTAGTACTTTGCAGCAGGTGGAGTTTGAAAAGGTTAATGATGATCCAGCTAATATTGAAAGAACAAATGATGAAGAAGTTTCGACCCAAGAACTTCTACAGCAACAAGATTCAATTGCATATAGGAGGCCAAGAAGAGAGATTCGTAAGCCTGCTCGCTTTGACGATATGGTGGCCTATGCACTTCCAATTGCAGATGATGATGTTCCTTCCACTTACACAGAAGCAATAAGTAACTCTGATGGTGTAAAGTGGAAGCAAGCTATGAATGAAGAAATGCAGTCTCTTCATAAAAATAGGACTTGGGAGTTGGTGAGACTGTCCAAGGGAAAGAAGGCAATTGGATGCAAATGGGTATATGCAAAGATGGAAGGATTTACTGGTAAAAATGAAATTCGATACAAGGCTAGATTGGTAGCAAAGGGTTACGCTCAGAAAGAAGGAATAGACTACAATGAAGTGTTTTCTCCAGTTGAGAAGCATTCGTCTATTCGGATTTTGCTAGCCTTGGTTGCGCAATATGATCTTGAACTAGTTCAGCTTGATGTGAAGACCGCGTTTTTACACGGTGATTTGGAAGAGGAAATCTATATGACTCAGCCAGATGGATTCAAGGTTGCTGGAAAAGAAAATTGGGTTTGCAAACTGACAAAGTCGCTTTATGGATTGAAGCAATCTCCGAGGCAGTGGTACAAGCGATTTGATCAGTTCATGAAAGGGCAAAGGTACACAAGAAGTAAATTTGATCATTGCGTGTATTTTCAGAAGCTACAAGAATGAACTTTCATATACTTGCTCTTATATGTTGATGATATGCTAATAGCATCTAAGAGCAAAGTTGAGATTGAAAGATTGAAGACTCAACTCAATCTCGAGTTTGAGATGAAAGATCTAGGAGAAGCTAAAAAGATTCTCGGCATGGAAATATGTAGAGATAGAGCTCATGGCAGAGTTAGCTTGTCTCAGAAGCAGTATTTGAAGAAAGTACTACAGCAGTTTGGCATGAACGAGCAGACCAAACCTGTAAGTACCCCGTTGGCTTCTCATTTCAAGCTTTCTGCACAACTATCTCTTTCGACGAATACGGAACGAGAATACATGTTGCAAGTTCCGTATTCTAATGCAGTGGGTAGCTTGATGTATGCAATGGTGTGTACAAGACCCGACATTTCACAGGCAGTTAGTATAGTGAGCAGGTATATGCATAATCCTGGAAAAGGACATTGGCAAGCTGTGAAATGGATTCTACGGTATATTCAGAAGACCGTGGATGTTGGATTACTGTTCAAGCAGGATAATACACTTGGTAAAGGTGTTATTGGGTACGTTGATTCTGACTATGCCGGTGATTTGGACAAGCGAAGATCAACCACCGGTTATGTGTTTACACTTGCTGTAGGACCAATAAGTTGGAAGTCTACACTACAGTCTACAGTTGCATTGTCAACCACAGAAGCCGAATACATGGCTGTAACAAAGGCTGTAAAGGAGGCTATTTGGTTACAAGGTATGGCTAAAACCTTGGGGTTGGTTCAGGAGCATATTAACGTGTATTGTGATAGTCAAAGTGCTATTCATTTAGCAAAGAATCAAGTCTATCATGCACGTACAAAACATATCGACGTACGATTCCATTTTGTGCGGGAAATTATTGAAGAGGGGAAAATTTGTCTTCAGAAGATCAAGACTGCAGATAATCCCGCAGATATGATGACCAAGGTGGTAACAACAACCAAGTTCGAACATTGTTTGAACTTGATCAATATCCTGCAAGTTTAACAATTGAAGAAGGCACTATCAAGTATTGTTGTCAAAGGTAGAAAGAATTGTGTGAAGATAAGATTATCCTAATCAAATCTTTAAGGTGGAGATTATTGGATACCTACAATCTTTGACTTTTCAAAGATGAATAGTGGCAGAAAGTTGGCACCGAAAGGCACCGAAAGTAGAAAGTAAGATTAGTTGGCATGGGATAATTGCAATTTTGGTCCCTAATTGTATAGGGACATTGCAAGTTGATCCTTAAACCTCAACTATAAATAGGCCTAACCATTTCTTACTTTCTTCATCCCACACTTGTCATTCTCTACTTAAGGCAATTGTTCTCTCTCCCTATTTGTAAACTTTCACTTGTATTTTTGGAGTGAAATATATTTGGTAGTGCCCGAGGACGTAGGCAAAATTTGCTGAACCTCGTTAAAATTCTAGTGTTCTTTATTTTTGTTCTGCATATTTTGCAAGTGTCATTGTAGTGATTTATTGTGCTATTAAATTACGATAGAGGGATATTCTGGCTAGGAAAGATCTGGTATGTAAGCGATCCTCGTGATCCACCTCTCTTTCCTGGAAATTGAACTTAGTGTGATTTTTCAGTACAATAATTTTACTCTTTCACACGCTTCCGCGCAACAAGATATGGCTGATGTAATGTTTAATTCAGGTAGCAGCGACAATCATGTAATTTGTTTTTCCATGTGCGAAAGACAAACGGGAGGCAGATGGCGGTGCTAGGCAACGCGAAAGAAATGATGAAATATTTGTTAAAGCTTAGAAATGTGATTCATGATGGGCTCTATCTCTTTCATGTGCATACCACGATAAAAATGCTGAATTTTGATGTTTTTACAATAATTTACCTCACATATACATTACACACTCATCCAATTTGTTGTTTATCTGACAACTTTTGTTTGGTTTTTTGTAACATTATTGGGTTTGGATTATGGAAACAAAAACTTACTCCACTACTGAATAATTCGTTGTTGTTTCCGTCAATTTTTTACATTATTACAATTTTAATTCTTTTTATATAATTTCAAAGAAATAAATAATGAAATTTTTAAAGGATTTTATGATTTTTTACATAATTTTAATTTTAAAAAATATTTTTATAGTTTTAAAAATAAATATTTTTCTTAATTTTTAAAGAACTTTTTATATTTTTAGGATTTCCCAATAATTTTTTTAGAATTATGATTAAAAAAATTGTAAAAAGACCAATTTGAATGTTTTGCTATAGTTCAAGGGTCAAGTTAGATATTAACCCTTGAGCTAAAGTGCCATAGTCACTTCTTCGTTATGGATTTAATGGCCGATAATGGGTGAGTGACCAAAACAATATAACTCGATAATATTAATGACCAAAACATAACTTTTCATAGTTCAATAACAAAAAAAAAAGAGAAAATTCACCAAAGATTTGTGACTATTTATGTAGTTTACTCTAACTTTATTTAGAGCTTAGCATTTTACATTATTTGATTCTAATTTTATTTAATAAAATCTCTAAATTCTAAATAATTATTAAGCTTAAATTGCTCTCAATTTAAAACCGTATACATCAATTTAGAATCAATTTTTTTTTATGTTATATTCTTATCTTCTTTAACAACTTTTCATCTATAACAGCAACACAGTAAGATATGAAGTAAACTATTTTTTCTAAATTAGTTCTTTAATAATAACTCTTTTTTCAAATTTTAGTAAAATTAATTCTATTCCTAAGGGAAATAAAAATGATAAATTTTAGTTAAGATATTATTTCAATAAAATATTTAAATTTATATAAAAATATACTAACAATATTTGGAGCTTGCACAATATAAGTACTACTTGTTTTGAAACTTATAGCCATATACCATAGTTGTAGTTAAGATGTTTGAGTCTGCAACTAACCTATTGGTCTTACCTCTCACGACTTCATCCTTGATGAATAATAAACAAAATTAACAGGTAGCAAAGCAAAACAGTGACGCTCAGATATTCAATTTCATCGAAAGTAAGGTTTTATCTAAGCAAGTGAGCTCGCTTTCATTCTTAGTGTATATATATATAACGAAAAGAAATATTTCAACAATCACACTTTCTGATTATCTGAAGTTTTCAGGTTGAAGGCATTAAGAAGATATTAAAATATGTTTGAGATTGGGATTGATTTTTTTGCTAAACGAAATTGGGATTGGTTTCGATTGAGATGTCATCAAGTTTGGTAGGCATGTATTTGTGATTGGCCTTTTGTATTTATGTTAGCAACAGTCAAAATTGTTATACTTGAACCTTTTATGGTGCATAACAAATTTGATGTCTAGTCTAGCTTTAGATAATGTTCAATTTTATAATTTATAAGACAATTTTTTCTTCATTTACAAGTGTTTTTAATTATTTTTCTTATTTAATGTTTTTTAAATTATTAATATTATAATAAAATTTAATTATGAAAATTCTCTAAATAATTATTTAAAGAATATAAAATCATACATTCTTTTTACCGATGGTAACCATTCATAAGTATCGTCAGCATAGAGCAATGAGTAAATAATTATAATGAGGGACTTTACTGAGGAATTTAACCCTAAATTGACGACAATAAAAAATTTAAATAACTTTTGTTATCTATGGAAATCTATTTTAGTCCATCACTGAAACTCTGGTGGAATGACATCCAAAAAATGTTTTACTGACGGACAAACAATCATTATAATACAAAAGGTTTAGGTCATTTCGTCGGGTATCGCTGTTGACCGTCAGTATAGGTCATTTGCATTTCTAGGACGGATTTTTATACTTATATTGACGAATTTTTTGCCCATCTGTTTATGGCAGTTTTGTTATAGTCATCAGCACTTCAAGAAATTGACTTTCATGGAACACAGCTCTTTAAGGTGACGACTTCTTCTCTTTTTTTCCTTCAATTTAATGTAAAATTTATCATATTTTCATAATATTGATTTCCCTTTAATATGTACAGAAAGAAAAGGTTTTTTTTTTTATCATTTGCCACCATATTTTTTCTTTTTGAACTTAGATCAAGGTTAGCATGCAACTCAAACAAAATTAGGGAGAGAAGAATTTCGGCTGACAAACTCTACAACCCAACCTTGACAACGATGGGTGGTCGCCAATATTATTAATTGAGTGTCAGAGTCGACAAATAACTATATTAGGGAGAAAGTAGTATTGAAATGAAAACAAAGAGAAGGAAATATGTCCAAAACAGTGATTCACTGCAAGATAATAAACAAACAACAGCCTGAATTTGAATTCATCTAGTAGTTGACTAGATGCTGCTGCCATTATTTTAGCGTAAAAACAGAACCCAATTCTTAGTTTTTGACTATACATAATTCACCTACATGGCATTTGTGGGATTGTTGTTCACCTTTGTTCTGAATTTCTTAGAATCTTTCAACAGCATTCTCTTACGCATCCCTAGAAAGTAATGGAAAATATATGGATCCTTCAAGCTATCCGGCAATGCATTCAATACGAAACACTGCAAAGAATGAGGCCAATAAGGTACACACAGATGCTCATCATGGCCAACCCATCGTAAGCTTGCTTTGCTAAACATCTCGGCTGATGGGATGAACAATGAAGATGTCTTAAATTTCGTCATTTTGGTGGCCACGAACAATGGAACCTGAAATTGCTCAAAAACTCAATATGAACATAAACCATCTGACAAGAAAATTGAACTAGAATTAGGGAACAAACAGCGGCGAAACCAAAACAAATTTTTAGGGTGGCCGAATAAAATTTGAATTCTTTATAGTCTATATTTTTATAATTTTTAAAGAATTAAATCAAATTTTTATAATTTTAATCGGGGTCAAAGTACAATTTTATCTTTACTAATTTATAATTTTTTTAAAAAAAATTCAATGACCTAAATAGAAATTTTCTATTTTAAGGGGACAGAGCCTCTACCATCCCTATATCCGCCGCTGGGAACAAATATAAACTGTACAACTTGAGAACCTCATTAAATTCTGCAATTCTTTTTGAAGATTAATAGATAGATAGGGTTACCTGACACTGAATATCAATTCCAATTTTCTTGTATTCCAAGTTGATGCTTCTTGAAAACATTGTAAGGTATCTGTGAACAAATTGCAAATTTCCTCTTTAATTCTTCTCTTCTTACATGATAAATCCAACAAATTTCATTGGTTTTTTCCTCATCCCTTTTTATAAATTCACAGAATATATAATAGGTGACCTAATTTGACTTGGCAGTAGATAAAAAAAATTCCTATTCTTCTTGCATGTTATTACTACATGATACCCCTTTTGTAAGCTTGTCATGTTCCCTATGGAAAACGTTACATGAAAATCTGCGATTCATAAAAAAATGATATGTACAATATATTACAATTTTTTAAAATTATAATTAGATAACTATATATGATAAGGATGATGCTTATATCTTCAAAAGTGAATTATATGCTGTCATTTAATCCTAAACATTTTCTATATATGCTTACATATGTTGGAGCATGCTAAAATAGTTTCAAGTTTAACCACTTCATCAATTGATTTTAATTTCGCACAACGATTTATTGTCCCTCCAATTTTATTTATTTTTCGTCTCTTTTAGCCCTTAAACTTAAATTGTTTATCAAATCATCCCAAAATAGATAAAAAAAGCTAACGTTTGTTAATTTGCTAATGTGATAGCCTACGTGTATCCTTGTTAGCAATTAATTAATTTTTTAAAATTAAAAATAATAAAAATATATATTTTTATAATTTTATGCCCTTTTAATAATTTTTAATTTTAAAAAATTTTATACATTTTTTGAATTTTTAAATTTTAAAAAATTTAATTAATTGTTGACATTGCATTTATGTGTATGTCACATCAGTAAAGTTAATTTACGTTAACTTTTTTATCTAATTCAAATTCACATAAAAAATCAATTGATGCTATGGTTACAATCGTGTAAAGTTAATTCATTATCATGCAAGGTATTTTAGGTTCAAATCTTATTATAATTAAATTTTTATTGATTTATTATATAAAATAGGACAAAAATACACTCATAACAATATAACTTAATTTATACATGAGAAAGTATTTTAGTAATTTCATAACTAAATTGGTGTCAGATTGCTCCGTGACACTAACTCTATAAAACACTTAAAATAAATTAGAAATCCTATCAAATGTGTGTGTGGAAACTACAATTTAGAACAAAAATACGTGTTTAAAAATAACATACAATAAATAATTAAACTTATAGCTTGGAACTAATTAATAACAACACATGAAATATTTATGATGTTAAAATGAAAAAAAATAGATTAATATTGTTTATCATTGTATTGTCATCAACCTTGGGTTGGTGCCGAGGTAAAAAAGTGGCATAATAAAAATTGAAATATATAATATCAAAATATTGTTTTAGTTGAGTGATAGATTAAAGGTTTAACTAATGCAATTAGTTCAGATTCAAATATCATTATATGCATATTTTAATATTTTTTAAAAGAGAAAAAGACTAAATTACTCTCAAACAATAAAACTTATTTTAATTACAAAGGGTGCTTTTGTAATTTTCCTAATCGATTTGATGATTCAGTTGAGGATTACACCAATTCAGGTCATCAACTCAGTAAACACTTAATAAATAGTATATATATATATTTATATTAAATAAAAAGAAGTACTTCATAAATATTATCATATGGGTAAAAAATTTTGGTATGTTTGGGTGAGGAACTTGTAGGAAAGAATTAATTTATGTTAAAGTTTTCAAAATTAAAAAATATAATTTATTTATTTGGGTAAATATATTAGAGAATTTTAAAATTTGTTAATAATTTTAAAATAGAATTTTACTGGCTCAAATTCTTTTTTCAAATTCCACTTAAATAGGTGGTTTTTTAAAATTTCTTTTAGTTTTATTTGATTTAATAACTTGATCCAAATATAAATAAAAATTTAAACTTCAAAAATTATTTTATTTAATTATAATATATATATTATTTTATTAAAATTACTTATAATTTTTTTACAAATATAATAATATCAATATTGAATTTTTTATATCATTTATATTTCTTCTTCTTTTATAATTATTTTTTAATTTATAAAATTTTATTAACTTATTGAATAAATATCTACGTAGTTTACCTTCATTTTATTTTATATTTTAATTGTAAATACAATTGACTCGAGGACGAAAGCAGATTTATTTACCCTCACACACTTTTGTTTTTTTTTTCTTTTTATAATCATATTTCATATTTAACCTTTTTCATTTATAAATTGTTACTGATATTACTTGTATATTTTAAAGACTAAAAAGCGCTAAACGCATGTTTTCGCGAATTAAAAGAAATACTATGTGGTAATTAGATTTATTTAAAATAAAATTATTAAATTTAAAATTTTAAAAATAAAATATAAAAAATTATAATATTAAATATTTAAATATTTTTAAATATTTTTAAATTTGATCGATCATAGTCTTACGTTGACAGATCATTGATTAGTGTTGATTGATAATATTACTATTAGAACACGTCACATATCATTTATATATATTATACTAATTAAAAATGTAAAAAAAATTATATATAATATTATTAAAATATTAAAATATTTTTTTATAAAATTTTAAAATATATGATTATAAATTTTAAAAAATTAAAATAATATATAAATTAAAATTGAAAAATGTTATAAAAATTAAAATAGGTATTTAAGTTTCAAGTAATTGCAAAAAAAAAACTTGAAATTTAAATACATTTTAGAATTATATATATTACAATTTTATAAAAAAAAATTTACCTTTTTTAAAATTTCTTTTACAATTTTTATATTTTTTTACAATTTTTTTACATTTCTTGTAATAATATTATTAATTTCAACTAATTTCTTTTTAATTATCATATTTTTAAATTTTTTTATAATTTATATGCTTTTCCTATATTATATATATTTATATTTTTTATATTTTTAATGTGTATATAAATTTAATAAAATAAAATTTTTATTTTTATATATAGGTGCCATGTTATATTTTGTGATTGGTTATAATTTTTTTTAACCTTTGTCAAAAAATAAACTGAAAAATATAATAGATGCATACTTTAAATACTAAATTAAAAAAAAAAAGAATACTTTTTAAAGGCGGAGTTAAGTGAATATTCCACCTCATTGTTAACTTCTTTGATACCATTTCAATCGAAAAATGTTAGCCAATTGACTGAAAGTCTTGTTAAAAGGATTAATTAGCTAGTTAGTTAGCATGTAACTAATTAATTTTTGTTATTAGGGAGTTAATTAATTATTAAGTATAAGTACACTACATTAGGTGATGAATAAGATGAATGAATTTTTCCAGTATTTTAACAAGTCTTAACTTTAAAAAAATATTTATTAGGGTAGAAATAGATTAAATTTAAGATTAGTATTAATTAAAATTTTAAATACACTTATTTTGCGAAATTTTTTGAATGAATACTTTGTTTTCTTATATAATTCAATAAAAGTTAAAATTTTAATTAAACTCTAGCTATAATTATTTTAGATATTCTAATTAATTGAATTATAAATTTAATATATTAAAAAATATTTTTATTCTTTGATTTTTTTTACTAATAAATAAAAGATTAAAAAAAATTAAATTGTAGGTTGTTAATTAGTTGTTTCCCTTGTTTAAGAATAGTGTAAGTTTGAATTACAGAAATATTTTTTACTAATGAAGTGCTACACTAATTAATTATTAGTATATAATATAAAATCTTAAAAACAGTATATAAGAGACTAGACTTATCTAAGGACCGGATAATTCGTTTGGCTCGATAAATCTAACTCAATTTGAACTAAGCTTGAACAAAAGTTTTATATTTGGATGGCTCGAAATCAATTTAAAGAATAAAAAAGATATTTTAAAATTAAAATTTAATTATAAAATAGCAGAATATATTTATAATATTTTAATAATAAAATAGGTATTTTTGGGCTATCCGATACAAGAACAATCGTAGCTTGAAAAATATTTTGGAACTGAGCGACAATCCTAAGCAGCCCGAAACATGTAGACCTCAAGGGAGGAGAAACTTACGCTTTCGTAGCAGCATAAATGGTGTATAAAGGGTAAGAACAGAAGCCGCCATAAGAACCAGACCGAACGTTAACAATGGCCCCCTTCTTCTTCTTCGCCATAATCGGAACCACTGCTTTAGTAATCCAAGTCGCCGCCACTATATTCACCTTTATAATGCTCTCCGCCACCTCCGAATCCACCTCGTGTAAGAACCTCGCTCCCTCGTAGGCCAAGCCGGCGTTGTTCACCAGTACGCCAATGTCTAGCCCTTCAATAGCATCCTCCATCGTCTTTGATATCTCTTCTCCGCTGGTTTTCGCCAAGTCAATGACGACGTTTCTGGTCCCAACTTGTGCGCCGAAATTTTCACGTATGGCATCGGCGGTTGCTACAAGTTTCAAAGGGTTTCGCCCCACCAAGACCAAGTTAAGACCCTTGGATGCCAGTTGGAACGCCAGGGCTGTCCCGATCCCATCGGTGCAGCCGGTGACTATGGCCCATGAACCGTAGTGGTGCTTGAGATTCTTTGGCGGCCTGAGGAACATGACCCACACCCATTTGATGAAACCGAGGATTGGTTTACAAAGGGAGATGAAACCTAGGCAACTGATGACGAAGATCAGCATGAAATCAGGCAACTGGGTTGCCATTTGAAGCTTGGCGGATCCAGTGATTATCAGTTTAATTTAAACACTCATGTACGCGTGGTTTTCCCTCCTTTTTATATATGAAGCTAATGTGGTCCTGGTAATTAAATAAGTGGATACATAAGTAAACAACATCTAAACACTAATCTCGGTTTCATCACCATCCAACCAATTGGAGTATTAAGTTTTCTTTATTTCCCAACTGTTTGAAACTGATGAAAATTATGATGTGCGCAGGGCATGTCCTAACATTTTTGGTAAAATTTCCTATCCTTGCTAAAAAATGAAATAAATAAAAAGCAAAAATAGTGTCCATTCAATTATTAGTGGAGTGTTGTGTAAAAAATTATATTTTTGAGATCCCTAGATTGTATTTTAATATTACCTTTTTCTTGACAACAAAGGCATAGATTTTGAGGGCACATAACATTGCACTAAACTCGCACCATAGGTATTGTGCCCATGAATATTTATTTTGCGAAATAACATTTTGATATAATACATTATTCATACATATAAATATAAAAATTATATGTCAATTTCGGTTCCATATATAATTTGTTATATGAACTTTGATTTTACATAATTATATATCTGAAAATTTTGTCGTAGTTCAAATGATTACATAAAATTAATTAAAATATACACATTTAAAGAAACAAATAGATCATTTATTTTTATATTAGATAAGTACAATTATTTGTGTATTAATATGCTAACATAAAATGATGTTATATTGATAATGATGTAGTGGTTTGTGAGAATTCATTCCAATCAACATTTAATGTATGAAATTGCATAAAATTAAAATTTATGTATAACATTGCATAATGGAATGAAGTGCATATATAATTTTGAATTTTCCCTAAAAAAATTGTATAATTTTGAACTTTATCTTTTAATATTATATATATAAAAAAAACTCAACAAAGGACTTTATATTAAAGCTATGTTTGGTATGAAAATTGCAAATGAGTGAAGATGAGAAATTTGTTAATATAGTGGTAAAATTTGTGGGTTTGATAAATTATTTGAAATATTCTATCTTATTAAAAAAAGAAAAAGTTCAACATTTAATTTTTTTAATAAAAAAAATGTTGAATAAGATGACTAAGTTGAAAATATTAAGTTAATTTTATTTTTTAAAATTATATTTTAAATAAATTATCTTTATTTTTATTAAAAATAAAATATTCAAAAAATCTATACTAATAAGTTTAAAATAATGAAATGAGTAAATTTTCAAAAATAATGATTTACCATTATCAAACAATGTAACTATATCCTGTACTTGCCAATAAAGTTTTGGTTAAAATAGGTTGAGGTCATGTAATGTTGAAGTCTCATGTTTGAGTCTCACCTTCTATAATCATGTGTGGAATCTTAAGATTTTATTTATTTATTTATTTATTTATTTATTTAAGTCTCACTATAGGTAAAGCATTGCTGGAGAAGATAGATTTTTTGTACTTATTACCCCCAATTTTTTTTTAACAAAAACTTCTATCAAACAAGCCTTTTCAACAAAATGTTTTTAGCTTTCGTCCCTAAGGTTTTTTAATTTGACCTCCAACCTCTAACCTACAAAAGTAAGGTTAAGATAATTTTCTATTTTTTAAAAATATATAGTAAAAAAATATAAACATCATAATTATCTATACTACTATTTAAACATTTAATTGAATTAATGTTAGAAACTAATCAAATACTAACTCAATTAAAAAATTATTAAAAGTTAATCACTTTTACAAAAGATCAAAAATTAATACGAGAATATTTTTTTATCTTCTTATATAAAGTATTACTATAATATTTAAATTTAAATTCAATTTAAATTCTTTTATAAATATTTTTTACATAAAATTTTCACCTACCTACTTTTAAATTGCCAACAACTGTTATAAATAATTTAAACATTTATTTAAATTATTATAGAAATCCGTTGTTTTATTTGACCGCTGCATCGGTACTCTCACTGTCAAGTCACTTCATTCCATGTTTATAAAAGACAGGAGGTATCACTTCAGTCAGCTTTTTGATATTTATATTTAACTTCACATGCATTTACGAGTTTATTATTCAACTATTTTTTTAAATATTACATTTTTAATTAAAATTAAATTTTATTAATTTATTAATTAACATATTATAATTAATAATTTTTAAATAATTAATTAAAATATTTTTAACATATTCAACATATAATATAATTTTTTTTATGTAATTAATAGACAATGACTATTAAAAATAATAACTAATGAACATAGTTAACTCTAATATTAATTATTAGAATTCTATTTAATTAATAATTTTATTTTACAATAAATATTTAGCACAACTTTTCTTTACATCAAAATTTTAAAACTAATAATTGTAAAATATATTTATAATTATATGTTATCACAATTTTTTCTTATAGTTTATCATTCGATTTCTATTCTAGTAATAATTTTATTTTTAAATTATCACAATTTTAACTAATAATTGTAATTTAAATTCTAATTATTTTTAAATGTATAATTATCCCAACTTTAATTTTATTAAAATTTTTTAATTAATAATTCTATATTAAATATTATAATTATTTTTAAATATGTGAATTTAGTAATATGATAGAAAATAAAGGTATTTTTGTCGGTTCAAAAATTTTTCCAAGCTCATGTTTTTTTTTTCGACAATGAATGGGCCCAAAGGCCACTACCTCAATTAAATTGCATAAAAAATTACAAGGTTCTGGATATTACTAAGATAATCGATCTCAAACTTCAAGTTACAAAAATTAGACAAAAATCATTTACAAAGAAAGTCAGCCACTTTATTATCGCCCCTATTCACCCATCTGACTTTGGCCTTAGAGAAGGAATCAAACATCTCACGAACCTCCTTGATGCAGTAGCCAAAAATAGTGATACATTTTTGTACTTACAAAGGTGATTGACGATACAAGCACAATCCATTTCAAAGATAACCTTGTCGAGATTAAGTGACTGAGCAAGTCGAATGCCTTCAAGGAGAGCATCCAATTCCGCCCACTCGGAGTTAAGGGCCTTATCAATGAAGATCGCTCTACCATAAAGAACAAAGCCATTCGAGTCTCTAAGGATAATACCCAAGCCTATTCTATTCTCTTTCACGGAGGCATCAACGTTCACTTTAGTAACACCTTCCGGGGGTTTTTCCCATTTGCAATCTCTAGGGACCCGAGGTAAAATCGACAGAAGGGATAAATTATGAATCTAGAAGTCCTCGTTTAACTTGCGGGTTCTTTCCCATATCACGCGAACATCTTACTCATTACATCCAAAAATGGCGTTATTTTTGTCGTTCCAAATATTTCATAAGGTATTAGTGAAATCCTCAAATGCTTTTCTGTCCAATAGCTGCATAGAGTCTTCAAGCCAGTCAATGCAAAACTCATATTCCTTAGTCAACAATCTATTATTGAAACCACCCGCAACAAGGACACCTCGAGTTTTAGGGCAATTTCTTAAGGCGTGAATCACCGTTTCATCACCACTCTTACACCTTGGGCATTCCCGAACAGCATTATGTTTTGTGGTCGAGACCATAACATTTGTGGGGAGCAATTCATGCCCAATCTGCCATGCAAAAACACGAATTTTTAAAGGACTTTCAAATTCCAAATGAGTTTTATTATGTAAACATGAATACATTGTACAAAGAGTTGTAATAAGAAATAAACTCGTTATTTCAAAGTAAAAGACTTAGAAATTTTATTAGTCGAAGAATTACATAGGAAAGTATAAAAAGAGTTTAAGTACATCTGTCCTTAGGCGTAACACCCAATACTCGAATTCGGTCGATTGGGTCAGGTGGATGGCATTACACCAGGACTACGCCAAAAAATGGCGACGAGTTCGAAGTCTGAATTGTTACATAGCAATCCATACTTTGGAGTATTTGCAACAGATTAGGATTTCAATTTAGATATCATTGTAATTTAATTACCATGTGTGGTAGTTTTATTTTCTTATTGTATATACTTAGGTAATTTAGTTTGAAATTTGTAAATAAGAAGGTGTAATTAATTGTAACCTGTTTAAGTATATTAAGTTTTTGTATTTGTTTGGTAATACCCAAGATCCGAATCTGACATAATGGATCGGGTTGAGGGTGTTACATTTCAAGATTTGGAAGTGTGATTTACTCACTCCCTCAACTAACAGTTGATTGGGCCCAATGCTACGAGCATCTGGAATCAAATGGGATCTTCAGAAAGTTTATCATTATGAATGTTACGACGAATTTGATTGGAAAATCCAATGGCAAAAGGAAGGAGATTCATTAGCTCGTTATTTAGTCCAAATCAGTGAAATGACGGAATCTATAAAAATAATTCAACAGCCCCTGGAAGGAATTTCGGGTGGTCCCTATGAGAATTTAGAAATCCGATGCTTTGATCGAGAAATGGATCCAGAATGGAGATCTTGTTTTCCTTTTATAGTAGAATTTCCTGAAATATTTGGTTTTCTTCTACTGGTCGAAACTTGCATCCAAGGTTCGTATAGAGAAATCGAATCCTTTGCAGCACCTGTAGTTGTAGCCGTCACAGTATCAATAGTCGACACCATCGTTGGATCCGTTATGTCAACCTATTTCCCATTCCCTTGTTGTTTCAGACAGCTTCTCTTAGTGTGCCCATAACATCCACACTCATAACAGATGATAGGCAAGCCCTTATACTCTGCATATTGAACCTGACCATCAATACCAACACAAGAAATTAAAGGTTTTTTCAGATCAACCACCACCATTAGGTGAGCAAAACGACACCTCTGCGCTTTTATTGTGTTATAGTAAACTTTTATAATCTTTCCCAACATTTTGGAGATGATTCTCAACAAACCTTTAGTATAGTATCGATATGGGAGTCGAGGAAACCTTACCCAGACCACCATCTTCGAATGATAATGCTCACTTGTTATGAAATCTCGACTCTATGGTTGTACCACAAGAAAATATCCATAAATCATCCATGGCCCTCCCATTAGAGCATTTTCATAGTCCTTTTGATTACTGAACAAGGAAAAAATTGTTATCAAGGTCAACCACCTGAAATCTCCCAATTAATTCCTATAAAGATTGTAGACGACCTACCAAAGCTTTCTAGCCAATTTTTTCCCCCAAAAAAACGCACTACAACTGTCTTAGCCATGCTCCTATCAATCCATTCATGAATCCACTTGGAAAAAGTAATCTTAGGATACTCGCCTTCAGTACTAATCGTGTAGGTATCCTCCCTAATTTCAAGTTCTAACTTCACAACCATTTCATCCTCTAACCCCCTTTCCTCCACATTCCCTACAAGTTTATCTCGCCATGAAACATTTGGGAAGCCATCTTCCACCACATCCTCTGGTTCAGGACCATCAAGGGATTTATTCTTGGCTTTCTTTGTGGCCCTCTCTAGGCCTTCAAGGATCGGAAACCCTGGTCGTTCTAGCGAGGTAGAAGAGAGAAACTCTTAGGAGAACCCATTTGTTGTTTAATAAAAACAAATTTTATCATAAAAAAAATTCAGTAAAACGACACCTATGTTTAAAACAAAATATATATTTGTCATAAAAATATTGAGGCCAATAAACATAATTCATGTCGTACCATTGTATAATATATAAATCATGTTGCAAAATATGAATATAAAATAAATAAAATTGTGCGTGAGCTAAGTATTTATATTTAAATTTTATGATGAAACTATTAGATTATTTTAATTCTAGTGAGTATATTAATAAAAACAGTCTATTATTTTATCTTAATTTCTTATAAAAGTATAATAAAAATATTCGTACAATAAAATTCACACGTGAGTAATGATATCATATTACTGATTAAAGAATACTTAATATTGTAGTATAAAGACATAAAATAAAACACTAAAATTAAATTGACCAGAAGCTTCAAAGTGTTCAAGAATATTTGAAACTATTGTAGTTTTTATATTATCACAGTTAAATGAAATGTCATTTTTTATTGTATTCAACCCTCGGGTCAACTCGACTCGACCCAAATTCGATTTCTATAAATTGCCATTTCTCAATACGTACACATATATTTAAAACAACAATGTAGCGACGTAAAAATTTCGCTTTCGGTCGCTAATTAAGGCGATTATTTGAAAATTTAAAAACTGATTTTCAATTTTATTAAAAAGAGGAGTCGCCACCAATCTTTTTTCTAGGTGTGATAGGACACCTAATAAATCATCCTTTTTTAGAAAAGAAAACTTATTCTTACACAAAAATGAAGGCCGAATTTAGGTCTACGTCAAAAGCCAGAGTAAAGTTGGGTTCGGGAGTCGGTTATGCGCGAGGAAGGTATTAGCACCCTCGCGACGCCCAAAATTGGTATCTTATTAAACTTGTGTTGTCTTGATTTTCAAAAGTACAAATTCAATCTGACATTTACTCGTGATCCAATTAAAAAATGAGAATTTTTAGTTTTCGATTTTTTAGAAAGGGTGTCCCGTTTTTAACACGAGCCGATGAATTTCACCCAACATAGCGATGAAATCGATGGCTTAATGTTAAATCGGTACATTGCCTTATTTTTGAAATTAATTAAAACATGAGAAAAAATATTCCTAAAGTGAGAAATTAAAAATAGATAAACGATACAAAAAAAAGATATCATTAATGAAAAATATTAACATGGAATACTAGAATATTAGAATAACAATAATAACGATATTTACAAAAAAAAAGAAAATAAAAACAAATCATGTACTAATAATAAAATAGGAAAAAAATGATATATTTGGTAATAATAATATAAAATAATAATATGTACATAAAAATACATATATATATATATATGCATATAATAAATATATGTAATAATAATATCTACAATAAAAGAAAATATTAGGAAACGTACATAAAAATATATACATAAATTTTTTTTACAACAATAATATAAAATAATGATATGTACAAAATATATATATGTACATAATATAGTTATAAAAATATATATATTAAATTCGGAATAGGTAAATAATAATAAAAAGGGTAAGAATATACCGAAGCCCCAATGTTATGGATTACTGAAATTAATCTCTTTTCTTCTCGGGCTGTTGAAATGGGCCTTTGTTGGTGATATTCACCGGATCAGATTGCCGCAAATAGAGTCAGGTTGACCCGACCATTTTAAAATTTAATATTTTTTTATTATTGTAGTTTTTTTAGACCAATTTTTGTTTAGCCCAATTACAAATAAAATCTACATAAAAGATACAAAATCCAAATTACTTCAACCCAACACAAACCAACCTCAGCCCACTAACTTAATAATCCAACACAACCAACCCAACCCACTAACTTAACATATCACCCAACCCATTAATTAACTCAAACTAAATTTAACCCATCAAACCTTATATAAACCAACCCATTAACTAAAATATTTCTTCTTTTTTTTAATACTAACCCCCCCAAAACAAACAAGTTCCAGCAGCAAACAAAGAAAATCCAAACTTCAAGCTGCCTATTCTCCCTCTCCTTCCACCGTGCGTGTCACCAGCAGCCACCGTATGCACCACATGAAATCAGGCTACGGGTAGTTGAGGTTTGGGTTTTGGGGTGGCTGATAATCGATTGACTCGGGTATTTAGAGTGGATTTCGGTTTGGGAGCTTGGTTGTGGTGTTAATGGTGATTAGTCCTTAGTTGCTTGGTTGCTTGCCGGATATTGGAGTTTTTTCTTGCTTAGATTGCTGAATGTTCCTTTTTTGTTGTTTTTTTGCTGGAAAATTTTTTTTGCTGAATTTTTTTTTGCTCTTTTTTCTCAAAATGGGATAATCCTCCTCTTTTTTGTGTGGTTTTCTTCTTTTTTTTTCTTTTTTTTACCATTTTGCTTGTTTTTTTATGCTATTTGCAGGTAGTGGGTGAAGAAGGAATAGCCACCCATGTTTGTGGCCTGAAAATCTGGGACGTGGGTGCCCCAAATCACGTAATCTGTCTGAAGGACCAAATCACAAATGCAGCAAAACTTTAGAGGCTAAATGTAATTTTTAGAAAATTTAGGGTTAAATGTAATTTAAGGAAAGTTTAGGGGTCAAAATGCAATTTTTATTTTTTTGAATTTTTTTTTGAAATTTTGAAAATTAAACACAAACTCTAGTCGGACAAAAATTTAGTGCTTACAGCTGCCCCTCTTTGCTTATCATTGTGAAACAAGGATAGTGCAAAGACTTAAAAGCACTAAATTTTGTTCAATTGTCCAATCTTTATTCTTTATTGAAAAACAAAAAATTGAAAATAGCTCGGGATGCGACTCGAAGTTCAACTCACCTCTCAAATTATGAGTTGATCTTTGAAAAAGCAAAAAATTGAAAATACCTCAACGTGTGACCTGATGCTTAACTCACCTTTCGCAATATGAGTTGATTTTTTTGAAAAACAGAAATTGAAAATACCTCAATGCGTGATTTGAGGCTCAACTCACCTCTCGCAATATGAGTTGATTTTTTTAAAAAAAAAAACATAAATTGGAAATACCTCATCGTGACCTGGGGTTCAACTCACCTCTCGCAATATGAGCTATTTTTTGAAATACGAAAATTAAAAAAAAAAAGAAATTAAAAATAGAATTTGAAAAGACCTCGACATGTGGCCCGAGACTCAACTCACCTCTCGCAATATGAGTTGATTTTTTGAAAAACAGAAATTGAAAACACTTCAGCGTGTGACCTGAGGCTCAACTCGCCTCTCGCAATACGAGTTGATTTTTTGACAAACAAAAATTGAAATTACCTTAGCGTGTCCTGAGGCTCAACTCACCTCTCGCAATATGAGTTGATTTTTTCTGAATGACAGAAATTGAAAATTACCTCAGCATGTCTTGAGGCTCAACTCACTTCTCGCAATATGAGTTGATTTTTTTTAAAATACCTCATCGTGTCTTGAGGCTCAACTCACCTCTCGCAATATGAGTTGATTTTTTTAAAAGACAGAAATTGAAAATACCTCAACGTGTCTTGAGGCTCAACTCACCTCCTCGCAATATGAGTTGATTTTTGAAAACAGATTTTGAAAAACAGATTTTGAAAACACCTCAGCGTGCCCGAGGCTCAACTCAGGGGTCTTTTCCTTTGATTCAGTACAACTATCATCGCATCCTCTTGCTCTACTAGAGTACCTATATATGTCATGCATGATGTTTATCATGATATGCACATGTTGGCCTTAAATGTCTTTATGCCTACATGATTTTGCTATGCGCCCCAGACATGTTTGTCATATGTCATTTTTCGTCATGATTTTTGATGATCTGTGTTCATTGCTTTGACTCTTGACTTTCTCTTCAGGCCCTGTACCCGTTCTCTAGCTTCACGACTAATCTGCATTTCTCAGATATCGCTCTTTTGCCCCTAGTTGAACTTTGTCCTTGCTTTGAGGCTCTTGTACTTATCAAATTCTTATCTGGGTAATGCTTAGTACTTCTTGTGTTTAGAGTATGTCATTTCACTATTTATCATGTAAATGAACCACATAATGAGATGCATGAAAATGGTTAGGTAGGGACAAAAGGATACCTCACATTTATTCATTTCAAATATAGCAAACAAAGAAAGTTAATCAATGATAGTAAAAAAAATGTCATAAAGAGAAAGGGGATCGCATTTCAACAAATACAAATGCTCTAGATATTCAACGCATGAACTCTTCCACGTTCCTCAATCAAGAATCTTTTCGAGCATGGCTTTCTTGCGTAAGAGATTTTGAGTTTTCAGAAATGCTTCAAATACTGTAGTCTCTCTGTTTGACCCACCGTTCAAAACGCCTTGCTTTTTAAGCCAGTGCTTGCTTCATTAGAACGCCCTTTCGGGTTTTCATCCTAATCTTTTGTGTTAATCAAGGCGCCCTTTTCGGGTTTTCACCTTGATCCCTCTCTCTTTTTTTTTTAGGCATAATACTTCTTCACAGCATCTGAATTCACTGGATTAGGTAACTCCTTCCCATCTATTTCAGTGAGAATCAAAGCTCATCCCGAGAATGCCTTCTTTACGACGTATGGTCCTTCCTAATTTGGTACCCATTTTCCTCGTAAGTCCTTCTGTATTGGGAGAATCTTTCTTAACACGAGTTCTCCTTCGTGGAATTCTCTTGGCCGTACCTTCTTGTCATGAGCAGCGATCATTCTCTTTTGGTACATCTGCCCGTGACAAATTGCCTTTAAACATTTTTCTTCGATGAGGTTTAACTAGTCATATCGAGCTCGAACCCATTCTGTTTCCTCTAATTTAAACTCCATTAAGACTCGTAATGAGGGGATCTCAACTTCGATGGGTAACACAGCTTTTATTCCATAGACCAGAGAGAAAGGAGTTGCTCCCGTAGATGTCCGTACAGATGTGCGATATGCATACAAAGCAAATGGTAACTTCTCGTGCCAGTCTTTATATGTCTCGGTCATTTTCCCAATAATCTTCTTAATATTCTTGTTGGCTACTTCAACAGCTCCGTTCATCTTTGGGCGATAGGGCGAGGAGTTATGGTGCTTTATTTGGAATCGCTCACACACTTCTTTCATCATCTTGTTGTTCAAATTCAAGGCGTTATCTGAAATGATTCTTTCAGGCAAACCATATCGACAAATGATTTTCTTTTTCAAAAACCTGTAAACTGCAGTCTTCGTCACATTGGCAAATGATGCGGCTTCTATCCATTTTGTGAAGTAATCAAAAACCAAAAAAATGAATCGGTGTCCATTAGAAGCTTTTGGGGAAATTGGCCCTATAACATCCATGCCCCACATAGAAAAAGGCCACGGAGAAGTCATGACGTGAAGGGGCAAAGGGGCTACATGAATTTTATCACCATAAATTTGACATTTGTGGCATTTTCGTGCGAAATTAATGCAGTCGCTTTCAATCGTCAGCCAGTAATAACCGAGTCTCATAATCTTCCTGGCCATAGTGAAACCATTGGCATGTGTCCCGTAAATTCTCTCATGGACATCTTCAAGTATTTTTCTGGCTTCAACAGCATCTACGCATCTCAAGAGTACCTGATCTTTTCCTCTTTTGTACAGGATGTCCCCATCAAGAACGAATCCCGCTGCCATTCTTCTGATTGTTCTTTTATCGTTTTCATTTGCTTGTTCGGGATACTTTTGATTCTTGATATATTCTAAGACATCATGGAACCATGGCCGTCCATCTGGCTCTTTTTCAATGCTGAAACAATGTGCAAAGACTTCATATATGCTCATTTGAAGAGGCATTATTTCTGTTTCTCTGTTTACTTTGAACATTGAAGCCAAAGTGGCCAAGGCATCAGCCAATTGGTGTTCTTCTCGTGGGTGGTAATTAAAAGTTATTTCTTCGAATTATTTAATCAACTCTGCCACTAGATCACTGTATTTAACCAGTTTCGAGTCTCTCACTTCCCAATCTCCACGGATTTGGTAAATCACCAAGGCTGAGTCTCTGTATACCTCTAAAGTTTTGACGTTTCATTCAATAGCTGCACGAAGTCCCATGATACATGCCTCATATTCTGCTATATTATTGGTACAGAAGAAGTTTAGCTTGGCAGTGAGTGGGTAATGGTTCTCTTCTGGCAATACTAAGACTGCTCCAATCCCATGCCCCAATGAGTTCAATGCACCATCAAAGCTCATCTTCCATGACTTCTTTTTTGATGACTCGCCCTCTTTTTCTGTAATGCATATTAAATCTTCATCCGGGAAATCAAATCTCAATGGCTCATATTCATCTATTGTTTAGGTTGCCAAGAAGTCAGCTATTGCGCTTCCTTTTATTGACTTTTGACTCACATAGACGATGTCGTATTCCGATAGTAAGATCTGCCACCGTGCCATTCTTCCTGAGAGTGCAGGTGATTCTATCATGTACTTTATTGGATCCAGCTTTGAAATTAACCATGTCGTATGATACAACATGTATTGCTTGAGTTTCCGAGCTACCCAAGCCAGAGCGCAACAGTATTTTTCAATGGATGAATACTTTGCCTCATATTCAGATCGCATTTTCTTTCTTTCCTGACTCGTCGTGTTGCCCTAGTACGCAACCCATTGAATTTTCGAACACAGTCAAATACAATATCAATGGTCTTCTCTGAGTTTGCGGTACTAGCACTAGAGGACTAGAAAAATATTGTTTTATCTTATCAAAGGCCACCTGGCATTCCTCATTCCATTCTCCCGGGTTATGTTTTCGAAGAAGCCGAAAGATTGGGTCGCATTGATTGGTAAGTTGAGCGATGAATCGGGCGATGTAGTTTAACCTCCCTAAAAATCCTCTGACTTCCTTTTGAGTACGCGGAGGTGGTAACTCTTGAATGGCTTTTATTTTATCTGGATCAACCTCGATACCTCTTTCACTGATAATGAAGCCTAGCAATTTTCCTGAGGTAGCCCCAAACGTACATTTGGCCGGATTGAGCTTTATCTGGAACTTTCTCAGTCTGTCGAACAACTTCTTCAGGTTCACTACATGCTCTTCTTCCCCTCAAGATTTAGCAATCATATCGTCGACGTAGACCTCTATTTCTTTATACATCATATCATGGAATAACGTCACCATAGCCCTCTGATATGTTGCCCCAGCATTCTTTAATCCGAACGGCATTGCCTTGTAGCAAAATGTTCCCCACATTGTTACGAAGGTAGTTTTCTTCATATCCTTAGGGGCCATCTTGATTTGATTATACCCCGAGAATCCATCCATGAAAGAAAACAATAAATGTTTTGCTGTGTTATCCACTAACGTATCAATGTGTGGTAAGGGAAAATTATCTTTAGGACTTGCTTGATTCAGGTCACCATAATCCACGCACATTCGTACTTTGTCGTCTTTTTTTGGTACCGGGACTATGTTAGCCACCCATTCTGGATATTTGGAAGCTTGTAAGAAACCCGCATCGAATTGCTTTTTTACCTCTTCTTTTATTTTCAATAGCATCTCAGGTCTCATCCGTCTCAACTTTTACTGAATGGGTTTGCATTCTGGCCTTAATGGGAGTTTATGGACCACTAAATCTTCATCTAGCCCTGGCATGTCCTGATATGACTATGCGAATACATCTTTGTACTCACAGAGCAAAGCAATCAAATTATGCCTGGTGCCCCCTGAAATAAAGGTCCCAATCTTCACTTCTTGCTTCCTTTCTTCAGTTCCCAAGTTTATTGTTTCAACAGACTCTTGATGAGGCAAAATCTATTTATCCTCTTGTTCCACCAT
Source organism: Gossypium hirsutum (assembly GCF_007990345.1). NCBI lineage: Eukaryota > Viridiplantae > Streptophyta > Magnoliopsida > Malvales > Malvaceae > Gossypium > Gossypium hirsutum. The sequence goes on along the minus strand of NC_053426.1, from coordinate 94,030,644 downwards.
TCTTAGCAAGTCAGGAGACGAGACATAGTCTTCAGCATTTTCTTCGGCTTCGAATTCTCCTAAACAAACAGCCTTCTCAAAATCGATTTCAGGACTCGTAACGGGTTTGTTCATGCAATTGATATCTGAGCACCTGAAAATTGAATGGAAAAGGAAACTATAGGGGGGCATCTAAGTATTGAAACCAACAAACTGAATGTTATGGTATGACATGAGGCAAATGTAAAGATAGGCTATGAAATGATTATGGAATTAGTGATAATAGGAAAAATTGTAACAAAATGCATCTTCATTGATATTCATTTAAATGATAAAGAGCGAATGCAAGCTCTTACAAAAGAATTCTATTATATCTAAGGACATAACAAAATGTTAACGTTTGAGCATTACTCTGAAGACTTATAAACTACAAGAAGATCCTCGGCAGTCCAATTGTTCAACATGAAACCCGGGGGACAAGGGCGTATCTTTGAGACGTCTTTACTCGCGTCAGCTCCTTTGTCAATAACATTTATACTGATATTCTGAAAACCCTCTTTGATCATTAACATTGTGCTTTGTGCACTATACTGCCCTGGGTATATCATTCCCGCAGACGTAAATGTTCTTGACAAATGAGGGAATTCCATGGGCTCCCATTCTGGTTCTTGGCCTAATGTTCTCGCGATCCTTCTTTCCTGATCTTTCTTCCATTGCTTTCTTCTTTGACGCATGTCTGGCTAGAACCCTAAACCGTATCGAGCCTTGTGGTGTACTGGCTTTAGAGCCCTGACTATTCCTTGCAGTTATCTTCCTAAACCTCTTCTCGCTCGAGCTCCCCTTCCTACAGTCAACTTGACACCGATTCTAGTATTTCTCGACAGTTTTGGCACCAGAATTATGTTTCCCTCGGCGACAAAAGTGGCATTGATGAATTCAATGGATCGGAAGGAGCATTCCACTGCGTCCTTGCTTACTTTAAGATATGGCGCATCAGCAGAGATAGATGCGACAATGTCTTCTTCTCCCTCGACAATGACCAAACAGCCATCCATGATAAATTTCACCTTTTGATGGAGGGATGATGGGACCGCTCTAGCGGAATAGATCCAGGGTCTTTCCAAAAGGCAGTTATATGAGGGTGTAATGTCCATGACTTGGAACTCGACATCATATATGTAGGGACCCACTTCCAGAGGGATCTCAATCTTCTCCATGACTTCACGCCTTGTCCCATCGAATGCCCTTATCGTGGAATGACAGAGCCTTAAATAGGACAAATCCATCGGAATTCTAGAAAGTGTGGCTAAAGGCATGATGTTGAGTGCCGACCCATTATCGATGAGCACGTTCGATATTATGTAGCCCTTGCAGCGAGTCGTAATATGCAGTGCTTTCACTGAGCCTCTACCATTGGGTGGTATTTCATCATCACTAAAAGAGATGAAATTATCCGCATTCAAGTTGTTCACCCATCTGTCAAGCTTCTCCACGGATATATTGTTTGCCACATAAGCTTGATTTAACACTTTTAGCAAAGCGTTCCGGTGTGGCTCCGAATTTAACAGCAGAGATAAAACCGAGATTCGTGCTGGTTACTTATTCAATTGTTCCACCACATTGTATTCACTGTGCTTGATAAATTTCAAGAACTCCTGTACTTCCTTTTCATCCACAGGCTTTTTAGTCTCTTGCACGGGTGGAATTTCTTGCTCGACTTCGGCCTCATGCATCACTGCTTTCCCTTTTTGCTTCCAGTCACTGTTCTTCTTCACTGGTTCGACCTCTTTCGAATAACATCTTCCACTTCAGGTAAAATGACCTACCTCTCCAACATCTTCAGTTATGGCTTTGAGTTTTTCATCTTCAGGTGTGACGATATTGACGTCGTATTTCCATGGTACGGCTTTGTCCTCCTTGTACGGGAAATGAGACGGTATTTCGATTATCATTTTTGGTTTCACCGGCTCTTTCGTCGCGTCGTAATAAATTACTATGGTCAATTAGCGTTATAAGGAGGACCTGATGACTGGTTGTCAGAGGCGCATATTTCTTTTTCGTTGGCCTCTTTCCTCTTGTTAAGGACCTTGATTTCCTTATTATCCATCCGGTCTTGAAGCAACCTTTTAAAATCCTTACATGACTGAATGTCATGTCCTACAATTCCATGAAAATTGCAAAAACTTTGACCTTCTTCTCCAAAAATTCTATCGGGGTGACAAAGCAATCCTTTCTTAACCAGTACCTCCCAGATTTTTTGCAGAGGCGTCCTTATTTCCGAAACACATCTTCTGACTTTCCATTCGTCCTCTTTCCCCACTGTGCTCATATTTCCTTCGGTATGGTTAGGGAACGAGTTCCCAGTTACGTTACTAGCACTATCGAATCGTAGGATACCCGCGTCAATGAGTCATTAAAACTCTCCTCTTAAAGGCTAGGCAATTCTCCGTAGAATGCCCCTGGTTCCCCGCGTGGTATGTACAACTAGCATTTGGATTGTACCACTTTGGGTATGGAGGTTTAAGAGGTGTCATGTAATGGGGAGAAATTAGCTGTTTCTCCAAAAGTTTTGGGTATAATTCCCCATACGAGACAGGGATGGGAGTAAATTACGGTCTCTCGGGATTAGGCCTTGCTGGTCTTGGTTCGTTTCTGGGCTGGCTTTGAGCGGGTACCGTGTTTTGTGGGAATGTGGTGATGGGTTTTTGGTTATTCGTGGCGTATACGGGGTAGGAAGGAGGTGGTGCTTGGTAGTAAGGGGTTTGAGGGGGATAATAGAAATTTGGAGGTGGATAATTTCGAGGTCGGGGTTGGTTTGGATATGGATTAGGGGCATAACGGCTTCCCATTCCCACCATGTGGGCTTCTGGTTCTTTCTTTTTCATGGGCGCTGCCCTTTTTGAACCTTTTGAACCTTCCATTCTACCGCTCTTGACGGCATTCTCTGTGAGCTCACCGGATATTACAATATCCGCAAAATCCTTCGTAGCACTTCTTACTAGTTTGTCATAAAACGGCACCTTTAAGGTGTTGATAAAGAGAACGATTATCTCCGTTTTTGTTAGTGGGGGTTCCACTTGGGCCGAGACGTCCCTCCATCTCTGCGCATACTGTCTAAAAGTTTCTGACGACTTTTTCTCCATCATTTGTAAAGTCATTTGGTCAGGCACCATATCTGATACATGCTTGTACTGCTCACAGAATGCCGACGCCAAGTCTTTCCAGGATCGGATCCTTTCCTTACTGAGCTAGTTGTACCACCGAAGAGCCGATCCTACTAGACTATCTTGAAAACAATGTACGAGTAGCATATCTTCTTTCACGTAACCGGTCATTTTCCGGCAAAACATGACAAGATGCGCTTTTGGACATCTTGTCCCATCATACTTTTCGAAATCAGGCACCTTGAACTTCGGAGGTAGGATTAGGTCAGGTACCAAACTGAGTTCTTTAGCACCTAGTGCAGAGAAGACTTCAGTGCCTTCTATTGCCTTAAGTCTTTCCTTCAAGCTCCGATACCTCTCTTGAGCCTCGTAATCATCTATTTTCAACTTGGCTATTTCGGCCGGATCATCTAAATCTGGAACTACAGGATTGGCAGGGGTTGCTCCGGGATTTGACATAAATGTTCCTTGCCCTAGATGAGCAAATGGCATAAGTCGTTGTTCCAAGCCTGTGGATTCCCCTTGAGTATACCCTCTTTGTGCTACGTGGGCATGCGGTGGAGTGAATCCTGGGGGATAGAGTGGATCCTGGTCATGATTAATTCTTGATTGAGGTTCCATACTGTTGGGGTTTTGCATGGGTCCTTTTCCTTTGACCAAAACTGACATCATCTCCATCATTCTAGCCATTTGATCCTTCTGTTCAAGTGATTCCTCTCGAGATCTTACTATCAAATCCCTCGTTTCTTGCTGTGATTTAGCCAGTTGTTATTGTAATTCCCTCTGGATTCTTTCCATTCTTTCAATTCTTTCATTGAACTCAGCCTCTATTGCTCTAGCTTGTCGACGCGTTTTATACGAATGGCGTGGTTCCAGAGTTGAAGTGTTGCAACTGCTAAAAATAAGATTCTAACCTTAGTGAATGATTATGGGATATGTATATGCAATGAATGAATGAATAAATATTGAATGGATGTTAGTCATGAAAGAAATGCGAGAAATTGGTGTAGATTTCAAGATAGTCCCTATTAGGCATTTCATTCATCAAAAGAGTTCATTACAAAACATTTCGCCATTTTTGATTCGGCCATTACACAAACTTCCTAGCTATATCGCTATACTTCTTTACTCGCTCTAAGAACTCCGATATGCTCGATTGTTGGCTCGGCGGGAATTGGCAACTGAGATCCTCTGCTTCATCTGATAGTTGTACCATGTGCATAGCCGTTTGACAGATTTTGTTGATCAAAAAGCCAAGTTGCATTTCTCTTTCTTGGAGGTCCGTTTTATAAGCGTGAGTGTCTTTATCATATTGATCATTCTTTTCTTCCAAGGCTTTTAAGAGAGTATCCAATTGTTGCTGACGAGCTCGCAACGCATCTTCTAGATCCCGTACTCTTTCTCTTAAGCTTTGACGTTCAGATTGACTGGTTGTCCATTTGGTAGACATAGCTTCGTGTTCAGCGCTTTTCTTTCTTAATTCTATCATAACCCGTGTAGCCTTTTCCTCCTCATTCTATGCCCTCTTTTTCCAAAATTCCATCCCCCCTTTAGCATTGTTTAATTCTTCTCTCCACTTTGTTGATGACTTACCCAAACCACTATTCTTGATAGTGACTCTTAACTTTTATTTTCCAGATGAAGGTCCCTTAAGTCATTTCTTATGACTTCAACTTCTTTTTGTACTTTCTCGGTTTTAGACCTTTCGATCTGGACGTCGATCTTCAACTGGTAATTTTCTTCTTGAAGAATACTAATGTCCCGTAACATTTTGACCTTTTCGCGCTCAAATTCCTGTCTTGCTATTTCTAGCTCGGATGGCACTTCTGCCGAGAAAGGATTCTGGACGGTGTAATTTGTCGACGAGATTTGTTGGCTGTTCACCCGTTTCTTTCTCCATATGTCGTAATCTTGGGTGAGGGTATCAGCATATAGAGCTAATTCCATGTGATGAATTCTCTTCCAAGACTTTGCGGTATCTCGGACCCTCTTCATATATCTTTCACCCGCAAAAGCAAACTCTGATTGTGCTAATCCTCCGGTGGCGGGTACGAATTGTCGTGAAGAAAATTACCTTTGGACCATTAACGGAGTATATCCAACTCCTCTTCATAACCCGAGTAGTGGCACCCAATCTTGATCTCCGACCTTGTATAGCAGAATTGACGGGCGTATCCACGGGGCTCTCCAAGATACGCCATCGGCGCAAAGATTCTGAAAGACTGAGACCCAGTGTTGTTCAGTGACCTCCTCTGGCCATTCTTTTTTGAGATAAGCTTCTAACGGGGAGAATGTTTTAGAAAACATATGGAACGATGTACGCTCTACTTTCCAGAAGTGGCTCAGAATCCAAACATTGAGTAACTGCGCGCATCCGATAAAACGACCTTCCCCTTTCTTCCTACAGCTACTTAGTGATCTGAAGGTTTTGGCCAAGATAGTTGGGACGGGGTTGATTCCTTGTTTTAACCTTTCGAAGAAATCTACCACCGCAACTTCTATGTGTTCAAAGACCTTCGGGAAGATGATCAAACCGTAAATGGCCAGAGTGAATAGATTTACCCTTTTCAACATGTCGGGATGGTTTAAAACCAACTCTCGTAGGGAAGACCATGGAATGCAAATGGCTTCATTCTTCTTCTTTATCTATTTTTCGACCCAAGCGTTAGTCATGTCTGTCAATCTCACTAACTTTTTCTTGAAGGTCATTGGCTTAGGTTCTTTCACATATATCTTATAAGGTTGTACGTTTTCGACACGAAGCAAAGCAGCATACTCTTCTATTGTAGGGGTCATGTCTTCCTGATTGAAAGTAAAACATTGGTAAGCCGAATCCCAAAATCTAACCATGGTTTGGATCAATCGTTCATCTACATTGACAGTAATCAAGTTGGCTATGTCCCCATATCTTTCAGTAAAGATACCCCTAGTGTCCAAGTCCCACTGATTCCAAACCCGAACCAAATCTTCAAGGTTATTCTGGCGAACATTCACAGTTACGTGCTCGGGCAAATTGGCAATACATCCCTCCACTAGACTATCCCCTCTTTCTTTCTGAGTCTTTAGAGACCAGTCTCAAACCGCGGCATTCCTCTTGGTTATTTGTATAATTGACTCTTCCATTAGAAACCCGTTTTTTGGCAACCGATCTCTAGTCAACACCTTCCTAATATGTTGCCTATAATGCATGATGGAAAAAGAAATAAGGCAAAGACAAACAACCTTGATTAGTAATTAAGTATAGGCAGAAAAACATGGAAAATTTAACAAATCGAACTACCCAAATCTAGTTTATTAAACAGACCCAGTCCCCTTGTATAGAAAGTGAAGATGCAAAAGATAAGAGGCGTTCCTCCCGTGTACTTATTTTGGTGACTACTAAACGGACGGAGGTTTGGCATGGCTCTAGTTAAATGGCTCGTACGGTTCACTATATGCGGTTTTGGTTCTAGATAGGTACTCGAATTGTCCGTACTGTCATCTGCTAAGATTAGTACGATGCTTAGGTCATAGCCCATCACAGGCTCAAGAGTTCAATTCGAGGGGTTACATTTACTTATGCATATGCGGAGGGACAAGTTAACTCACGAAAGCATAAGTCATATGTAACCCGAAAGTATTCACTAGCCTATACGGAGGGACGAGTTAACTCACGAAGGCGTACCGTTTACTTTCACTTAAACGAACGAGGCCCGGGTAGAGAGCTCATGTTATGCAAAATGCAAGTGCGCGGTGTGTGGGAGAAACTCACAAACCTTTACGTTTTATTTAAAAAAACTAGACCAAAACTAAAACCATAAAAATTTAAAGCTGAATAACAATCGGATAAAACAAGTTGGGAGAATATATACAACACTTCAAAAAACCAATTTTGGGATCACGACTAAATATTAATTCGAACAAGGAATTTTGAAAATTTTGATAACACGCGTTTAAGTGACTCGACTCTCAAAAACTGACGTCCCCAGTGGAGTCGCCAGCTGTAGCGACGTAAAAATTTCGCTTTCGGTCGCTAATTAAGGCGATGATTTGAAAATTTAAAAACTGACTTTCGATTTTATTAAAAAGAGAAGTCGCCACCAATCTTTTTTCTAGGTGTGACCGGATACCTAATAAATCATCATTTTTTAGAAAAGAAAACTTATTCTTACACAAAAATGAAGGCCGAATTTAGGTCTATGTCAAAAGTCAGAGTAAAGTTGGGTTCGGGAGTCGGTTATGCGCGAGGAAGGTATTAGCACCCTCGCGATGCCCAAAATTGGTATCTTATTAAACTTGTGTTGTCTTGATTTTCAAAAGACAAATTCAATCTGACATTTACTCGTGATCCAATTGAAAAATGAGAATTTTTAGTTTTCGATTTTTTAGAAAGGGTGTCCCGTTTTTAACACGAGCCGATGAATTTCACCCAACATAGCGATGAAATCGATGGCTTAATGTTAAATCGGTACATTGCCTTATTTTTGAAATTAATTAAAACATGAGAAAAAAATATTCCTAAAGTGAGAAATTAAAAATAGATAAACGATACAAAAAAAAGATATCATTAATGAAAAATATTAACATGGAATACTAGAATATTAGAATATCAATAATAACGATATTTACAAAAAAAAAGAAAATAAAAACAAAGCATGTACTAATAATAAAATAGGAAAAAATGATATATTTGGTAATAATAATATAAAGTAATAATATGTACATAAAAATACACACACATATATATATGCATATAATAAATATATGTAATAATAATAATATCTACAATAAAAGAAAATATTAGGAAACGTACATAAAAATATATACATAAAATTTTTTTTACAACAATAATATAAAATAATGATATGTACAAAATATATATATATGTACATAATATAGTTATAAAAATATATATATTAAATTCGGAATAGGTAAATAATAATAAAAAGGGTAAGAATATACCGAAGCCCGAATGTTATGGATTATTGAAATTAATCTCTTTTCTTCTCGGGCTGTTGAAATGGGCCTTTGTTGGTGATCTTTACCGGATCAGATTGCCGCAAATAGAGTCAGGTTGACCCGACCATTTTAAAATTTAATATTTTTTTTATTATTGTAGTTTTTTTAGACCAATTTTTGTTTAGCCCAATTACAAATAAAAGCTACATAAAAGATACAAAATCCAAATTACTTCAACCCAACACAAACCAACCTCAGCCCACTAACTTAATAATCAAACACAACTAACTCAACCCACTAACTTAACATATCACCCAACCCATTAATTAACCAAAACTAAATTTAACCCATCAAACCTTACATAAACCAACCCATTAACTAAAATATTTCTTTTTTTTTAATACTAACCCCCCCCAAAACAAACAAGTTCCAGCAGCAAACAAAGAAAATCCAAACTTCAAGCTGCCTATTCTCCCTCTCCTTCCACCGTGCGCGTCACCAGCAGCCACCGTATGCACCACATGAAATCAAGCTACGGGTAGTTGAGGTTTGGGTTTTGGGGTGGCTGATAATTGATTGGCTCGGGTATTTAGAGTGGGTTTCGGTTTGGGAGCTTGGTTGTGGTGTTAATGGTGATTAGTCCTTGGTTGCTTGGTTGCTTGCCGGATATTGGAGTTTTTTCTTGCTTAGATTGCTGAATGTTCCTTTTTTGTTGTTTTTTTTTTGCTGGAAATTTTTTTTGCTGATTTTTTTTCTCTTTTTTCTCAAAATGGGAGAATCCTCCTCTTTTTTGTGTGGTTTTCTTCTTTTTTTTCTTTTTTCTACCATTTGTTTGTTTTTTTATGCTATTTGCAGGTAGTGGGTAAAGAAGGAACAGCCACCCATGTTTGTGGCCTGAAAATCTGGGAAGTGGGTGCCCCAAATCACGTAATCTGTCTGAAGGACCAAATTACAAATGCAGCAAAACTTCAGGGGTTAAATGTAATTTTTAGAAAATTTAAGGTTAAAATGTAATTTAAGAAAAGTTTATGGGTCAAAATGCAATTTTTATTTTTTTGAATTTTTTTTGAAATTTTGAAAATTAAACACAAACTCTAGTCGGACAAAAATTTAGTGCTTACAAACAATATAAATGCGAAAATTAGATTTAATACTAGTTATTATAAATTTTAAAATGTTAAACATTACTAAATGATTTCTATTAAAAAATATATAATTTTATAAATATAATAACGTGTTCATATAATTAAAAGAAAAAATAATTTTAAATATGAATTTGTTTGGGCTTGTTTAATGGATCGGTGAATTTCAAGCTCAATGCTTGGTTACAAGGCCCATATCAGGTAAGAAAGTTAACGGGCTTGTTTGTTATATTTTAATTTTTTTGACTTTTTTTATAAAAATAACTTGAATTTTTTATTAATTACAAGAATGATACTTTTTTTTATTATGTACGTAAATGGCCTGAAATGAATAGTAAAAGTTAATGGAGTCAAAGAGATTGGCGTCACTCACTTGCCACGTCAATCAATCGTTGGCTGCTAGAATTAAAAAATCAATGTTTTGGGTGAAGCCAATTAAAGGTGTCCATGGTTCGGGCTAGGCCCAACAAAAAATTAGGCTCGTTTGTTAGGCCTGGGGTCGGCCCAAAAAATAGGCCTAAAATTTTACTTGAGTCCTACTTGGCTCGCCCATATTAATTTTTTATATATTTTTAAAAAAATATATAATACATCAAAAATACAAAAAAATATTAAAATAAATGTTTCCCAACTAATTAAAAATAAAAAAATATGTACACTTAAATAACACTAAGATAAATGTAACTTAACAAGCAAATGTGAAAAATAGTAACAAAATTAACAATAAAACAAGAGTTATACAATATCCAAATAATAAAAACAAAATAGTAGTAATATAATTGTAAAATGGTAGCAAAATAGTGAAAAAATAAGAAAATAGCAATAAAATAAAAAAAAAGTAAAAAAATAGATATTTAAGCCGGGCCGAGCTCGAACCAAGAAAGCCTTACTCGAGGCCCAACCCATTTTCTAAACGGGCCTTATTTTTTTGCCCAAGTCTATTTTTCGGGTCTATATTTTTACCAAAATCCTCCCACTTTTTGGGTGAGCCTTCAGGCTGGCCCATGGACAGGTCTAGAGCCAATCTATTTGGCGTGACTTGTATAAATACCATTCCAATAATGGAGCCAAATAGATTGGCGCCACCACCTTTATTATGTTAGAATTTTTTTTAAAGTTATTTTTATTTTTATTTTAAAACTAAAATTATTATTTTATTTGGTGAAGTTATAGAGAATGATGTGACCATCATGCTGTCTTTTCATTTTAGTTTTTTTTTAAATGTAATAAAAAATGAATTTTTTATTTTGGTGGCCATTCTATTTGGCGTGATCAAATGACTAAATATACCTCAATGGTAGTTCAATCTAAGGTGAATTTTTTTTAAAATTTTATTAAGCTAGAGGATGAAGCGGGGAGATCAGGATTGAGTTTTATGTTTTTGTTTTTTTGTTTATTTAGAAAACTTTATAATTTGAAGGTATGTTTTATTTAACGATAATCCGGTGGCGCTCTGACACTGAAAAATTTAATGGTCCTTTTCGGGAGTGTAGAATTGTTTCCTTAATTTCATATGTGGTGACAATTTTAAGTAAAAATAGGGGTCTCAGTTGTTAGTGATTTATTCAGCAACGGGTTCAAATTAGTTATGTAAATCTTTTCGTTGGTTGTGGTAGGATGATAACGGGTTCAAAATGGTTATGCGGCCAACAAGTGGATTATTTGAGATTCTCTAGGTCATCGGGATGTTTGAAGGTCCATTGGAATCCCAAATTGAACCACACGAGTGAGATTATCAATATTAGCAGCACTCGAGCTAGAAATTATTAGCACTAAAAAACTTGCTCGGTCTACTTGCTCGCTGTCGAAACCATTTTTTTGGGATCGAAAAAAACAGGAATCGACTTTTAAAACTAAATGTGGAGTCGCCACCAATCTTTTTGTTTAGGTGTGATTGGATCACCTAATAAAATATTTTGTTTCATTTAAATCAATTTTGGTCCACGTAAATTTAAAAATGGGTTCGGGAGCCGGTTACGTATGAAGAAGGGTTAGCACCCTCATTACGCCCAAAAACTGGTACCAGATTGATTAATTGCTATCCTTATGTCTAGGTTTTTTCAAAAAATATGAAATATGGTTCATTTTAAAACATTTGAGTGGCTTAAGCTGGTCGTCAAAACTTTCTCGTTTCAAAGGTATAAAGCATCACATCCAGCACAATAGGATATAATCCTTTATAGTTTTGAGAACACGATCGAGTTTTGACTTCCAAAAGCTCTTAGGTCAAAAATTACAAAAGGATGTCCAAATATTTAGTCCAACGAAAAATCGAAACCCAGCACGGTAGGGCACAATTTCTCGAATTTCTAAATACTGAACATTGCCTTATTTTAGGATTTTTTTAAAAAAGATTTGTAAACTCAAAACATATTAATTTTATTTGAAATACAATGGAATAGTTGATTTTAAAGAGTTGGGAATTATAAAGCAACATTTTGTAAACCAAAAGAAAAATAATTAACATGGGATAATATACATACATAAAATACAATGCTTATGAAAGAAGATAATATAACCTTATTTAACCTACTAATAAAACAAGCAATTAAATATAATTAATTCAAAATATAACCAAATTCACAAGCATGGGTGAACAACAATTGATTTAATAATATATAAAAAAGAATGAATAAATAATATGCAATAATAATATATAAGATAATATGAAAGATAAAACGCGACACATAATATACAAAGCAATATGGATACTAAGAGCCAACATAATACAAAACGATTTAAAAACTCTATGAAAAATTTACAAAAGAATAATGCATGCTAGGGTTTGAAATGATTCACATGCATAAAAAAAAACTAAGAATATGAAAATGAATATTAAAATAAATATTGTGGAAGAAGAAATTTGAGGCAAAGAACATAAAAAATCATATCTATTTAAATGTAATAATATACATGCAATAATAACGAAAATCAATGTACACAATATATAATGGAAATATAATAAAATGAAGAATAAACAATATACATGAAAGAATAACAAATCAATATATAATAAAACAATATATACATGTAAGGATCTTAAATAACAAAGAAATAATAAAATATGTCTTTTAAGAATAAACTATATACATAATAAACAGATTTAAAAGCAATTATATAAAATAACATGGAATTAACAATGTTTATAGAATAAAACCAATTTTAATATAAATTATATATATTAATAATATATATAAGGGTAGTTAAATTAAATATTAATCAACATTTTAAAATAATATGATATATAAAAGGGGATTTTAAAATAATAATTTTGTAATAAAAACAAAATAATTTATCAAAGTAATTTAAAATGTATAAAACTAAGAGATAAAAAATGAATTATACAAATGGAAATGAAAAAAAAAACTTAATTGAAATAAAAATCAAACTAGAGGGACAATTAATAAAATAAAAAAAAACTATTGAAATTGAAATAATGACTAAAGTGCAATATGCGCGAATGTCCAGGGATCAAAATTGAAAATATTCCGGATCCCAAAACATGGCATTTAGGCGCGGACTAAATTGCAAAGACACGCAAATTCTATGACAAATTTGAAACGAAATAAAGCATAAATAAGGATCAATTTAAAGGTCTGCGCGAAGACGAAGGACTAGTCACGAATTTGACCATTCGAAGTGCCAAAGCGCGGATCCAACACATGGATCGGGTGTGCGCGCGGATTTTCCCCATTTTTTACACGGCACCGTTTCAAATTCTATACCAAACAAGGTTAAAAAAAACCCTAAAACCAGTCCTTCATCACTTAAAAGCAAATCAAAGTAAAAAAAAAAACCTAAGGCCTATCCTCCTGTTCATTCGGCCGAACCTAAGGCTTCCTCAATCACCACACGGCCTCCATATTCAACAAACGACGTCAGGAGAAGGCCTAATTTGGCTTTATTCGACCACAAATCTACTTGTTTTGCTAGGCTTAACCTTAATCTTCATCTAAACTTCGACTACCACGAAGCAAACAAGGATTTCGAAGCCTCCAAAAAGATGAGTTTATTTGTTTTTTTAACATACAATAACAAAGATCAAAGAAAAGTGGAAGCGAAAACGAAAGGAAAAATGAGATTTTAAATCACCTCTTGGAATCTGTTTTTCTTTTTCTATTCAAACTTTTTTGTACAGATTTGCATCCGTAAATCCCCCCATAAAAATTACATTCGATCTTTATTTATAGCCGAATAAAGAGAAATAAGAAAAAACAGAAAATCCAAGAAATTCCCTAGATCTTTCTATTATTTTTCGCTGCCCATTTGCTGTAGATTTGCTGTGTTGTTGCGCCCTTCTTGCTGTGGCTTGTGGTTTGTTAATTTATTACAGGTACAGAAGGAGCCAGCTGGAGGTGGTAAAACACGTGGGATGAGGCGTGAAGACGCATGTGGGGCTGGCCCGGAGACAGCAGCAGTGTTGGAGGCTACTGGAAGTTACTGCGGCACTGGTGACCTAGGGTTTCTGCCGAAAATTTCATAGGTGTTTTGGGCCTAGGGTATTTTGGGTTATTTGGGTTAATTGGGTTAGGTTTAATTTAGGTTCGGGCTTGTAATGAGTTTATTTGTAAAATAGATTATAATTTAGACTATAATTTGTATAAAGACTATATTTGGACTTTGATTTTGGGTTTTTTTATTTTAGTTTATTTAGTTTTTTTTTGTATGGGCCCGGGCAAAAATATGCCATTACACTCGTGTTGCGGTTAAACATGGTATTTTTTAATTTGAAAGACACAATGTTGTCGGTCTTGAACAAAATCAAAATCATCGTTTAATTATGTTTTATTAGTATTGAGAAAGTTGCTCGTGTTGTCTTTAAAATTGGTCGTTTATGTTCCTTTCTAATTTTTATGTTTTAAATTTCAGATTTTTTTTTAAATGTAGGAAAATGTAAATCATGTACTAAAGAAAGTTACATGAATTACTTTGGAATGTTGCCAATATAAAATTATATTTTGTAAAATATAATTTCTAAATTATGCAAATTAATAGTTATTTAAAATGTTGGCAATGTAAAATAATTTTTATTTAAATTATTTTTGCAATGTGACCGGTGAGCGCTATGGACTAACTTCCTTACAAGCAGAGTTAGCAAAGGTACAGACAGTCTGATCTAGCTAGTGAGCAGAAGCGCTAATCACAAAAATAACTCGTCAGTTAAGCTCTTCAGTGATGTCCCTTTCATCTGTGCTTGCCGCCTTTTCACCACAGTTGGCTGACTCCGGCTTTCCAGTCTTCTCTTTCTTGTGCATTGGAACTGAAAAATAGAAATATAAGGGGCGGAACTAAAAAGAATAAAGAAAATAAGAAAGTTTCGGAAAAAAATGAGAAAGAAAAAAGAAGAAAGTGGGAAAGGGAGTTGGTTGAAAAAAAGAATGAAAAAAGGGTATTTATGCAAAAAAAATATTGGGGTATTTTTAAAAAAATAAATAAGATGATCAAAAAATAAATATAGAGAAAGTTGATTGACTGGTCACATCACATCAGCCACGTCAGCGACGTAACAGGTCTAGAGGCCAGCTTGGCTTTTAATGTTTTAAAAATGAACCACTTACCTAACTTGAGGCTACCTTCCACCCACGTCTCCTTATTATATATAGAAGGGGGTGGTGATTTGGTTTGGGCCATATTTTAAAACTAAAATTTCAATATAAGAGAAGAGAAGAGGAAAGTTAAAATTTTTTATTAGTTCTAATTTAAATTTGTTATGTTTGTTTTAGTTGGTGTTATTTGAAATTCAAAGTTAATAAATACAATTAAGGTATGTAAATTATATATGTTGATGCACATGTATTATATTAAAAGTAGTTATTGTAATGTAATATTAAATTATATTTAATTTATCAAGTGGTGGTTAAATTTAAAAAAAAATTATGTAGATATCAGAATGTCTTTAATGCGTGATATTCGTAACAGGTTTTAAAGATTTATAAATGAAACGTTCTTGAGACTAACTTATTATCACGATTAAGGCAAGTGTACCTATCGAACAGTAGTATAGTTTAGCAAGACAGGATTATCGAACCCAAAGGAATTACAAGTATTAGTATTTACTTCCTTTTTATTATCTAGCCTAAAAATTAAGAGGTTTGGTTATCTAAACTAATTACTAACTAAGAATGCACAGAAAGAAAACAAGGGAAAATACTTTTGAAAAAATTCGATTGATTGAGACAATACCTAAGGAAAAATCCACCTAGACTTCACTTGTTATTTGACTCTAAATCAGACGATTTATTCATTTGACTTGATCCGTGGAAATCCCTAAGTTATATTATTATCTCTCTCGAGACTAATAACGTCTAACCCTAGGTTGAATAATTGAAATCTCTTTCTAATTAACACCATAGAATTGCATTAACTCAATCTATGGATTCTTTTATTAGGTTTCACCCTAATCTGACAAAATCTTGTCACCCTATCTCTAGGCGCACAATCAACTCCGCTTAGTTATGACAATTTTACTCTTAGACAGGGTCTATTCCTCCTCTGAATAAGAGCGTTAACTTGAATCAATATCTTGGAATATTAAAACAAGAATTAAGAACACATAATTAAGAACAAGTCAAATATTTATCATACAATTTAGATAATAATAACAAGATCTGTCTTAGGTTTCATTCCCATTAGGTATTTAGGGGGTTTGGTTCATATTTATGAAAGAAAACATCTCAAAAGCATAAAGATAACAAAACATAAGAAAACCCAAAACTCCTGAAGGAACTTGAAGGGAGATCTCCAATCTTGATTATGAATCCGGCTCTTGAGATGGATCAATCGGCTTTCTTTGAGTAATTCCTTACTTCCTACTCTGTATTCCCCTCCTAAGTGCCTCTTCAAGTGTTTAAATAGGCTTTTGAATGCCTAAGAGCCCTAAAAATTGGCCTTTTCCGAATAGGACTAAACTTGGGCTCGGCAGGGACACGCCCGTGGGCGATTACTCCAGCCCGTGGTCAAGGCTGTTAAATAGGCACGGGCGTGTGGTCTACCCGTGTAATTCGTGCTTCGATCCTGCCAAATTGACATGGCCGTGTGACACGCCCGTGTGAGGAAGTCCAGGCCGTGTTGTTTTCCCATGTGGGTCTATTTTCTCCATTTTCGGCCCGTTTCTCGCTCTTTTTACTTTCCTATGCTCACCTAAGTATAAAACATGAAATTAAAGGATTAGGAGCATCGAATTCACCAAATTTAAGGAGAAATCATCCGTAAATGCGCTAAGCATGGGATAAAAATATGTATAAATTATGGTTTATAAATACCCCCACACTTAAGCATTTGCTTGTCCTCAAGCAAAATCCTCAACTCATGATCAAAATAAATTCTTCTCAATTTATAATCCTTATCAATAATATCTCAAAATAATCCATAAGTATTTATACATTGAAAATTCAACTAAAAGTACAACAAAGTTTTAGACATTCTAAGTTGAGCATTTTATCATGAAAACATAGTTGTCTCCCCTCATCTAAGTGATTACCTTGATCAAAATATCACAAAGTTTAACATCCTCACTAAAGATTCACTCAAATCACTCAATGTGTTTAAGGACATCAATTAAAGCACTCATTAGTCAATATGAGAAGTTATTACCATAGGCTTGCTTGAAAATCAAATCTCCACCACTATATATTGAAATGATACCTCAACCAAAAAGGTCTTTAGAGGGTTGTAACGTGGCTTTGGTTAGGGGGTGTGGTCACAAGCTAAAAGAAAAGGTTAGAATCGAGATTGAATTGAAAAATTACCTAGTGAGGAAAATAACTAGTCATCAGCTGAATACAGGTGAGCTTCTTCTCAGAATATGGAATTAACATTCAAGCTAAAAAAATGGCGAATTACTACTAATATGTATGTAAATATTGTTGTTGTTGTTGTTTTTTTTAAGAACAAGTCAAATACATAGAAGAACAAAACATATCTAAGTAATTAGTTCAAATCAAATCTCAACAAAAATAGAGATCAAATTAGGGGATTTTAACAATAATGGGTTATGGGTTAATATTGAGGGTAAATCAATTAATGGTTTGTTAGGCTCAAAGGGGTTCACTAAGGGTTAATTATGAAGGTAGACTTTTGTGGAGTGAGTGGGTTAAACCTAAGTGCCTTTATCATCTTGACATATCAAATCAAATGGTGTGGTCTTGACATGCATAATCAAGCAAGTTCTAGAATAACAATTCAATACTGACGCACTTAAAGCAATAATAAAAGTGAGCATGAAAGAAATAATGGATACTGTAAAGGCTCAAAATCTCACAAAAATTATGGCTTTTTGATGTTTAAACCTGTGAATTTCAACTCAAGATAATACCTAAACTTGGGAAAAACAACCTAAAATTTTTTAATTCTTCAAAAATAAACTTATCATGCTTGATTCCCTAATGTCTTAAAGTTTAAACACTCAATGCATAAATGCCTATGTTTTAATTCAAGACATATCAATAAAAATCATAAATTAATTAAAATTCATTCTAATAATGATATGAGTGATTCAGGTGAGAATAAGACACAATTCAGGGATTTCTAATGATAATATAAAAGACTCCCCACACTTAAGATGTATATTGCCCTCAATGTACAAAGATAGATATATTGAAAAAGATAGATTTATAATCATAAGATAGGGAGAGAAGTGAAACTTCCTAAATGATGAATGGATTCCTTGAACTGGAGTTTTGGAGAATAATTGGCATGAGAGTGGAGGAGGATACTCCGGTGGTAGTAGAGGTTCATTAGTCTATAAGTCCTGCGCCAAAATAATATTATATCTGGTGGTAGCTATGGTCGTGGTCGAGCAGGACATGACAGTCGTGGAGAACCTTTCTCGGTGGAGTTTTTAGTTCCTATGCGATGATGAGCTTTGGAGCTCTTTATAACTGTGATAGAATCAGGAACTTTTTAGGAAATATAAGGAAGCATAATTACTCATAATGAAATAGCCAAAATTTAAAATTGTAAAATAATAATTATAAAACCTAATAAAAATAAGCTTAAAGAAAAATAAAAAGTAGTCTTAAAATAGAATAAAAGTAAAAAATAAAATAATAAATAAAAGATTTTAAACATCTTCATCGCTAGATGGTTCGCGAGGTGGTAGTGGTGATGAGATGTGGAAGTGCTAACAAATTTGCTGTAGAGTAGCATCAATGTTATCGAAAAGCTGAAAACACTGTTGCTTGAATCGAGTAAGGCGCTCAGAGATGTCAGCGTATGAAGCCGCCGTATGAACTGGACGAGGGGGGTGGTGACTGAGTCGGTAGATCTTCGTGGCGTTGAGGGACATCATCAGGAATGTCCTTTAGGTCCTCCTCCTCGGTGGACTGGGCGAGGCGGTACTGAGGAGGGTATGTGCCACGTCGTTTTTCGATCATCCTCATACTTAGCATGCTCGAGATGCCCTGTGGGGACATCTGGTCGATGAGAGTGAGAGAGGATGATTGGGCTGCTGTGCTAAGGAGCCCGAAGTACCCTAATTTTTTTGCCCATGTGTTTCGCAAATTTTAAATTTGGGCGCGTTTGACATTTGACCCAAGCCCGTGTTGCTTGGGCGTGTGGGTGTACACGGCCGTGTCTTGCTTCGTTCGCTTCTCCCATGCCCGTGTACATAAGTCCACGCCCGTGTTCGTTTTGACAGTGTCGACCACGGGTGGAGGGCACGGGCGTGTCGCACGCTCGTGTTGCATTCTCAGTTTCAACCACGATTTCAAGACACGGGCGTGTCTCATGCCCGTGTTGTTTTAGCAGTTTCACCCACGGCCATGTCGCACGTTCGTGGCAACTTATCTTATTTCATGTTGGGGAAAAATCTTGCCCTGTTTTCACACGGCTGTATCACACGGCCGTGTCTCCACCTATGGTGTGAGCACGGCCTAAGGCACGCCCGTGAGACTGGCCATGTGGATGGGAAAACCTTGTGTTTCAAGACTTAGTTAATAGGTTTGATGTGAAAAACTAGAATTAATAGGTTAGATGTGAAAAACTAGAATTTAAATAAGTCATTATTGTTAATGCTCGGGTTACCTCCTGAGAAGCGCTTATTTATAGTCTTAAGCTTGACTTACCTCTCTTCTGCATGGTCAAGGTGGTGCGAGGAGTTTACATTCCTCATACCTGCTATCAACTTTATCAACATAAGATTTAAGACGAGTATTGTTTACTTTAAAAGTACCTAATTTGGGATGAATTACCTAGACTGTACCATATGGGAAAATACTGAATACCGTAAGAGGAATTTCTTCATTAGGTTCAGAAGTGGTAATGCGAGGATCTGCTGCATCTAGTAGTACTTTGTCTCCAACCTTAAGTTGATTTGGTGAGGTATTGAGCTCGTTTTGACTCAGTTTCGGCCTATCGGGTGTTCTCAGTTTCTGTGTCCACCATTCATCTAGCTCCTAGATTTGTAGCCTCCTTTCTTCATAGGTAGGTCCTTTGTTGTTGTTTGAACATGGCTTATATGCATTTTTCATAACTGTTTCCTACACAGAGGGTTTCACCACATGATCAGTACTAGTAGAATGATTTATACAACCACCTTCAATTTTCAATGTGTTACTCGAATTACAAGCTTGAAGGGTGATTGTTTCATCTCCCAAACGAAGTCTGAGTTCACCTGTGCCAAAATCAATAATGGTTCTAGCAGTCGCTAAAAAGGGTCGTCCTAAAATTAAAGGTGCGTTACTATCCCCTTCCATGTCTAGAACAATAAAGTCTACTGGGTATATAAATTTATCGATCTTAACAAAAACATCTTCAATGATACCCCTAGGAAATCTAATAGTTTTATCAGCGAAGTGAATGCTCATCCTAGTTTGTTTGGGTTTCCCAATACCTAGCTGTTTAAACATTTTATAAGGCATAAGATTAATGCTTGCCCCTAAGTCAGCCAATGCATTATGAACATCTAAACTATCAATTAAATAAGGAATCGTAAAACTCCTTGGATCTTTCAATTTGTAGGGTAGCTTATTCTGTAATATAGCTGAGCAAACTGCATTCAATTCCACATGCGATGCCTCATCCAACTTTCATTTATTTTTTAAAAGCTCATTTAAGAATTTGACTGCGTTTGGCATCTGCGAAAGAGCTTCAATAAACGGTAAATTAATATGTAAATTTTTAATAATTTAAGGAATTTACCGAATTGTTCTTCTTTACGGTCTTTACTTGTCGCGTTTGGGCATGGCACACGAGGTTTGTATTCTTTACTTATCGATTTTATGTCATTGTGGCCTATCTCATTCTTACCTTTGCTTACCACCGTTTCTCGCCTTGGTTTTGCAACTAACCCTTCCTCATCATGAATTGCAATTGCGTTGAGTTGCTCCCTTGGGTTAGATTCAGTGTTACTTGGCAGGCTACCTTGTGGTCATTCAGAAATCAACTTGCCGAGCTGTCCAATCTGAGTTTTGAGCCTCTGGATTGATGCTTATTGATTTTTGAGTGCTGTCTCGGTATTCTGAAAACAAGTTTCTAACACTGAGATGAATTTTGTTAGCATCTCCTCAAGGTTCTACTTTTTCTCTTGTTGGCAGGGTGGTTGTTGGAAACCCGGAGGATGTTGTGGCCTTTGATTTCCTTGACCGCCCCACGAGAAATTAGGATGGTTCCTCCAACCTGCATTATAAGTGTTACTATACCGTTTATTTTGGGGTCTAAAGTTATTGTTACCCATATATTAGACTTGTTCCTCCTCGATGTTAGGGTTGAAGGGTTGATATTCTGTGCATGCTCCTCCTCCATTCGAATCGCACCTCATCACTGGATGTACCTGAGTAGAACCACACAAACCATCAATATTTTTATTTAAGAGTTTTACTTGGTTAGATAGCACAGTAACCGCGTCGAGGTTGAAAACACCGGCTACTTTCGTCGACTTTGTTCTTATAACTTGCTACTGATAGTTATTTAGTGGCATCTCCTCAATAAAATCGTAAGCCGCCTCAGGTGTCTTATTATTGATAGTTCCTCCAACGGCTGCATCAATCATCTGCCGAGTCGAAAGATTCAGGCCGTTATGAAACGTTTGAACCTGTAGCCAAAGCGGTAACCCATGGTGAGAGCATCTTCTCAAAAGGTCCTTATATCTCTCCCATGCATCGTAGAGTGTTTCTAAATCCATCTGCACAAAAGAAGAGATATCATTACGTAATTTGGCTGTTTTAGCTGGCGGAAAATATTTTAATAAAAACTTTTCGGTCATTTGTTCCCAAGTAGTGATTGACCCTTGTGGTAACGAGTTCAACCATTTTTTAGCCTTATTTCTTGATGAAAAGGAAAACAACCGAAGGCGAATGGCGTCATCAGAAATGCCATTAATTTTAAAGGTATTGCAAAATTCTAGGAAATTTGCCAAGTGAGCGTTGGGATCCTCGTCCTGCAAACCATCAAACTGAACAAACTGTTGTATCATTTGAATTGTGTTAGGTTTCAGTTCAAAATTATTTGTAGCAATAGCAGGTCTAACTATACTTGACTCAGTTCCTGTTAAATTAGGTTTAGTATAATCACATATAGTGCGTGGAGTAGGATTCTGATTTACTGGATCAGCAGCAATCGCAGGAGGCAGCGGATTTTCTTGGTTTTCAGCTATCTCCTTAGTTGTGGTTGAAGTATCGTTCTCTTGCTCATCCTCTGTGTATATTAGGCTTCGCCTTATTTCTTTCCGGTTTCTGCGAACTGTGTGGTCAATCTCACCATAAAAAAGTAGTGGTCTTGACGGGTTTTTTCTGGTCATAAACTAGAAAAACCTGTCAGAAGAAAATAAATGAAGAATTAGAAAAGAAAATAAGAACTTAAATTGCAATAAAAGTAAAATGGCTAAAGTAATAAAAATTGAGTGTTCCTAATATCCTAGTTCCCCGACAACGACGCCAAAAACTTGATGCGTGATATTCGTAACAGGTTTTAAAGATTTATAAATGAAACATTCTTGAGACTAACTTATTATCACGATTAAGGTAGTGTACCTATCGAACAGTAGTATGTTCAGCAAGACCGGATTGTCGAACCCAAAGGAACTACGAGTATTAGTATTTACTTTCTTTTTATTATCTAGCCTAAAAATTAAGAGGTTTGGTTATTTAAACTAATTACTAACTAAGAATGCACAGAAAGAACACTCAGGAAAATCCTTTTGGGAAAATTCGATTGATTGAGACAATACCTAAGGAAAAATCCACCTAGACTTCACTTGTTATTTGACTCTGAATCAGATGATTTATTCATTTGACTTGATCCGTAGAAATCCCTAAGTTATATTATTATCTCTCTCGAGACTAATAACGTCTAACTCTAGGTTGAATAATTGAAATCTCTTTCTAATTAACACCCTAGAATTGCATTAACTCAATCTATGGATTCTTTTATTAGGTTTCACCCTAATCCGAAAAAATCTTGTCACCCTATCTCTAGGCGCGCAATCAACTCCACTTAATTATGACAATTTTACTCTTAGACAGGGTCTATTCCTCCTCTGAACAAGAGCAGTAACTTGAATCAATATCCTGGAATATGAAAACAAGAATTAAGAACACATAATTAAGAACAAGTCAAATATTTATCATACAATTTAGATAATAATAACAATATCTGTCTTAGGTTTCATTCCCATTAGGTATTTAGGGGGTTTAGTTCATATTTGTGAAAGAAAACATCTCAAAAGCATAAAGATAGCAAAACATAAGAAAACCCAAAACTCCTGAAGGAACTTGAAGGGAGATCTCCAGTCTTGATGATGAATCCGGCTCTTGAGATGGATCAATCGGCTTTCCTTGAGTATTTCTTTGCTTCCTACTCTGTATCCCCCTTCTAAGTGCCTCCTCAAGTGTTTAAATAGGCTTTTGAATGCATAAGAGCCCTAAAAATTGGCCTTTTCTGAATAGGACTAAACTTGGGCTCGGCAAGGACACGCCCGTGTGTAATTACTCCAACCCGTGGTCAAGGCTGTTAAATAGGCACAGGCGAGTGGTCTACCCTTGTAAGTCATGCTTCGATCCTGCAAAACTGACACGGCCGTGTGACACGCCCGTGTGAGGAAGTCCAGGTCGTGTTTTTTTCCCATGTGGGTCCATTTCTCCGTTTTCGGCCCGTTTCTCGCTCTTTTTACTCTCCTATGCTCACCTAAGTATAAAACATGAAATTAAAGGATTAGGAGCATCGAATTCACCAAATCTAAGGAGAAATCATCTGTAAATGCACTAAGCATGGGATAAAAATATGTATAAATTACGGTTTATCAGTCTTTTTTAGTAAACACGGATTACACTGCATTGAGGGTCAATGAAACAGTAAAATTGTTAAATCATAAATTATTTATTCGTATGTTATATATGATATTTATTTATAAAGTGTGATATGTTTTAACACTTCATTACCCAATTTATTATCATTATCTTACTACCTATTTCGTGTTAAATTGATGATTGATATTAATTGATGATATTATCATTATTCTTACAATTTTGGATTCATTATCTTACTACCTACTTCATTAGGCTTGGATTCAGCATTTAAGAATTTTGATTGAGTGTTTTATATTATGTAATTTGTTATGCCTAATAATTTAAATATAATATTGTATTATATATATGTTAAAATTAGTTTCTTTGGTTTTATATTGAAAATTCATTTTTTTCCAATTTAACCTGTTTTTTAAAAAATATTTATCTATAATTTAAATATATTATATTTATTTGTTAAAATTTTGGTACGGAATTTTAGTATTCAAATTTAAATATTTTTCATTAAAATTTATTATATAATCAAAATTGTATAAATATTTAAAATTTGAAAAAAAAAATTTAGAAATTGTAAATTTTAAAAAACGAAAAAAATACTTAAAATTTGTATAAGTTAAAAATGTATATTTCAATTAAAATATATATTAAGTTATACTTAATTGAGATATTAATTTTTTATTTTACCATAATTTATAATTTTTTAGATATTTGTATTAAAAATTTACCATACAGGATGAATACCTGGTATTGAGGTCGCAGATCCATTTTCCCAAGTATCGTGTAGACGAGCATGTCATGCTTTACTTACACTTGGTAGGATTTGGGGATGAGCGGATGTGCATTGAATCGTGTACACATCGTCAATATATTGTTCAACATTCACATTGAGTGTTGCACATGCTGCAACCATATGTGCACACGGATACTGAAGTGTCCGGAACCTTTCGCACTTGCACAGCCTGTTTTGGAGATCAACTCCGTAGGACCTTGGTGAGATCCTCGTGTGATGTATGATGCACTCTATCACTCGGAAAGTTTCCAAGTTCTAGGAATATAGTTTTGCATTCATTGACCTCACCCTCCAAGTATTGACTTCCATGGCATTCTTGACATCTTTGACGTACACGTGTCTGGCCTCCCTCTGTTTTGTTTATTTCAACCCCATTTTTGGCATCAAGGTTTCCAACCTATAAATGTAGCTGAGAAAACTCAAGAAATTGGCAAATGACTTGTACGCTTCAATACAGAGTTAATCGGCTTAACAAAACCGCTTTAACGAGGTTAGTCGTTATATGACCATATTGGTACCCATTATCAAACCATTAAGCCCATTGCCACTGCTCCATGCTTCCCAACCATTTTCTGAAAGAAGGACCAGCCCCCACTATATCAGTCTTCAACCTCGCATGCCTATGCCTAAATCGGTGTGGTTCCAGCTCGTACCCTTCATATGTATTCCGATAAAACATGTTACCGTTCCTTTTAGTAAATAGACTCAAAATGTGTACAAATACAAGTTTAAATATGATATTTTTACCCATGTTCACGATTTGTTTGTGCCAGCCTTTGTTCTTATACTCCTTGTTGAAGTTGACAAAGATGTGGCGAATGTAGTAGACAAACATCCAAGGAACCTCAGAATGCCAAATCATAACAAGAAGACCCTTGGATCTATTAGAGACAATGCAAATGTTGTCTTGCCTGACAACTTGCCTTCGCAAGTTCCTAAGGAAAAAATCCTACGATTCGAAGTTCTTTGACTCTACGATGGCAAAGGCAGTTGGTAGTACATTTCGGTTACTACCTTGTGCAACTGCAATCATTAGTATCTGCGTGTATTTTCTGTAAAGCCATGTTCCATTAACTTGCACCAATGGTTTGTAATGGGAGAAGGCCCTAACACATGGATTGAACATCTAGAACAAACGATGAAAGAAATCTTCTCACCGATTCAAGTTCCCCATTCAGGCCTTTGTAAGGCAACATCTGCACGTCCACGATAGTACCTGGCATGTACTCTAGCATCACTAAAATCCACCATTGAAGGTCATTGTATGACTCATCTCATTTGTCGTACAACTGCTCTATGGCCATTTGTTTCGCCCACCATGCTTTCCTATACAACACTCTATACTGGAACAAGGCTTGCATGTTTGCAATTAGGACTAATACATGAATGGTTGGTAGATCTTTCACTAGTGGCTTGATGTATTTGTAGATACTTTTGGCATCCAATTTTTGGTGGTCTTGCGTTATACGTGCAATAGTGCATGTATGGTGCCTTTCTAATTTTCCTATTTGCCACTACTGAGTCCTTTGTATAGATACAACTCGAACCCGCCAACAGCACCCTTCATCAACCCTCCAAAATTCCTCAACATATAATTTTGGTTTAGGTTTTGTAACCTTGTAATCAATTAAAAACTTCATGTTGTACTAATTGATGGCAAAAACGTAGTTCGCCTTGTTCTCGAACCATTGCCTAACAAAAAATTCTACCAACTGAAAATTTAACGCCAATTTGTAAGCAAGGGCTATATTGGTGTACTCGAGGAACTTGGGTACATGCGTTCCATCTGGATCGACGCTCAATATGTGAGCCCCAGGATCATTCCTTAAAATAATGTCACGACTCGGGTTCCCAAAAGAAGGGGCGTAAACATCTTTAACCTCTACTAACAAGCTAATTTTATGTGTTTAATGTATTTATTTATGGTCAAATTTTGAATAGAATGTTACTAAACTTCTGATTTCTTGTTTTAATTTTGTCAGGACGCAATTGGAATACCGAAGTTCAAATAAACAAGCAAATTGGGAAAAATTGGAACGAGAAGCAATAAATGGGTCAAATTGAAAAGTTTCAGAATTAAGGACTGATTAATTATTAGATTGTGAACTTGTCAAACTCCATGAATAGAAAAAAAAATCTGATTTTAGTTAATCATTAGGTATAATCTTATGAAGAATCATGCTAAATTTTACATATGAAAAATGTATAAATACCTTGAAATGGTGGCTTGGAAAAAGCACACTAAAATAAAATTAAAAGCAATTCTTTTCTTTTTCATGCATCAATAGTTATTTAAGTTTACTGCCAATTTTTTTCTAGTTTTTTATTTTTGGTTCAATTGCCTTTCAAGTCTTTTCTCATTTTCACCTATCACCATTACGTTCAAATCCACTTTTAAGTCCCAATTGAGTATGATTAATTTCATGCTCAACTAAACCCATTTAGTTAAGCAAATTGGGCTAATTGGAATGAGAAGCAATAAAAGGGGCCAAATTGAAAAGTTGCATAATTAAAGGCTGATTAAAAATCAGATTGTGAATTTGTCAAACTCTATGAATAGAAAACAAATGTGATTTTGTTGGTTATTAGGCGTAACCTTAGGAGGAATCATGCTAAATTTGATATATGAAAATGGTATAAATACCTTGTAATGGTGGCTTGGAAAAAACACACTATAATAGAATTAAAAGCAATTTTTTTCTTTTTCACGCATCTGTAGATATTCGAGTTTACTGCCAATTTTTTTCTAGTTCCTTATTTTTTGTTCAATTACCTTTTAAGTTCTTTCTCATTTTCACCCATCATCATTACATTCAAATCCACTTTTAAACCCCAATCAAGTATGATTAATTTCATGTTCAACTAAACGACATTTGGCCAAGCAAATTGGGCTAAATTGGAACAGGAAGCAATAAAATGGACCAAATTGAAAATTTTCATAATTAGTGGCTGATTAAAAATCAGATTGTGAATTTGTCAAACTCTATGAATAGAAAAAAATCTAATTTTAGTTGATTATTAGGCATAATCTTAGGAGGAATCATGCTCAATATGTCATATGGAAAGTCTATCAATACCTTGTAATGGTGGCTTCAAAAAAACATACTATAATAGAATTAAAAATAACTTTTTTCTCTTTCATGCATCAGTAGCTATTCAGGTTTATTGTCATTTTTTACCATTTTCTTACTTTTTGTCCAATTGCTTTTTAAGTCTTTTCTCTTTTTCACTTATCACCTTTACTTCCAAATTCACTTTTAAACCCCAATCGAGTATGATTAATTTCATTCTCAACTAAATCGCATTTAGCCAAGCAAATTTGGCTAACTTGGAATGGGAAGAAATAAAACAGCCAAATTGAAAAGTTGCAAAATTAGTGGTTGATTAAAAATCCGATTGTGAATTTGTTAAACTCTATGAATAGAAAAAAAATCTTATTTTAATTGGTTGTTAGGCATAATCTTAGGAGGAATCATGCTAAATTTGGTATATAAAAAGTGTTAGAATTAAGTGACCCCAAATTCTTATTTAAATAAAATACGATGGAAAATAAAATAAAAGTAAAATCCATATAGAACTAGACTTCTTTTATTTTATTTTAGAATGAGGTTTTTTAAACCTTATTAAACTTTATCTATTTTATATTGATTAGGATAAGGTGTTTCAATCCTACTAGAATATGGCTTTACAAGCCTATAAATAGACATAGTCTATTCCTCTTGTATTGATTCAATTTTTCGACATAGTGAATTTTCTTCTCCTCTGCTCGTGGTTTTTTCCCGAAAGGGTTTCCACGTAAAATTTGTGTTTTTTATTTTTATTTTATTTTATTTTATTTTTCTCAAATTGGTATCCGAGCTTCCGGGTTATTCATCTCGATCACGGTAATGGCGTCTTTGAAGTATGAAATTCCGCTGTTGGATTGCAACACCAGATTTGCATTGTGGCAGATTAAGATGCAAGCAGTTCTTGCGCAGATGGATCTGGAGGATGCCCTGCTAGGGATAGATAAGATGCCTTCGACATTAACAGATAAAGAGAAGAAGCCTAAGGATCGAAAGGCGTTAACACAATTACATCTTCATTTGTCCAATGAAATTTTGCAGGATGTGATGAAAGAGAAGATTGCCGCTGCATTATGGAAGAGGCTAGAACAAATATGTATGTCGAAAACTCTAACAAGCAAGTTGCATATGAAGCAGCGTCTTTATGCTCATCGTTTGGAGGAAGGTGCGTCTGTACACGAACACTTAATAGTGTTTAAAGAAATTCTCTCAAACTTGGAGGCCATGGAGGTTCAGTATGATAAGGAAGATCTAGGGTTGATTCTACTTTGTTCGTTGCCCCTGTCTTATTCAACCTTTAGAGACACGATTTTATATAGCCGCGAGTCTCTCACAGTTGATGAGGTTGATGATTCTTTAACCTCGTATGATAAGATGAAACATCTTGTGGTTAAACCCGACTCTCAGGGAGAGGGTCTCATTGTTCGTGGGAGACAAGATCGGAATGCTGATGATGATCGTGGTAGGACACAGGAAATGAATCCTCGTGGTAAATCTAAAGGTAGATCGAAGTCTTCAAACAGAGGTAAAACTTGTAACTTCTGCAAGAAGAAAGGGCACATTAAATCTGAGTGCTATAAGCTACAAAATAAGATTAAAAGGGAGGCTATGAATCAAAAGGGAAAACAACCAGAAAATTCCGGTGAAACTGATGTTGTAGAAGATTACAGCGATGGTGAACTTCTAGTTGCTTCTATCAATGATTCTAAAGTAATCAAGGAATGGATACTTGATTCAGGCTGCACCTTCCACATGAGTCCCAATAGGGATTGGTTTACAACTTATGAAACAGTGTCTGAAGGTGTTGTTTTGATGGGAAATAATGCTTCGTGTAAAATCGCAGGTGTTGGAACAGTTAAAGTTAAGATGTTTGATGGAGTTGTCAGAACACTTAGTGAGGTACGACATGTTCCAGAATTGAAGAGAAATTTAATTTCGTTGAGTACTCTTGATTCAAAAGGGTACAGATATACAGCTGAAAGTGGGATTTAAATATTTCCAAAGGTTCCCTTGTTGTGATGAAAGGGCAAAGAAAAACTTCCAAGTTATATGTTTTGTAGGGTTCTACTGTTACTGGTGATACAGCTGTCACTTCCTCTTCCTTTTCAGATAATGATATTACTAAACTTTGGCATATGCGCCTAGGGCATATGAGTGAGAATGGTATGGTAGAATTGAGTAAAAGAGGACTTCTTGATGGGCAAGGAATTTGCAAACTAAATTTCTGTGAGCATTGTGTTTTTGGGAAGCAAAAGAGAGTTCGATTCACTAGAGGAATCCATAACACGAAGGGAATATTGGAGTATATTCATTCTGGTCTGTGGGGGCCATCCAGAGTGCCTTCGAGAGGTGGAGCTAATTATATGCTAACCTTTATTGATGATTTTTCCAGAAAAGTTTGGGCGTTCTTCTTGAAGCAGAAAAGCGATGTGTTTTTCGCATTTAAATCTTGGAAAATTATGATTGAAAGATAGACGGGAAAACAGGTAAAATACCTCCGCACAGACAATGGCTTAGAGTTCTGTTCTGATGAGTTTAATAGATTGTGCAAGTCAGAAGGGATCATGAGACACTTGACAGTTCGTCATACTCCACAGCAAAATGGTGTTGCAGAACGAATGAACAGAACGATCATAGAGAAGGTTTCATGTATGTAGTCAAATGCCAACTTATCAAAGTCATTTTGGGTAGAAGCAGCCTCCACTGCATGTTTTTTAATCAACCGATCTCCATTTGTTGCCATTGAGAAAAAGACTCCACAAGAGGTATGGTCTGGTAATCCTACTAATTATTCTGATTTAAAGATTTTTGGGTGTCCTGCGTATGCTCATGTTGATAATGGAAAATTGGAACCGAGATCCATTAAATGCGTTTTTCTTGGTTATAAAACTGGTGTAAAAGGGTATAAGTTATGGTGTCCTGAAAATAGAAAAGTTGTGATTAGCAGAGATGTTGTTTTTGATGAAACTGCTATGCTACCTAACTTATCTCTTAAAGACTCTTCCAATAAAGAAAATCAAAAGCAGGTGGAGCATCAGATTAATACAGAGTCACTCCTCAAGCTAGAACAAAAGTTGAGAATAGAGTTGCTTCTTCACCATAATACTCTATCGCCAAAAATAGAACTAGAAGAGAAATTAAACCTCCAAAGAAGTATACCGAGGCTGATCTAGTTGCTTATGCTTTAAATGTGGCTGAAGATATAGATGCGAATCAAGAGCCATCTAATTATTCTAAGGTAGTTAGCTGTGAAGACTCAGAAAAGTGGATGTTTGCTATGCAAGAAGAGATCGAATCACTCCACAAAAACAGAACATGGGACCTTGTGAAATTTCCTAAAGGTAAAAAGGTTGTTCGTTGTAAATGGGTGTTTAAAAGGAAAGAAGGGACTCTAGGAGTTGAAGAACCCAGATATAAAGCAAGGCTTGTTGCAAAGGGTTACAGTCAAATTCCAGAAGTGGACTTCACAAATGTGTTCTCTCCAGTTGTTAAGCATAGTTTGATTCGAGCTTTGCTTGGTATTGTGGCCATGCATGATTTGGAGCTTGAGCAGTTAGATGTAAAAACTGCATTTCTGCATGGAAAACTTGAAGAGGATATTTACATGCAACAACTAGAGGGTTTTATAGTCTCAGAAAAAGAGGACTATGTTTGCTTGCTGAAAAAGTCCCTTTACGGTTTGAAACAGTCACCAAAACAGTGGTACAAGAGGTTTGATTCCTTTATTACTTCTCATGATTTCAAAAGAAGTAGTTTTGACAGTTGTGTTTACTTTAAGAAAAATAGTGATGGTTCTTTTGTGTATCTACTTCTTTATGTTTATGACATGTTGATAGCAGCAAAAGATAAAGGAGAGATAAGAAATGTCAAAACCCAACTAAGTAAAGAATTTGAGATGAAAGATTTAGGACCAGCAAAGAAGATACTTGGAATGAAGATTCTCAGAGATAGAAAAACAAGTAAATTGTACCTAAGTCAGAAAGGGTACATTGAGAAAGTTCTTTGCAGGTTCAATATGCAGGGTGCTAAGCCTGTTAATACTCCTTTAGCAGCCCATTTCAGACTTTCATCAGTTTTGTCTCCACAATCAGATGATGAGATTGAGTACATGTCACATGTTTCATACTCTAGTGTAGTGGGATCTCTCATGTATGCTATAGTTTGTTCACATCTAGATTTATCATATGCAGTCAGTGCAGTTAGCAGATACATGGCGAATCCCGGTAAAGAACACTGGAAAGCAGTTCAGTGGATTCTAAGATACTTACGAGGTACTACTGATGTTTGCTTACAGTTTGCAAGAACTAAAGATGGAGTCATAGGGTATGTTGATGCTGATTTCGCTGGAGACCTTGATAAAAGAAGATCTCTCACAGGTTATGTCTTTACAATCGGAGGTTGTGCAATCAGTTGGAAAGCCACTTTACAGTCTACAGTCGCTTTGTCTACCACTAAAGCTGAGTACATGGCGATTACTGAGGCTTGTAAAGAAGCTATTTGGTTGAAGGGACTCTTTAGTGAACTCAATGAAGACCTTCAAATCAACACAGTATTTTGTGACAGTCAGAGTGCCATCTTTCTTACAAAAGATCAAATGTTTCATGAGAGAACAAAACACATTGATGTTCGGTATCATTTTGCTTGTGATATTATTGCTCGTGGTGATATTGTTGTGAGCAAAATTAGTACTCATGAAAATCCTGCAGATATGATGACTAAGTCACTTCCTATAACCAAGTTTGAGCATTGCTTAGACTTGGTTGGTGTTCATCGTTGAAGTTAAACCCTTAAGAGGTTTTATGGAAGAGGTGGAGAACTTGTTTATTGAAAGTTCGCGATGAAGAACATGTTCATTGAGAATTTGTGTCAAGGTGGAGATTGTTAGAATTAAGTGACCCAAATTCTTATTTAAATAAAATACGATGGAAAATAAAATAAAAGTAAAATCCATATAGAACTAGACTTCTTTTATTTTATTTTAGAATAAGGTTTTTTTAAACCTTATTAAACTTCATCTATTTTATATTGATTAAGATAAGGTCTTTCAATCCTACTAGAATATGGCTTTACAAGCCTATAAATAGACATAGTCTATTCCTCTTGTATTGATTCAATTTTTCGACATAGTGAATTTTCTTCTCCTCTATTCGTGGTTTTTTCCCGAAAGGGTTTCCACATAAAATTTGTGTGTTCTTTATTTTTATTTTATTTTATTTTATTTTTCTCAAAAAGTGTATAAATACCTTGTAATGATGGCTTCGAAAAAACACATTGGAATAGTTAAAAAGAATTGTTATCTCTTTCACACATCAGTAGCTATTCAAGTTTACTGCCATTTTTTCCATTTTCTTATTTTTGGTTCAATTGCTTTTTAAGTCCTTTATCCTTTTCACTTATCACCATTACGTTCAAATCCACTTTTAAACCCCAATTGAGTATGATTAGTTTCATGCTCAACTAAACCCCATTTAGCCAAGAAAATTGGGCTAAATTGGAACGGGGAGCAATAAAAAGGGCAAAATTGAAAAGTTGTAGAATAAGTGGTTGATTAAAAATTACATTGTGAAATTTTCAAACTCCATGAATAGAAAAAAAATCTGATTTTAGTTGGCTGTTAAGCATAATCTTAGGAGGAAAGTGCTAATTTTGACAGATGAAAAGTGTATAAATACCTTGTAATGATGACTTGGAAAAAACACATTGGAATAGAATGAAAAACAATTCTTTTCTCTTTAATGCATCAGTAGCTATTCAAGTTTACTGCCATTTCTTTCCATTTCCTTATTTTTGGTTCAATTGCTTTTTACGTCCTTTCTCCTTTTCACCTATTACCATTACGTTCAAATCCAATTTTAAATCCCTATCGAGCATGATTAATTTCATGCTCAACTAAACCCCATTTAGCTAAGCAAATTGGGCTAAATTGAAACGGGAAGCAATAAAATGAGCTAAATTGAAAGGTTGCTTAACTAGTGGCTGATTAAAAATCAGATTGTGAATTTTTCAAACTCCATGAATAGAAAAAAGATCTGATTTTTGTTGGTTGTTAGGCATAATCTTATAAGTAATCATGCTAAATTTGGCATATGAAAAATTTGTAAATACCTTTTAATGGTGTTTTGGAAAAAACACACTGAAATAGAATTAAAAACAATTTTTTTCTCTTTCATGCATTAGTAGCTATTCAAGTTTACTGCCATTTTCTCCCATTTCCTTATTTTTGGTTCAATTGTTTTTTAAGTCCTTTCTCCTTTTCCTTTTTCACTTATCACCAGTACATTTAAATCCACTTTTAAACCACAATCGAGTATAATTAATTTCATGCTCAACTAAACCTCATTTAGCCAAGCAAGTTGGGCTAAATTGGAACGGGAAGCAATAAAAGGGGCAAAATTGAAAAGTTGCAGAATTAGTGGTTGATTAAAAATCAAATTGTGAATTTGTCAAACTCTGTGAATAAAAAAAATCTGATTTTAGTTGGTTTTTAGGCATATAATCTTAGGAAGAATCATGCTAAATTTGACATATTAAAAGTGTATAAATACTGTCGAAACCTTTTTGGAAATTGACTTGTTGTTTTAAAATGAAAATGGAGCCCCTACCAATCCTTTTTATTAGGTGTGATCAGATCACCTTAAAAATTAATCATTTTAATAAAAAGGTTAAATTTACAAAAATGATAATTTTTGGTCTACAAATCCAAGAAGTGGGTTCGGGAGTCGGTTACGTATGAGGAAGGATTAGCACCTTCATAACGCCCAAAATTGGTACGTAGTTGATTACCTGATGTCTTAGCGTCAAAAATTGAGAATTCGAAGAGAATTTAAAATACGATCCCCTCTTTCCATGATGTTATTTGATTCAAATATCGCTAACTAAATTAAATTTTATAGAAGAGGCCTTCTTATTTCAAGTTAATCGAGAAGAAAATATCATGCCCCGTAAGTTAGGGCACGATGTCTCAAATCCTTGAAAACAAGAATAATCGCCATTTGATTATTACCTAAGTCTTACGTGTCTTGAATTTTAAAAGGATGTTCGATTATCTCGATTCAAGGAGAAAGTTGTATCCCGTAAGTTAGGGCACGATTTCTTTAATCCTCTAATTAAAGAACATCGTCTTGGTTCTAATTATTTTCTATTCGTCGGGTAAAAACAAATATAACATTAAATGTAATGTGAAATTAATTTATTTGGGCATAGTACAAATACGAACAAATATTTAAGCATGTTTCATACTATAGTTGATAACATGTTAAATTTGCATTTTTTTTTGTGTTTAAATTGGTTAATTCTTGAATTGATCCCTGTTGAATTAGTAATTTTATGTTTTAATCTTGTCAGGGATGCAATTGGGATGCTATGAGTTAAAATTGAGCAGATAAGGACCAATTTACTACACAATCAATAAGGTGGGGCCGAATATAAATATGGCTTTAAGGTAACTTGGAAGACACATTTGACACTTGATTTCATTTGGATTAAGTAAGAATTATTTTATTACCTTTCTAAGTTCATGCGTCAATAGCTATTGCAATTCCATTTCATTTCCTTGTTGTTTGCAAAATTTGTTTAATTGCTTTCCAAGTCCCCTCCTTTCCCAATTTCCATCACTTTCATTCAAATCTACTACATAGCCAACCAAAGCATGAATAATTTCATGCTTTACTAAATACCAATTTAGTTTTAGGCTGGTATTCTTTCCGGTAAAAAAATCGTGAGATACGTATTCGTACTAAAAATCCTTCCAATTGGTATTCATTATTTTCCCTAAGTATCGGGATTGACAACTCATCCCTTGAAGTTAACTCAATTTCAAATAAATAAGCGCATTGGGTTGGATTCGTGTTTGGGGACAGTTGGGGAAATGAGTCGGCTTGCTGTATTCGGATCTCTGAGAACAAATCAAAGGGAGAAGTGATCGGGTTTAAACGATCCGCGCAGTTGAGGCTGTTAATCTGAGTTGAGTTCTTTAGAGCGCAAGGTTGCTGGAATCTTGAATCGGGAACGCATGTATCTCGATTAGATAGTCGGTCAGGGTTGGTTTGCAGGTCGTATCAGGACCAGCTACGAGAGAAGGAATTGGCGGTTAGGATATTCTTAACTGCTATAACCAGCTTATTGTTTGGAGGAGAAAATTAATTTTTGAAGAATAGTAATGGAAAAAAATAGAACAAAATAAGTACGTGGTTAAAAACAGAACTATAATATAGCAAAATAATAATGAGAATAAAATAATAGTTGTAGCACCCCAAACCCGGCCCAGACGTTATGACCGGATCCGACATGCCACATCGAAGCGTTCAAAACATTTTATATTGTTGATCCAGAAAAACTTACTTAGTGTTTTAAAAGATAATTTCATTATAGGTTAAAGTGAATGGAAACTGTGCACCAGGTAGGAAACCAGAAAAGAGGTGGGGAGTCCATTGGACTGCTTAAGTACCAAGCTCCCTTCGGATCCAATCCTAGACATGCATACCGCCATTGCCACACCTTAACGTCATGGATATTTCTAGGAAACCGATTTGATTAAGTCATTTTTAGGAATAGTGATTAATTTTGGAAAATACTTTCATTGCGGAAGCTTTGCTTGTTGTCGTGTTATTTTGAAATCAATTGTTGTTTTTGAAAACGCGCCCTAAAGCTATCCAATTTCAACAGTTAAAATAAGTAATACCTATCTTAGTAATACATATTAAAACCATCAAAAATAATTAAGCGGCCTTATTACATTTAAAAACCCAAAACTTCAAACGTAAATAAAAGGATGTCCAGTTCACCAGAAGAAAATCAAACTTTCAGAACGGGTGGCCACTCTGAATTCCCTCACAGCTCCAAGCCCACTATGGTTGGGGATTACCTGCGTGGATGAAAATAAAAGGGGTGAGTTTGGGGAAACGCAGTGTGTAAAATAACCCAACCATAGTCTAAATCAGCTCAACCCACAGAAACAGAATAAGTTGGCCTTAGCCCAGAGCAGAAATTCAGAATAAAGCCCATAGGCCCATAACAGAACAGAACAGATATTACATGTTTATGCAGAAACCCAACCCAGATTCATCCATAACACCCCCGTACCAGCCTTACACCATGTGGGGAGACTACTCGACCCACCCAACTGCTACACACCACAGAAATCGCAGCGAGGCTGCCAGATATTGTGACGAAGTCACCAGATACAGATATTGTGGCAGAGCCACCAAAACAAATATATGTGGCAGAGCCACCAGATCAGATAATTGTGGCATAGTGGACAGATATATGTGACAGAGCCACCAGATCAGATAATTGTGGCATAGCCACCAGGACGCTTCCTCCATAGTATAACCCAAGTCCCCATGCAACAGATATATAATCATGGCATACATCATACAGAATCAGATCGTCATGCTTTTCAGTCAAAAGTAACCCTAGGGGTATAATGGTAATTTTGCATACATAGGGGTATTCAAGTAATTTAACTATTCTTAAGGTTTTCATACATAACATAGCCATTTACGTACGATCAGAAACACTTACCATGTTTTCTTACCAATTTGGGCCCGTTGGCCCATTATCCCGTTTTTGGCCCATTAAGCCCAAAAATATCGAAATGCACAGAATCGCGCACTCTGCAGTCTTATCACTTTAATTTACCATATACATCAAACTATTAATCTCATGAGCATTCACACACTCGCAAGATCTCAAAATACCGGCTTTTCGGCATTTCGGCTTTTCGGCTTGTGCCAATCTAGTCTATAATAGGGTGTTAGTTACACACCTATTTGCGACGATATGCTGACGAGATCCACACACGAACCGCCTACAATTGGATTACTAACACGTTAATCTAACTATTCAAATACGAACTACGTATTAACCCCTTACAATATTCGGCCAACCACACCTACAGATCAGAGTAAGCTTATAAGAAATCAATAAGCAACTCATTAACAAATTTTTTGTCAGTGTTTACCACATAATCATAATTTCACTGCAATCTGTCTTCCTGAGCAACAGTCACTAAATCATTTATAATTGGAGCTACGAAACTCCAAATCAAGTGCCGTTAATTTTACCTGAAAATAGACTCATATATCTTCTATCCATAAAATTTTCAGAATTTTTGGTTTAGCCAATGAATACCAGATTTTTCTTAAAGTTTCCCATGTTTCACTGTTTGACTAATCTGACCACTCTTCATTATGAATCAAATTTCTCATTGTACAGAATTCAAAATATGTTCTCGTTTATTCCATTTGAAACTAGACTCATTAAGCTTTAATTACATAATTTATTCAGCTTCTAACTCATCTCCCACAATTTATGGTGATTTTCTAAATTCACGTTATTGCTGCTGTCCCAAGCAGATTTATTACCAAATCACTCTTTCACACCTAACTTGCATGCTTGTTATTTAAACATGTATATCACCAATCAATCATCACATATCTATGATTTTACTTAAGTATAATCTCCATTTCATCATTTTAAAGCACAACATGTTAGCCGATTTTTCCCCTTAGCATCTAAGGCACATGCATGCTCATTTGTTTGGCTCAACTTCACCTATCTTCCATTTTTCATCAAAAGAACATGAAACAAGAACCATTTCCTTCATTTTAATTCAAGACTAAATGCTCACAACACAACTAAAAACCAAAATATGCTTCAAGAGTTAAGGTAGAATCAAGAAGAACTCATGAACATCAAGATAGAAGCAAACTACCATGAACTTACCTTCAATTTTCTTCCCCAAGTGACCGAACATTCAAGAGCTTTCTCCTCTCCTTTCTCTTCTCTAACTTTCGGCTATGATGAACAAAGATGGACAAAACTTTGTTCTTTTCACCCCTTTTTCTTTTAATAAAATTTCATATTTCATCCATTTAATTCTTTAATACAAAAGACATGAAATGCCCATCATGGAACATTTACCTAAATCATTATCATGGAACATTTACCTAACCCATTATCATGGAATATTTACCTAATCCATTATCATGGAACATTTACCTAACCCATTATCAATTTGTACCATGAATTATGGATATCAAGTGCTCATAATGTCTACAACAACATGATGGCTGGCCACTTCATGTAAAATGGGAGGTTTGTCATGCAAATCCTCCTATTTTGCACTCCTATTTATTTGGCCACTTCAATTTAGCCTATAGCATTTTCAAACATTTTCACATAGGTTCTATTTCATAATTTCACCCCCTTTTTCTTATGGAACAAAAATTAACTAAAATTGTCGGGTTCTATCTTAAGCTTGGGCCTTCTAGAGGCCCACTAACATAATTAAACCTATGCCAACATTCACAGAATTCCCAAAAATTGGGGCGTTACAATAGTATTCATGTAAATAAATAATAATACATCTATAATAGTAATAATAATATTAATCAATTATGGTAACAATAAATAATTATGATATGATTAATACCGTATTTAATGAAAATGAAATTATATAAATAATAAAAAATGTAAATTAAAGGGGGAAAAATGTAAATGACATAAATTAGAAATATTGAAAAAATAAAAAATAAAAAAATAAAGAAGGAAGGGCTGAATTAAATAAATGAAGGACTAAATTAAGATTTAAACAAAATTTAAAGCATGAATTGCAAAAAATAAAATAAAATAAAGAAAGGGGAAATAAAAAACTAAATTGAAAATATAACCCAATTTAAAGCCTAAATTATAAGAAAACAGAACATAAAGGATTAAATTAAAATGGGAAGAAACGTATAAGGACTCAAAAGGAAATTATTCCAACCTTATTTCATTCCCTTAGGCCAATAGTAGGTTAAGGGACTGACTTGTAAAGAAATTAAAATTAAAACAAATAAAAAAGAAATAGGATGAAAATAAAAAAAAAGGAGGGGAAAAGCAGAAGGACCAAAATGAAAATTAGACCCTCTCATTGAAAACACGTGGATCTTGAATGGATTCAGATAGGGTCATTTGGTCGTGTCAAAATGACGCCGTTTTGGGGCTTCTAAAGCTAGGCCAAAACGACGTCGTTTCATTAAGTTTGTAATAGTTAAAAAAAATTCTTCCTTTCTTTTTTTTTTCTCAAAACTCCTCCTTTATTCGGTCACAGGCCGTTCACAACTTCATTGCGCCCATTGGTCATCAGCGATAGTGTCCATTGTCTCCTGTGGCCGGAGATAAAAAAAAACTTTTCGAGTCCCCTTTTTGCGTGGAACCCAGATTTAGGGTTTAAATCCTCAAAACCTCAGTCAAAGCTCAACAAAAGGACTGAAAACCTTTCTGTTTCTACCCTTTCGACGAGGCTCTTAATGGAACCCTAATGGGTTTAGAGGCTCTTTAGGTCGGAGAAAGCCTCCAACGACGGTGGAAGACAAGGCGTCACAAGGAAAAGATTAAACCTTTTTTTATGTCTTCTTCAAAAAATAAAATAAAAATAAAACAAATTATCTTTTCTTTTAACTTTGTTGTTTTTTCTTATTTTTTGTATTCAATTTATTCTCACTTTTTTTTAAAAAAAGAGTTATTTTTTGGCTTTTATAGCCAAATCAATTACAAAATATTGTTTTTTTCTTTCATTATTTCTCTGTTTTGTCTTCTGTTTTACTTTTTGTTTCTGCTTTTGTTTTTTTTTTCTTTTTTTGCAGGCGTTTGGGGCTGTCAACTGCACTGGGGAGCATGCTTTGCCATTTTGGTGAAATGGTGGCAAATGAGGCCTAGGAACTTTGGGAGGCATGCTTACGGACGTGGCAGAGGCAGCTGCTGGAGGGATTAGGGTTTTTTCTTTTTCAGTTTAGGTTTAGGATAGTGGATTTTGAGCTTCGAGTTATTGGGCTTTAGGGCTTAGAGTTAGCAGATTGGGCTTGTTTTTATATAAATGGACTTTGACAATTAATGGACTCTTTTTTGGTTTTATTATTATTATTTTTCAGTTTGGTTTGGGCCGGACAAATTTGGCCTATTGCAGCTACCTATTTTTGCTTATTGTCGTGTAACTAGAAGGGAGCAAAAACCTTAAAAGAGGACCAGTTTTGTTCGGTCTCGCTAAATCTCAACTTCTTTGGTACTTTTCTTTTTCAAGTAACCCACTCTTTTAGTTCCTTAGTTACTCTATTTTTCTGTATCCACTTCACTACAACTTTAGGAAGACATGATTTAGTATCACATCTTCATCTTGCTCAATTGCAACTTTAAGGAGATAAGATTTGTTGTTGTAATTTCATTCTAACCCACTGAAACTTCAGTGGTATAGGATTTGTAGCTTTATCTTACTCCACTACAACTTCAGGGAAATAAGATTCACTATTATAGTTTTGTTCCAACCTACTGCAACTTTAAGGGCATATGACTTGTAGCTTCATCTTGCTCCACTGCAACTTTAGGGAGAAAAGATTTGCTATTGTAGCTTCATTCCAACCCAGTGCTGTAACAGCCCAGTTTTAACTTAAATCAGAATAGTAGTTTTGAAACCACAAATCTGATATTGTAAAATTATTTTAATATTATTTTTTGTGTTTATAGCATGTGAATATATGTGTGAAAATTTCGTGAGCTAATTT
Organism: Gossypium hirsutum; assembly: GCF_007990345.1. Classification (NCBI taxonomy): domain Eukaryota; kingdom Viridiplantae; phylum Streptophyta; class Magnoliopsida; order Malvales; family Malvaceae; genus Gossypium; species Gossypium hirsutum. The sequence continues at coordinate 93,989,785 of NC_053426.1, read as the reverse complement.
TATCGTTTAATAGCTCAATTTGATAAAAGGACTAAATCGCGTAAAATATAAAAGTTGTATTCTATTTGATAAAGGTGTTTAATTGCCATGGCTTATTAAATTAAAGGTAATGATGTTGTAAATAGACCATTGATAGTGGAATTTGACATAACTGGTATATATTAGGTGATTTTATAATGTTTTCATTAAGGGTAAATTTGGTATTTAATTATTAAGGTAATTATTAATTAAAACAAATCAAAATGCTAGCCATGTATCATCTTTGTTCCACCGAATTTTGAAGAAGGGTTCAGCACTTTTAAACCTTGATTAAGGTATGATTTTTGATTCGTTTTTGATGATTTCTACTTTTTTGTGATTGTTGCTTTGAGTACTAGCTAGCCCATGCTTTAATTTTTGATTTGGTCGATGATTTTGTAAAGTTACATTGATGAATGCTTGAGCTCTTGAGTGTTGATGATGGAAAATAAGTATTTGTTGATGGATTATCATGTTTTGTAAAGTGATTTTTAGTGAAATTTCATAAAAGGCACTAATTTATGGAAAGATGAAATGTGAGGTTAAATGTGTGAAATATTGATAAATATGGGCTGTTATGAAGCCTCTAGAAATTCAGCTAGCTTGGGTGTAATTGAAATTATTGAACTTTGTGTATTTATGAAATAGAGACTAAATTGAATAAATGTGAAACTTTAGGGGCTAAGTGAAAAAAATTCCCAAATATGTGTTTGTGGATTAAATTAAATAAATATGTGATTGAATAAGTTAATTTTGAATACATCTAGATCAAGAAAGGAAGAATTGGGATCTAGATCGAGGGAAAACCAAAGTTATCGACTAAACCATTCAATTCGCGGTTTTAGTATCCGAGGTAAGTTCGTACGTGATAAACATTATTACAATTAAGTTTTTAATGCATTAATATTGCATAAACTATATATATGTGACTACGATTATGTATGATGACAAATCGACTAAGATTGGCACTTAGTGTGCGTTTCGAGATAGCTTTGGCTATATAGAGCACTTAGTGTGCGAGTCAGAATAGCTTCGGCTATATACGGCGCTTAGTGTGTGAGGTTGAGATAGCTTCGGCTATGAAAAGCACTTAGTGTGCGAGATTATAATAGCTTCGGCTATGCTTTAGCACTTAGTGTGCGAGATATCGAGTATTCAATAGTGTCACGTAAAAGGTATAAGCCCAGTATGAATTTGTATAGGTATGTACATATAAAGCATGAAATCCAAATGGAAGAAGTAATGAACTTGTTTCATAAATGCTTGAGTAAGTATGAGGAAATTTTTTTGGTCATCATGATTTAGATATGAATTAGTTCAATTTGATGATTTGTATATTATGAACTGTTCAGTATATTTAGTACGAGCTTACTAAGCTTTTAAAGCTTACTTATGTGTTTTTCCATGTTTTATAGATTTTCGAATCTAACTAGGACATCGGGAATCATCGGGAACCATCATCACACTATTGACTACTTGTTGGTATTTTTGGAAGCTTGTAAATATGGTTTATGGCATGTGTAGGCTAGTGAGTAGATGATATGTTTTGAGTTATGATTTAAGCCATGAGATTTGGCTTACTTTTGGTTGAAAATATTGGTATGTATTTGGTCATTTAAATTGGCCTAAGTGATGTACACAATGCCTTATATATATTGGCTTGATTTGGTATGTTGGACTTAGTTGTTGATAAAGTTTAATGATGTGTTTTGTGATATGAAATAGATGATAATATGATGAATTAATGAATATGGAACTTATGCAAATTGTGATGATTTTGGCATAATGATTTGGTAGGTTTTGAATGTGGAATTGAGTAGTTGAAATGGTTGATGCTAGATGGCATGAAATGTGTGTGAATTGGTATGTTTTGCTACCTATATATGTATTGAAATGATAACATGTTGATGGCTAGGTGTGCATGAGAAAAAGGGTGGCAAATTGGCTTTGCAAATGACCTATTTTTGTCCACACGGGCATGTGTCTCAGCCGTGTGCAACACATGGTCATGTTTCACGGCCGTGTGTCGCCTGGGGTACCCTTTCGAATTAAGGCAGTATACCTTATAATTTTGACACAGTCTAGACACACGGGCTTGTCTATTGGCCGTGTGAGACACACGAGCTGGCACATAGGTGTGTGGCACACGGACATGGCACTGGCACACGGACGTGTCTCTAGCCGTATGGTACAAGTTTGTATGTACGCTCTGTTTTTACACGGCTTATGACATGGGCGTGTCTGTTGGCCGTGTGAGGCACATGGTCGGTTCACACGGGCGTGTGAACCTTAAATCAAATAAAATATTTTTAAGTTTCCCAAAGCTTGTAAATGTTATAGGTTTGGTCCCAAACCATTTCTAAGCATGTTTAAAGTTTCGTAGAGCCCTATAAGGGACATTGCGCATGTTTTGTATGGATTTGGTTTATGAATATATAAATGCATGTGAATAAAGTGTATTATTGGGTAATGCCTGGTAGCCCTATTTCGGCATCGGATACGTGTAACACCCCCAAAATGTTATATTTTGGTCTTGTGAATTGAGACACAACTGTGTATCTGCTTCAGTGGTTAAGTGTTCTAGGTGTGCGTGAGAGGTCCCAAGTTCAAGCCTTGTCTTTGGAAAATTTTGGAGATTTTTTCTAAATAAAGACTTAACCTTGCTCAATAGGCTCATGTTTAATTTTTTGTAAGCTTCTATTAGAATGGGCTTGTTGGATTGGTGGTTAAGTGGAGTGTAGGGGTGTTTGAGGTCTTGAGTTTGAATCTCAATTGTGGTAAAGGGTAATATTTTTGCTCTAAACTGTGGCTAGAGTTGTGCTAAAGTGGGAAATTGAGTGGTGGTTTGTAAATAGAATTAGTGTTAGGAAAGTTAGGAAATTATCAGGTTTTTTTGAGTACTTTCTTTTTCCAAAAATTCTATCTACCAAAAATTCTATTGTTCTCCTCCCCCAGTCGAATTTTAGCTTATCTATTTCCTACCCTTTCATTTTCTATTTTTGTTCCAATCGTTCCTTTTGTGTGCAACAGTCGTTTCTGATAGGACAATTTTCATCACACATTCTAGTAAGTGGGGTTTTTGCTTTCTGTAACTTGCTATTTTCCAACTTTGATTTGGCGATTTGGACATTTAGCAACAGCACCTCACGTGGTTTAGGGACCTTATCACGCTATTACGTAATCAACTGTTTCGAGGTGTTGGGGTAAGCTTTCTGTCGCGTAAGGGATGCATTTCTTGTTTCGATTTTAGTTTCAATTCTTTGATTGAGTGGTTAATTGAGTAGTATTTTGGACAAATATAGGTTCTGAAGTGCTTAGAGTTACGTAGGTAGAAAAATAAATCAGGTGTGTACTGAATTATATAGAAAACGAGAATCGACGAAAGTCGAGAAATAAATCTATCGACGCAGCACACGGGCGTGTGATCGATGAACTAGGCGTGCGTGTGTGACACAGGCGATGACACGACCATGTGAGGACTGGCGAGGATGTGTGCGAGACACGGGCGTGTAGGCCCACACAGGCTTGTGGAATTTTGGGCCAGACCGTGTGATCCACACGACTAAGGCCAATTTGGGCCATGTGGGCTACACGGGTGGGTGGGCCCACATGGGCAAGCCACATGGGTGTGTGAACCCATTATGTCTGAAATACTTTGAAAGGTTGCTCGGGTCGCCAAATTCGACTGGGACCTACTGTAGGGTCGGTAAGAGATACTTGACCCTTGATTACGTGATCTGACTATGTGATATATATGCTCTTAGCATGTAGACCAATATGTATGTATAAACTGTTAATTGCACAATTGCATGTCATATTTTGTATGCTGAATTGCATCAAGGTTGGGTTAATGTATATGGAGGAAGAATTCTAAAAGGCTCCTAAGCCTGATATCTGGCAACACAGCTGCAACTATCTGTCTATGTGCCACTTTCGGTACAGCATGGTGTGTAGAGATGGGTGGGTCGATTTTATCCCCACATGGTGTGTAGGGTTAGAAGGAGTTGGTGTGTAGAAGCTGGCGGGTAGGACTTTGTTTAATCTGTACTATTCTGCATTCCGTATCTGGGATGGGCTAAAGTCCTAATACATATGTCTGATTCTGCATCTGAGTGGGCTAAGGTCTACACTGACTTCTGTAAGGGGCTCCGACCCAAACTGATTCTGATTATGATCTGATGAATGGTTGTATGCATGTTTTTCTGTGGGGATTACAAACTGAGTTGCGAAAACTCACCCTTTTTTTGTTTAATCTGTGTAGGTAATCCTCAGACTTGACTGAACGGTGAGGCGGAGGGTTCGTGGGTGGCCACACATAAATTTTTAGACTATTTTTCTGATTACATCCAGTTTTTAATTATTTATTTGGAGTTTTGATGTAATTATGGACTTGGAGTGTTTGGTTTTCATTCGGGACTTATTACGGTTTTGTGATTATTTAAACTGCAACTTGTCAAAACACGGCTTTCCTAAAAACTAAGGTTTTCATAAATAAAAAAGATTTTACTTAAAATTAACAGTGCGTTTGGTTCACTGTAATGGAATAGGGCTGTAATTGAATAGAGCTGTAATGGAATAGAGCTATAATAAGTAATTCAACTGTTTGGTTGAATGGAATGGAATAGAACTGTAATAATATTCTTGTGTTTGGTTTAATGGAATGATGTTGTAATAGCATAAGGAAAAAAACTAAGATAACCAGAATACCCTTAACAGAATTTTTTTAAGGTAGATGATTATTGTTATTGTTATTAAATTTTAATAAGATTATTATTGAAAATAATTTAATAAAAATAATAAATAGTTTAACCACATTTTAACATAATTATTATTAAATATAATTTAATAAAAAAATAATTTAATAACATTCTTAATATAATTATTGTTATATGGATTAAAAAATAAAAATATATAATACTATAAAAAATATATAATCCACTTTATTATTTTTAAACTGCAATACATATTTAATGTGCTAAAATATCATTACTGAAACAAATCATTTAATTATTCTACAATAAAAAAATAATTAAATATTAGAAGTAATAAGTAACTCATTGCTAAAAAAGTAATAAATATTAGAATTATATTTCACATCCAAGCATAATATTCATATATTAACAAAAAGTTACATGATTTCATTAGTTTATATGTCATAATCCATATGTTTTAAAATTTTACAACATAAAAAAGTTACAACATTGTAATGGCATTCTATCATGTCATTATACCATCGAAATATTACAAACACAAAAAGTTACCAAAATATCAACACAACCATGATTTTTAATGGTCAGCGAGAAATCTTCTAACCCATTCCAATCACACAGCAGAAGGTAAACTAAAGAAAATGAACATTTGCATTGGATGATCTGGAATTTTGCTCAATGCTCCATAGCGTTCATCCTCAGTTAAACCTTCCACTTCACATAATGTTGGATATAATTTCAGAGCACTTTCTTGAATGGTCATTTCTGACTTTTGTTGAATTAGCACTTCGGAGGCAATACTCTTACTGATTTCAAGGCCAACGGTCTGTGCCAATAAAGTGGCAGCATCATTAAATGAAGTAGAAAAATCACATCAGAAATCTTTTTTTTCTTCTTTGAAAATTTAGAATCACATTGGTTTCTAGTTGGTTGGGTTATGTAGCTGAAAGATCCATGTCATCCCAAGAAACATCAGCTTCGGATCCATGGAAATCGTTTCTTTCTTCATGAGTATTTGTAGTAGCTACATCCTCATCATTTATTTTTTCAATAATATCAGCAGCTGTCTGAGCATCTTTTCTAGTGGCTCGATCTTTTGTGTAGATGAAAGTAAGTTGGTCATAATAAGGGAAACTCCGATGTCTGAATTGAGCTGCTTCTTTATGACTTTATAAAAATGAGAAATTCATATTATATATAAGTTTTGTCAAAATAAGATAATAAAGACTTAAAATAATTCTTGCATTTATATGAGTTCCACACTGCATCTTCAGCGACAACAAGCTGCTTATGCTTATCCCACCAAAGCCGCTATTGTTTTTTCCACTAAGCATGTCATAAACGATTGACCAATCCCTTTTCAATGTCCTAATCCTCGATTCAAGATTAGGTTTAGCCTTCAACATGGCATTGGGTAAAAAAATTTCTAACATTTTTCTAACTCATTTAAATAGCCGGCTTTGAATCCCGTATCTGCATTAAAGGTTCCAGCATTGTGCGACTTGACCATACAAGCAACCAACATAGCATCTTCTTCTGGAACCCATTTCCTTTTGGTTTCTCGAGAACTTTGGGAAGAAACACTTGATTGTGAAAAACCTAAGTATCTTAAGAGAAATGCAAATAAAAATTAAGTTCAATATTATGCAGCAAAAGGTCAACACTTTATAAAATTATAACACATGATGAATCAAAAGAAAATAAATAATCATTTAACAATTCTAGTACAATACAAAAAAAAAACAATTCAAACACTACCAAAGTTTCATAAACTAGATATATGAAATAACATAAACAACTTAATGTTTACTAATTTTACCCTAAACCTAACTAATTTATAGATGCTTGCCATTCATCGAACATTTGGTTGGCTAGTTCCATCCTCTAAGTAGCCCATGCATCTGATGGATGAATATTTACGATATTTGATTCATCGTCATCTATCACATTACTAGGTAATCCTTTTCCCAACTCCTCTTCAATAGGATCAAGACTCATATAGGTTCGAATAAAATTATGGAGCAAACAACATGCAATAATAATTCTATTGTGCACCCTCACAAGATAGAATGATGGACTCCTAAGTATTCCTCATCTAAGTTTTAATAACCTAAAACATCTTTCAATAACATTACGCGCTGAAGCATGTTTCATATTAAAAAATTCTTCTGGAGTACTTGGCTGGTAACTGACACCACTCATTCAAATGATATCTTTGTCCTCTAAAAGGAGCCAGAAATTCCTCACAATTTGTGTATCCAACATCAACTAGATAATAACAACCTATAAAAAGAAACTATTTTTCATGGTCAATTTTCCAAAAAAGTATGATCTTAAAAATTAATTCAAATTCTTCTACCATGCGGAAATTTTAGTCCATGTCTTCTACTAATGGCATCTCGAAGAACTCGTCCATCAGCAACAGAACCTTCCCAACCAGGAAGAACATAAACAAATTGCATATCAGGTGTACAAACACCTAACATATTTGTTGCTATGTCACCTTTTCGTGTTCGCTATCTAGGTTTATTAACTGTTGGAACCCTAATCTTGATGTGGGTTCCATTTAAAGCACCTAAGCAATTCTACATCACATGTATAAAATCTCGAGTTAGGATAATATATTTAAATCTAAATGTACTAAATTATGTATGAGCTATATATAGAACTCACTCCAATACCTTGAATCATTTCCACCTTGGGTCTGTAGAATTAGCTGTAATTGGCTCTGCCTTTTTACATAACACATCTTGTAAGCGTATGAAAGCTTTTAAAACATTGTGAAATGATCTGCTAACGGTTTTCCTGGACCTATTAAAGTGATACTTGATAACTCTATTTTTAAGGAGATGAGAAATGATATGTAAAAACATTGCCACTTGTTCATCAACAAGCATGTATCTTGACGAATTCAATCCTCCTAAAGTTTGTAACATCTTATATAGTTTAAAAAAGGTAATTCTATTCATTCTAACTTGTTCAATACAGGTCTCGTCACTAGCATATACAAGTCTTTTCACATAATCTCATTTTGCATAAAAATCTAATATATAAGATCTAATCGTTGGTCTATAAGTATGTAGGCTATGGATGGCACCTAATGCAACTAAAAACCAACTTCCAACTGTACACATTTGCAACCATATTGTAATAGCAAGACCAATTCTTTTACGCCTCTCACTTTGTACAATTAAAGACAGACAAGCCATTACTGCAAGATATTAAAGTGTTACATATCTTCAAATTATAGTAAAAGGGTCACATTTCTTCAATACTAATTTCAATAATAGTAAAACAAAATCAAAGAATTTAATTTCTAAAGAAATTACAGTGGTTCAGTGAATACAAGAAGCTCAACTGTAGGTGGAAGAAGCAATCAAGGAAACCAAAGAAGAAGAGGAAGCAATAATACACTGTCAAATAAAAATGAACAATACATATTTATCAAATTTCATTCAACAAAACCGACTCTTTTTTTAGCAAATAATAATGTCTTGAACAATAAAAGAAAAAAAAGGCACCCTTTGTGAATAATAAATTACCCTTGAAAAAGGCACACTCCATTTTTTCAAAGAGTTGGGGTGATGACATAAAGGCAAAGACAAAATAAAACCCAAAAGACATTAAAACCTTTTACAGCATAAATGTAATACAAAAGCAAAATGTGCAATGTAGTAAGGATTGAGAAAGAATTTCTTTTAGAAAAAGAAAAAAGAATCTCCCTATAATCTATTACTTCCCTATGAGTAAATCCTTGAACATCAATAATAAGCGATGAATATTTTTTAGCCTTAAAAGAGACTCATTTACAACCAATAGGCATGGCACTATTAGGTAAGTCTACAAAGCCTCCAACTAGATTTTCCACCATAGAATTAATTGCATCTTTCATGGGATGAAGCCACAAATTAGAATTACAATTTATATTGTTTTGAAAACTCATTACAAATATTGTTATTAAATTCTAAAAAATATATCACATATGATACTTTTTTTATTTATTTATCTTTTTAATGTCACATTATTCGATAATCACATCGATATTTTTTTTTGTTCCCTTTTGAAATTGATCAATTTATCTAATTTTGGAAGCAAAATTTTAATTCTTGTATATATTAAAATTATATTTATTTATTGAAAAGGATCTATTTGCTAAAAATAAATCAAACAAGAAAGAGTATCTATCTATATTCCAAAGAAACATCTATTAACCAAGGAATACATACATCTATTTTTGGGTACAAAGGAGGTTGCAATCTACTGATAGAAGAGAGATTGTATATTCGACTTTAAATCTGAGGACTTGAGATTTTGTGTTTGTTCTTATGAGAGAGAAAGTGAGACAAATGACATTTCAAACATGCGCCCATACATTTAATCCAACCAGCAGTAGACAATAATTACCACGAAGATAACCAGTAAACAACAAATAATGGACAAGGAAATTAAAAGGTATTGATAGTTGTAACACAAAGGGTTGAAAGTAGGACATCTTCAGTGCACATATGGCAAACCCATGCATCAAATAAGCAAGTGAGAATTTTGAAGTAGCATTATATCAAAAGTTCAAAAAGCACAAAAAATAGACCCAAAAAACAGTTAAAGGAGGGAGTTACCTTCAATAAATTTATCTTTTGCTACAATATTATCCCATTCCATGAACCAAGTGTATCCAAAAGAAAAAGGCAACTTGTCAACCAAGCTAACACAAAAAGAAACTGGAAATAGTAAATGCATGTTTCAGAATTAGCATTCTAAGGGCCAAATATAAATTTTTATATTTATTTTGCATGTTTATCACCTAATTCTTCCAAAGTGTTGGACAAATATGTTAAATAGACCTACATAAATATGTTAAATAGACCTACACTACTCGGACCATTCATTTTTCTTGAAGTACCTATGTCCAAACTCATGTCCAACACATGGATATGCGGGTATGATATCTAAATATCCTCAAAATACATGGAAGAACTTAGATATCTAATCATACCTATGCCAAATTCATACTTGTATTTGACACTCACACCCAACTAACATTGATGGGTAGTAGAGAGGTTGTAACTTTGAAATTTCTTTTAGTAAAACAGAGAAGTGACACATGAAAGATAGGATAGAGTTTAGATGAAAAAAGTGATTACAATTCATAAGCTAACTATGCAAACTCTAGAAGAATAGATTAGATGGGAGATGAGGGTTCGAAGGTGTTACCTGGTGTCTCAAGAATTAAGTTTACATGGAAAAATGTATCATCTAATTGGTTGGTTAGAACCCTCTATAGCTTATATAGCTTGCCATTGAGATGAAAACTCATGAACATCTTATTCTAGTTTGCTTGAACTATGTTCAAAGATGCCAACCATCTCATCCCCAAAACCAAATCTACCTTGTTAAGAAAGAATAGGTAGAAGTCCTGTGTGATGGTTAAGCTTAGCAATTGCTTGAAAAGAGCTTCACAAAATTGATTACAATGAATAATTACCACAAAAATATCCCTAAACCAAATCAAACTCTAGAAACCTAAAAATATCCCTAAGCCAAATCAAACTTAGAAAACCAGCAAAAAGAACACAAAAATTATGAGGCTTCTAATGAAGAAACTGAGAAGGATCAGAATGAGACCGAAAAAGAACTTTAACTAAAAAAATTAGAGAAAAAAAGGAATCAAAGGCTATCACTTATCGTAATTAATGAGGTTCAACGGGAAGGAAGATGAAGATGGTGAATGAATGCTTGATTTGTCATCGACTAAGGAGATAATTTCTCTAGGGTTTATGTTGGGATGAAATTGTCAGTGAAAGTGAAAACAAGGAAGATGAGAGACAGGATATTTTGGTCCAAATAGGAAAAAATATTTTTACCAGGTGGCTTTGAATAGCTAATCAGACCTCAAGCCTTTGAATTGCTATTACAGGTCGTACTGTAATAGAGGTTGATTCCATTTAGTGTGTAATAAGCTATACCTTTAAACCAAACAATTGCTTATGTGGCCCCAATGAATAAGGTTGGAATGCATAAGCTATTCCATCAAACCAAACGCACTATAATTATTTGGGTTTCAAAAGCTTCCGTGTAAAATAGATGGTTTGAATCAAATCAATTAGAAATCAGATTCCCGAACCGAGTAAAAGCTAATAAATGGAACGATTTATAGGTCAATACAATTTTCTAAAACACTCTCATGTGACTTCGCCAGATTCAGCCAAAACGTTCAGTCCGAGTTTTGGGCGTTACATTTAATGGTATTAGAGTCCAGTTGCAAAACTCGGCTGTGGATTTGGGTTTTAAAGAATGGTTTTAAAGAAATTATTTATGAATAATTTGAAATATTTTTGAAATAAGTATGTGGTACACCAAGTCTCCGGCATCGATCTTGTAAGTTTTCTAAAATTTTGTTTAAAATTGTCTGAAAATATGATTGGAATATGCTGAAAACACTCTAGGTAGTGTAGATTGAAAACTGTAGTGAGACTGCTACTCATAATAACCGACTCTGAATATTCTGATACTATACTGCATAAAATATCTATTAATAAATATTGGAACCGTAATTAATGCATGAAATTGTTAATACAAAAAATTACAAAATTTATGATGAGCGCACGTGGTACTCGTGGACAGGGTACTAGAGGCAGTGGCAGAGGCCGTAGAGGGGCTCAAGCGGGGTCCTCGTCATCTGGGAATCTGCCTAACTTAGATACTAGTGGGACACCAGTATCACCTGTGACAGAGACTGGGTCTCGTGATCGTGCGGCTGGGGATGACGCATTGTTCCAAGCTATGCTACGGATTTTGGAGAGGGTTGCTAGGCCCAACACTAGATCTGGGGTGATGCGGTCGTTGAGAGCACCAAAAATATCCTATTCCCTGTAAAATAATAAAAAAGAATAGTAAAGGGGAAGTAGGGTCGAATCCTCAGGGATCAGATTATACGAATGCTTGTTTCTCGAAATCCTGGGCAGAATCGTGCCCAAGAAAACCTGCGTGACAGAAAAAAATAAAAGAATAAGAAAATAAAAGATTTGATTTGGAAAAAATAAAAAACAGAATCTAAAGTTGACTGAAATTGTGATTACGAAAATAATAAAAATAATAAAGAGAGTTGAAGGAAAAGAAATTCTTATTGGTAGCTTCCAGCCTCCAGTTGTCTCATTCCGCCTTGGGTTCGATCCTCGACTTTTAAATCACCCCTCTCAACTCAAGTAAGCCAGTTATAGTGGAAGAGGACGCCTACGACCACCAGCTCCAAAGATTAGACTTAGGATTTTTAGGGAACCTAACTCTAGCCAGTAATCTATGCTAGATCAACGCTTCTCAATGGCGAATCCCACGCCATTTCGTCTCTTTGGCTTGCCAACCTCTGACGCAGTAAGTTAACGAATCGACTATGCAATCCTTCCAAAACATACAAAGCAGCAGCCTTTGCATATGCTGAAAAGCTTACTTCTTAAGGGCCATGGACGGAAGCGTCAACCAGTAGTGCGGAGAAACGATGAATACTTGGCGAGAAGGCTAAGTATGGATTCTAGGCCTTAAGAACCCTTTTTGAGGAATATTGACAACTTTCGGCTAGATAGGTTTTAGTGGCTCATGATAATGGTGGAAAAAGAAATAAATATAAAAAAGGAAAAAGGAATTTTATTGAAAGAAAATATGAAGAAACAAAAGCCCAGACTTTTTAGGGGAGAGTGTTTGCAGAAAAAGATGAACCCCAAATAGAGTCACTTCACCCCCTATTTATAGTGCTAGGGAGATAGTCTAATTTAACTTAAATTCTAAAAAGATAAATACATTTAATTAAAGATAAATAAAGATAATTAAAATAAAATTCTAAAATTAAATAATCCTAATAATTATCTTAATATTAATTATCCTAATATAAATAAAATGGATTCTTATAAAATAAAATCTCTTCTTTTTGCGTTTTTAGTCCTTGTGTCTTCCATACTCGCACTTGTGGCACAATCTTTTTCCTGTGTCACATATTAGCCCATTGTGTCTCCAAATTCGCACTTTTGTCCCTTAATTTTGCTTTTGCCTCCAAATCAGTCCCTAATCGATAAAAAGACATAAATAGCTCAAATTAGTAGGATCAAGCTCAGAATAAACACATGATTAATACATAAAAATACTTTATTCTAGAGCATTATCATAGGGGCCATGGGTCAGTTACAAAACGACTCTGGTCCAATGAGGCTGAGTTATTCAGGAGTGACGTTGGAGTCACCCCTAACGTGGCCGAGTATTGGATGGAGGACACGGAGAGAATTGTGGATGACCTGGATTTTACTGCTGAGCAAAAGCTTAAGGGGGTTGTTTCTCTGTTACGTGATAAGGCATACCAGTGGTGGCTCACAGTTAAGGAGGGAACTCAGCCTGACCGATTGACTTAAGATTATTTTAAGGCTTCGTTCTAGGGTAAGTATGTGGGGCCAGCTACATTGATGCCAGGAGGCGTGAATTCCTTAATCTTACCCAGGGAGATCGTTTAGTGGCTGAGTATGAGGCCGAGTTCCTGGGATTGAGCCCTTATGTGCGAGGCATGGTGGCGACTAGGTATGAACATTATGTTCGATTTAAGGATGGTCCCAGGGATAGTTTGCGAGTTTTGATAGCTCCGCAGAGGGAACGTTATTCCTTCATTCTAGTTAAGAAGGCAAAGATCACCGAGGAGGTTAAGCGAGATGAACGCCAAAACCGAGAGAAAGGAAAGAATAAGAGGGAATTGGAGCCCTCGAATACTATGATGAGGCCTATGAAAAATGCCAGATCTGATGGGCTAGTGAGAGTTGAGCCTTTTATTGCACCTACTGGGTGGCGCTGTATGGGCATTATGGTAGACGCCATCCGGGCGAGTGTTGAAGGACTACTAGGGTGTGCTTGAGATGTGGGTCGACTGAGCATCGTGTTCAGGATTGTCTATTAAGAACTGATTAGATGCAAGCTCCGGTTACTGAGATTGCACAGCTGTCGAGGGTAGTTCAATAGCCACCTAGAGGCCGATGTCAGACCAGAGGTAGTAATAGCAAGGGCCGAGGACAGAAAGTACCGGATAGAGGTACTGGACCGACAGAGGCGAGGTAACCTGTTCTGGGTTACACTGCACGTCGCCGTGAGGATCAAGATGCTCCGAATGTCATCATGGGTACGTTCTTAATTTTTAATGTACCTTATCTTGCACTGATCGACATAGGCTCTACATACTCCTATGTAGCTAGCACTGTGTCTGAAACTTTAGGGATTTTGGTTGAGGATACTTCTAGTAAGATGACTATTGTGAGTCCTTTGGGACAATCCATTCGAGTTAGTAAATTGTACAGAGACGTTCTGTTAGAGGTTTAAGGGACAATATTTCAAGCTGATCTGATAGAGCTTCCATTTGGGGAGTTCGATTTGATATTGGGGATGGATTGGTTGGTAAAGCACCGAGTAAGTCTGGTTTGTGAGACAAAAAGAGTTGTGTTGAGAACTGAGGAGGATATTGAGGTAGTTGTGGTTGAGGAATGTCATGACTACCTGACTAATGTAATTTCAACTTTGGTAGCGAAAAAGTTGGTTCGGAAAGGGTGTGAGGCATTCTTGGCCTACGTCAGTATTTCTAGTTCTGGGGACTCTTCAGTTAAAGACATTAAAACGGTGAGGGATTTTTTAGATATGTTTCCTAAGAAGTTACCAAGGTTACCGCCGAACTGTAAGGTGGAGTTTGGGATTGAGTTGTTTCTTGGCACAGTTCCGGTGTCCACCCCTTACCGAATGGTATCGAAAGAGCTGATGGAACTTAAGGCTCAAATTCAGGAGCTGCTAGATCGTGGGTTCATTCGTCCTAGTGTGTCTCCGTGGGGAGCACCTGTTCTATTTGTAAAGAAGAAAGATGGGACGATGAGGATGTGTATTGATTATCGATAGCTGAACAAGCTAATGATTAAGAACAAGTACCTGCTTCCGAGAATAGACGACTTATTCGACCAGTTTAGAGGGGCTTCTGTGTTTCCTAAGTTTGATCTGCATTCAGGTTATCATCAGTTGAGAGTCAAGGAGGCTAATGTGTATAAGATGACATTTAGGACTTGATATGGACATTACGAGTTCCTAGTTATTCCCTTTGGTTTGACTAATGCACCGACGAAATTTATGGAATTAATGAACATAGTATTTTAGCCCTACTTGGATCAATTTATGGTGATGTTTATCTACGACATTTGGTATATTCTAAGACAGAGGATGAGCACAATGAGCATCTCAGAATGGTTCTATAGATTCTTCGTGAGAAATAGTTGTGTGCAAAGTTCAGCAAGTGTGAGTTCTGGCTTCGGGAAGTGACATTTCTGGGACATGTAATTTCTGCTAGGGGATACGAGTTCATCTTTGTAAGATTGAGGCTATTTTGGGTTAGAAATAGCTAAAGAACGTGTCTGAGATTCGCAGTTTTCGGGGCTGACAGGATATTATCGACGATTCGTAGAAGGGTTCTCCTTGATTACAGCGCCGTTGATTAAGCTTCTACGTAAGGGAGTTCATTTCGTTTGGACTGATGCACAGTAGGAGAGCTTTGATAAGCTCAAGACTGTTTTAACTCAGGCTCCTGTTCTGATACAGCTTGAACCCAGTAAAGACTTCGTGGTTTATAGTGATGAGTCGCATGTGGGTCTGGGTTGTGTTCTGATGCAAGATGGGAAGGTAGTTGCTTATGCGTCTCGACAGCTCAAGACTCATGAGACTAATTACCCGATGCATGATTTGGAATTGGCAACGGTTGTCATTGTTCTGAAGATCTGGAGGTATTACTTGTACAGTGAGAAGTGTACCATCTACATTGACCACAAAAGCCTCAAGTACCTCCCCACTCAGAAGGAGTTCAACCTTAGACAATGTAGATGGGTTGAATTGCTTAAGGATTACGATTGCACTATCGAGTATCATCCTAGTAATGCCAATGTGGTAGCCGATGCATTAAGCAGTAAGGCTATGCCCGATCTGAGAGTGATTTTCTCTCTACTGAGTCTTTTCGACGATGGGAGTCTGTTGGCAGAACTTAAAGTGAAACCGACGTGGATTGACCAGATCAGAAATAAATAGATGAGGGATAAGTCGCTTAAGTTATAGTTCTTTCAAGTTGAGAGTGGTATTACTTCAGATTTTGGGATTAATAAGGATGGGGTATTGTGTTTCTGCAGTCGGATTTGTGTACCGAATGATGTGGACTTAAGACAGTCGATTCTGAGGGAGGCACATGGTAGCTCCTATGCTATGCATCCATTCAGAAATAAAATGTATCGAGATCTGTGAGATGTATATTGGTGGCAAGGCTGAAGCGAGAGGTTACGACTTCATGGCTCGCTGTTTGACTTGTCAACAGGTTAAGGCTGAGCATCAGTTACCTTCATGTTTGCTACAGTCGGTTAAGATACTGATGTGGAAATGAGAGCATGTAACGATGGACTTTGTTAGTGGGTTGACTCTAACACCCACTAAGAAGGATTCTGTATGGGTCATCGTAGATCGATTGACCAAGTTTGCTTACTTCATTCCGGTCAAGACGGACTTCTCTCTATAGAAATTGGCTAAGCTCTACATATCAGAAATAGTAAGACTTCATGGGGTACCCGTGTTTATCATCTCTGATAGGAATCCACGTTTCACATCTCGATTCTGGAATAAGCTTCATGAATCTCTAGGTTCAAGGTTAGACTTTAGTACTACTTTCCATCTTCAGATAGATGGTCAGTCGAAGATGGTCATTTAGATACTGAAGGACATGTTGAGGAATTATGTGACTGACTTCCGAGGAAGTTGGGAGGAGTATTTGCCATTAGCGGAATTTGCCTATAATAACAGTTATCAATCTAGTATACAAATGGCACATTATGAGGCATTGTATGGTCGTAAGTGTCGCACTCCCTTGTGCTAGACTGAGTTGGGTGAGTAACGTATTCTGGGTTCGGAGTTGGTGTCTGAGACTAAGGACAAGGTCTGCTTGATTCGAGATCGACTAAAAGTGGCTTCTGATAGACAGAAGTCATATGCGGATCTGAAACATTGAGAGATAAAGTATTCTGTGGGGGACTTCATGTTTCTAAGGTCTCGCCATGGAAGAAGGTTTTGAGGTTCGGTCGCAAGGGCAAGTTGAGCCCTAGGTTTATTGGGCCGTATTGGATTCTGAAGCGAGTAGGACAGATCACTTATTAGTTAGAGTTACCCTCAGAGTTGGACTGTATTCATGATATATTTCATGTCTCGATGCTGAGGCGCTATCGCTTTGATCCCTTGCACATTGTTCCTATGGAGGAGATTGAGGTTAGGCCACATCTAACGTTTGAGGAGGAACCAGTTCAGATTTTAGCTCGCGACATTAAGGTTCTACAAAGAAATTCTATCCCCTTAGTGAAGGTTTTGTGGCAGAATCATAGCACTGAAGAGGCCACTTGAGAGCTGGAGGATTTGATGCGTTAGCAGTATCCTCGTCTTTTCTGATCAGGTAAAATTTCGAGGCCGAAATTTTCTTTTAGGGGAGTAGAGTTGTAACGCCCTAAAAATGTTATATTTTGGTTTTGTGAATTGAGACACAACTGTTTATCTGCTTCAGTAGTTAAGTGTTCTGGGTGTTTGTGAGAGGTCCCAAGTTCAAGCCTTGTCTTTGGCAAATTTTGGAGATTTTCTCTGAATAAAGCCTTAACCTTACTCAATATGCTCATGTTTAATTTTTTGTAAGCTTCTATCAAAATGGGCCTGCTGGTGTGGTGATTAAGTAGAGTGTGGGGGTGTTTGAGGTCATGAGTTCGAATCTCAATTGTGGTAAAGGGTAATATTTTTTCTCTAAACTGTGGCTAGAGTTGTGCTAATGTGGGAAACTGAGTGGTGGTTTGTTAGTAGAATTAGTGTTAGGAAAGTTAGGAAATTATCAGTTTTCTAAGTACTTTCTTTTTCCAAAACTTCTATCTACCAAAAATACTGTTGTTCTCCTCCCCCAGCTGAATTTTTACTTTTCCATTCCTCACCCTTTCGTTTTCTATTTTTGTTTCCAATCGTTCCTTTTGTGTGTAACATTCTTTTTCGATAGGACAATTTTCGTCACACATTCTAGTAAGTGGGGTTTTTGCTCTCTATAACTTGCTATTTTCCAACTTTGATTAGGAGGTTTTGACATTTGGCAGCAGCATCTCGCTTGGTTTAGGAACCTTATTGCACTATTACGTAATCAACAGTTTCGAGGTGTTGGGGTATGCTTTCCGTCGTGTAAGGGATGCGTTTCTCATTTCGATTTTGGTTTCAATTCTTTGATTGAGTGATAAATTGAGTAGTATTTTGGACAAATATAGGTTCTGAAGTGCTCGGAGTTGCACAGGCAGCAAAAACATATCAGGTGTGTTCCCAATTACACAGAAAACGAGAATCAGCAAAAGCCAAAAATGAATCTCTCGATGCCACACTGACGTGTGGCCGCCCGTGTGGTAGGCCATGTGGCAGCACACGGGCGTATGATTGATGAACAAGGCCGTGCACGTGTGACATGGGCGCATGACATGGCCGTGTGAGGACTGGCGAGGCTGTGTGCAAGACACAAGCTCGACCAATTGACCCCGTGTGGGTAGGCCCACACAGTCACGGGCATGTGAAATTCTGGGCTAGACCGTGTGATCCACATGGCCAAGGCCAATCTGGGCCATGTGGGCCACACGAGCAGGTGGGTCCACACGGGCAGGCCACATGGGTATGTAAGCCCATTATTTTTGAAATACTCTGAAAGGTTGCTCAGGTCGCCCAAGTTGACTGGGACCTGCTGTCAGGTCGGTAAGAGATACTTGACCCCTGATTACGTGATCTGACTATGTGATATATATGCTCTTAGCATGTAGACCGATATGTATGTTTGAACTGTTAATTGCATAATTACATGTCATGTTTTGTGTGCTACATTACATCGGGGTTGGGTTAATGTACATGGAGGAAGTATTCTGAAAGGCTCCTAAGCCTGATATCTAGCAACACAGCTGCAACTATTTGTCTATGTGTCGCTTTCGGTACAGCATAGTTTGTAGGGATGGGTGGGTCAATTTTATCCTCACATGATGTGTAGGCTTAGACGGAGTTGGTGTGTAGAGGCTGGCAGGTAGGACTCTATTTAATCTGTACTGTTCTACATTATGTATCTGGGATAGGCCAAGGCCCTAATACATATGTTTGATTCTGCATCTGAGGGGGCCAAGGCCTACACTAATTTCTGTAAGGGGCTCCGGCCCAGACTGATTCTAATTATGATATGATGAATGGCTGTATGCGTGTTTTTCTGTGGGGATTGTATGCTGAGTTGTGAAAACTCACTGCTTTTTTGTTTAATCTGTGTAGATAATCCCCAGAATTGATGGATTGGTGAGGCGGAGGACTCATGGGTGGCCACACATAAATATTTAGACTATTTTTTCGATTACATCTAGTTTTTAATTATTTATTTGGAGTTTTGATGTAGTTATGGACTTGGACTATTTGGTTTTCATTCGGGACTTATTACTGTTTTGTGATTATTTAAATTGCAACTCATCAAAATATGGTTTTCCTAAAACCTAAGGTTTTCGTAAATAAAAATGATTTTACTTAAAATTAATTATTTAGGGTTTAAAAGATTCCACGTAAAAGAGATGGTTTGAATCAAATCAATTAGAACTTGGATTCCTGAACCGAGTAAAAGCTAATAAATATAACGATTTGAAGGTCAATACATTTTTCTAAAACACTTTCACGTGACTTGACCAGATTCAGCCATAATGTCCAGGCCGAGTTTGGGGTGTTACAATACAGGTTAGGGGTGTTACAACTGCAACTTTAGAGGGATACAATTTAAAGTTTCATGTTTTTCTACTACAACTTTAGGAAGATAAGATTCGCTATTGTAGCTTCATTCCAACCTACTGCAACTTTAGATGTATAGGATTTGTAGCTTCATCTTGCTCCACTGCAACTTCAAGGTCATAAAATGTGCTATTGTAGCTTCATTCCAACCCACTACAACTTTAGGGTTGTAGGATTTGTAGCTTTATCTTTCTCTACTACAACTTTAGCAAGATAAGATTTGCTATTGTAGCTTTATTCCAACCCATTGCAACTTCAGGGGTATAGGATTTGTAGCTTCATCTTACTTCATTGCAACTTCAAGAAGATAAGATTTGCTATGGTAGCTTCATTCCAATCCATTGTAACTTCAGGGGTATAGGATTTGTAGCTTCATCTTGCTCCACTATAACTTCAGTGAGATAAGAGTCGCTATAGTAGTTTCATTCCAACCCACTACAACTTCAAGAGTATTGGATTTGTAGCTTCATCTTGCTCCACTGCAACTTCAGGATGATAAGATTCGTTATGATAACTTCATTCCAACCCACTGTAACTTTAGGGGTATAGGATTTATAGCTTCACCTTGTTTCACTGCAACTTCAGGGAGATAAGATTCGCCATTGTAGCTTTATTCCAACCCACTACAACTTCAGGTGGACTAGAATCGCTGCTTTATTCATTTTACTGCAACTTCAGGATAACCAGATTTAATGTTGTAGTTTTATCTTGCCCCACTGCATCTTTAGGGAAATAAGATTCATTATTGTAGCTTCAATCCATTCCACTGCAATTTCAAGGATATAGGATTTATAGCTTCATCTTACTCACTGCATCTTCAAAGAGGTAAGATTCACTACTGTAGCTTCATTCCAACCTATTACAACTTCAGGAGGACTGGAATTGCTGCTTTTATTTGTTTGACTATAACTTCAAGAAGACAGGATTTAATGTCATTGCAACTTCACCCCGTTCTACTGTAACTTCAAGGATATGGGGTTTGTTTTACTATTCTGTTACACTATTTTCTGGGGGAACAGGACCTGCCGAATCTATTTTATAAGCTTATATTTTGCCAAGAAATTAGGATGCCCCGCTTAGAATGAATCAAATGCTCGCAACTCGATGCATATGAATAAGGAATGCAACATGTCATTTTTTAGAATAGTTTTGTCTTTTGACGTTTAGGTCAATATTGCTCGTAGTTCATTTAGGTTTTATCATTGATATGTTACCATGCCTTCTACCCAGGTCTGGTATCTTTGATAGGGAACCCAAAGAGGTGTCACAATATGGACTATTCGGCCCAGGATCTTTCCAATTTTCAAATTTGTTGGTCTTGTTTCAAGTCCCTGTACTATTTAGAAATTTTTTAGAGTGATATGTAGAAATCATTTTACTTTAATATTGTTAGTCCATTAATCGTTGTTTCAATGCAAAAAATGCTTGAACAAGGTGACGATATGGATAAGACTGAAACTTATTGAGTGCAAAAACTTTAATGAAAGGATTAACTAAAATGGAAAACATTGCTAGAACATAAAGTGAGCGAAAATAAAATTAGGGGCCTTAAATATCGTAATATGAGCTTCTCTGAACAAACTTGTTGAGGATCAATCTGAGCTTGATATGTGTTTGGGAGATCCGGAGTACTCTGTCGATGCCTCCAAGATGTAAAGTTTCTCCTCATTGTCAAATTGGAGGGGAAATGACTATTACATGCCCATTCAAATGCCCAAATTTGAACATCTTTTTTTAGGCTTTCAACTTAAAACTCTTTTGGTCTCAAGATGCCCTTTGCGGGTTTTCGTCTTGGCTTCTCCCCCCTTTTTTTTAGGTGAAGTATTTCTTGGCTAAATCTAAATTGGGATTGGCCAGGTTTTTGCCATCTATCTCGGCCAAAATCAGCGCTACTCTAGAAAAGTATTTCTTTACTGCATAAGGTCCTTCCCAATTTGGCATCCATTTTCCTCTAAAGTATTTTTGTATGGGAAAGATCTCTTTCATCATTAGGTCCCGCTCCTAGAACTCTCTGGGGCGGACCTTTTTGTCATAAGTTCGCATCAGTCATTTATGGTTCATCTAACCATGACAGATAACTTTTAACCTCTTCTCTTCAATCAAGTTCAACTGATCATATCGAAATTAGATCCATTCTGCTTAATCTAACTTCAACTCTGATAAAACTTGAAGAGAAGAAATCTCAACTTCAATAGGTAAAACAGCCTCCATTCCATAAACAAGTGAGAAAGGCGTTGCCCTAATAGAGATTCTGACAAATGTTTGATAAGCATAGAGGGCGAATGGTAATTTCTCATGCTAATCTTTATAAGTATCTATCATTTTACCCACAATCTTCTTAATATTCTTATTAGCTGCCTCTACTGCACCATTCATTTTTGGGCGATATCCTGCTATTGTTCAAATTCAATACACTATCAGATATGATCCTTTTTGGCATTCCACACCGACATATGATATCTTTTTTCAAGAATTTGCTAACTGTTGATTTCGTGACATTGGCATAAAAAACGTCTTCTACTTATTTGGTGAAGTAATTGATGACCATAAAGATGAATCGATGCCCATTGAAGCCTTTGGTGAGATTGACCCAATGACGTTCGTGCCCCACATGGAGAAAGGTCATAGAGAAGTCATCATATGGAGAGGTAAATGAGGCACATGAATTTTGTCCCCATAAATTTGGCATTTATGACACCTCTTGACATAATTGATACAATCCCCTTCCATAGTGGACCAATAATATCCGAATCACCTGATTTGTCTGGCTATTGTGAAACCATTAGCATGTGTTCCGCAAACACCCTCATGGACTTCTTCTAGGATTTTTCTTTGCCTCAACAACATCTACACGTCTTAGTAACAATGGGCATACGAGAAACGTATCCGATCAAGAATTGTGAGATACGTATCCATACTAAAAATCCTTCCAATTGGTATTCACTGTTTTCCCTAAGTATTGGGGTTGACAACTCATTCCATACTAAAAAGCGCGTTGGGTTGGAGTCTTGTTTGCGGACAGTGGGGAAATGAGTCGGTCGTGCTATATTCGGATCTCCAAGAACAAATCAACGGAGAAATGATCGAGTTTAAACAACTTACGCGATTGAGGTCGTTATTCTAAGTTGGGTTCTTTAGAGTGCAAGGCTGCCGGAATCTTGAATCGGGAACGCGTGTATCTCGATTAGATAACCAGTAAGGGTTGGTTTGCATGTTGTACCGAGACTAGCTACGAGAGGAAGAATTTGCGGTTAGGACGTTCTTAACTACTATAATCAGCTGATTGTTTGGAGGAGAAAATTAATTTTCGAAGAATAGTAATGGAAAAAATAGAACAAAATAACTACATGGGTAAAAACGAAACTATAATATAGCAAAATAATAATGAGAATAAAATAATGGTAATCATGCTAATAAATAATAGTACATATATAATATTAATAATAATATGAATCAATTATGGCAACAATAAATAGTTATGATGAAATTAATACTGTATTTAATGAAAATAAAAAAATAAAAAATAAAAATGAAAGTATAAAAATAATAAAAAATATAAATTAAAGGCGGAAAATGTAGATGACATAAATTAAAAATGTTGAAAAAATAAAAAAAAATAAAGAATGAAGGGCTGAATTAAATAAATGGACTAAATTGAGATTTAAAGAAAATTTAAAGCATGAAATGGAAACAAAAGGGAAATAAAGGACTAAATTGAAAATATAACCAAATTTAAGTCTAAATTATAAGAAAAAAATATGAATGATTAAATTAAAATAGGAAGAAATGCATACGGACTCAGTGGGAACTTATCCTAACCCCATGTCATTCCCTTAGGCCAATAATGGATCAAGGGACTGACTTGTAAAGAAATTAAAATTAAAAGGGTTAAATTAAAACAAATAAAAAAGAAATAGGACAAAATTAAAAAAGGGTAAAAAAGTAAAATGACCAAAATGGTAACTAAACCCTCCTCTTGAAAACACGCGGGTCCTGGATGGATTTGGATCGGGTCATTTGGTCGTGTCAAAATGACGCCGCTTTTGGGGCTTCTGAAGCTAGGCTAAAATGACGTCGTTTCATTAAATCTATATAAGTTCAAAAATATTTTAAAAAATCATTTTAAACTTGTTTCAAAAAAAATTCTTCCTTTTTTTTTCCCTCAAGACCCCTCATCTATCGGATCACAGGCCGTCGCAGCTCCATCGCAGCTCCATCGTAGCCACCGATCACAGACAACAGTGACCGCCACATCCGGTGGCTGGAGATCCCCAAAAAAAAAAATTTCTAGTCCCTTTTTTGCATGGAACCCATATTTAGGGTTTAAATCTTTAAAAACTCAATCGAAGCTCAATGAAAGGATTAGAAACCTTTCTGTTTCTACCTTTCTGATGAGGTTCTCGATGGAACCCAAATGGGTTCAGAGGCCCTTCAGGTTGGAGAAAGCCTCCCACGATAGCGGAAGACAAGGCGTCGTACGTAAAAGATTAAACCTTTTTCTTTTCTTTTTTTTATGTTTTCTTCAAAAAATAAAGTAAAAATAAAACAGACTATCTTTTCTTTTAACTTTGTTGTTTTTTTCTTCTTTCTTTTGTATTTGATTTCTTCTTCTTCCTCTTTTTTACAAAGAGTTTTTGTTTGGCTTTTATAACTAAATCAATTACAAAATATTATTTTTTTCTTTGTTTTTTTCTTTCGCTACTTCTCTATTCTGTCCTCGATTTTGCTCACTGTTTCTACTTTGTTTTTTTTTCTTTTTTTTGTAGGTGTTCGAGGTTGTCAACTGCGTTGGGGATCCATGCTTTGCCATTTCTGTGAAATAGTGACAGATGAGGCGTGGAGACTTCTGGAGGCGTGTTTGTGGACGTGGCAGAGGCGATAACTGGAGGGATTAGGGTTTTTTGTTCTTTTTTTTTAGTTTAGGTTTAGGTTATTGGGCTTTAGGGCTTAGGGCTAGCAAATTAGGCTTGTTTTTATGTAAATGGACTTTGATAATTAATGAACTCTTTTTTGGTTTGGCTTGCACTAGGCGAATTTGGCCTATTACAAATACCTTGTAATGGTGGCTTGGAAAAAACCACACTATAATAAAATTAAAAACCATTGTTTTATCTTTCACGCATCTGTAGCTATTCAAGTTTAAAGCTAATTTTTTTTCATTTCCTTATTTTTTGTTCAATTGCTTTTTAAGTCCTTTCTCCTTTTCACTTATCATTGTTACAATCAAATCCACTATTAAATCTCAATCGAGTATGATTAAATTCATGCTCAACTAAACCCCATTTAACCAAGCAAATTGGGCTAAATTGGAACGGGAAGTAATAAAATGGGCCAAATTGAAAAGTTACAGAATTATCGGCTAATTAAAAATCAAATTGTGAATTTTTCAAACTTTATAAATAAATAAAAATTCTTATTTTAGTTGGTTGTTAGGAATAATCTTAGGAGGAATAATACTAAATTTGGTATATGAAAAGAGTATAAATACCTTGTATGGTGGCTTTGAAAAAACACACTGGAATAGATTAAAAAGAATTCTTTTCTCTTTCACGCATTAGTAGCTACTCAAGTTTACTGCCATTTTCTTTCCATTTCCTTATTTTTGGTTCAATTTCTGCTAAATCTTTTATCCTTTTCACCTATCACAATTACGTTGAAATCCACTTTTAAACCCCAATAGAGTGTGATTAATTTCATTCTTAACTAAACACCATTTACCAAGCCAATTGGGCTAAATTAGAACAAGAAGCAATAAAAAAAGGCCAAATTGAAAAGTTGCAGAATTAATGACTGACTAAAAAATAGATTGTGAATTTGTCAAACTCTATGGATAGAAAAAAAAAACTGATTTTAGTTGGTTGTTAAGCATAGTCTAAGGAGGAATCATGCTAAATTTGGCATATGAAAAGAGTATAAATGCCTACCTTGTATGGTGGATTTGAAAAACACACTATAATAGAATTAATAACAATTCTTTTCTCTTTCACGCATCAGTCGTTATTCAAGTTTACTGCCATTTTTTTCCATTTCCTTATTTTTGGTTCAATTCTTTTTAAGTCCTTTCTCCTTTTCACCTATCACAATTACGTTCAAATCAAATTTTAAACCCCAATCGAGTATGATTAATTTCATGTTGAACTAAACCCCATTTTGTAACACCCCATATCCGTAATCCACACTGGAGCCGAATACGAGGCATTACCTAACTTGATCTCATGCACACAAACGTTCACAAGTCACCCAGACTCGGTCCAATTTAAAAATTTTTCGATTTCTACTTTAAACCTCTTATTATGGGCCTACAAGCCCCTAATTGACCATTGAGAACTATTCGGGATCAACCCGGGCCCTTAAACCATCTATAAAAAATTTGACTTTGAAATAGGGAACACGTTCATGTAGAGCGGCAACACGCTCGTGTGCCCATTTCGACACGGTCGTGTTGATGGCCCGTGTGGCTCACATGGCCTAGGAAATATAGGAACACAACCGCGTCCTCCACCTGTGTGGAAATAATTCTAAATGCACACCTACAGGGGTTTTCACACGGCCTGGCACACGCCGGTGTCCCTAGCTCGTGTCCTTCACACGGCCATGACACGCTCGTGTCCTAGCCCGTGTACAAAAACATGGACAGTCTGTTTCTGACGTCCGCATCCCCATAAATATCACATGGCCAGTGCACACGCCCGTGTGCTAGGTCGTGTCCATTACATGGCTGAGACATACGCCTGTGTCTCTGCCCGTGTGTTTACTATCATGCATACTGACTTGAAATTTTTACTTGCAGGGGACACACGACCAGACCACACGCTCATGGGGCAGACTGTACATTACACACGGTCTAGACACACGCCCGTGTGGACAATATAAGACTATTTACCAAGCCTATTTGCTACCCTTACTTACACAACCTACATAATAGCAACCACAATCAAGATAAGATTATCCCAAGCAACCAAATCAGCCACAATAAACAACATTTCATGTGTGCATTTTACTCATCTATGAAGGTAACATCCTTGTATATAAATCAAAATGAACATTAACCATCATTCAAGGCTTAATACAAAATGAGAGATTTATCCCAAGCCAACACATTTGGCCAAATTGATAATGACACAAAACACAAGTCTAGTTCCCTATACATGCCATATTCAAAAATATAAATCAAATTATACCGAATGCTTCGATTGATAGTGTGATTGATATCTCTGACTATCGTTGACCCTTGAGCTAGATAGGCGGCTAAAAAGAATGGAAAAGGAGAGGGAGTAAGCATAAAGCTTAGTAAGTTGCTTATAAATAAATTTACAACATAACTTTACCATTTATCAGCAAGCTCATAATATACAATTGGGCATAAGTAACACTTACTCATCAATATTCAGTACATATCGTATATCATAAAATTGGGCTCGCATTATATATATATCAAACAAGTACCTGTACCACTCACAACACGGTTATACTTTCCTAGTTAACTTTAAATCATACTTTCACCGTTGAACCATATGGAATATTATCGGGTACTCATTTAGCCTCAAATATAGGTTCAAACATCGACGCCATGTCCTAGACATGGTCTTACACAAGTTCTAGTATATATGTGCCGATACCATGTCCTAGACATGGTTTTACACTGGCACATCTCGTAGCTGATGCATGTCTCAGACATGTCTTACACTAGCACTCGTCTCAATGCCGATGCCATGTCTCAGACATAGTCTTACGCTGGCTTTTATAATGTGGCCAATGCATGTCCCAGACATGTCTTACACTAGCTCACAATAACCTAAATGTTATGGCATGAATATCCGATTTATTTCCTAGGTTCAAACGGGAACTCCACTATCTCTATTACCATCATGCTTTCTCAATTCCACAATCAAGCAATTCATGTTATATTAACCTCAAGTACAATTCAACACATACATTAACATTGTAGTTGTATTATTTACATACTACTTACCTCGGATTACAAAATGTGGCGACTAGTCGATTTAGTCGATTTGCTTGTCTTTCCCCTGGTCTAGGTTTGGATTCGGTATTTCTTGATCTATAATAGAAAAATGCACTTATTTAGTCACTAAATAAAATTAAGCAATCGAAAATTCATATTTTTTGTAAAATGACCATTTTTCCCCTAGACTCGAAAATCGATTTTTATCAAATTTCTTCATATCTTAAGCCTAGCCGAACCCTTTTTACTCTTATAGCAACTCCAAATTCATATTTTTAGGTGTTTTCATGCTAACACCTTTCACAAAAGTTATTCATAACACACTCAAGACCTATTCTTCCATAAAAGCTCATAAAATATTACAAATCCTTTCATGGCAAAACCCTTCACTCTTGATCATTTTGCAAAATAGTATCCTCATTTGAAAGCTCATGCTTCAAGGGTCTCAAAAATGCAAAAATAATCAACAAAAAGTATATAAATCACTTACTTGTAAGAGGAATAAGTTGTTGAAACTTTTTAAGCTCAAAACCCCCAAAAATGGATGAAAAATCGGTGGAGAAGAAATGGGAAATAGGATGATATCATCTTTCTTTTATTTTATTTCTATTTTAGTCAAATTAGCCACCAAACCCACCAAACTTGGACTTTTTGACCAAATTACCTCCTATGGCCGGCCATGCACACTATTAGGGTCTAATTGCCCTTTAAAGACCCCCAATTTAGGTTCTCTAGCTATTTGGCACTTTTAGCTATCAAAATAGGACTTTTGCATTTTATGCGATTTAGTCTTTTTTCTCAATTGAGCTCACGAACGTCAAAATTAACTCACCGAATTTTCCATGCATTCATATAATCATGCTATAACATCAAAATAATTATAAAATAATTTATTCAACTTCGGATTTGTGGTCCCAAGACCACTATTCTGACTAGTCCCTAAATCAGGCTGTTACACATTTAGCCAAGCAAATTGGGCTAAATTAGAATGGAAGCAATAAAATGGGCCAAATTGAAAATTTGTAGAATTAATGACTGATTAAAAATTAGATAGTGAATTTTTCAAACTTTATGAATAGAAAAAAAACCTGATTTTAGTTGTAATCATGCTAAATTTGGCATACAAAAAGAATATAAATATTTTGTATGGTGGCTTTGAAAAAATACACTAGAATAGAATTAAAAAGAATTATTATCTATTTCACACATCAGTAGCTATTCAAGTTTACTGTCATTTTTTTCATTTTCTTATTTTTGATTCAATTGCATTTTTAAGTCCTTTCTCCTTTTCACCTATCACCATTACGTTCAAACCCACTTTTAAACCCTAACCGAGTGTAATTAATTTCATGCTTAACTAAACCCCATTTAGCCAAACAAATTGGGCTAAATTTGAACAAAAAGGAATAAAAAAGGCATGTAACATCCTGGATTTTGGGGTTAGAAGTTTTGAGTTTTGTGGTTAGGGTTAGGGAGAAGGTGCGCTATTGTGTTTAGTTGCGCGTCTAAGTGGCAGAATGGGTTTGTTGGTCTGGTGGTTGAATGAGTGTTAGTATACCTTAAAGTTCTGGGTTCGAGTTCTTGTGTGTACGTTTTCAGGAATACTTTTATTCTGTTTTGTTTGTTTTGGTTTTAATTTAAAATATATATTTATTCATTCTTTTTTCTTTTATCCTGGACGCTCTCTTTTCTTTTTCTCTCTGTTTCTTTTCTTTTTGTTTTTCTTTTATTTTTTAAAAAAATTTTCAAAAACAGTTTTGCTGGCTAATTTCGAGAATTTCGCTCCTCTGTCGTTGAGTCAATGTTTCGGCATCTCTGATTGCGAATCAGGTGTGGGTTTCGTACCTTTTCTAATTTACCTATAAATTTCAATACGACTCTGTGAAAAGTCGACAGTTTGTGTGTGTGCATTCGCAAATAGATTATTTTAAGAGTTGTATCGGTGTTGTACGTTTAGAACCTATTAGTTTTGGTATAATTTTGAGTTATCGAGGGCGAACTAAAGCTAAAAGCACATTTTTTGGGGCTATTTTAGGGTGGTTTCATGACCACATAGGTGGCCACACGGGTGTGTGTCGGTTCACACGGCCGTGTGCATTTAGGAATTAGGGTTTTTTGGCAGGTTTTGGTGCCATATGGCCGTGTGGCTGATTTGGGGATTTTTTTTCGATTTCTACACGGTCGTGTCCCTTGAACACAAGGCGTGTGTGTTTGGGAATTAGGGTCTGGGTGAGTTGGTGCCACACGGCCGTGTGACTAATTTTGGGATTTATGGATCCCACATGGGAGTGTGTTTTGGAAACACGGCAGTGTCTGGTGGGCACACAGCGTGTGAGACCCTCACACGGCTGTGTCAGACCTGTACTCTATTTTTGCACAATTCTATAGTGAATTACATGGTCGCGTTCCTACTTCACATGGGTGTGTGCCTTTGCTGCATGGTCGTATGCCTCCCTCCACATAGGCATTTTGACCTTAAACGGCCTAGGTTTTTCACACGGCCGGAGCACATGGTCGTATGTTCCTAAGATACCAAATTTTAGTTTGTGTGTGTTTTTGATCTGAAAGTGTGTCTGTGTATTCCGACCCTTGGCTAGGCTTTAGTGAGGGTATTTAAGTCTCTGTATCTGTGGCCATGTGCTCTATTTATGTGTTGTTTGTGATTGTGGTGTGAGATGACTAATCCTGAACCCGGTTAGTTGGGTGTGTGTGCATATCTATTTCTGTCTGACTATCTCTCGCTGTGTTCATTATTTCTATGAGATTGTAAGCATACATGCACTTGCATAAAATATTTTGGGTTGGTTGTGAAGAGAAGGAAGACTGATTCTGTTCTGATTTAGCAGTGTTACTACAACTTATTTGTGTAGCGGTTTACCACACTCTACCACACGTACGTCAACTTTGTTGCGTACCATTATCTGATCTGGCAGTTTAAACTGCAATATGTCTGTACAACGGATTACCACATTGCACTGTACTACACATACGCTAGCCTTGCTACGTATTAATATCTGAGTGTCTTAGTCCACATACATGGTGTGTAGGGTTGGATGGGCCTATCGAGGTCCTATGTGGTGTGTTTGGTTGGATGAGCTTAATCAAGTCTTATGGGGTGTGATAGGGGGACAGAGATGTGTGTTGGCTGGATGGGTGGGTTTTATTACTTAATTGCAAACATATGCATCTGTTGAAGTGTTCAGGGTGAATATGATTTGACTATGTTTTGTCTGATTGAATAACATTTGTGACTGAGTATCTGTGTGTGACATGGTGTGCTTAAATTGTTTCATTCTATTGGAATGTTGGTTCCAAGTTCACTTTCTGGTTCTGTGTATATCTGTATGTATGTTTCACTTTCGAATCGATTTCTGAAAATATGTTGTTATTCATTTTGAACTCACACTGAGCTCGTGTAGCTCACCCCCTTTAGTATTCCCCTTCCAGGTACACTTCCAGTTTCTATAGCTAGACTCAGTATGCGGAGGTCTCAGACAATATCAGTTGAAAATAATTTATTAGTTGTCTTTTTAGTTTTCATTTTGATTTACCATTTTCATCTGTAGGGTTTTATAAAAACTATGGTACAAGTTCTGTTTTTTGAATTTCTCTAGTAAATCTTGCTTTGTTCATAGATTAAATTTATCTATAATTTTTCTAATTAAGATCCAGAGAATTAAACATTCTCCATTAGTAAAATGATAAATATGTTTGAAATGGTATCTAATATGATTTTTTTTGTAAAACTTTCCTACGATCATTTCAGTGATCAATGTGACCTACGGAATTTGGTCTAAACTTCTAGGTCAGGTTTAGGGCGTTACAAGGCAAAATTGAAAAGTTGCAGAATTAGTGACTGATTAAGAACCAGATTGTGAATTTTTCAAACTCTATTAATAGAAAAAAAATCTGATTTTAGTTGGTTGTTAGGCATAATCTTAGGAGGAATCATACTAATTTTTGCATATGAAAAAAAAAAAGAGATAAATACCTTGTAAGGGTGGCTTCGAAAAAGCACGTTGTTAAAGAATTAAAAACAATTCTTTTCTCTTTCATATATCAGTAGGTATTCAAGTGTACTGTCATTTTTTTTTCCATTTTTCTTATTTTTGGTTCAATTGCTTTTTAAGTCCTTTCTCCCTTTCACCTATCACCATTATTTTTAAATCCACTTTCCAACCCCAATAGAGTATGATTAGTTTCATGCTCAACTAAACCCAATTTGGCCAAGCAAATTGGGCTAAATTGGAACAAGAAGTAATAAAATAGGCGAAATTGAAAGTTGGAGAACTAGTGGCTAATTAAAAACCAGATTGTGAATTTGTCAAACCTTATGAATAGAAAGAAAATTTGATTTTAGTTGATTGTTAGACATAATCTTAGGAAGAATCATGCTAAATTTGGCAGATGAAAAATATATAAATACCCTGTAATGGTGACTTGGAAAAAACAAACTGGAATAGAATTAAAAATAATTCTTTTCTCTTTCATGCATCAGTAGCTATTCAAGTTTGCTAGCAATTTTTTTCCATTTGCTTTTTAAGTCTATTTGCCTTTTCTCCTTTTCACTTATCACCATTACAATCAAATCCAATTTTAAACCTCAATCGAGTATGATCAATTTCATGCTCAACTAAAACCCATTTAGCCAAGCAAATTGGGCTAAATTGGAAAGGGAAACAATAAAATTGGTCAAATTGAAAAGTTGCAGAATTAGTGGCTGATAAAAAATCATAATATGGTTTTGTCAAGCTCTATGAATATAAAAAAAAATCTTATTTTAGTTGGTTGTTAGGCATAATCGTATGAGTAATCATGCTAAACTTGGCAAATGAAAAGTGTGTAAATACCTTGTAATGGTGGCTTGGAAAAAACACACTTAAATAGAATTAAAAACAATTCTTTTCTCTTTCATGCATCAGTAGCTATTGAAGTTTACTGCCATTTTTTTCTCATTTCCTTATTTTTAGTTCAATTTCTTTTTAAGTCTTTTCTCCTTTTCAACTATCATCTTTGTGCTGAAATTCATTTTAAACCAAAATTGAGTATGATTAATTTCATGCTCAACTAAACCTTATTTAGCCTAGCAAATTGGGCTACAAATTGGAACGATAAGCAATAAAAGGGGCCAAATTGAAAAGTTGTTGAATTAGTGGCTGACTAAAAATCAGATTGTGAATTTGTCAAAATCTAGGAATATAAAAAAAATTGACTTTAGTTGGTTGTTAGGCATAATCTTAGAAGGAATCATGCTAAATTTGTCATATGAAAAATATATAAATACCTTGTAATGGTAGCTTGGAAAAAACACACTTTAATAGAATTAACAACAATTCTTTTCTTTTTCACTCATTAGTAGCTATTCAAGTTTACTTCCATTTTTTTTTCGATTTTCTTATTTTTGGTTCAATTGTTTTTTAAGTCCTTCCTCATTTTCACTCATTACCATTACGTGCAAATCCATTTTTAAATCCCAATCGAGTATGCTTAATTTCATGCTCGAATAAACTCCATTTAGCCTTAGGCTAGTTATCATTCCTATTGAAAATTGTGAGATATGAACCCGTGCTAAAACCTTTTAACATGGTATTCGTCTTTGGTATATGGGATAGTCACATTCATCCCGTAAAGTTGATTCAATTTTAAATCAAAATGCATGTTGAGGGGAGTTGTTTTGGTGTACAATTGGGAAAACGAGTTTTTCATCTACCATATTCGAGTTTCCGTGGACAACTTGGTACGACAAATTGGAAAAAGCTAGTTGGGTTCCGTCAAGGGAAATAGTGATCGGATTTAATCGACCCACGCAATTGTGGTCATTAATTCAGGTTGGACTTTTGTAGTTAGCAAGGCTACAGAGATCTTAAATCGCGAACGCTTATTATGTGTTTAGATAATTGGTAAGGATTGGTTTGCAGGTCGTACCAGAACGAACTACACAAGGAAGAGTTGGCGGTTGGGGCGCCTTTAGTTGCTATAACTAACTTATCGTTAAGAAGAAGAAAAATCCATTTTCAAGGATCAGTTCGAGTTCGGAGTGTACCGAGGCTAAGGCTAAGTATTCACACATTGATTTACCAATTTAATTTAAATTACTTAATTTTATTTTGCAAACTATTATTTTGTTATTATTTCATTTTATTTTATATTTGTTTTTTTCCTTTATCAACCTAAATCCTCCTTTATTTATTTTTCAGCTCTGCACGTATAGGTTGTGGGCATGACTGTTGCCTAGACTCAGGAATCTGGTCATGTAAATTGGAAAATTAGGAATCTTAGTCTCTTTGGGATCGACCTTACTACTCTATACTATTGTTTAATTTAATTAGAGCGTAGGAAATTATATTTGGTGATTTCGACGCTCATCAACCTCCTTGAGGCCTTCATCATCAATATCGTCCGAAACCTCATCAAGATCGGGGTCATTAAAATCTTCAAAGTCGTGATAAGAATTTACATCATTATCGGACCCTTCTGCGACGTCTGCATTGGTGCCTATCAAGTCCGGATGTATTTGTAGACAGGGACTAGGGACAGGGTTATTATATGAACTCCTATCATAATTTGGATTCTTGGGCATTTGCGGTGTCCCTCCATAGTCTGACTGATCTGTCCATTCGGCATTAAGATCAAAATTAAAACTGCGATGTTGACTTATTGGATTGACATTCTCAACGGGCTCTAAATTGGCCAACTCAATGAATAACTTAAGTAGTTGGGGATTCTCATTCCTAGTCAACAACCATATTGCCATCATAGTCCCAAGTCATCATAATCTAACAGTTGTATATCCGTAAATTTTCATAGATCTGTAGATATTGGAAACTTGTAAAATAATATGGACATCGCCCTTCCACAACATATAACTATTTTCGCACTGATCTTTCTTTTTATTTCTTCCAGTTTTACAGTTTTATTGAATTGCAACCTTCCTCTTTGCCGACCTTGAAATACACAACCAACATCACCTTCTACAATTTCTCCATAAAAAATGATGTACACAAAAAAACATCGAGTTATTCATCTTCATCCCAATTTTTGAGCTCTCCTACTAAATACAACAATTTTTCTATTTTCTTCTTTTCCGGTTTAACTATTACAACAGTGTCAAGAAAAATCTGTATTTGTAGTACCACCAAGCTGGTCAAGCCAAAAAGAACGACTCCACCAAAAAAAATTATGGTGGTCACACCATTCTCAATGACACCACCAAATGGTCACGCCAAAAAGAATGAATTCACCAAAAAAAATCATTTTTATTAAAAATAATTTTAAAAAAAAACTCAAAAAAAAAACAAATGGTAGCATGGTGGCCACGCCATTCTTTATGATTCCACCAAATAAAATAATAATTTTAATTTTAAAATTTTAAAAAAATCACTTAAAAAAAATTCTGACATAATAAAGGTGGTGGTACTAATCTATTTGACTCCACTACTATTATTTATTTTCTAGCCCATGAAATATTCAGAAATATTGGTATTGAAGTGATATTTACACAGATCACGCCAAATAGATTGGATCCACCCAATAAATTTATTTTTTTAATTCTAGTAACCAATAATTGGCTGACGTAGTAAGTGGGTGTCGTCAATCTCTTTAGCTCCACTAATTTTTACTATTCATTTCAAGTTATTTACGCACATAATTAAAAAAATAAATCATTTTTATAATTAATAAAAGATTTTAGATTATTTTTATAAAAAAACATAAATTTTTATTAGGCTTTTCATTATTAACGTAAGAATGTTCAAGAAAGCCCATGGGTCTCCATAAGATAAATTGTGTTGCTTCTTTCGATTGTAAGTGTAAGAAAGCATATATATAACTTATAGGGACAAGAATTGGTAAGGACGTATTGTTGCAGACACAAATGCTTCAATTTTGATTGCCACTAAAGGTACTATTGGGCCGGGCCAGATCCGTGTAAAATATTTAGATCTACTCTTTAAGTTTGAGCTTTGTTTGGCTCAAAATATAGATTTTTTTTGTTTAAATTCGATCTAATTTAAGAAAGATAAACTTGAATCCGACTCGATTCGCCAATATTTTATTTTTTAAAAATTAATTTTTATTTAAAAATAATTTTTTAAAAAATATAATACATTAAATACACTAAAAATACTAAAATAAAAGTTTTTTAACATATTAAAAATACATAAAAAATATTTATATAAAAAATACCATAAATACCATAAATATTTTATTATATTAAAAAACAAATAAATATAATAAATATTTTATTTTATTAAATATAATTTATAAAATTTTATATTTTGAGTTGGTAAGCTTTTTTTTTTGGATAATAAATTTAATTATTATTGGATTAGTCATTTAATATAAATATATAATTATTATTTAACTTATATAATTAATGTAATTAATATTTATAGCATAATATATTTGAGCCAAATCGGGCCAAGTTCGGGCTAACAAATTTTGCCCAAGGCTCAACTCATATAAAAAATGGGCCTTAAATTTTACTCGAACTCATTTTTCGAATATTGTATTTTTATCCAAACCCTCTCATTTTTCAGACGAGCCTTCGAGCCTAGTTATTACTGGCTGCTACTGCTGTGGCTCCTGCTGTTCAGCTGGGGTTTGTTCTCGCTGCTCACAACAGCAAATTTTATCATACAAACATCACATGTACGTATCATATTGTATATTGCGTGCTAATGACTTGAACAACTGTATTTTTATGCCTTCGAAGCAAATCTATGAAGTATTAAGAGAGGGAAAACAAAGAGCATTTGTTATCGAACCTATAATCTATTATTGAATTAATGTGAAGAACAAAGAAAGTTACGCAAGGACCTCTGCTCGCCTTCGGAGGGCGATAGAGAGACGCCAAGCATCAAGAAGGACATCGGGTAGCAACCGTGCGAAACACCACTGAACAGCGTGAGACCAGTACGGCGTGCACCGTGGCTCATAGCCTATTTGGCGGATCGCCGCTTTGGCGTAATCTTCAGGCGATGGGACAAACATAGATGATTTCTCGATTGATGCTACTTTGGATGCTAAATTTGTTGCCACATATAGCGGTACCTACGGGGAACACACATACGTATCTAAAACAAATTATTTACATCTGAATTTTACTTTTGTATTTGATGTACCCTCAATAATATATAATGCTGCAATGCCATCTCTTAATTAATTTGTAAAAACTGAAAAAATAATTTCTAAAAACAATAATTAATAAATTCAAATTGGTATTAACTCAAAGGATAAATTTGGAATTAAATTGTTTTTAAAAAAATTTAAAGATTAAAATGAAAATTTATCAGCATATTAATGGTAAATATTGAATACTTTATTTTTATTAATATTGGTCATTATACTTTGAGAATATGGTTAGATATGCTACAAAACTTTTATTGGATTGAATTTTACCTCTAAATTTTTTATTTTCTTGAATTTTCCATTAATTTTTATTTGTATTAAAATTTACCACTTAATATTGATTTTGATGATTTAAAAATAAAATTTAAAAAGAAAAATATTTTTGAAATATTTTATTTTATCATTTAACAATAAGTTAATTTATAAAATATTAATAAATTAATAAATTAACTTACAATTTTTATTTAACAAAAAGCTCAAAAATTAAAATATTAAATATTTTATAAATAATTGTTTTTATTAATTGTGAGTATTATATTAATTCATTATTTCTAAGTATTAAATTAAAATATTAAATGCTTTAAGCTATTTTGAATTAAATTTGAGTAGTAAAATTAAATCAAATAAAAATAAAATCACAAAATTCAAAATAAAATTAGATAAAAAATATAATGATAAATTTATCTTTAATTACAAAGTAGACAGATAAACATCATTCAAAATAAATTATAATAGCAAGTTTAAACTTTCACTAAAAGTATAGTATCAAATTTGTACATTAACCCAAAAATTAAAATTTTATATTTAATATTACTGAAAACCAAATAATAAAGAGTTAAATTTATAAATTCAAACCCAAAACAATATAAATTTTTTTATCTAAAATAATAGAAATCTAAATCCAACCCTCCCACTAACCAATGGTTTATATATATACATATCATATCCCATGTGATACAGATGGTCGTAGATGAAATTAAATTTTACCGGATAACAATCTATATTTTTTTATACAATATAAAACATATTTAAATTCATACTTTTTTTATTGTCACAATAGAAATAATACCAAATAAATTAAAATTCAATTGAAAATTATGTTAGCAATATTATATATATATATTTCTTGAAGCTTATCATTAATTAAATCATTGACGTAATAATAAAGGATTTATATTTTTATTAAATTTTTAGTTGATATCTAATTTCAGATTTGAATTTTGAACCTCACCTATCTCCTCTTAGTTAAAAAAAATTATTATTATAATATATCTAAAATTTTATTCAAACCGATTCATATTTACAAATAGTCTAATTATATATTTTTTATTTTTTCTATAAATAATTTAAATATATTATTTTTTATTTCCATGTTTATACTGATATTATATATAAATTGCAATATAAAAATATAAAACTAATATATCTATCTATAATCTAATTTAAAAGTAATTTTAATTTAATTTAGAATTATTAGTTAAAAAGTTGTGCTAATTTTAAAATAAAGTTATTATTTGAACAGAACACTAAACATAAAATATAATAAAATTTGTAATAATTATAATTTAATTTAATTTAAAAATTATTAGTTAAAAATTTGAGATAAAAAAGCTGTGATCATTTTATTTTTTTAAAAGGTTGTGCTAATTTTATTGATGTAAAATAGAATTATTACTCAAATAGAGTTTTAAGTATCTTAATTAATACTTAATTAATATTAAAGTTATATGCTACTTCAAATTTAAGTTGAGCTTTATAAATAGTATTCAGTACAATCAAATAGCATCTAAAAAAAATTACAAGTAAAAAAATGAATATTGTTAGAACTATATAAAATCATATTCAAACAGCAATGGCATCGAAGAATGATAAAAAAATATTTTAATTGATGATGATGTAATAAATGTTATAATATTATTTTTAAATTTTTTTTCTATAGGTTGTTTATACATCGTGAAGCAAGTACTCTTAAAATTATTATTATTTTTAGATGTGCTCTTTAAGTTTCACTGTACGCATCTATGCATGTGTGAGTTTTCAATCAATT
This sequence comes from Gossypium hirsutum, assembly GCF_007990345.1. Lineage (NCBI taxonomy): Eukaryota > Viridiplantae > Streptophyta > Magnoliopsida > Malvales > Malvaceae > Gossypium > Gossypium hirsutum. Next base: position 93,951,075 of record NC_053426.1, on the reverse strand, counting down.
CTGTTTATGCATGTAATAGTTTAGTAAAATACTTAAAATTATTCATAACCCTACTCCAACTTTTAAATAGGAGAATAAATGCCCTTCAGCGCATTCGATCCATTATACTTCTACATTGGTAATAATATTGATATCAATGAACTAAGACTCAGTCGATTATATAATTATTGTAATATAATTCCGTTTATGTGTTATATTAATTTAATATAGGAATTATTTGTAATTAGAAATTGTAGGTTTAAACAAATATTATTCAGTTATTTTTATATTTATTATTATTAAAATATTAAATAAAATAATAAATCTAATTGGACCCATAGTTGAGTCCTTTATATTCACTTCCAACCCTATTATGTAGCAAATTAAAAATAAGCAGTAAATTAGATTGTGAAAGAGTGTCATACCTGGCATTGCACGTCAATCCCTCTTAGCTTATATTCCACATACAGAGATCTCGATAACTTATCTATGTACCTGCTTATCATATGTAACATTAATTATGTAGGATAATTTTCAATATAATATGGTTATGATGTATTGAATAATATAATAAATATAATGTGATATGATTAATATTTATATTTTAAATTTTATATAAATAATAATTTATTTTGTATTTATATTTTCACAATTCAATAAAAATAATATAAAATATAATATACATACTAATATTAGTAGGTATAACTAAAGGGAAAAAGGGTGGAAGATAAATAAAAACGATCATTTCTTCTTCTTCTTTTCAAGAATTTAAGGATTTGAATATTTGATGAATGTGTTTGGTTTGAATCAAATTAGATTCCATCATAATTTTGGACTGAATCAAGTTTTAACTTTGGATATGAAAGTTTGGTTTATTATTCAAAATAATATAAAAAATTAAATTTAAAGAAAAAAATAAGGAAAATAAAATATTTTAGAAACTGGGTAGTAAAAAATGTAAAAATATGAAAAAGTAAAAAAAAAGATTAAAAATATGAGAGGAGTATATTGAAGTAATGTATAATGGAAAAAGTTCAAAATAAAAGAGTAGTTATTTTAGAACCTCACTTTTTTACGGTGTTTTAATAATAATAATAATAATAATAATAATAATAATAATAATAATTTAATTTAATTTAATTTACTATACTTTACTTTACTTTACTTTATTTTTAGGATACTTTAATAATTTAACTTATTGCGAAATATATATTAAAACAAAAATATGATATTAATATTGTTAAGTTGAGGATAAGAAGTGGGATATATATGAAGTAGAGTTTTAATTTTAAAGTTAGAAAAATAAAATTAAGAGAGTTTATTGCTTTACAAGGATCGATCTAACTCGGTTTCAGATTTAGTTGATCCAATATAATTTTTGAAAAAATATCACAGAAAAAAGAGTTAAATTAATTTTTGAAGCCTAAAGTTTGAATTTTGTATATTAGTTAATCCATGAATTTAATAATGTTCTTATTTTAGAATTTAAAATTTATTTTTTAAATTAATCACTAAAAAGAATACACCAACAATTATCAAATTTAAGTATTTATCGTGGAGATAAAAAAGATTTAGAAAATTATCATATGATATAACCCGGAAAGAAAAAAACTTATAGGCTTACGCTTTTGTAGCGGCATAGATTGTGTAAAGAGGATGCGAAGGGACAACAATGGAAGCACCAGAACCGACGTTGACAATCGCACCGCGCTTCCTATTTAACATCCCCGGCAGCACCGCTCTGGTAACCCAGGTCGTCCCTTTCAAATTCACTCTAATAATCCCCTTCACCACTTCCTCCTCCACCTCATGGAAATACATGGCTCTGGGGTACGTTATCCCCACGTTGTTGATCAACACACCAACTTCCACCCCCTTCACCGCCTCTTCTATCAACCCGGCACCAGCCGATATATTGCCGGAGAAATCCTGGGCCACGACCTTGATCTTTAGATGGGGAAATTGGGCTCGGATTTCAGCTGAAACTGTTTTCAGCTTGTTTAGGTTCCTACTGACGAGTATAAGGTTAAGGCCTTGGCGAGCTAATTGGTTGGCAAAGGCTTTCCCTATGCCGTCGGTGGCTCCGGTGATGAGAGCCCATGAACCATAGTTGTTGAGGTTCTTGGGGGATCTGAAAAAAGTAGTGAAAACCCAGTTGAGAAGGGAAATGGAGCGGGTGAGAAAGGATAGGAAACCTAGAAATGAGAGAGCTAACAACCATGTGGGCTGCATCTTTTGGGATGGTTGATGCAGTGTTTTGCTGGTTGCAATGGAATCGAGGTTTGGGGTTTATTGATATTGCTGAAAATTAGTTTTTATGTTGAACATAGGATTGAACTTTATGTCGTTAATTAACTGCAAGAGTGCACCATAATAAATGCGAAGTTTTCAAATGTTCCTGTACGTACTGGTGATAATCCACCATCATGAAATATTGTTGTCAGCCCCAAGTTTATTATTATTATTTGGCCACAAAAATTGTCATAAGCTTATTTTATTCAAAGCTGCTCTACTTCAGTCTACTGAATTCATTTACCTGGTAAAAATAATGCTCCATTGCAAACTCTAAAAATTCAGCTCCACTTCAAATTTCAAATTTTCTTTAATGAATTAATATTTAATTTATCTAAACTCGACTGGATGATAATGTCAAATACAAATGTCTTATTTCTTTATGGTAATATTTTCAATAAAAGTATGTGAGTATTGACTGTGAGCTATTTCGTCCAAAATAATATTTGCTACATAAAGCACAAATATATTATTTACGAACTTCGTATTTTTGTACAAATCATATCTAAACCTCAAAGGCAGTGATAATAAGAAGACACCCGTCCCCTAGTAAATGCGTGACACCCCACCACAACCAAATTAATGCATTCATAGGTTTCTTCAGCTCAACCAATAGTGTAAACTTTTTACTATTAAAAAAAAACTAATTTAACATTTTTCAGAAAAAAAAAAGGAAATGGAAAATCTACCGGTTGTAATTTTTTCACGTGTCGATTATTAAAAATGAAATGTTTACATGAATCTAGCAAAACCAAGGGGCCACTGAAATCATCCAACTTTAACCATATATGTATTCATTTTAATTCACTGCATTGAAATTAGTGGTTGCGAAGACTAAAGGACAAGTAATTTATTAATCATTTAGGATCCATCTGTGATCAATTAAGGACAAGGTCACAATATAAATATTGACAAATAATGTGGCTCCCATTGTAATTTAGTAAGTAATCACCGTTTACCAATTAAATCATTTTTTAATAATTGATTAGAATAAGAATTCATTCATCAGAGACATATAATAGATTAGAAGAAAATAAATTAATAATAGAAAATTTGGTTTTGGTGAAAAGAAAATGCAATCAATCCAATTAAATTAAAAAGATTGTACGTAAACAAATGTAACCCTTCATCCTTATTAGAAGTTATTTTGGTCATTCTATCATCTTCTATATTTTCTTCCCTAGGAATATATTCAATTATTCAATTCCCTATATTCTTTAGGATATGATAAATTTACCTGATTAGTGTCGATCTCGAGAGAATTGGATCTGAAACTTTAATAGCTTTAATAGCTTCCAGAATATTCGTTTGAATCAACATTTTATTGACTTGCTTTTTTTGTTCAATTGATAGACCATCCAAAATACCCCATAATTCAACCTCCAAAATTGAGCATTTTCCTAGTTGACGACTAATGCCAATGATCCATACCCCGTGTTCGTCCCTCAAGGTTCCTCCTGCAGCAACATGACTTGAATCCACTTTAACTGAACCATGTTGGACAAAACACGTTAGCGAACAAAAATAATTAATAATAAATAAAAACATATAAAATAAAATATGAACATAATTATTTATAGTTAATTTATCAAATATGAAAATCAAATAAAGCCATAATAAACAATTAAAACAAATGAGAATTGAGATTTTATGAAATGTTGAGGCCCGTGAAACACGGTTTCCTTAAGATAGATTCGACCGCTCCTACGATATTTAGAGTAACGTTGTTCGAAAATCTCCTAAGATACAACAACAATAGTAATCGAAGTAGTAGCACCTCTACCACGATCAATGGAACGAACAATGCCTTTTTTTATCACCGGAATATTTATAAAACACAAATGATGAAAAAAGAGATTTTTGAAAGCAACATAATTTCGGTCGGAAAAATTCTAAGAGGGTATGAAAGTGTGTAAAAACCCTTAAGAATCATGGCCTTTTATAGGCATAGATAGTGTTGGGATTTTAGAAAAAAAACCTCAAAATCTGCTATTAAATAAAAAATTTAAACAACCCAATCAGTCTCCAAAATACCCCATAATTCAACCTCCAAAATTGAGCATTTTCCTAGTTGACGACTAATGCCAATGATCCATACCCCGTGTTCGTCCCTCAAGGTTCCTCCTGCAGCAACATGACTTGAATCCACTTTAACTGAACCATGTTGGACAAAACACGTTAGCGAACAAAAATAATTAATAATAAATAAAAACATATAAAATAAAATATGAACATAATTATTTATAGTTAATTTATCAAATATGAAAATCAAATAAAGCCATAATAAACAATTAAAACAAATGAGAATTGAGATTTTATGAAATGTTGAGGCCCGTGAAACACGGTTTCCTTAAGATAGATTCGACCGCTCCTACGATATTTAGAGTAACGTTGTTCGAAAATCTCCTAAGATACAACAACAATAGTAATCGAAGTAGTAGCACCTCTACCACGATCAATGGAACGAACAATGCCTTTTTTTATCACCGGAATATTTATAAAACACAAATGATGAAAAAAGAGATTTTTGAAAGCAACATAATTTCGGTCGGAAAATTCTAAGAGGGTATGAAAGTGTGTAAAAACCCTTAAGAATCATGGCCTTTTATAGGCATAGATAGTGTTGGGATTTTAGAAAAAAAACCTCAAAATCTGCTATTAAATAAAAAATTTAAACAACCCAATCAGTCCAAACATTTTACGTTCCCACATTATGCAAGTTCACCCAAACCTTGTTGGGTTTGGACCTACACCCCCTGCATGCAAGGCAAGATTATAAACTTAGTCAATCAATTATTTTTTAAGAGAGTTCATATATATATAAACACATCCCACACTTGGTATTTAATTAATGTGGGATTTAAGCCTTTTATTTTTCCTTAACAATATTTCTAAGTAGCTTACTTTGAGCATCAATTTCTTATTCATCACTCAACTATTTTGAGCATATGATATACCATTGTAAAGGTCTCATGGAGTAGGGTAAGAAAGTATAAAATTATTATTCAACTCTCCACCTTTACCTATTGAAAATATGCCTCAAAGTTACCATAAAATACAATTTTTTCAACAAACCATTCATTCTTAATCGTATCCGTCTATCCAGTTAGGCTCTACATTCACCCTTTGCCTCTCAATAAAATTAACCTTCGTGAGGACGCATAATGTTTTGTCCAACTATATAACCCTTTAATGATGGCCTCTACACTCCATGACACTTCCTAAAAAAAAAAAAAACTCTTATTATTCCAAATTCACCACATGATTAGCTCAAAGAAAATCAACCAATCAACCTCCCCAAAGAACAGCTTTTGGCTATTTTGAAAATTTTTATCCTTACAAAATCATTAGTTGAGCTTCAATATTCATTCAATTTGAGCTACCAAATTGTAGTCCCCAGGAGTTGCATTAAATTACAAAACCAAACTGTAATAAAAGAAAATTATTAAAGCCAAACCAACCAACCGATGTTCTAGACTTGTGTAAGCACAATTGGAATAATTTATACACAACCTTTTTGGGTAGCTTTCGGTTCACGTCATAAATGTAATGACCAAGTTGTCAGTTTCACGAATAATGTTTATACAAAATTATATTTGAAATTTTAATCAGATTTAATTTATTTTAAATTTTTAAATAGTCACATATTTGGGTTTTTTTTTCTAGTACTGTAAACGTAATAGTTAAACATCTAAATTAAAAAAAAAAATATCAGTCTCAAAGGTTGTAAATTAGGAAGGGTCTTTTGTAAGGTTACGAATTTTACGTCTAATAAATAAATTTATCATTTTATTTTTTTATTTTTTTCTGGTGAAATTTTGTACACATTTTGAAAGTAATGCTTTCAATGAAATTATAAATTTATTATTTTGTTTATATTTTTTTTCTGGTGAAATTTGTGTACACATTTTGAAAGTAATTGAAAAGTAATGCTTTCAATGAAATTATAGTTATTAATTTATTTTTATATTTTTTTCTGGTGAAATTTGTGTACACATTTTGGATGTGATGCTTTCAATGGAATCATAAAATGTAGCCAATAATTTTAAGAAAGAAGCGATACCTTAAAAGTTTAGGTTTATATCTTTAATTGGAGGTTGATTTAGAAGTTAAGGTTCATTCCCTTTGTCCTTAATTGATAACCTTAGCAGAGGTAGGGTGCAACAGTGGGCTGAGCAGGACAATGTCAATCCTTGTCTGCTACACTTGTCATATGGTGACAACTATGGCTCTAAACTTGGCTTAATGTGGTGGTTCTCACAGGCCTTATAAATCTTAGGCTTTAGCCTATAATTATGGGATGGTATAACAAATACAAACTAAAAATGAAGAATTAGACAAAAAAACTCTCTCTATAAGCCTCTTCCACTTCTGTGATTATTGTTATCTATCCAAATTCCTTAAACTCTTTCTTTGCGATCCTTCTTAACAGTTCTTTTTCTTTGTGCTACGTGTGTATTGAACTAATGAAGCCTTTCCTAGTTTCACATACCATCAAAAGGTCCATTGTTCTCCTTAATGTCTCTATTTATCATTTGAGAAGGGAGCCTGTTGTTGCCACATCTGCCCTTTCTAGGCCATATCCTATTTCCGTTCTCCCAATTCTACTGGGTGATCCCTATGCCCAGTTGCATCCTCATGTTCCGATGCTACTCCACTATTTTTGGATTGAATTGTTCTGCCTTTAATTGATGAATGATTCTTACGTTCTATTGTATGGTTTTTTACTATTGGTTGTATTTTTCTAACAAGAGCTTAAGTTGTTCTTGTAGCTTAATGTACTATTGTGATGTGGGAGTATTATTCTGCACTGAGGTTCAAGACCCCTTGAGGTTACGATTACCAATAACCTCTATCAAGATCAGGTTAATTCTAATAGTTTTGATAGTATATAGGTGATTGACGAGCATCGAAACCACCAAATATAATTTCCTATGCTTTAATTGAATTAAATAGTAATATAGAGTAGTAGGGTCGATTCGAAAAGGGACTGAGATTCCTAATTTTCCTGTTTACATGACCAAATTCCTGAGTTTAGGCAATTGTTGTGCCCATGACCTGTATGTGTAGAGCTAAAAAATAAATAAAGGGGGAATTTAGTTGATAAAGAAAAAAAAACAAGTATAAATAAAATGAAATAATAACATAATGAAGGTTGAAAAATAAAATTGAGTAATTTAAATTAAATTTGTAAATCAAATATGTGAAGGCTTAACCTTAGCCTTGGTACACTCCGAACTCGAATCGATCATTGAAAGAGGATTTTCCTTTCCAAACGATAAGTTGGTTATAGTGATTAAAGACACATCAACCACCAACTTTTCTTTGTGTAGTTGGTTCCGATACGACCTGTAAACCAACCCTTACTGATTATCTAACCAAGTAATATGCATCCGCAATTTAAAATCTTGATAGCCTTGCGATCTAGAGAAGCCCAACTACAATTAATAGCCTCAACCGCGTGGATCATTTAAATCCGATCACTATCTCCCTTGACGAAACTCAACTAGCTTTTTCCAATTGGACATGGCAATTTGTTCACGGAAACTCGAATACGACAGGCAACCGACTCGTTTTCCCAACTGTACCCTAAAACAACTCCCTCCCAATGTGTAACACCCCTCACCAGTATTCAACGCCGGAATAGGGTTACAGAGCACTACTAGACTTACAAAAAAATTAAACATCCATTTAGTATACATTTTCTCAATTCAAGTATTCATTAATCAATCTCAATCAATTTGTCCCTTATATGAGCCTACGAGGCCCTAAACATGCTTTGGGAGTGGTTCGGAACTAAATCGATAACTCAAGAAACTTTCACGAAACTTTGAAAATATTTTTTCAAAACAAGGGACACACGCCCTTGTGGCCAGGCCGTGTGTCTCACACGGCCACCAGACACGCTTGTGTCACTAGCCTTGTGGACATTCGAAATGGAAGCACATGACTATGTCCCAGCCCATGTCCGACCCCGTGTAACTCTCTGACTTGGGTCACACGGCCAACATGCACGCCCGTGTGCCAGACCGTGTGCTAGGCCATGCCAATCCTGTAGGGTATACTGACTTATGTCACACGGCCAAGTCACACACCCGTGTGTGAGGCCGTGTGGAGCATACTGACTTGTTTTCAAATTCAACACCAGGGGACATACGAGCGTGTAACATGACCGTGTGTCACACATGGCTGAGACACATGCCCGTGTCTTTGCCCGTGTAGATAAAAATAGGCTATTTACCAAGCCATTTTGCCACCCATTTTACACATACCTATACAAACTCAAATAGTTTCATTTCAAGACACAAATAAGCAACCAAATATCATCAACCAATATTCAAATCATACCATTTCATTACCTACCACAAGTCACAAATATGTCACAATTTGCCATCTAATTACATACCTAATTCACATATACAATTCAATTTACTAAACCATTCCAAACATGCGTTACCATTCACCAATTGACAAGCACATACCAACCCCTTTAGCAATCAAATTACCTAATATCATTAAATATTATAAATTCAACCTCAATCACACAATATAGGTCAATTACCAAACTCAAAATAGAACCATTTACTCATTTATAAACATTATCAAATTCATCATCATAAGCCAATTCAAATGGCCAAAATACATGTTCATTAAACATATCAAAATGACTCAAGCCGATACATGCCATATACCATATTTACATAACTTCAAAAATGCCAAAATAGATGTCCGATAGTGCGATGAAGTCTCTGACGATCCTCGAATCTGAGCTAGCTTCGAAGGATTATAAAACATAGAAAAAATAAATGAAGTAAGCTATAAAGCTTAGTACGTTCGTATTTAATTATGAAATAATCTCATCATTCATTAACATTTCAAAAATAAAACATAAATTTGCATTTAAAACATCATTCAATGAGTTAACATGAAATGGAACCACATAGTAACTCATAAGTTCTCAACTTCTTTTGACTCATTACTTGAACAGTTTTCTGTACTTTTCTGTACCGTTATGCATCTATTTCTTACCAATTCTCTTACCAAATCACTCCGGGCTTTTAAATGCTTACAGTACGAGTACATCGATTTTTCGATGCCATAGTCCAACTATGGTCTTACACATAAATTGCCATGACCCTACTGTGGTCTTACATTCACATGCCATAACCTGATTATGGTCTTCTTTTCTAATTGCCATAGCCCAGCTATGGTCTTATTCAGTAACTCGTCTTACTTAAACCGTAATTTAATTTAAGATCTCTAAATTCAACTAATAAAATAAATACAATCTCAATTCCATCTATCAATTAAATAAATACACATTTAAGTTAAATTATACGAACTTACCTCATGTACGGAAATGACAAAACGGACTGAATAATCAATTACTTTACTTTTTCCCCGATCTAAGTCCGAATTCCTCTTTTCTTGATATGCTCAATATACCATAGATGAAAGTTCCAAGCTTTGTAATGGTGTTTTCAATCCCTAATTTCGGTGGTTTCAAACATTAAAGAAGATGAAACCTTAATTTCTTTTTTGTTTTATTATACTTATTAACTTAATTACTAATTTAACCTTAAGTTTTAACCTTTATAAATTCATTTATAATGTCCATAAATGTCCACTTAAACAACCAATGGTATATTACTACATAAGGACCTCTATTATTTACTTTCATTGGCATTTGATACCTTTAACTACTAGAACAACACTTTTGCACTTTATGCGATTTAGTCCTTTTTATTAAATTGACCAATCAAACGATAAAATTTCTTAACAAAATTTTCGCTCAAACATATTATCATGCTGTAAACTTTTAAATAATAATAAAATAATTATTTTTACCTCAGATTTGTGGTCCCAAAACCACTGTTCCGATTTGACTAAAAACGGGTTGTTACACAATGTGCATTTTGAGCTGAAATTGGATTAACTTTAAGGGACGAATGTGACTATCCCATTTACCAAAGATATAATGAATATCATATTGTAATGTTTTAGCACGAGTTCACATCTCACAATCTTCGAGCAAAACTACAACCAGCCTAAGGCTAAATGGGGTTTAGTTGAGCATAAGATTAATCATGCTTTGTTGGATCATGAGAATGACTATAAATGTAATGGTGATAGGTGAAAAGGAAAAGGGACTTAAACAGTAATTGCACCAAAAAAAAAGGAAATGGCAAAAGTGCTTTGACAAGCTACAGATGTAAAATGAAAGGTTGTTTTCAATTCAAGTCTCAAGTATATGTTTCTATGCCACATTTACAATGCAATTATATATTTCTCATATGTTAATTTTAACATGATTCCCTTCTAGTCAACCAACTAAAATTTGATTTTTTTTCTATTTATAGAGTTTGACAAAATCAAAATCTGATTTTTATCAACCATCAATTCTGTAACTTTTCAATTTCGCCCATTTTATTGGTTTTCATTCCAATTTAGTCCAATTTGCTTTTTTTTTGAACCTCAACATTCCAATTGCATCCTAATAAAAATTAAATAAAAATACAAGCTTAGTAGCATTATTATTTAAAATTTGACAAAAAATAAGTATTAAACACAAAATTAGCTTGCTACCAGTGGCTGTTCTGCCTAAGGTTATTATTAGTATTCTCTTTGATCAACGATTGGTCATATTGGTTGTAAGCAGCATAACCCTGATATTCTACCCTTGGCTGTTGTTAATAATATTACTCCTGATCAGAACTGTGTTGGTCATACTTCCATGACCATGTTGCTTATCTCCATACCCATAGTGATTGTACTTTTAGTAGTACTATCACCCTGCTCATAGTTGATCTCATTTTCTTGCACTTCTAGGATGTTCCAAGTTAGTTGAGCCGTAACTTTTTATTTTGGTTTTTATAAACAACGCCAATTGTTATAACAATTAAGTCATACATGGTTTTGAAGTAGATTATGGTAGCAGTTCACATCGTGTATGAGGTAAAGATTCATTAAGAATGGTGTTTAAGCAAAGTGACGGCTAGTGGTTTCTCCTGTATATCATTCTTGTTCAGGTAATCTTGGAATAAAAGATATTTATAAGAGAATGAGAATTTGAATTGGATCCATTATATCATGATTGCTTCCGTGGTAGAATTAATTTAGACCCAAATTAGGATAGGACCAAGATGCATCTCGATGTAGGGGTTGGTGAACTTGAATAAATCAATTGGAATTAAACATTTGCATATGAAAAATCAAGTTGTGGATCTTCTACCAAACTCACTTACTTTAATTTTCTTCATTCGTCTTTTTTAAGTTGGGAGGACTTAATTGAAAAAGGTGCAAAACTTGTAAATTATAAGAAATAAGTGATTAAATGGCCTAATTAATAAACAAAGGAGGACTTAAGGAGTAAATATGCCTAAATGGAAGGGATGAGGCGGCATAACAAATAAAAATAATAAAATGGTGTGATTTAATAGCATAATTGTAATTGTATTAAAATTAAACATACAAATTAGAAATTGAAAGGCTTCTAGACATTTTCTTCTTCAATTTTCTGTCCAAAAACGTCATAGGAGAGCTCCTTGAGCTGGTTTTGCATATTTTTGCTTCCTGTGAGTTCAATTCTTACCCATTTCTTGTAATTTTTTACATTTTTGAGATTGTTACAATTAGGTCCAACTAAATCTTACCTTAGTTTTTTATTTTATTAAAAATTTTGGAAGTTAACATTGATGAATATTAGATGTTTTTGATGAATAACATGGATTTATAGCTTTAATTTTGTTGTATGATGATTTTATAAAGTGATTTTGTTAAATATTGATTTTAGGATCAAATTATTGGTAGTAAATTTCTGGTATATTAAGGCCAGTATGATGGCCTAAAATATTTAGATAATTTATTAATTGAGGGAAATTTGTTAATTTGATAGATTAACTAGTTAAGGGATTAAATTGCAAAAGTTGTAAAAGTTCAAGGTAATTGTTTAAACTTGAAAATTTGAAGGGTATTAATTGTGAAATGAATTGGAACTGAAATATATACTAATGAATGAGTAATTTTATATTTTAGATCAAGATCCCGTAGATACTCGTGAGAAAGGAAAAATAGCAGAATAGTCCATAAACTTCTGCAATTATTACAATTCAATTCAAGTAAGTTTGTACGATTAAAATTTAATATTTATATAAATTTTATGAATGATATTATGTATTTATTCTGTTGTTGAAAATGAATTATTGTTGGAATTATAATATTGAATTGGATATTCAGTTCGAATTAAACGCAGGATTTGAGTACATTCATAATTTGGTGTAGGATGGTATTGAAGGAAGAAATCAGCATTTTACCCAAGAAAACAGGGGTTCAGCATTTGTTGTGAACTTTTATGTTTTACTTTTTGTCTGGCGTAATTGGATAGATAAGCTCTTATGAGCTTCTGTTTAGCTTTCGAGCTTCTGTTGGCATATTTAGATGGACAAGCTCTTATGAGCTTCTGTTAACGATGTACTCTTATCCGTAAATCGTTCTTCGAATGAGAAAGATTTGGTAAGGTTATTTACTTATTGAAATTGAAAGACATATTATTTATTTTTGGTAATGACTTGAAAATGGATGTGTTCATTGAAGTTGTGATTAACAGGGAGTTATCGTGAATGATTTTTATTATTTGATTTATTATAGTTAGTTTAGTAAAATTTTTATTTATTCCATCGAACTTACTAAGCTTCATTAAGCTTATTTGCGTTGTTTAATGTCCTTGTAGATTTTCGGAAGGTTAGACGATCGGATCAACACTCAAGTCACACTATCCAGTTTATTCCGGTAGTTTTTGAAACGTTCAATACGGTTTATATGGCATGTATAGGCTTTTGTGTGGATTGGATCAAAGTTTGGCTTGTGTAAATGTTATGAATTATATTTTGTTTATATAACCAACTTATATATAATGGTTTGAGAATGAGGCATATTAATGATGTTGGTATGAATGATATATGTTTGTATGTAATTATTTTGTGGTGAACCTTAGTAGAATTGTTAGATAGATTAAATAGGTAAATTTGGATATTTGGTTGACATGTTTTTAAGTTGTTATTTGAGGTGTCTAAGAGCATGTTGGTTGATTGTGGTAATGATGAATGTTTAAGACATGATTAGTTTGTGTTGAATGTTTTGATATGGCTTGATGATATGTGATTTGTTGAGGCTAAGTTGGTAACAATTTGGGTGAGAAATGTGGCTTGAAAAATGACCTATTTTCGTCCACACGGACAGAGACACGGGTGTGTGTCCCAATTCAAAAAGTTACACAGGTATGAACACGGGCTGGACACGACCATGTATCCCTATTTTAAATGCCCACACGGCCTAAGACATGGGCGTGTCCCCTGACCGTGTGAGTTACATGGCCTAGCCACACGGCCGTGTGTCCCCTACAACTTTGAAAAAAAAAATTTAATGTTTTTTGAAAAATTCTTTGATACCCGATTTAGTCCCGACTTGTTTCTAATGCATATTTTGGGCATCGAGGGCTTGTATAAGGGATAATATGTTTGATTTTGATTGGTTTCTGACATGAATGTGATATGATATGAAATATCTATTAATTTAATCTATAAACTCCGGTAATACTCCGTAACCTTGTTCCTGTGACGGATACGGGTTAGGGGTGTTACAACTGTTTAGATTAACAATTATTCTATTTTTTAATTTCTTGCTGTTATTTTTTTAATTTCTTTATCTTATCTTATGTTTAAAATTTGTTGCTATTTTTAAATTTCTTTCTCCCTTCTTTATGGTTTAACTAGCAGTGTAACCACTATTACTTAACAAAGTATCAATAAACTTCATTCTTTGACTATAAAAACTACTCACAAATCATATTTTATTTTAAATAAGTTATTATTTAGATTTTTTTTCCCATAATTGGTGTATCATTATTGTTGAGTAATATTTTTCTCGTATCATATTAAGGGAAACTAGGGGGTATTTATACATGTTCCTACCGTTTACAGCTCACAATGGGGCCCCACTATTTTGTCTAAGTCTTGGGGTCGATGGTACTTACATTCTCTGTCCCTAGTGTTAGCATTCCTTGGGCATCCCTTGGCTTATTGGACACGTGGCTGCGAAGCATGTGCTCTTCTTTGATCCTAGGACTGACTCCTCCAATGAGCCTCGTACCTACTAGTCACGAGCAAGGATCCCTTGCAGGGCTCGCGATCCCTTCTGCGAACGTAGCTTCCAACTTCATTCCTGTGAGGCTTACGCGAGCTCTCCTTGTGAGCTTCTCGTGCGAGCTATCTTTGCTAACATATAGCAATGGTGCCTAACGAACTATGCTTGTAGGAAAACATTCTTCTTTCTGGTCGAGTCTATCCGGGTCAGAGATTCAGATCTTTTTTGGGGCTTCTTGTTACCAAATCTTAACAATTTAGTTACCCTTTAATGGATCTAAGAGGTGTTATAAAATGGCAGACCTTAGGTCCATTTCAAACGTAGCTTGCTAGGTATGCCGTTGGCCATGGTGCATGACAGTTGCCTTGCCACACGTGAATCCGAATATTGGGTACACACATCTGACTGTTGAGAGAAAAATTGTTTCTTCTTGCTCGCATCTAGGTTGTTGGTTTGTTTTTTGCCATCCAAATGGTTTAAGGAAACTCTCTTTAAAAGGGGATCTTCGTGGTTTTAGGTTTCTTCACTATTTGGCATTTTTTGCAAATTATAATCGAGGTAATTTTCACAAATATTTTATGCTTCTTAGTTTCCATTTATGTTTTCTTTTTACTCAAAAGATGGTGAAGACGAGAGGAGCCCACAACCAGATAGTCTCAGTTCGTCCAGCTCTAGTCATTGTGATTAAGAAGCCCTATGTCTGTACCACCACGCTAGAGGAAATGAAGTGGGCTCTAGCTGTGCGGGGAATCTAGCTTCTCCATATTACTTATGAATTTTCCATTCTTTCAGGGTTGCACCGTGTGTGCGAGGCAACAGAGGATAGTTTTCTTTTCTCTTTGAACGTCTTGAATATAGGATTCCACCTTCCCCTACATCCATTTTTCTGTAATCTCCTCAAGGACTACCGCCTCACTTTTGGCCAACTCTCTATTTTCTCATGGTGGCTAGCCATGACGAACTTTTTCGACAGCTGCCAGTGCGATGAAGTGCCAATGCTCTCTGTCTTCCAGCACATGTACTAGTTGAAAAAGACTGATGTGGAGGAATCAGCAAGGTTTTACTACTTTTCCCTTCGTTGGAAGGTGCAGATGATTATACGAAATCAATGTAAGAATCTTCACTTGAAACAGGGGAAGTATATTCAAGTCCATAGCATATTTGGCGAAGATTTTAGATTCCCAACTAGATGGTCCTCCCCTAGTAAAGACATGTACGCCTTTTAGAGGAGTCTTGCCACTAATGAGGATATTGCACAATTTCAGAGGTTACACGTTGGTTGTGTGTTGGCTCTAGAGGTGGTTCTGACTGCGAGGAATGTCTTCAGATTCTGCTTGGAAGATCTTAGCTCAAATAGATGAGGGCTGGTGACAAGCAAAAGGTCGCAGGTCAGTTGGTGGATGACCAATGAGTAGTAATTGGCCTCACAATTCCCTTGATCAGTTGGGCATGATATTGATGAGGCGTTTGGAGGAGCCTGTGAACTTCTTCTACAATTATTGTGGAATGGTGCTCCATCCTTTTTCCCTTCCTAAGTTTGAGTAAGAGGAAAGAGTTAGAGGAGGTACTGACTTGTTAATTACTTCTATTAATCCTAGGGTTGTTAATGGTGTAGGGGACAATCAGGGCTGCGAGGATAATTCCAATAATATTAATAGCATCTCGTGTGAGCTTAACGATGCTATGGATATCGATGCTTTAATAGACAGTGGTCACAAGAGGCGCAAAACTTCTGCTAGGGCAATGCGTATCAACCCTTCCAACAAGTTGGAGGGGAGTGGTGCTCCACTGGAGCATCGCCAAAAAAGAAGAGCTGATCGCAGATGCTCTGTTGCTGTGGTCACCTCCATCCATTTTTCCCCTGTGGTGAGCTTGCCAACTGTTGCCCAAATGAATTCACCCATCACTATCAATAAGGACACTCCCTCCCCCTGCTCCTAAGAATTCTCTAGTGGCTCCCGCGATCGAAAGAATACCTATTGAGGCTGAAAATGATTTCTCTTCATCTTTACGCCGCTTACTATCTAAAATTGGCGCTCTTGGTCTAAAGTACACAGAGGCTCATAACAAATAGCTCACAGATACAAAGGCTGAGCAAGAGATGGTGCACGAGCTGTATCACAAGGTGATGGAAGATAACGAGATAATAAATGAGAAATAGAGGGTCCTCATCGAGCACTTTGCGATTATAGAGATGAAGTCAGAGGAGTGTGGAGCTGAGCTTGCTGCAGAGAAAGAGAGATGTATAACTGCAAAGACAGAGTTAAGGAGGGTCACCGAGAGGCACTCTACCGAGCTGGAAAGGATTATCAAGGATTGCCAATAGCATATGGATAGTACCTTTCAGAAGAAAGATGAGGCCTTGACAGCTTTTAAGCAATAGACATCCTATAACATCCTAGGCTCATTCTAGAAGTTCAAGGAGAATCTGCTTCTTCATGCCCATATTGTTTGTTGCCCTTTTGATGTTTTTAAGGTAGATTTTGATGCACTTGCTGATATGGACATGAGCAGCATGGGTTTTTATGTTTTCAATCTTTCTGGGTCTGCTTTGGACTCCTTCGTAGCTATTTGGAAGGGCGAGCTTTTTGTGAATGAGAGGGAGGGCTCTTCCACTACGGACATGGCTCCTTATGCTATTGGTGATGTTATGAACTTGGTTCCTCCTTCGGTAACTAGAGGTGTTATTGTTGCTTCATCAGTTGTTGAAGGTGTCGCTCTTGTCAATGCGGACCAGGGTGTTGGGGGTTAGTGATGTAATTGAATAATAATCTTGTATTGGGGTGTTACTGTTGCTTCATCAGCTGTTGAGGGTGTCGCTCCTATCAATGCTGTCTAGGGTATTGGGGGTTGGTGATGTAATTGAATAATAATCTTGTATTCTTGTTTTTCTTGAATAAATAAGTATTTGTTTTTGTTTCCTGTTGGTTTTCTTTCTGTTGTTTGTGAGCTTCGTATCATGTAACATGCTTTGATAATGCGTTAAGGATTTGGGTTTACGAACTGTTATTTACTTAAAGAATATATTTTTTATGACCTTGCGAGCTATTTTATACTTGAGAAGTTTTTAGAATTTTTGTCTACGAACCTTTATTGTGCAGCTGGGAGCTTTGCTCTCACTAACTGTTTTGGAGGTCGCAACTCTTTGCTTGCGATCCTTGGTTTTACTGCTGGGAGCTTTGCTCTCGCTAACTGTTTTGAAGGTCGCGACTCTTCACCTACGAACCTTAATTTTACATTTGGGAGCTTTGCTCTAGCTAACTTTTTTGGAGTTCGCGACTCTTCACTTGCGAACCTTGATTTTACAACTAAGAGCTTTGCTCTCGCTAACTATTTTGGAGGTCGCGGCTCTTCGCCTACGAACCTCGATTTTGTCGACAATAATTTTGTTGGAATGGAATTTTATTCATAGGATAGGTATTCATACATAATATTTTTTAAGGTGTCGGGCATTCCAGGTTCGCGGTACTATCGTGCCTTCTATTCCTGCCAACTTATACCCTCCATAGCCTATCTTCTTTACCACTTTGTATGGTCTCTCCCAACTCGGAGCCATTTTCCTATGTTGGGAAGCGGGTAAGCTAGCTTCAGTGTTTCTTAGCACAAGGTCGCCTACTTGAAATTGCTTTCCTCTGACCTTGGAGTTATAGTAGCGAGCTACTTGTTGAGCACGGGCTACATTTCTAATTTCAGTTGTTTCTCTGAGCTCATCAACTAAGTCCAGGTTGAGTCTCAAGGCCTCATATTTAGCTTCTTCGTTGAAATGCTGTGTTCTATGTGATCTTAGACTTATCTCTACAAGGATTACTGTAACAGCCTGATTTTCAGTGGTGTCAAAAAATAGTGCTTTGAGGACACCAAATCTGATGAGTAAGCTCGTAAATTTTAATATCTAGTATTTACGTGACAAATGTAGTTTTAGATAGATTTTTGAATTAGTAATTTGTGTTTTCTAAGGATTTATTAAGTCAAGTGGTTTAGAAAATGAGGTATGAGACCTCGATTCTATAAACTGACCCATAAATATTTTTATAAATACTTATAGAGTGTCATTAAAGTATTATTAAAGTTTTGTTAGAAAATTTTAACGTTTTGATAGTTAATCAATTAAAATGGACTAAATTGAAAAAGGTGTAAAACTTGCTAATTAAAGAAATAGTGATTAAATAGCCCAAATGATAAATAAGGAGGACTAAAAGGACAAATAGGCACACATGGGATGGCTGAGGCGGCGTAAGCAAAAAAAAATGAAATTAGTTTATTTAAGGGCAAAATTGGAAATAAAATTAAATTAAATAGCCAAAATGATATTTTAATAGCTTCTAGATCATTTCTTCTCCAATTTTCTGTCCAAAAACACCATTGAAGAGCTCTTAAAGCTGGTTTTCATATTTTAGCTTCATATAAGTTTAATTTTTTCCTTTTTCTTGTTCTTCTTGTGTTTTTAAGACTTTTACAATTAGGTCCAACTAACTATTTTATTAGTTTTTTATTTTATTGGAAATTTTGAAAGTTACCATTGATGAATAATGGATGTTTTTAATGAAATAACATGGATTTAGAGTTTTAATTTTGTTGTATGATGATTTTATAAGGTGATTTTGTTAGATATTAATTTTAGGACCAAATTGTGAAAAGATTAAATATTAGGGTTTGTATCAAATTCTATTTACTAAGAGTTTTATGTTGGCCAAGAATATTTAGATAAATTGTCAATGGAGAAAAAAATTAGTTCATTTGATAGACTAATTAGTTAAGGGACTAAATTGTTAAAGTTGTAAAAGTTGAGATAATTGTGTAAATTCAAAAATTGAAGGGCATTAACTGTGAAGTGAATTGGAATTGAAATATATGCTAATGAATGAGTAATTTTATATTTTAGATCAAGAGCCCGTAGATACTCATGAAAAAGAAAAATTAGTAGAATAATCCCTAAACTTCTACAAATCTTACAATTCAACTCAGGTAAGTTTGTATGGTTAAAATTTAATATTTATACTGAATTGATGAATGATATTATGCATTTAGTATATGTTTGAAAAATAGAATATTGTTAAATTATAAATTTGAAGTGAATATCCGATTTAAATGGAACGCGAGATTTGAGTACAATCTTTGTGTGGTAAAAGATAGCAAATGAGGAATTGACAGCAAATCACCCAAGTAAACTAAGGTTCAGAATCTGTTTTGAAATTTCGTGTTTACTTTTTGTTTAGCTCTCACGAGCTTCTGTTTAACTCATATGAGTTTTCGTTCAGCTCTTTTGAGCTTCTGTTCAACCCTTATGGGGTTTCTGTTTAGCACTTATGTGCTTCTGTTTAGCCTTCGGGCTTCTGAAAATGATGTACTCATGTCCGTAAGCCATTCTTCAATTTGGTAAGATTTGGTAAGTGACTTATGGAATTGAAATTGAAAGATTTAATGTTTATTATTGGTATTGATCTGAAATAAGTGTATTCATCGATTAAAGTTGTGATTGGCAGGGAATTTACATTGAATGAATTTATTTAATTGATGTTTTATAGTAGGTTCGGTAAGATTTATGTTTAACTCATCGAACTTACTAAGCTTCATTTAGCTTACTTGTGTTGTTTAATGTCCTTGTAGATTATCGTGAGATCGGACCAACACATCAAGTCACACTATCCAGCTTATTTTGGTAATTTTTGTACATTCAATATGGTTTATATGGCATGTATAGGGTTGGTATGGATTTAATTAAAGCTTGGTTTGTATAAATGTTAAGAGTGAAGTTTTGTTTAAATATTTAACTTATATATATGTTGGCTTGGAAATGAAGTAAACTAAAATGTGAATGTGAATGATATATGCTTGTATGTATGTAATTAGTAGTAAATTTTAATAAATTAATGAGATGACTTAAATAGGCAAGTTAAAGTATTTGAGTATATGTGATGCTATGTTATGCTTAAAACATGATTTTGCTTGTTTTGATTGCTTGTTTGGGATTTATTGATGTATCAAAATGTTGTGTATAGGTTGATATCAAAATAGGTGAGAAATGTGGCCTTAAAATGACTTATTTTCATCCACACAAGCAGAGACACGGGTGTATGTCTCAGTCGTGTATGACACACAGCCTAGCACATGGGCATGTGGTTCGGCCGTGTGTCCCTTGTATCTTTAAAATTGAGAAATAGAATGCCTAGGTTTTTGCACACAACCTAGCACACGAGCGTGTGGCTTGGCCGCGTGACTCAAGTCAGAGAGTTACGCAGGCATGGACACGGGCTAGAACATAGTTGTGTGCCTCATATCGAATGTCCACATGGCCTAAGAGATGTGTAACACCCCCTAACACTTATCCGTATCTGGAACAGGATTACGGGGCATTACCAGTCTATACAGTTCAATTACGGACATTAATTAAAATAATTCTTTATAGTTATCATAAGTTTAACACATCGTCCCTTTAATGGGCCCTCGAAACCCAAAATGAATTGTAAAATCAATTCGGGACTAATTTAAAATTACTACGATTTTTTCTCAAAATTTCAAAATTTTCCTTATGAACAATACCCACACACTTGTGTGGATTGCCCGTGTGACTCACACGGCCGTGTCACTAGATCACACGACCGTGTTGAGAGCCCATGTAACTCTTTGACTTGAAAGTATTAAGGTGCAATTTTCACACGGCTAGTCCACACGCCCGTGTGCTAGGCCGTGTGGACTCAAAATGAGTCTTAAACAACAAATTTACCAGCCCTGCAATTTAAGATACCAAACATTCCAATAACCATTCATTCAATTACTTTAAATTACATTCAAACCTACTCAAAACATGTCAAATTAGATATTTTATGTGCCTATATGATGAATCTTTTAAGTATTTCACATACATAATAAATAGTTCAAATTCTTACCAAATAAGTCAATTCCTACCATATACTATTACTAAATCTATTACTTATTTCATCATTACATTGACAATCCAAAATGACACACATAGACATTTTAGGTACATGCAATTACCAATAATTAATATACCTTGTCACGTTTGAGTTCGGGATCGGTCTGAGATGCTATTCAACGGTCTGACTTTAACCTATCTAGTGCACGGAAACAAATCGTACGCTGAGTATGAACTCAGTGGTATTTCTATAATTCGAACACTTAATAATATGAAAATATAACTTTCACTTAAAAATCATATAACAATCACAATTATATAATTGTTCATTTCATAGATAAATCCTTTATAACTCAATCAATTCTTTCATCTACTAACCCGTATAATTTTCCACAATATGTTCACAATTCACTTGTACAATAATATTATTCACTTATATCCCATTTAGAGTTACATAATTCATGTGTTTCCATCATGTTTCAGTTCACTGTTCAATATCAATAAATAATATTCAACAATTCACATTTCAATTAGTAATCCGTTTATTCCAAGCTCAATATCAGCCATTATTTTTCAATATCAATCAATTTATCAATATCATTCAGTAACAGTTAGTCATTCAGAACCTTTATAATATCATTCAGTAACAGTCAGTCATTCAGTACCTTTATTTACCCCTATTAACATGACTCGGACATTGACAGATACACGGATCCAACCAACACATCAGTACAACACTCAGTGCCCCATCGGCTTTTCCGAAGTAAACAGTATCAGTACGGTACTCAGTACCTCATCGGATTAAACTGAAGTAACAGTAGTAGTACGACACACATGGTGCCTCATCGACTCGAAGTCGAAGTAACAGTACGACACTTATAGTGCCTTATCGACTCAAGGTCAAAGTATCCATGAACACTTCCAATCTTATGCATACCAACTATATTCGACTTAGCCCGAATACTGTTAATAGGGTTTTCAATTCACTTTCAATTTTTCAACCAATACACATTTCAGTTAATCACATATACTCTCAATTCAATACAATTCACTTTACTTTTCAATAACAAATATTCAAATTTCACAATAATCACATATTCAAATTAATTTTATCACATTCCCAATCAATATATTTTTCAAATATAACATACACCCAATATTCAATTTTCACATTAATCACATATATCCATATAAATTCAATTCAATAACAATTACTAATACTTACCTTAATTACTTACAATAACATATAAACCAAAATATAACAATTAATAATTAAAATTCGGATTAAATACTAATTCAATTTAAATTCAATACCAATGCTCAAATATTACATAAATCATAATTTCACAAACACTCAATTCAATATCAAATATACTACACTTACCTTAAATTTTTTTACCATAAACATTTAAATTAAAATATAACAATTAATAATTAAATTCGGATTATAGAAATACAAACCGTAATTTCCGAACTAACCCTCGTTGATTTTATCTTTTCCTTCCTTAGCCAAGGTTTTCCGAAATAATGTTAGCAATTGAACTTGGAACCTTAAAATCCCTAATTTCCATTTCTTTCTTTCCTTCTTCTCTTCTTTATTTTCGTTTCACATTCTATTTCTTTTCTATTCTTTCATTTCTTTTATTCTTTTGTTTATTTACTTTATTATTATAATATAATATAATATATATTACTTAAATATTAAGTATTACTTAATTATTATTATTTACATATGTATAATATTTTTACAGGTATATGTACATAAATACTACACATGTCATTGCCTACACCATACACTTGTATTTACTTTATGTTTATTATATTAATTTAATGTTATATTAACATAATAATTATTATTTCTTAAATAATAAGTAAATACATGTATATCACAATTGTATGCATGTATTTATTACGCTTGTACATTTTTGTTACCATACAATTGTATTAATTTTATTTATTTATTTTATGTTTATAATAATAATATAATAATATAATATATTTACTTATATTATAAGTAAATAATAATTACTAACATATGTATTTAATTAATCCACATTTCATCACCATCACCATACACTTGTCATGTTTTGGTTTAATTACTAGTTTAGTCCATTGACTTTTCTCTATTCTTTAATTCAACTTTTACCCTATATTCAATCTAGTCCTCACACTTAATTTAATCTTAATTCAAGCTAATTCACTTAACCAAAATCTAATTTACCTTACAATCAACTTCATAAATATTTCTAATAAATATTCAAAAATCCATTATTTAAAAACAAAGACTCGAAAATACACTTTTTGTTAATCATAAATTTTAGGTTATTACAACATGGACGTGTCTCTTGGCCATTGAGCCATACGGCTTGGCCATACGGGCGTGTGTCCCCTGCACCTAAAGGAAAATTTTGAAATTTTGGGAAAAATTCTCTGAGTTCCCGGTTTAATTCCAATTAATTTCTAATGCGTATTTTGAGCCTCGAAGGCTCATACAAGGGACATATGAGTTTTTTATGATTAATTTATGATATGTATATTAAATGTTATGAATTGTTCGTATTTAATTTGAAAGGTCCGGTAATATTTCGTAACTATGTTTTAGTGACAGATAAAGGTTAGGGGTGTTACAATTACAACTTTTGTGCCTTAAACGAATGAGAATGACGTTTCACTCGTTGCAGTGTGCGGAGTAGTTTGCAATGCTCACAAGATTCCTGGCAGTTCTTACAACCAATCCCCTTTTAGTTCGGCCACCTTCTTCTTGAGAGCCGTTAGAATTTTCTTATTTATAGCCTCCACTTGGCCATTGGTTTGCGGGGTCTTCACCGAGCTTTGAGCCAATGATATCTGAAGGTCTGTCCAAAATTTCATGAATTTCCCTTGAAACTGTGTACCATTTTTTGTGATAACAATGTAAGGCATTTCAAATCTGCAGACAACAGACTTCCACATGAACGACTCCACTTGCTTCTCTCTTATAGTTGCCAAAGCTTCTGCCTCGATCCACTTGGTAAAGTAGTCTATAACTATAATGAACTTTTTCTACGCCGTGGCTGTGGGTAATGGTCCGAGGATATCAACCCCCCACGCTGCAAAAGGCCAAAGTCCTATCACAATTTAAAGGGGTTTTACTGGTTGTCATTGTATTCTAGCATTTCTTTGGCAGAAATTGCATTTGCGGACCATGTGTTGGGTGTCTTTGTAGATAGTAGGGCAATAATACCCCTACCTAAGTATATTTTGCGCTAGCAATTTGCTTCTTAAGTGATCTCTGCAAATGCCCTCATGAATTTCTCTCATGACATACACAGCTTCAGGGGGAGAAAGGCGTCACAGTAATGGGTGCGAAAACTCTTTTCTATATAGCATACCCTCCAAAAGGGTGTATCTATTAAAAGGTAAACAAAACATGTTGTTCTAACTTAGTATGTAATAAATTCGTAATGGGCAGATATGTAATTTTCATGCAAGGATTTCAACAAGTTTCATAATTCGTATCAAGGACATCCCTTGTCACATTGCGTTGTTGTTTTACAAGCTCTTTTTGATCTTGACTTTCCTTTTCACCTTGTAGTGTGTGGATTATAGAGGTCATCCATGTTTCTTCTTAGGTTGTAAAGAGCACTTGGGGGCCGTAGCTCGAAGTTTTTTTTGTGTTTGAATAGGATTTTTTCTCTTTGCTCAATGGTGATGGAGGACACTAACTGTGATAGAGCATCTGCACGCGTGTTGTCGTTCCTTGAGAGCTACTTGACCTTGACTTTGTCAAACCCTACCAGTAATTGGATTACCATTGTGTTATATCATTTTAGTGTTACTTCTTTCACCTCGTACTCATCATGTATTTGCTTTGCCACGAGCTGGGAGTCGGTGTGTGTAGTTAAGTTCCTAGCTCCCAACTAGCGCTCTAATTGTAGTCCTGAGATCAACACTTTATATTTGGCAGTGTTGTTTGACATTTTTAATCCAAACGACAACCCATATTTCCACTTGTTGCCCTCTAGGTCTATCACAAACGTGCCTAACCCCGATCCTGTTTTGGCTGCAAAGCCATTGACATAAACCATCCAACCTTTCGGTCTATCTATTGTGTGCGCAATTCCTAGGGGTGTGTTTACTATTTGTGGTGTCCAACAATAAAAAGTAATTTTAGTACAAAATGCAAAGTGACTATAGCTTTTCCGCAAAATATGAGAATCACTAAAGTGGTACTGCTCATCATAAAATGTGCCATTATTAAATTGCTAACTTTCATTAGTGTTCACATATTACATTATCTTTAAGAGATATTTCACTATTTGATACATCAAATTATAATTTATGTTACCTATCGTGTTTTCACTTCTTTCGAACGAGTATTCTACCCTGAGATATGCCAACACATGCCCTTTGATCGTCGTTCGCAGGGTGAAATCCATCTTGAACTCTGCGAGTTCGATTGTAACAGTCCGATTTTAGCTAAATTAGAATAGTGGTTTTAGAACCATAAATTCGAGTTCAGAAAATTATTTTAATATTATTTTATGTGTTAACAACATGTGAATATATATGTGTGAAAATTTCGTGAGCTAATTTTATTGTTTAATAGCTCAATTTGATAAAAGGACTAAATCGCGTAAAATGAAAAAGTTACATTCTATATGATAAAGGTGTTTATTTGCTATGGCTTATTAAATGTGAAGTCTTTATGTTGTTATTAAACCAATTGATTAATGGATGGACAAATATTCCTATAGTTAATGGAATTTTAATGTTTATTCATCAAAGGTAAACAGGTAATTTTATAATTTTATTAATTAAAATACAACAAAACATGAAATTTTGCCCATATTTCTTCTTGTTGGTCGAATATTGAAGTAGAAAAGAAGCCATTTTGTTCTTTTAGGGTTCAGCACACACATAGCTTGATTGAGGTATGTTTTGAGCTCGATTTTTTATGATTTCTACGTTTTTATGACCATTGCTTTGTGTTCTAGCTAGCCCATGTTTCAATTTTTGAAAGTGTTGATGATTTTGAAAGTTTTCATTGATGAATGCTTGAGTTCTTGAATGTTTGATGATGGAAAATGAGTATTTGTTGGTAGATTATCATGTTTTATAAAGTGATTTTTCGTAAAATTTCATAAAAGGGGTTAATTTGTGAAAATTTGAAAATGTGGGTTAAATGTGTGAATAAATGATAAATATTGGCTGCTAGGGGTATTATGGTAATTTGACTAAGCATGGATTAAATTGAATTGTGTGAATTTGATGTATTTGAGAAATAGGGACTAAATTGAATAAATGTGAAATTTTAGGGGTAAAATGAAAAAATGCCCAAATATTTGTTTTTGGATTAAATTGAATAAATATGTGATCGAATAAGTTAATTTTGAATACATCTAGATCAAGAAAGGAGGAATTGGGATCTAGATTAGGGGAAAACTAAAGTTATCGACTAAACGATTCAATTCGTCATTTTAGTATCTGAGGTAAGTTCATACGTGATAAAAATTGTTACAATTAATTTTTTAATGCTTTAATATTGCATAAATTGTATATAAGCAACTACGATTACGTACGACGTGAAATCGACTATGCTTGGCACTTAGTGCGCGATTCGAGATAACTTCGGCTATAGAAAGCACTTAGTGTGCGAATTGGAATAGCTTCGGCTATATGTGGCACTAAGTGTGCGATACTGAGATAGTTTCAGTTTAATGTGATGGCACTAAGTGTGCGACATCATTATAGCTTCGGCTAATTATTTTTGCACTAAGTGTGCGAGTTCTTGAAGTATTGAGAGATTTCTGAATGATTTAATGTATTGGACAAAGAGGTGAGAATGAAATAAATAAATATGGGAAAATACAAGTACGTAAGATACCTATGTGGTAGTTGACACTACATATGTGAAGTTTGATGGATTTGTATATATATGATGAATGGTCATGGATTAGAACTGAATGATGATAAGAGATTTACTAAGTGTTTATTAATTGATAATTTGTATATTATGAATTGTTGAGTAAATATTTGGTACGAACTTACTAAGCTATGAAGCTTATTGTGTGTTATTTGTCTTTGTTGGTATTTTCGGATGCTTGTAAATATGGTATATGGCATGTATAGGCTAGTGAGTTGATGATATGTTTTGAATTATGATTTAAGCCATGAGATTTGGCTTACTTTTGCTTGAAAATGTTGGTATGTATTTGGTCACTTAAGTTGGCCTAAGTGATATGCATAATGCCTTATATATATTGGCTTGATTTGGTACGTTGGCCTTAGTTGTTGATAAAGTTTAATGATGTGTTTTGTGATATGAAATAGATAATAATATGATGAATTTGTAACAGCCCGAGTTTGGGGCTAGACAAAATAGTGGTCTCAGGACAACAAATTTAAAATCGAATAAATTATTTTATTATTATTTTCGAGACATTACATGTTTATATTAGTGTATGAAAATTTGGTGAGTTAATTTTAACGTTCGTGCGCTCAATTGTGAAAAAGGACTAAATCGCATAAAGTGAAAAAGTCCTAATTTGATAGCTAAAGGTGTCAAATAGCTAGAGAATAAATTTTGGAGGTCTTTAAAGGGCAATTAGACCCTTTTAAAAAAGCTTGGCCGGCCATGAGACAATGAAGAGTGAATGGTCAAAATGTTAGGTAAGTGATGTCATATTATGTGATAAAATAATACCAAAGCCTAGCTACCATCTGTTCTCTTTCACTGTGATAAAATAATACCAAAGCCTAGCTACCATCTGTTCTCTTTCACTATCTCTTCATTTCCACCGATTTTTCATCCATTGTTAAGGTTTTCAAAGCTTAAAAATTTCAGCAAATTAAGCCTTCACAAATAAAGAAATATCGAATCTGAACCTAAATTGGGGGAAACCCAAGCAAATCGACCAAATTGACTAGTTGCCACATTTTGTAATCTAAGGTAAGTGTATGTAAATAATACAACTACAATTCTTATGTATGTGTTGAATTGTATTTGAATTATTATAGCATGATTTGCTTGATTTTGGAAATGAGACAATATGATAAGAATAGAGATAATAGAATTCCCGAATGAACCTTAGGAAATAAATCGAATATCCATGCCATGACATTTGGGTTGCTTGTGTGAGCTAGTGCAAGACATGTCTGGGACATGCATTGGCCACATTATGAAAGCCAGTGTAAAACCATGTCTGGGACATGGCATCAGCATTGAGACGAGTGCTAGTGTAAAACATGTCTGGGACATGCATCGGCCTCAAGACGTAAGCTAGTGTAAGACATGTCTGGAACATGCATCGGCTACGAGACGTGTCAGTGTAAGACCATGTTTGGGACATAGTATCGGCACAGATATACTAGAACTTGTGTAAGACCATGTCTGAGACATGGTGTCGATGTCTGACCCCATAATTGAGGCTAAATAAGTATCCGATAATATTCCATATGGTTCAAAAATGAAAATATGATTTAAAGTTAACTAGGAGAGAATAATCGTGTTGTGAGTGGTACAAGTACCTATATTGTATGTATGAAATGTGAGCTCAATATATGCTATATGAGGTGTAATGAATATTGATGAGTAAGTTTTGCTTATGCCACTTGTGTATTATGATACTTGTTGATGAATGTTAAAGATATGTTGTATATTTATTTATGTGCAACTTACTAAGCTTTATGCTTACTCCCTCTCCTTTTCCATTTTCTTATAGTGCCGCCTATCTAGCCCAAGGACCAACGAAAGTCAGAGATATCGATCACACTATCAATCGAAGCTTTTGGTATAGTTTGATTTATATTTTTAAATATGGCATGTATAGGGCTTAGACTTTGCTATTTTTGTGTCATTGAAAACTGACCAAATGTGTTGGCTTGGGTTGGGAACCTTTCATTTTGTATTAAGCCTTGAATGATGGCTAATATTCATTTCAATTTATATGCAAAGATGTTATTTTCATAGATGAGTAAAATGTACAAATGGAATGTTGTTTATTGTGGCTGATTTGGTTGCATGGGTTAGTCTTATCTTGATTGTGGTTGCTATTATGCAGGTTGTGTAAGTAAGTGTCGCAAATAGGCTTGGTAAATAGCATTATATTGTCCACATGGATAGACACACGAGCATGTGTCTAGACCGTGGGTGACGCACGGTCTACCCCATGGGTGTGTGGTCCGGCCGTGTATCCCCTGTACGTAAAAATTTCAAGTTAGTATACATGATAGCAAACACACGGGCAGAGACACAGCCGTGCGTCTC
The DNA here is from genome assembly GCF_007990345.1 of Gossypium hirsutum. Taxonomy (NCBI): domain Eukaryota; kingdom Viridiplantae; phylum Streptophyta; class Magnoliopsida; order Malvales; family Malvaceae; genus Gossypium; species Gossypium hirsutum. The sequence continues at coordinate 93,921,541 of NC_053426.1, read as the reverse complement.
AACTGTATGATGGAAACAACCTAGTACATGGGCGTGTGCATTGGCCTTGTGATATTTTGGGGATGTTGACATTAGAAATAGAATGTCCATGTTTTTGCACGTGGGCTAGGACACAGGCGTGTCATGGCCGTATGAAGGACATGGGCCAAGCACACGGGCATGTGCCAAGCCGTGTGAAATCCTCTGTAGGTGTGTATTTAGAATTAATTCCACATAGGTAGAGGATATGGGCATGTCCCTATATTACCTAGGCCGTGTGAGCCACACGGGCCATCAACATGACCATGTTGAAATGGCCACACGGGCGTGTTGCCCCTATACACGAGCATGTGCCCTGTTTCAAAGTTAATTTTCTATAGAGGGTTTATGGACCCAGGTTGATTCTGTATAGTTTTCAAGGGTCGATTTGGGGCTCGTAGGTCCATAATAAGAAGTTTTATGTAGAAATTAAAAAAGTACTAATTTGGACCAAGTCCCGGTGACTTGGGGAATGTTTGTGTGCATGAGATTGAGTTAAGTGATGCCTTGTATTTCGCTCCGGCGTGAGTTACGAGTATGGGGTGTTATATTTAGTGGTATCAAAGTTATGGTTTTGTCGGTTCTAGGACTAGCCTAGCGAGAGTACGGGTCTAACTACAATGCCATAACTGTATATTGATAGTGTGACGACTTCTGATGATTATAAATTGTATTTCTATATAGTAAATGGATCCTGATAGAGCCACGGCGGATAACGTAGAGAGTAACGCGCTGACTCTCGTCGAGGGGACCGCGTCAGTTAAGAGCGAGCCAATGACTATGGGCCAATACGGAGGGGTTAGAGAAGCCTATCTCCGAATGATGGACGCTTGGTACACGAAGTTCATTCGTGCAGATTCGAACACTCCACCTACCCCACCTCCTTTGATTCCTCAGTATGCCCTGGTAGCTTTGCAAGACGCGAACTTGATTAGGAGGGAGAAGCTTCTGGTAGACAAGATTAGGAAGCAACGGGCCGAGGAATTCCGAGCTAACTTAGATGACGACCCAGAGAAAGTAGAGTTTTGGTTAGAGAATACAGTCAGGGTGTTTGATGAATTGTTGTGCACACCTGAAGAGTGCGTGACGTATGTAGTTTCACTCTTACGGGATTCAGCTTATCAGTGGTGGAATACTCTAGTGTCCGTTGTACCAAGAGAGAGGATCACTTGGGAGTTCTTCTAGGAAGAATTCCGGAAAAAATATATTAGCCAGAGATTTATAGACCAAAAAAGGAAGAAATTTTTAGAGTTAAAGTAATGCAGTAGAATAGTGATGGAGTACGAATGAGAGTTTGTAAAACTCAGCAAATACGTGCGGGAGTGCGCGTCCTCAGAAGCTGCCATGTGTAAGAGGTTCGAGGATGGTCTTAATAAAGATATCCGAGTATTTGTTGGCATCCTAGAACTAAGAGAATTTGTAATGCTTATTGAGAGAGTATGCAAGGCAAAAGAGCTGGTGAAAGAGAGGAAGAAAGCGGCTATTGAGTCACGAGATTCAAAGAAGGGACAGATGGGAAAGTCACATCAGTCTTCATCTAAGAGATCGAAGGAATTTAATACGTGATCAAATGCTTTAGTGGGGTTTTCGAATAGAATCAAGAACCAGCAGAACACAACTTCTAGAGCCCAGACCACTTCTATTTCGAGTGTCGACAGTACTCGGCCTAATAAACCAGAATGTTCGCAATGTGGTAGACGCCATTTCAGCGAGTGCCGAGGTAAAGAAAGAGGGTGCTTCAAATGTGTGTCACTAGACCACTTCATCTGGGATTGTCTTGAATTTGATGATAAAGAGAAAAAGCCAAAATTGAAGGCAAGTAGTGCTCATTTGAAGGGTAGACCACAAAAGAACCCTGGAAGTGGGACTGGCGGTAGAGGCGCACCAAGATATGTTGTAGTGAAGTTCGAGGGTAGAGCGCCTGCAAGGACTTATGCTATACGTGTCCGAGAAGAGGCAGAATCTCCAGACATGATCACGAGTACCTTTTCTATTCACGATATATCTGTTGTTGCTTTATTGACCCAAGGTCTACCCACTCTTATATTGTTATGGAATTGATACCTCGAATAAACATGATAGTAGAGTCCACTGAGTTTGTAATAAAAGTGTCTAACCCTTTAGGCAGACACGTGCTAGTGGACCAAGTATGTAGAAATTGTCCTTTGACAATTATAGGTCATTGTTTTCTAGCTAACTTGTTGTTATTTCCGTTTTAAGAATTTGATGTAATCCTTGGGATAGATTGGTTGACTTTTCATAGTGTTATAGTGGACTATGGGAGAAAAGTTATTGAGTTGAAATGTGAAGACAAAAATGTTCTTTAGGTTGGACCAGATGGGTCAGATACTTTGCCAGTAATAGTATCGTCTTTGACTGCTAAGAAGTATTTGAGAAAAGGATATGAAGCTTACCTAACTTTTGTGCTGAATACTCAAATGTTTGAGTGGAAGATAGAATCGGTACCAGTGGTTTGTGAGTTTACAGATGTGTTTCCGGAGGAATTACACGGATTACCTCCAGTGAGGGAAGTAGAGTTTGGAATTGAGTTGATACCGGGTACGACACCTATATCGATTGCTCTGTATAGGATGGCTCCTACGGAGTTCAAGGAGTTGAAAACTCAACTACAAGAGTTAACTGACAAGGGCTTTGCGAGACCGAGTTTTTCTCCGTGAGGTGCTCCGGTGCTCTTTGTGAAAAAGAAAGATGGGTCGATGAGGTTATGCATCAACTATAGACAGCTTAATAAGGTAACAGTGAAGAACAAGTATCCTTTGCCAAGGATCGATGACCTGTTTGATCAGTTAAAGGGAGCCATTGTATTTTCCAAGATTGACCTGAGGTAGGGATACTACCAGTTAAGAGTGAAAAAGCAAGATGTACCGAAGACTGCATTTCGGACAAGATACGGGCATTATGAGTTCCTCGTCATGCCCTTTGGTTTGACTAATGCTCCAGCGATGTTTATGGATTTGATGAACCGCATTTTTTGGCCGTATTTGGATAAGTTTGTGGTGGTCTTTATCGACATCATACTGATTTACTCGCGTGATGAGAGTGAACATGCGAAGCATTTGAGGACTGTATTACAGACCCTAAGAGACAAAAAATTGTACGCCAAGTTCAGTAAGAACGAATTCTGGCTTAGGGAGGTTGGATTTTTAGGACACATTGTGTCGGGTGACAGGATTAGAGTTGACCCAAGCAAAATCTCGACTATTGTTGAATGAAAACCGCCAAAGAATGTAACGGAAGTCTGAAGCTTTTTGGGTTACCCGGATATTATAGAAGGTTTGTTAGGGTTCTCTATGATAGCTACCCCGATGACAAGACTGTTGCAAAAAGATGTCAAGTTTGAATGGACAGAAAAGTGCCAACAGAGTTTCGAACAATTAAAGGCTTTATTGGCCAAAACCCCAGTGCTAGTGCAACCGGATTCAGGTAAGGAATTTGTGATTTATAGCGACGCCTCCTTGAATGGTTTGGAGTGTGTGCTCATACAAGAAAGCAAGGTTATAGCCTATGCCTCAAGGCAACTAAAGCCACATAAGAAAAATTACCCGACGCACGATCTAGAGTTGGCCACCATCGTGTTCGCATTAAAGATTTGGAGACACCATTTGTATGGCGAGAAATGCCGAATATTTATCGATCACAAAAGTCTCAAATATTTGATGACTCAAAAGGAGTTGAATCTACGGTAATAAAGGTGGCTAGAACTATTAAAGGATTACGAGTTGGTGATTGACTATCACCCAGGCAAGGCAAACGTGGTCGCCGATACCTTGAGTAGAAAATTGTTATTTGCGTTAAGAGCAATGGATACCCAACTGGCTAGCAGAGTTGAGAAATGTAACAGCTCAAGTTTGGGGCTAGTCGGAATAGTGGCCTCGGACCACAAATTCAGAATCGAATAAGTTATTTTATTATTATTTTGGAGTCATTACATGTTTATATTAGTGTATGAAAATTTGGTGAGTTAATTTTGACGTTTGTGTGCTCAATTGTGAAAAAGGACTAAATCACATAAAGTGAAAAAATCCTAATTTGATAGCTAAAGGTGTCAAATAGCTAGAGAATAAATTTTGGGGGTCTTTAAAGGGCAATTAGACCCTTTTAAAAAATCTTGGCCGGCCATGAGACAATGAAGAGTGAAGGTCAAAATGTTAGGTAAGTGATGTCATATTATGTGATAAAATAATACCAAAGCCTAGCTACCATCTTTTTTCTTTCACTATCTCTTCATTTCCACTGATTTTTCATCCATTGTTAAGGTTTTCAAAGCTTAAAAATTTCAGCAAATTAAGCCTTCACAAATAAAGAAATATTGAATCTGAACCTAAATTGGGGGAAAGCCAAGCAAATCGACCAAATTGACTAGTTGCCACATTTTGTAATCCGAGGTAAGTGTATGTAAATAATACAACTACAATGCTTATGTATGTGTTGAATTGTATTTGAATTATTATAGCATGAATTTCTTGATTTTGGAAATGAGACAACATGATGAGAATAGAGATAATAGAACTCCCGAATGAACCTTAGGAAATAAATCGAATATTCATGCCATGACATTTGGGTCACTTGTGTGAGCTAGTGCAAGACATGTCTGGGACATGCATTGGCCATATTACGAAAGTCAGTGTAAGACCATGTCTGGGACATGGCATTGGCATTGAGAGGAGTGCTAGTGTATAACATGTCTGGGACATGCATCGGCCTCGAGACGTAAGCTAGTGTAAGAAATGTCTGAAACATATATCGGCTTCGAGACGTGTCAGTGTAAGACCATTTCTGGGATATGGCATCGGCATAGATATACTAGAACTTGTGTAAGACCATGTCTGAGATATGGCGTCGATGTCTGACCCCATAATTGAGGCTAAATGAGTATACAATAATATTTCATATAGTTCAACGGTGAAAGTATGATTTAAATTTAACTAGGAAAGAATAATCATGTTGTGAGTGGTACAGGTACCTATATGGTATGTATGAAATGTAAGCTCAATATATACTATATGAGGTGTAATGAATATTGATGAGTAAGTTTTGCTTATGCCACTTGTGTATTATGATACTTGTTGATGAATGGTAAAGATATGTTGTATATTTATTTATGTGCAACTTACTAAGCTTTATGCTTACTCCCTCTCCTTTTCCATTTTCTTATAGTGTCGCCTATCTTGCCCAAGGACCAAAGAAAGTCAGAGATATTGATTACACTATCAATCGAAGCTTGTGGTATAGTTAGATTTATATTTTTGAATATGGCATGAATAGGGCTTAGACTTTGCTATTTTTGTGTCATTGAAAACTGACCAAATGTGTTGGCTTGGGTTGGAAACCTTTCATTTTGTATTAAGCCTTGAATGATGGCTAATATTCATTTCAATTTATATGCAAATTTTCATTTTCATAGATGAGTAAAATGCACAAATGGAATGTTGTTTATTGTGGCTAATTTGGTTGCATGGGATAGTCTTATCTTTATTGTGGTTGCTATTATGCAGGTTGTGTAAGTAAGGATCGTAAATAGGCTTGGTAAATAGCCTTATATTGTCCACACTGTTAGACACACGGCCGTATGTCTAGACCGTGTGTAACACACGGTCTGTCCCATGGGCGTGTGGTCTGGCTGTGTATCCTCTGTACGTAAAAATTTCAAGTCAATATACATGATAGTAAACACACGGGCAGAGACACGGCCATGCGTCTCAGCCGTATGATGGAAACAGCCTAGCACATGGGCGTGTGCATTGGCCGTGTGATATTTTAGGGATGCTGACGTTAGAAATAGAATGTCCATATTTTTGCACATAGGCTAGGACACAGGTGTGTCATGGCCGTGTGAAGGCGTGTCATGGTCGTGTAAGGACACGGGCCAAGCACACGAGCGTTTGCCAGGCTATGTGAAAACCCTTGTAGGTGTGCATTTAGAATTAATTCTACACGGGTGGAGGACACGGGCGTGTCCTTGTATTACTTAGGTCGTGTGAGCCACACTGGCCATCGACATGACCTTGTTGAAATGGCCACACAGGTGTGTTGCCCCTCTACACGAGTATGTACCCTGTTTCAAAGTCAAATTTTCCATAGAGGGTTTAAGGACTTGGTTTGATTCCATATAGTTTTCAAGGGTCGATTTGGGGCTCGTAGGCCCATAATAAAAAGTTATGTAGAAATTAAAAAAGTTCTAATTTGGACCAAGTTCTGCTGACTTGGGGAACGTTTGTGTGCATGAAATCAAGTTAAGTGATGCCTCGTGTTTCGCTCCGGCGTGGGCTACGGGTATGGGCTATTACATTTAGAATTAATGTGTATGGAACTTATGCAAGTTGTGATGATTATGGCATAATGATTTGGTATACTTTGAATATGAAATTGAGTAGTTGAAATGGTTGATGCTAGATGGTATGATATATGTGGGAATTGATATGTTTTGGCTGCCTATAAATGTATGGAAATGGTATCATTTTGGTTGCTATGTGTGTTTGTGAGAAGGGTGGCAAATTGTTTTACAAATAGCCTATTTTTGTCCACACGGGGAGAGACACGGGCGTGTGTCTCAGCCATGTGCGACACACGGTCATGTTACACGATCGTGTGTCCCTTGGGATAGCCTTTCAAATTTAAGTCAGTCTTAAGTATGACCTAGACACACGGGCTTGTCTGGTGCCGTGTGAGGCACACAGCCTTGGCACATGGGCATGTATGGCCATTTCGAATGGTACACGGGCTAGACACACGTGCGTATGGTCAACCGTGTGACCTAAGTCAGTAACCTATCTAGTTTTCCCACGGCCATGGCACACGGGCGTGTCTCAGGCCGTGTGGTACAAGTCAATATGTATGCCCTGTTTTCACACGGCCTACGCCACGGGTGTGTCTGGTGGCCGTGTGAGGCACACGGCCTGTTCACACGGGCGTGTGACCCTTAAATGTTGGAAAATTTTCTAGGTTTCCTTATGTTTGCAAATGTTATCGATTTAGTCCCGAACCACTTTTAAACATGTTTTAAGGTCTCATAGAGACTTATAAGGGACATTGTGAATGGATTGTGATTATGAATGTATAAATGTATGTGAATATGAAATATTGCCTGGTAATGCCTCGTAACCCTATTCTGGTGTTTGATACGGGTTAGGGGTGTTACATCGATGTTTTATTTCGTTATCTTCCCCATGGTGTCTGCCTTGGTAAGCACTTCCTTCATTGGCCGGTCGGTGACTACAACAATTGGGTGGGCCTGGAAGTATGGTCGTAGCTTGCAAGCTACAATGATAAGGGCATAGATGTATTTTTCTATTTTTGTGTACCTAAGCGTGCCATGTTGAAGCACCTTGTTGACATAGTACACCGAAAAATTGGAGGATGCATTCGGACTTGACTAAGACAGCCGTGATTTCCTTTTCTAATGCTGCTAAGTGCATGTATAATGTTTCTCCTGTTTGAGGTGACTTGAGCAATGGGGGGAAGTATGGTAATGTTTCAGTTGTTCGAAAGCGGTTTGACATTCTTTGGTCTACGAGAAGGGTTTCTTTAGAGCTCTGAAAAATGAGAGGCACTTGTCTGCCATTCTAGAGATAAACCTGTTCAGTGCCACCACCTTGCCTACGAGGCATTAGATTTCTTATATAGTTCACGGGGAGGGGGGCATCTCCACAATGGCCTAAATTTTTTCTAGATTTACCTTTATTCCTATTTTTGAGATAATGAAACCCAGGAACTTGTCGACTCGCATACCGAAGGCACATTTCATCGAATTAAGCTTCATGTTGTGAGCCTTCAATGTTGCAAACACATCAGAGAGGTCCTGCACATGTTTCTCCATGGATTCGCTTTTTACCAGTTAGGGGTGAGCAAAATTCGATTCGATTTAAAAAACTCAATAAAAAATTAAATTTTGAATTAAATAGTTTGAGTTATTTGAGTTAATCAAGTTATTCGAATTAACTCGAATAAAAAATTAAGTTTTTCAGTTTAACTTGAATATGAATTACCCAATTCAAGTTATCCGAAAAACTGAATAAGAAAAAGCAAAATTACAACGTTTTGATAAACGTTTACCTTTTCTAAAGTTAAAAGTCAAAACCATTAAGTTAAAAAGCAAAACTACGTTACTTTGATAAATATTTACTCATTAAATAGTTAAATAATCTTGTACTTCGTCTACTAGTTAAATAATCGATCAATGTAAACGCAACATTGAATATAAATAATAGGATTCATTAACTCGACTCGGCTTAACTCAAACTTTTTTTACTCGATTCAATTTGATTCGAAAAAATTCAAATTGAGTTCGATTGCTAAAATAGGATTCGTCAACTCGACTAACTCGAAATTTTTTAACTCGATTCGACTCGACTCGATCGAATACTTACCCCTATTACCAGTATGTCATCTACGTACACCTCCAAGTCGCGACCTATCTACTCCTTAAATATCTTGTTTACCAACCTTTGGTAAGTTACACCCACGTTTTTTAGTCCAAATAACATGACTCGGTGATAGATGAGACCCTCTTCAGTGATGAAAGTAGTCTTTTCTTGGTCATCACAGTCCAACAAGATTTGATTGTAGCGCAAAAAGGCATTCATGAAGCTCATAAACTTGTGCCCAGCGGAGGCATCAACCAGGCAATCTATCGACAGCAAGAGGAAGCTATCCTTGGGGTATGCCTTGATCAGGTTGATGAAGTCGATGCACACCGCACCAATTGTTGAGTAATATTTTTCTCATATCGTATTAAGGGAAACGTAGGGATATTTATACATGTTCCTACTGCTACTATTATAGCTCACAATAGGGCCCACTATTTTGTCTTGATCTTGGGGCCGATGGTACTGACATTCCTTAGGCATCCCTTAGCTTATTAAATGTGTGCCTGTAGAGCACGCAGTCCTTTCTGCTCCTGGGACTGACTCCTCCAGCGAGCCTCATACCTGCTAGTCACGAGCGAAGATCCCTTGCAAAGTTTGTGATCTCTTATGCGAACATAGCTCACGACCTCATTCCTGCGAGACTTACGCGAGCTCTCGTCGTGAACTTCCTATGCAAGCTATCTTTGTGAACATCTAGCATTCCAGCAGGGTCCCTAGCGAACTATGCCTGTAGGCGAACATTCTACTTTCAGGTCGAAGAGTTGGATCTTATTGGGTCATTTGGGCTGGCAGTTCCCAAATCTTAACAATTATCATTAATATATAGTTGATAGATGGATAAAATGTAACAATGGTAATTCATATATTTGTATCGTATTTATGTATTTTTTAATATCTATTGAGCTTAAAATAATTTATATTTATATAACTTTTAACAGATCAATAATTTATTGTAAAGATTTTAACATTTATGTTATATTGAGTGGAATGAATAAACGAAAAAAAGTAAAGGGAAAAACATACATGAAATATTCAACTCATTTGTGGAGTGAATTTACATTCAAATAGAATTATAATTTACAAAGCTTACTTTCATTATGGGTAGGGATGATGAACATCTTGGCTTGAGCCACTCGAAAAATGGTCCTGGTGAAAGGGATCATCAATAGCATTAACACAACTCAACCTGGCTGAGAAACTATATGCTCCACTCATCTGTTCCATTTCATAGCCATTAGATCTCACACTGGTTTCATCTTTGAGTTTGAGGAAGTACATGGATGACCAGTAATCTTTTGCCAAGTTCTATAGTATAAAATACATAAAAATGAATGAACTGTGTTATGAGCCAATTTAATTGATTAACCACTAATAATAATTATTGATTTACATATGCTAAGTAAAGAAACACACACCATTTTCATCAACTGTATAAGTTCATTTAGTGCATCGGTAAAGAGATCAGGATGTGTTAGATCAGTGGTGGATAAAATCGCTTGCCGGCTTCTATGAGATATGTTAACTTCCATTGCTGCACCTGCAGGATAGTTTGCCCCAGGTTAAATAATAAGACCATGGCAATTATTAAGCAAACATGAAGTCACGGATGAAATATAAAGGTCGAGATCCGAGCTTTATGAATGAAATATTCATGGGAGATTGATACCCTAGTGATTGTTGACTATTTTACCTAATTATGAATCAAATCATGCTTCAATTTCAAGTACAAATATATGCATGTCAACGATATGTTTACCTAATTACGCATGAAATCTGTGTTAGGTAATCGAAGTTTTACTAATAGCTAGCGCAGCTCATCCTCGGGCCGGAACTTGAAAATGGGTTACACCAGTTTCTTTCAGAGTTTGCATGTCAAAACATCTCAATGACTCAATTTAGCACAGAACATGACCCCTCGGAACATGGAACTCGAAATGGACATTAAATTTTGAACCATGTATTAATATATCCTGCTAGTGAAGAAATGTTTTGAGAGGAGAGAATAACTAATATTTGGAGGATAGCAAAGATGTTTTCTTAAGTTATATGAACTTCTCCATAGCACAAGGCTTAATACCGAAAATAATGCAGTGAGAAACAATAAAAAAATTAAATTTAAGCAGTGGTTTTTCTGAAAAATAAAATAACAAACCTGCAATTATGTATTTATTAATAATATGTCTTGCCATGTAGATCCTGCTTACAGGGTCATCTATCGGAATTTTGCCAAGCTCATGCACCTCTTCAAAGAAATGCACGCTTTCCCCAGCCAAACAACTGCGATCAAGACAAAACAATGTTCAATTTTAAAATTTCTTTTAATCTTTTAAGGTCGTAAATAATGTGTTCTTTGGTTTATAAGAGTGAAGAAAAATTTCAGGGAAAACCATTCCCTCTTTATTTTTCTCTGGATAAAATAAACTTTTGTCAAACTCTAACCAAGTAGAGCTTTGGGAACGTAAGAAGTACCTGTCTGCAAATGCCATAAAAGACTGACGGAACATTTTGTGAGTAAGAAGCTTATCCAATGGTTCATTAGGATCGATGACAACAGCTTGTTCTCCATGCAATAGCAGTCCGCTATCTGGTATCCCCAGAGCTTGACACATTGTTTTGAATTCTATAGATTCCCTTTTTATGAAGCTGATTTGTGTGAGCAGAGGCTGAGAAATTGATATGGAAAAGAAAACCAGTACAAGAATGCTTGCCTGCGAAACATACCTGAACCATCTTAGCAAAAACACGAAAAACATAAGACTCCGGATTACTTCTATCTCAACTCTCTAATGATGCAGACAAGCTAACCAAGAGGCTAAGGAATAAATCAATAACAAACATACCGTAAATAAAAGGATAAATCGGGAGGTGACTTGAAGCCATGAGATATTATCATGAATTTCATTCAAGATGTAAGCTGAAACCCAAAGTCCTGAGAAAACAAAGGAGCATGAAAAAGGAAATGAAGGTCAACATAGTTAAATGACAGAGATATCATTCAAAATAATCAGAATAATACATTGTATCATTATTTGTCACAGTAAAGCCTGTTTCCTTTATCACCAGTGATGATAATATAATATAGACATGCAGAACAAATGAAACGTAGATAAACATGTACCAATTAGTGAGGCTGAGACAAGTATTCCTTGCCACAGGTCTTTGAGTTCATCAAACCTGAACTCTATATGCCGAATTGCCCCAGTGAACCCAACCAAAACAGCTACATACAACGCGTGGAGACACATTACAGCTATTACCCAGTAAGCTTGCAGGTGACATCTGCAATTGAGAGGCTTCTTCACATGAATAACTACAGAACAGTAACCCCTCCAGTTAAAATAAGAATCACATTGGAGTTAAGAGCAAAAAGGAGTCAAAATAATTATCATAAGATCCATAAGTTACAAAGCGTCAATAAGAAAATATCTACTTGAGGCGAGAATAACTCAAATGCAGCAGTGCTATTTGAACCTGTCACTCTTGCATGGTAGTTTATAAGTTTCATGCATTGGTTAACATTATGAACATAAAATGACTAAGGACATGGACAATGAGAATTAAGCAACCAAATACATTGTTAAGCTCCGTAATATTTGTAGACAACAATTGCAAATATTAATTCAAGATATCTGTTGACTCTTGGATCTGATAACTGAATAAATATGTCTAGATAAACAAACGAAACAACTCTTTTGGAAAAAGTGTTGCTATCCGTCCAACTTGATGAACTTGGTAGGTTTCTAAGATTCTTACTTGCAGCACCGGCGATCCATGGCAAGACAATTAGTGGAAGAAAAATATGAGATCTGACTGGTGGTAAACGCCTCCTGAAATATGCAATAACACATAAACTAACCAATTTTTGCTAAATGGAATTTTTAAACAGGTAACATCACCTCTGCCACAATTAACACTGCAATGTGATACAAAACTTGTGGTTTGGCAGCATTATCTCTGATAAACCATCAGATTGGGTAGAAATTTGCTCAATGGCAAAGTCTCGGAGTAGAAAATTGCAGTTAAATTCAGAGAGTGTTTGATTCACTAAATGTAAGATCATCTTTAGTAATAGGATTATTGAAATGTAAGATTACTTGCATATTACAAATTGTGTTACAATATCCTCTTCAATTTTGACTGAAATGTAAGGTTTTTCTATTTGGTTGATGGAATGTAATATTACCTTAAAAACATATTTTACTAAATTATCCTCATACAACTTTGCTACTTTTTTATTATTAACTATACAAAGGTTGAAATTTATGACATGTTTGGTTACTAGTGTAATAACACGAGGAAAAAACTTATTTAATACACATGTTAAAATAGTTGGACTTAAAATAAAGAATAATTAGTACAAATTTTAATTTGAAATTAGAAGGATGAGTAAAAACTCTTGTAAGAAATAAGACCTCTTCAAAATAAGCAAAAAGTTTTCCTTCTCTTTGCCAAAAACAAGTCATTGGCTAAAAATTATCATTTGTAATTAGTTTATTGCTAACTCATGTACAAAAACATGTAGAAAAATAATACTCTTATCAAATGTAGCATTATAGTATTTTATTTTACTAATAAATGAATACATTTATCTAGTAAATTAATTTCATATATTTTTTCTCAAACAAATAAAGGGGAGGAGCAGCTAAGGGATTCTATTTTGATCAAAGGGACAAAGAAAAGTAAAAAAGAATTTTTTTTTTTTGAATTAAAATATGTTATTTGTTATGGTTTAAAGGTAAATTTGACTAAAATGATAAAAAGAAATAATAAATTGTTATAAAAATAACATTTCAGGCGCAATGCAATAGACAAAATGTTAACTTTACTGAACTTATAATAAAAATATATAGTTGAAATGTTAATTGAATAATATATCAAAAAATTGAAAATATTGATTCAATAGTTTTTATTATAATTTAGCTTTGGTTTAAGTAAAAAGAATCAAAGTGTAAAATTGTCAAAAATCTCACAATGTAAGATTACCGATATTAAGAGTGTCACCTATATATCAAATCCCGGCACTATTGGTAATATCACATTACATACTGAAAGTAATTTTTTTTATCCAAACATGGGAAAGTGATTCCAGAATATAAAATTGCACCAATAATATGTGAACAAATCGTCCCCTTATTGATTCAAAAATTATAGCAGTCCCATGACTGAAACATTTCACCTAAAAATTAACAGGATCAAGCATTCCTAAACAATTTAACCAACATGGTTCTATCATTTGTCTATTTACAGTCTGTCTTAAAATCTCCCAAGTAGAAGAATATCCACTTACTTGACAAATGCATAGTACAGTTGAAAGGCCTGTGCTATGCGGCAGCTCATCAACAAACCAAATCCAAGTGGACCTTCAACCCATACTGAAACCAAAACATACTTCAGACAATGTCACGGAAAAATATAACGTAATTTAGAGATCCATAAACCTGCCCAAACATAGCAAGACAACCACCAATGGCTCTTTTTGTACTTGAGGAAATTCCCAGCCATCTGTAAAAAGCGTATGGTTAACAATTTAATGAAGTCATTTATTGTAGATATATAAATAACAAGGAAATTGAATTCTATATTGCTTTACCACAAGCGATAACAGGAAGTCGAAGCTGGCAACAACTTGAATGACTGGAATCCAAAAGGCACTCCCTCTTGCACTTGGAACTTTGTGTATCAAAAAGGGGAAACTTGACCTCACAATAAGTCTGCAGAAAAAGAAAAAGGCACAATTTCAAAAAGAAAATAATCCCACTGAGGCATAACATCGAATAGATGATGACAGAGCAAAACTACCCATCTAAAGATAAAAAAGAATGAACTTTGACTTTGACTTTGACTTCGATATGAAATTTTTATGAGATAAAAAAAATGGGGCTCTTAATAAAGATTCAAAAGAAGGTACAGAATCACGGCGAAGATGGCTATGGAAACAGCAACATAATCGGAGGAGTAGCCACCATGAACGGCGGGACAGTTTGCCATCGTTTTTTCTTCAACATATGATTGATAGTAGATCAAATTAAGGAATTAGATGCGGGGAAAAGAAAAGAGTAAGGTTTGATTAGTCTTTGGGTGGGAAAAACACGGCAGTGGCCTCGTTTTCTTGGCCAAAGAGTCGCCATCGTTTCCATTTCCCACGTGAAGGCTTTGTTTGACTAATGATCAAACCAAAGCAATATTTACCGAAATCAAGGGCTTCGCAAATTTTTATTTCCGTGTCTGTAACATATACACGTGACATTTCGGTAAGCAATGATCAGCTCCATTGCTTGTTTCATATCTTTCTTTTATTTGACTTTTTAACTTCGCAGATGCTTTCTTACTCTGTCCTTTTACTTCAACAAGTATCAAAGTTTTTAGTTAATTTGAGAATCATGAGTATTGAGTTTAATAATATGTATTATGGAGCTTCATTAAAATCAAAGCAATGGTTGTGAAATGTTCAATTTTAAACTATACCAATATAATTTAATTTTGTAACTGATGCAGATAATATTTGTACATAATTTAACATTTATGGACTTTAAGGTCTTTCATAAAATTTAAAATAAAAGAGTAATCTTTAATAAATTATTTAAAGAGGAAAATGAAAATTTCCACTCTTGTGTCCAGCTACTATTAAAATCTGAACCTAACTCTAACCATAAAATCTATAAATAATCAATCCCACTTGTTAATTTTTCACACAAAATCTAAAACATTCATCATCTACTATCTATACCATCTTATATTTTTTTTCTAAATGTGAAAGAACAAAACATTTTCAAATTGTAGGAACATTGGAGTATTCTCTAATGGCTTGATGTCGCAATAATATCGAAATAAATTCACTTGACAACAAAATCATTTGTCACTTACGAGGCATCGGTTTTTATCATGCTAGCTAAATTGAGAATTTTACTTTTGTGCCATCATTCATCTCTACTTTGTTTGAACGATAGAGACCCTAGACCTATATTTTTAATCACTCATGCGGCAAAGCGATAGTACTGTTGGAAGATATAGCGTTATTGACCAACCTTCTAAATAAACGAGCACCTAATAACAAATACAATTTAGCAGATGACCTACTTGCATCATTGGAAAGAGGTATCAATCATGATTCTCATTTCAAAGGGCATCATATTAAGCTAAAATGACTTAAAATTAACTTCAAGTATCTCCCTAAAAAACCCCAAACCCGTACATATTCAATATCATACTAAAGCTTATATTTTTCAATAGATTAGAGGTATATTAATACTAGAAAAATATGACAATTTAGTTCATACCATGTATCTTTAATTGTTAAATATTTTTTGAAGTAATAGGAATAAACAATTTAATATATGGATTTGGCATGCCTATACAGGCTTGTAGAATGGGAAACGTGGAAGTAAATAGTTGCCTTATGATTTTATAATCATGAGGCGGTATCTACTTTCATAGATTACGCTTATATTCTTTGAAGATCTTAGTTTCCCTTTCGCTAGAAGGTAAAACTAGTGGTATATGTTATAAATGTATTACATTCTAGATGTTTTATATTAGTACTAACATTATATATTAAATAGGTGGTTTAGGCATTGTCACTATACAACTTATTAGAAGAATGAAATCATAACAACACAATCATCTATGGATGTTCAATAAAATAATTTGATAATTTTGTGTTAGAATGATATTTATTAACTATAATTAATATCATATCATAATTGATTTTAAATGCATTTATTTCTTTTTATTTTTTTAGCTTGTGTGAATGTTCTATCAAATGACAGAGGTTACTAACATACTAATGGTGAAAGGACATGTGCACGAATGTGTTTTTAACGTGTGGATGTTGCTTATATTCTTATTTTGCATCAAGTGGCACCAATCTAATAGGTTTTATAGGAATTTTCGATGTTTCAAGAAATTTCGATAAATCTAAAGAACATTAATGGTTATCATAGTATGGATTTGTGTTTGGGATTGAAGCATATTGCTAATGTAACAGTCCGATTTAGACCTTAATAGAAACGGTGGTTTCGGGATCACGAATCCGAGTCAGAAAAATATTT
Organism: Gossypium hirsutum; assembly: GCF_007990345.1. NCBI lineage: Eukaryota > Viridiplantae > Streptophyta > Magnoliopsida > Malvales > Malvaceae > Gossypium > Gossypium hirsutum. Next base: position 93,905,088 of record NC_053426.1, on the reverse strand, counting down.
AAAAATTATTTTCTGTATTTATTTTGTGTGAATTTATATTGGTGAAATTTTCGTGATTTAATTTTGTCGTTTAGGTGTCCGATTAAATAAAAGGACTTAATCGCATAAATAGAAAATTTGATAGTTTAAAATATAAAGATCAAAAAGTTAGTGACTTTTTAAATTGAGGCATTTATATTGTAAATAGCCTGTAACTTATTAGGTGGACGGTAATGGGTTATATTATAAGGTTTTGGTATGAATTAATGAAGGTGATATATGTAAACTAACATTATAAACTATTATAATAAAACATATATAATATAAAACATAAAATAAAGTTTACATACTTGTTATAATTGTTCTTCTTTTGCCGAAACTAAACAAAATAAAAAGAAAGAACACAAAGCTAGGGTTCGGCCAATTTGGAGCTTAATTAAGGTATCAGTTTAGATCGGTTTTTGATAATTTCTACGTTTTTGATATCGTTACTTAGAAATCTTCAAGACCCATGCTTTAATTTTTTATTTTGATGAATATTTTGAGTTGTGCCATTGTTGGTAGCTTGTGATTTTTGTTGTTTGATGATAAAAAATGAAAGATATGTTTTAGATTAACATATTTTGTATTGGAGTTTTTGATGATTTTGATTAATTAGGACTTAATTGCAAAAATAATAATTTGAGGGACTAAAATGTGAAATAAATGAAATATATGGGCTTGTATGAAAACTAGGAATATTCGGCCAAACATGGGTACCTTGAAAATTTTGCATATTTTGTGTTTCGTGTAATAGGGACTAAATTGTAAAAATTGTAAATATCAGGAGTAAAATGGTAATTTTCCCATTTATGTGTTTCTGGACTAAATTGAATAAAATATGTTTGAATGAGCTTAATTTGAATATGTTTAGATCAAGAACCAAAGAAATCAGATTTGGTATGGGGGAAAACGAAAGTTGCCGACTAACAGCCCCATCCTGTTTTACGACGTCCGAGGTAAGTTCATAAGCAAATAAACGTGTTTAATTGTGGTTAAATATTAAATATATATGCTGTTATGAAATGACGGAAATTATATATGATATAGCCGAATGTGTAAAGGCTTGGTTACTACGTTTCTGAATTCGTTCCAATCGAGTTGTGACGTCCGAAAGTCCCGTATGAACCTTAGGAATAGCTAGGATACATATATCATGACATAGGATACCGATATATGTGTGTGAGTAAGTCCATGGCATCGATTTGTGATTCTGATATGTGTTTACGAGTAAGACCCTGTCTAGGATAGTGGCATCAATATGTGGCTACATGTAAGACCATGTCTGGGACGTTGGCATTGTATGATCTATGTGATTATCCGAGTGTCCTAACCAATTTTAAATAGTTCATTGGGAAAAGGTAAATTGTGTACAGTTTGTGTAATGCGAGCTAAATGGCCAGGTATGATTTAACTTGATATCTACTCGAGATAAGGTTAGATAGTACTATAGATATGTGTTGTAAATCATGTACAATGCAATTGAGGATTTCATGTGTATTGGGATATGTGTATTCGGCATATGAATGAATAAATTTGTGTAGTATTGAAATGTTACTTAACATGTGTATGCATAATTTGCGTATTGGGCTACCTAGGTATTATTTAAACATGGGATGACATTTGATGATTCTTAAGTTGCATAAAAGAGTAAATGGATGTGTGGTTATTAAGGCTACTAGTGTGGAAGTTTATTTATATCATATTAAATGATTGTATTTGTGTTCGGCTTAGGTGGTTAAAAGAGAACTGAGAAGGACCAAGAGCCTTCGTGAAAATGTCAACAAGATGGTGATTAGAGGAAACATGTGAAGTAGTGATGGAGCCGGTTTTGATGTAATCCCTAATGAAATGACAGTCTACTTCAATGTGTTTTATGCGCTCGTGATGGAAAGGATTGGCAAAGATATGAAGAGCAGCACAATTATTACAATATAAATGAGCCGAAGGAAACTGAATTTGTTAAATCATGAAGGAGGGTATGGAGCCAAATTATTTCACTAGTAGTTGCCATGGAGCGATATTCAGCTTTAGCGGATGAGCGAGAAACTACATTCTGCTTTTTGGTTTTCCATGAAATGGGAGAGGAACTAAAGAGAATGAAATAACCGGTGAGGAAACATCGAGTAAGTGGACATCCACCCCAATCTGAATCACAGTAAGCATGCAGTTGAAGGTCACAATTAGAGGGTAGGAAAATATCTTGCCCAGGAGCAAATTTAAGATATTTTAGAACCCGAAGAGCTGCTAACCAATGGCCATGTCGAGGCTGATGCATGAAGTGAGGGAGGATATGAATTGAATAGAAAATCTCAGGATGAAAACACCATCGTCTAATGCTAGCCAGTGATTTTGCTTCATAGGAATAGATGAGTGTTTAGTACCAAGTAAGCTTGCTTCTTTCAAAATGTCTAACGCATATTTTCTTTGCGATAAAACAATGCCATCAGGGGAATGAGCCACCTCTAAGCCTAGAAAGTACTTCAATGGACCGAAATATTTGACATGAAACCAAGTGTCTAGATAACTCTTGAGTGATTGAGTATGCACACTATTGTTGCTAGCAATAATAACATCATCCACATACACAAGTAGCGAATGAATCACCTTTGTGATACGTGAAAAGGGAAGTATCTGCTTTAGATTGAGTAAACCCAAATTTAAGAATGGCATGAGAGAATTTCATAAACCATTGGCGAGATGCCTATTTCAAACCATGCAAAGATTAGACGACAAACTCGATCGTCATTGGGTGATAAATAACCAGGTGGTGGCATCATGTATACTTCCTCATGGAGATCTCCATGTAAGAAGGCATTATGGACATCAAGTTGGTGTAGTTCCCATGCTCTAGAAGCAGATACAACTAACAAAGTTCGGACTGTGGTGAGTTTTGCGGCTAGAGCGAATGTCTTAGTGTAGTCCAGCCCTTCAATTTGTATGTAACCTTTAGCCACTAACCGAGCTTTGTATCGCTTAATGGTTCGATCTGAATGATATTTGATTTTGTAAACCCATTTACAACCAATAGGTTTCTTCCCAGATGGTAGTGGTTCTAGAGTCAATGTTTGATTTTGATCAAGTACCACCAGTTCCTTTTTCATTGCCTCTTGCCAACGAAAATCTTTAATGGCTTGAAAATAAGTCTTTAACTCATTGTTATTAGTGATGCCCGCTAAAAACTGGTATGTTTAGAAGCAAGTTTAGAATATGAAAGAAATTGAGACAAAGGATAAGACATACCTGAGGATGTGTGATTGGAAAGAAGTGAAATGTGATACATGTTGTCCTGACAATTCAACGTGAAAATCATGAAGGCGATGTAGCAATTTTGTTTGACGTGTAGGACGTATGGATGCAAGTCGAAGAGGTTGAGTATTATCAGGAAGTGCATTAGAATTATGGTCAGTGCTTGGGGGAGGTGGAGATATAGGGTAAACAACAATATTTGGCAAAGATTCAGATTCATCTTCAATAAGAGATAAAGGGATAGGCATATTTGTAGGTTGAGTTAAAGATAGAGCATCACAAAAAGGAAATTTTTTAATAGAAAACTGTATCTCTAGAGATGAAAATGTTGTGTGTGTAAGTCATACATCTTGTACCTTTGTTGACCATGTGGGTATCCAAGAAAAAGACATGTTGTAGCTCCTTCACAAAATTTATCCTTTGAGCGAGGTAAAATCGAAGCATAACAAAGATACCTAAACACACGTAAGTGAGAATAATTTTGTTTGCGACAGAACAAAAGTTCATAGGGGTTGTGTCCAGATAAAAGAGTAGGGATGTAATTAATTAAGTAAACAACAGTTAAAATACATTCACCCCAAAATGTAATGGGTAAATTTGCTTGAAAACGTAAATGTCTAACAACTTCAAGTATATGTCGATGCTTGCGTTCAACAACACCATTTTGTCGGGGTGTGGAAACACAAGAAAATTGAGTTAAAATCCCATGTTGTTGACAATATAATTGAAGGTTATGATTGTTAAAGTCAATCCCATTATCACTACGAATGCATTTTACTGTTTTACCAAATTGTTTAATTACCATTGCCATAAAAGAAACTAACTCGGTATAAACTTTTGGTTTAGATTATAATAAGTAGACCCAAGTAATTTTGCTATAGTCTTCAACAATACTTAAAAAATAATGAGCCCCTGATAAAGACGTAGTTGGATATGGTCCTCAAACATCACAATGAATTAAATAAAAAATTTCATGTGTTTTAATTAAACTAATAGGAAAAGAAGATCGAGCTTGCTTGACTTGATGACAAGAGTCGCAGCATTTATTGAAAAACTTAAAAGAAAATGGACCTAAATATTTAAGAAGAGACATCCTATCAAAAGACAAATGCCCAAGACGTTGATACCGTATGGTGACTGAAGAAGTTTGGGTAGTGGCGGCTGTTGCTGTATGTCAGAATCTTCACAACAATATGGAAAGAAATCTTCTTTACTTGCATTCCACAGAATCAAATACAAGTTTATATAGCATGCAGACGTACAACTATTCAAAAACTAAAGGTATTAACTGTTCCCTAACTAATAACAACTTAGTAACTGAAACTGTTACTCCTAACATTCCCCTTACTAATCAGCTTTTGTCATCAGTAGCCACTTGTTGACTTAAATCATACACACATAACTGTTCTCGAAACTTAGTGAAAACTCCTACTGATAGTGGCTTTGTCAATACATCTGCAATCTGATCTGAAGCAGAAACGTGACCGACTTGAAGAACACCATCTGCCACCTTTTCCCGGACAAAGAATAGGTCCATCTCAACGTGTTTAAACTTTGAGTGAAGGACAGGATTCCCTGCTACAGCAACTGTGGCTGAACTATCACACCAAATCAAAGACTTCTTAGGAATTGACACATTCAACTCAGTCAGCAATGACCGGATCCAAACCAACTCAGCAGTGAGATGAGCAACACTCCTGTATTCTGCTTCTACCGTCGATCTAGAGACTACTTGCTGCTTCCTTGAGCTCCAGGAGATTGGATTTCCCCCAAGAAACACACAGTATCCAGAAGTGGATCTGCGATCATCCACATCAGAACCCCAACTGGCGTCCGAGTATCCTTCAAGAAGGAGGTTTGACGATCGAGTGAACGTCAGTCCATGATTCAATGTCCCTTGTAAATACCTTAAAATTCGTTTGACAGCCTTAAAATGAACATCCAAAGGTCTGTGCATGAATTGACAGACCTTGTTAACAAAAAAAGCAATATCCGGTCTTGTGATAACTATATACTGCAAGGCCCCAACAATGCTCCGATAATGATGATCATCCTCTACTGGGCTGCCAGAAGTAGAGGAGAGATGACACGTAGTGACCATTGGTGTTGGCAGGCTATTCGACCTGTCCATGGATGCCCGTTGGAGAAGATCCAAAATATATTTTTTCTGGGAAAGAAAAAGTTCTTGTGAGGTGTAACGAACTTCAATACCAAGGAAGTATTTCAGCTTGCCTAGGTCCTTTAATGAAAACTTCGCATGTAAGTGATGGACAAATTCTTCTATGGCCTGAGCATCATTCCCAGTGATGATAATATCATCGACGTAGACCAGCACATACACTAACTGGGACTCAGACTGAAGAATGAATAATGAGTTATCTGCTTTAGAAACTACAAACTTCATGGACACCAAGAACTCTCTCAACTTATGAAACCAAGCCCGAGGTGCCTGTTTCAGACCATACAAGGCCTTCCGGAGCTTGCAAACTAACTTCTCACCATTGGTCCCTTGTTGTTCGAATCCTGGAGGCTGCACCATATAAATTTCCTCCTTCAAATCCCCATTTAGGAAGGCATTATTAATGTCAACCTGCCTAAGGGACCAATTGAATGACAGTGCTAGTGCAAGAACAGTTCTGACTGTAGTTGGCTTAACAACAGGGCTGAACGTCTCTTGAAAATCGATGCCCGCTTCCTGTAGGTATCCCTTGACGACAAGCCTACCATTTTATCGAGCAACTGATCCATCAGCATGTCTTTTGATCTTAAAGATCCATTTACAACCAACCGCCCTACGCCCTTCAGGTAGAGGCATGAGATCCCAGGTATGGTTGGCAATTAAGGCATTGTATTCAGCTCGAGCAGCTTCTGTCCAAGCAGGACTTTGAAAAGCTTCGGTTATATTCAAAGGCTCCTTCTCCATCATAACGGATGCTAAGACTTTTGGCTTAAAAATTCCGCTCTTGGACCTAGTCTGCATGGGGTGAATATTATCTATTTCTGGAACTCTTGTACTACACTCAGTCTGATCACATGAGGGAGACATGATCGTTTCAGGAGAACTTTGAACTAAAGAATGAGACGGTGTAGACCTTGGTTGTGCTGCAGAAAAAGGTACCTCAGTAGTGTTGCGGACCGGTGCTACTACACTGCCAGAAGAATTGTGGGAGACTACAACCGGAAGCATGGTCTGTTTTTGACAAGAATCCCTTGAGGAATCTGCAGGAAACTTTGAACAGAAGCCGTCATGAAATGGAAATCTATCTTCATTGAAGCGAACATGTCGAGTAAGGTAAACACGACCATCTTCATCAAGACACCTGAACCCTTTTACATTCGGAACACCCCCAAGGAAAACACAAACTTTAGATCTGAAATTTAGCTTGTGTTGTTGAAAAGGCCACAAATCTGGGTAACACGCACAGCCAAAGACACGAAAATTACCATAGTCAGGCTTGCGATTATAAAGAACTTCATATGGACTTAATTAGTGTAACACAGGAGTAGGGTCCTGTTTGTTAAGAAAACCGCATACGCAAAGGCATAATACCAGTACTTCAACGACACGCCAGACTGAGCTAGGAGTGATAACCCCATATCCACAACCTGTCTATGCTTCCGTTCAGCAACTCCGTTCTGTTCAGAGGTGTAGGGACACGTGATCCTATGTAATACCCCTAGACGAGAGAGTTCCTTAGTTAAAGCACGATACTCGCCTCCCCAATCAGTTTGTAACATCTTAATAGATCTACCAAACTGAACTTTGACCATCTGATAAAAGTTGACAAAACAGTGAAGAACCTCAGATTTGTTTTTGAGGAAATAGATCCATGTGTATTTACTATGCATATCAACAAACGATACATAGTATGAAAAACCATTTGAAGGCATGTGAGCTGGCCCCCAGACATCAGAGACCACAAGTTCAAAAGGAAATTTGTATACAGTATGTGACAGAGAGAATGGAAGTTTGTGAGCCTTGCCCATCTGACAGGCCGTACAAATACGATCCAGATGACTTTGTACAAAAGGAACTTTACAAGATTTCAATACTTAAGCCAAGGTAGTAGAACAGGGATGTCCAAGTCTGTTGTGCCAAAGAGTGGCAGTTGAGAATTGAGCACTGTTGACTGAACACGATCTAGACTTCAAACCCGATCTATCAATACCAGAAGCAGTCTTGGAAAAGTGAAACCTGTAGAGGCCATCATGCATGTGGCCCTCGAGAAGAATCTGCCCTGTCTGAAGATCCTTCACAAAGCACAAAAAAGAATGAAATTCAAAGAAAACTCCATTATCTTTAGCGAACTGCCCTACCGATAATAAATTTTTACACACAGTAGGCACATGTAAAACACGTTGAAGGCGTAGAAGTCTAGACCCAGCCACAATAGAGGAAGAACCTATATTAGCTATAGAGGCAGACTTACCATTGCCCATAATGACTTGTCCTGTACCTGTATAAGGAGAGACAGACACTAGATTAGAATCGTCAGGTGTAACATGATTCGTGGCACCCGAGTCTGGATACCAAGTCTGACCAGAGGTTGTAGATGACGAACAAGAACATGAGCCAGAACAATGAACAGGAGAGCATGCTGTGGCAGAAGCCAACCCTTGAGCTTGATGAAAATTAACCGAAGTGTTTTGACCAAAGAAGTCTTCATCAAACCGATGATAACAGTTTTGCACAATATGACCAACTTTGCCACACAGTTGGCATTGAGGTCTCGACCGAGACCAACCACGGCCACCACCTCTGGTTCTTCCACGCGACCAGCCACGACCTGAAACACGATCCCCTTGCCTGAAGTTTTGAGAACGAGGAGGTTTCGAAGCTGCTGAATCATCTTGATATTTGGTTAGGTTAGCCTGCACAGGAACTTCTGAAAGTAGAGCCAACTGTCTAGTCTCACAATCAATAAGCATGTCAGTCAGTAAATCTAAAGAGATGGAAGTGGCAGACGCAAACACTCGTATGGATTCATATTCAATGGGAAGTCCAGATAGTATAACACTAATTTGTTCCCTTTCTGTGACCAAACTACCAATAGCCGTTAAGCTATCACACAAATTCTTCACATTCGACAAATACTCTTTAACTGTCAAACCAGCTTTCTTGATTGAGTATAATGCATGACCCAAACTCGAGATCTTGATATCCGACGTAGTGCCAAACCGTCGCTCAATAGTATTCCAGAGATCAACACTTGTTTTAGCTTTGGTAAGATGAACCAAAACTTCATCCGTGACAGTTGAAAGAAGCCAGGAAGCCAGAAACTTATCTTTTTTTTATGAACACGGAAGGCCGGATTGGCAACAAGACGTCCATCAGCTTCAGCGATAGTCATAGGAGGAACCGAAACAGTTCCCAAGATAAATCCTTCAAGATCGTAGCCTTCAAGAATCAGCAACACCTGATGTTTCCACAGCGAGAAGTTGTGTTCTGCAAGTTTGACCGTATCATGTTTCTGAAAATAATGAACAGTCGACGACCCATCATTTTCAAGATCAGGCAACTGGGTGGCCGCACCAGTGTTGGAGGAATGACGCGGAGTCTCATTCCCTGCTTCAGTATTCATGGAAAAAGAAGAATGATTCGGAAAAAAATCAGAAAAGAAAAATATTGGCTCTGATACCATGTCAGAATCTTCACAACAATATGGAAAGAAATCTTCTTTACTTGCATTCCACAGAATCAAATACAAGTTTATATAGCATGCAGACGTACAACTATTCAAAAATTGAAGGTATTAACTGTTCCCTAACTAATAACAACTTAGTAACTGAAACTGTTACTCCTAACACTGTATAATTTTTGATTGCCCAAAAATGATAAAGTCCATCTCGCATTTCAAACATTCCAATCAACTTCTTCGTGGGTAAGTCTTGTACAACACAAAAGGAAGGAAAGAAATTAGCAACGCAATTAAGTCTTTGGTTAATTTGCTAATGGAAAGGAGGTTACAAAAAATGAAGGTATATAGAGAACAGCTTTCAAAATAATGTGAGAATTAAAAGAGACAACTCCCTTTGACTTTGCTGGTACACACGTTCCATCTGGTATTTTTATTAGCAGGAAATGAGGAATGACTGTTTGTGAAGAGAGACAATTTTCATGGGCGGTCATATGATCAGAGGTAACTAAATCCAATACTCATTCAGTGTTATCATTAGACAAAAAATTTAACTTAATTGCAAAGTTGGTTGTAGAGGGTGGACTCTTTTCAAGGTTAAGCATGGATATGAGTTGACCGTATTGCTCAGTTGCTAATCCAGCAATTAGGACAGTACTGGTGTTGCCTTCATCTTTCTCCAAATGTTGTGCATTGTTGGCTGCCTTTGGTTTAGATGACTTTTTACCTTTCTCCCATCATTTAGGATAGCCATAGAGCTCAAAAAAAAAGTCTCTTGAGTGAGCCTTGACTTTTTGCAATGTTCACAAAAATAGTTTGGAGAGATCTCGGTTACTTATGGATTTTCGGTTGGTATTAACCTTGAGTTGCTGCTAAAGAAAGTTGTTACTTCAATGGATGGTAGTCTGGAATCCACTAGTAATTGTTGACGTTCTTTCTAAGCCACCTGTGTTTAAACACGAGACAATGAAGGCAATGGATCCATGTTCAAGATCTGTAAATGGACCGTTTTGTATTTTTCATTCAATCCCATGAGAAACTAATGCACTTTTCTCTTTCTCCATAGCTAGTGCCTTTGCTGAACCGCATGTACAAGGTGGAATTTGTGAATAAGTATTAAGCTCATCCCAAATCCCTTTTAATTTGGTATAATAGGCAAAGACAATCATCCATTGCTGTAAGGTATTTCATCATTTTAGTTTTCAACTGATGAATACAAGGAGCATTACATTGAGAAAACCTCTCTTCTAAATCTGGCCATAATTCTTGTGCTGTTACAAAGAATGCTACACTATCATGTAGTATAGGATGGAGAGAATTAAATATCCAAGAAAGCACCATTGAATTGCATTTAATCCATGTAGATTCCTCTTGTGCTCCACATGATGGACTTGTAATGGATCCATCAACAATGCCATATTTACTTTTGGCTTGCAAAGCATTTATCATGGCACGACGCCGTGTGGGATAATTTTCTTTTTTTAGGAGATAAGTTACTAAAGAGGTCCCTAGGTTGTCAGAAGCATGAAGGATATAGGGTGAAAATATTTCAAGGTTTGTTTGAGGGGTTTTTGAAGAAGAGTCTTCTGTCATGGTTAAAAGAAAGAGCTGGAATTCTAACCACATTCTGATACCATGCTAAAATATGAAGAAAAGGCTGTTGTATTTCTTATTTTTCATTACAGAACAATGGGATGATTATATACAAGTAGCGCTCCAATTAGCTTATAAATCAAGAAAATAATATACATAAATAAGGAAAAGATATACATAAAATATTCCTGAGATTATGCATGGGTCAATAGCAAAAGTATATGGTAACTGAATATTCATGTTTAGTGGTCTCTATTAATAATAATTAAGCTATTAAACATGTTGAGCACATCACACATTAATCATCTTCAGTATAAACCATAATTTGCATTGATTAAAGATGGTAACTATGCAACATCCATAATTTATGTGGAATGGTTTAAGGCGAATGGTAAACTGCATATGTACCCGTTGGGACATGCTCCTATACATCGAATTTAATATCCAATTTTGCAATATAGGAGGAAAAACATAGAACTATGAGACGAACCTGTTGAAGTAGGCCAAGCTAAAGGAGGGAGAAACCTATTACCTTGTGGTAAGACCAATGCGTAAGCAAAGCTGTTGATGTTAGGATTTGTGCCTTGAGTGTTGTTAATTTTATCATTATCTACTTGTAATTTTTGAATTGAATAAATAAATATATATATTTCTACATGACCATTTAATTTTCTTTGTATAATTTTTCTTAAATGATTTTTTTATCTAAAACAAATTATATAGATAAATATAGACTTATTAATTACCTAAGATTTAACCAATATTAAGTTGTATTACATAATTGGATTGTAATGCAGAAAGTCAATTTATATTAGCAGGTAATCTAAATTGTCCATAATTCACAAGGTCATATTGAGAAAATGTCTCACGTTAAAACTACTATATCGTCTATAAGTTTAAGTGGGGAGATTAGTTGGTTTTGGTTATCAAAGTAGGATTGACTCTAAAAAATAAAAACATAGATGTAATTGTTTGGACTAACAATACATTGAACAAAATCCAAATTGAATTTATCCTAAACCTATTTATTTGTTCACTTGAGACATTCATAGTATGACTTACATAAATCTTGATTAAGTGAATGATCGTGTGTGTATGACTCACGTACTTTGAAATATTGAAAACTTGTTCTCTCAAGGTATTACACTGAAAGCTTATATGTTAGGTACATGACTTATGCATATAACATAGTTTTACTCACAATAATGGAACTATAGCTCGATAAAAGAAAAAAAAGAGGTAAATGGTATCCTCTAATTGGCATTGTATTAATTATGAAAATGAAACATGGACACAGATCATTTGTTTGGAAAAAATGATTTAATCATTATGAGTATATGCAATGATCATTTTCATTGTGGAAGATACAATTGTGACCATAAGATAAAAATGGATTGGATTAGATGAGCAAATTTAACCTAATGAAGGTAACACACGTATGACAAAGTCATTGGACCAAAGTTTAATTTAAGTAGCTTTCATAGTGGTGTATAATTGAGGAGTTTAGTCATGATACTTTTAGTAGATTAATGTCATGACTAAATAACTTTGTAATTAATAAATAAAGAGTTGGAACTTAATTACAAATTATTTTTGCCCAAATTGTATAGGTCCACTCGATCCCTTGCTATCTCACTATAGCATTGAATAGATTGATAATAACAACTTTGAATGAATGGACAACAACGGACGAATGAGAAATAAATTACATAAATTACTATTCACTATAAATGCATTTTCTTGAGAAGACAAGAAATGACTTAAGACTAATTTAATTTCTTTGTATTATTATTTAATTGAATGAATAAATTAAATAATTGACTCCAAATTCAAAATTAATTTAATTCTATTCGAATAATTAAATAAGTTTCCACATAAATTATAATATGATAAAATTGTCATAATTTTAACGGAATTAAAATTAAATTATATTTATTTAATTAAAATTAAATTTTAATAATTAATTTCAAAGAATATTTAATAATTTAGTTAATCAAATATTTGAGGTTGATTTTTTATTTAAATTCAGAGAAGTCGAAAAATTAGATTACCCAACTAACCCAAATGGATTAGGATGCCGTGGCAATGGGGGTGTTTTCCACATGTATGTCGTCGACTATGTTCTTTTGGGAAGTCATATCCAAATTTAAACTCCTGTTTTAATTAATTAAAAACTTTGAATGAGAATTAAACTTATATATTTCCCTTTATAAATTCCCTATACTTTGCCAAAAATTAAAGATTATCAAAAACTAAGGGAATCTTTATAGAAATTTAGTGAAAGTTCATACTCAAATAAATTCTATTTTTCATAAGTTAGAGACTTTAGATTAACAACAATTATAATTGCGATCAGCTATCAATTATAATTTAAATTTTAAAGTTGAAATTTCAATTTTAACAATATCAAAAAGTTTGTGCAAGGCTCTCTTAAAAGAGTCTCGATTTTTTGTCTTGTGTTAAGTTCTTTAATGTAAAATACTCTAAGCATTTGAAAAAGATTAATTGGTTAAAAACTTGAAAACATTAAACTTTGGTTCGAATTAATTGAAAATTTTAGAAACCTTTCTATGGAGGTATTGTGACAAGGACAAATTCCCTAAGCCTCAATACACATGTACTTATTTAATTAGATTCATTACTTTTAGTATCACGATAAATGTTAAGAAATTCTGCCATGCCAACTATGACCTATTTTCTAAATAGTTTTCCAATAGTTAAACTTGAGCAACAAGGTTGTGGTCAAGGTGGAGGTTAAGCTTAATGTAAAGGTAGAGGTCAAGATAGAGGCGTTGGTGTTAAAAGATTTTTTTGGCTCTTGTACTTGTCAAGCCTGACAAAGGCTTTGACTTCGTAAACATAGATGTCAATCTTAAATTTGCACAAATAATGGATGAAGATTTGATGCACCCACTAGACAACGAATGATTTTTTTTTTTACTACTTTGTTCTAATACTTTAATTAGATAATGAGAAAACTAGGGAAAATGCGATTTTTTTTTTGCAAAGTACGTCTACTGACACGTCGAAAAATACATTTTCTTTTTACATACTAGCTCTTTTTTGTAAAATGGTTAAATGTTAATGGTTTTGTTTTTTAGTCCTGAGTTTGATTCCACTCTTACTTAAATTTATATTTTTTATTTTTTATTATTTTAAATTTTTTAAAATTTTTAATTAATAAATATATTATTTATATAAATAAAATAATAAATATGTAATTATATAATAAAATATATTTTATATACAGCATTATGTTAAAAATATTTTAATTAATAATTCATTTATTTATATAAATAAATTAATAAATATGTAACTATATAATGGAATTATATATTTTTAATATTCATCATTATCATTATGTTAAATATATTTTATTTTTAACTAATTTGTTTGATACATTTTGGGTATGATGATTTTTAATATTATAAAATTAAATAATTATTTCAAATATAATTATTATTTTTATATGTAAAATATTTCAAATATCATTGTTTTGTCATCTACATAGTGGGTATGGTAAATTCTAATATTATAATATCAAAATTAATTTTTATTTTATATATAAATAAAAGAGTTATTAATTAAAAAGATGAATTAAAAAAAACTTGAAAATAATATATTTATTAATTAAATTTTTTAAAAAAAGTTTAAAACAACATGAAATAAAAAAATACAAATGTGAGTAGGAAAAGAATCAAACCCGAGACTTAATGACAAAACCACTAACATTTAACCATCTATCAAAAAACTAATATATCAAAAGAAAACGTGTTTTGTAAAAAATGTTTTCCGACATGTCAGTTGAAAACGTTTCCTTCTCTTTTCAAAATAGACCCATGTCTCTAAATTTGGAAAAAAATGATTTATTTTACTAAATATTTTTGAAACCGGCGTTTTTTTTTCTAATTTACCCATTAAATAATACGTGTGTAATGTTTAGTATTTGTTAATAGTTTTGTTATTTCTTTACTCTTTTTAGAGATTAAGGTATATGTAAAGAATTTTAAAATGTGTATGTTAAGTGAAAATCCTAACATTTTTTTTTGTTAAAAAATATAAATAATTGGAATAATTCAATTCGCCATTTTAATATAGTTTTGTTCGTTTTGATTCATTTGGATTAATGTTTAGAATTTTGGTACATCAAAGATTGGAAAATGATGAGTAATAAAATTTTGTTGATATCACATTTATATAAGATATTTAATTAAAGAAAAAATTGATTAAAATAAGATCATTTATATCACATTACACACCAATTAATTTAATTAGTTAATAACATGACATAATATTTATTTCCTTTGTAACCTCCCCAACTCAGTTTAGATGTTAAATTCAAACTCAGGAGATTACATCGACCATTGAAATGGTTTTAGTTGTGATCAGAGTTTAAAAACAGTCAACTTATTTATTTTAGAACAAAACTTAGCTTATTTTTAGAAAAAACACATGAGTTATAAAAAAACATTTTAATTTAACTTTTCTAAGTAACGGTGATTATTTTTGAAAACTTGGTTAATTTATTTATTCTTCCAAAATTTACTTATAAAGTAGTAGTGGAAAAGTGATTTTTAGCTTAGTTTTAATAAAACTTGTATTTAATGCATATTTGATTATAATCCTTATTTCCTTATTAAAAAACAATTTAAAAATCACGCAAGCTAATTAAAAACCAAAACCTAAATATGAGTCTCATGCCACAAAATAAATAAACAGCACAGTTCCGAAATAAAAAATAATAATAAGCCTAATAATACTTTCATATAAATAAAATAATTTCGAGCCATTCGTATGCCATGTAACACCTCAAACCTGGTCTATACGTTATGGCCGAATCCAGTGATGCCACAGAGAGGGGTTTTGAAAACTAAGTTGTTTCAATAAATCATTCAAGTTTTATAATTCATATTCCTTTATGATTTTTACTAAAACCGTCATTTAATCAGTTCGTTTGCTAAAACATAATTTACAGCGGAAGTCTTAAAATCATTATATTTTAGAAATCCAATTCTTGTTTTTAAAAAGCCTTAATTTTCGTTTAACTGTGATTTCAGTCAAGCATCGCAATGAAAGAGTTAAAAACGCATCCAAAAACCAAAATAAAAACCAACAGTCCGGAGAGTCCTAAAATTACAAACTCTCGAACAAAACTAGAAATATAAATAAAAACCATAATTTCCTAAGTAAAACAGTTCTCAATCAAGTGGTCACCACTGAGCCTCTGTTGCACCGACCCATCTAAGTCTGTGGATTACCTGAACAGAATAGACAAACAAATGTGAGTTTTCGTAAACTCAGTGCGTAACCCAATAGAAATAGACATGCAATACATACAGTAAGCTCATATACAGTTAAATACAGATTTGGACTTAAGTCCTTTTCAGATACAGATAACAGAAATAAATATGCACAACAGGTATACAGAATCCTACCCCCATCCTCTACACACCAACTCCGACCATCCTATCACACCATATGGAGTTAAAAACACCCACACATCCCTACACACCATAATGTGCCATTGTGACACAAATCAGATAATATGCAGCCAAGCTGCCAGAATATAGGCGATGATCGCCATACGAAACACTTCCTCCACATATACAAATCCCACCCCAATCCGATATATATACTTATACGTATTTAGAATTATCATGCTTAACATGTGCTATACAAATATCAGATATATATATATATAGCAAAATAATCAGACATGCATAACAGTGTCCTACTCAGAGCATACTATCAAATTAACAGATCATATGTTCTAGGGATTGGTTAGCCCTTACCGACCCTATGGTAGGCCCACAGTTGATCAGAATGATCTGTACGATCATAAGGAAAATTTTAGAAATATGGGCCTACATGCTCGTATGGGCCTGCACGCCCAGATTGGCCTCGCTCGCGTGGCCTACACGGCCTGGCCTAAAATCCACACACCTGTGTGGCATGTCCGTGTAGGCCTACATGCTCGTGTGGCCTACACGCCTAA
The DNA here is from genome assembly GCF_007990345.1 of Gossypium hirsutum. NCBI lineage: Eukaryota > Viridiplantae > Streptophyta > Magnoliopsida > Malvales > Malvaceae > Gossypium > Gossypium hirsutum. The sequence goes on along the minus strand of NC_053426.1, from coordinate 93,888,597 downwards.
CTTGGCCTATCCCGTGTGGCCCATACGGCCACACCTACATCGTCACACAATCGTGTCTTACGCACGACAATGCCCTCGTTAAACACACAGCATGTCTTGCACACAGCCACCTACACGGCCGGCCACAAGCCCTGTGGCGTCGACAGTAAGCAGTTTCAGCTTTCGCCGGAACTTTATTTTTCACGTTTTGGAAACACACCTGTTACAGTTTTGATGCGAAACTAGCCCCAAACCCACTAGCACCTAAAAATAGAATACCGAACACCTTTAAACAATGAATTGTAACACAACAACGTTAAATTGAACAATGTACACACACACACCTACCATTAACTAAAATGACCGCACGCACAATTTAATCTGTTAAAGCGAAAACCACAGTAAAACCGCCTTTTCCAACGCAACCTTCCAAAAATTAGAACCCCCAATAAGAACTCATACGCCAACTGGTAAAGAAATCCAACTGAGACCACTTAGAAAACTTACCAATCCCACAAGAACACCGAAAATTTGAAATATCGCAATTGAATAATTAGATTGACAGGACATAAAGATTAATGGAGAAGAATTATCAAATGACAGAAAAATGCAGAGGAAAAGGAACACCAACGTTGGATTCTTTTGAGAGAGAAAACCAAATTTTTGGAAAAGCAAAAAATAAAAAAAAAATTCTGATAACTCCTCTTATCCCAACTTCCCACTATCTTATCAATTACAACTACCCACTCACATAGACCCCCAATCCCATCCAAACTCTCTCAATCAACTGAGCAAAAATTAATACCCACGCCAACATAGAGATTCAAACACAAGACCTCCCACACACCAACTCCTTACCACTCGAACCAGCAAGCTCATTCTGATATGAATTAACAGACAATTCAATATAAGCCCATTCAACAAGGGTAAGACTATGATCTAAAATAACAAGGTTTGCAATTATGGGACTTGAACCCAAGACCTCACACACACACCCAAATCACTTATCCACTGAAACAGATACACATTTATGTCAAATATTTACAGAAACAGAAATAAATTATTCAGGACGTTACATGCCATGTCTGCATCCTAACCTAGTGGCTTATTTGTAAAGATGGAAATTAAAAAGGAAGTGAGTTATTATCACAAGAAAAACCGGAACAAAACAATAAACAAATAAAACACATAGATTAGTAATTCTAAGATTAAACACAATTATAAAGCACATCAGATTAATGATTTTTCACATAAAACACTTCACTTCACTATCCCAGTATTCACAATTTTATATGACGTACTTGTAAATGCAATGCAGTTTCAAATTAACAAAAAAGTTCTACCCAACTCTGCTACACACCTCACTTATGAGTTCGCCAAAACTCATCTACCATATCACTTCGGATTGTGGGTGAGTCACCACTTATTTGCAGTTAAACCGCCACTTTGTAAAGAAAAACATAGGTAAACCACTAGTATTTTAGATAAAAACATTTGCAGTTACTGTCACTTTTTAAGAGTGCACAACATATTCATAAATTAAACAGACTGCCACTGGGTGTTATGGACGAGCCACTACTTGTTTGCAGATTTAATAAACTGTCACTCTTTCTCTATACAATGTCCTGCCCCATGCAATGCACTATGTCATGCTTCATATTATGAAATATCAACACTAGTAGTAGTCATGTATCGTATACTCAATTCATCACTAACACTTAACATGCTTATCATGTTCTTCGTAGGGCAGTAACAATATTATCTGTAACACCTATACCCGTAACCCACGCCAAAGCAAAATACGAGGCATTACTTTACTCGATCTCATGCACCTAAACGTTCACAAGTCATCTAGACTTGGTCCAAATTAATTTTTTTTTCAATTTCTACTTTAAACTTCTTGTTATGGGCCTATGAGCCTCTAATAAACCATTGGAAACTATTCGGAATCAACCCGGGCCCTTAAACCATCTATAGAAAATTTATCTTTAAGACATGGCACACGTCCGTGTAGAAAGGCAACACGCCCGTATGGAATTTATTTTAAATGCACACCTATAGAGGTTTTCACATGGTCTGTGTCCATCACACGGCCATGACACGCCTGTGTCCTAGCTCGTATGCAAAAACATGGACATTTTGTTTTTGACGTTAACATCCCCAAAATGACACACGGCCAAGGCACACGCTCGTGTGCTAGGCCATGTCCCTCACATGGTTGAGACACACGGTCGTGTCTCTGCCCATGTGTTTACTATCATGCATACTGACTTGAAATTTTTACGTGCAGGGGACACACAGCCGGACCACACACCCATGGGGCAGACCTTGTGTTATACACGGTCTAGACACACGCCCGTATGTCTACCCGTGTGGACAATATAAGGCTATTTACCAAGCCTATTTGCCACCCTTACTTGCATAACCTGTATAGTAACAACCACAATCAAGATAAGACTATCCTAAGCAACCAAATTAGCCATAATAAGCAAGATTCCATTTGTGCATTTTACTCATCTATGAAAATAACATCTTTGCATATAAATCAAAATGAATATTAGCCATCATTCAAGGCTTAATACATAATGAAGGGTTCCCAACCTAAGCTAACACATTTGGCCAGTTTTTAATGACGCAAGAATAGCAAAGTCTAAGCCCTATACATAACATATTCAAGAATATAAATCAAACTATACCGAAAGCTTTGATTGATAGTGTGATCGATATCTCTGACTTCCGTTGATCCTTGAGCTAGATAGGCAGTACTATAAGAAAATGGAAAAGGAAAGGAAGTAAGCATAAGGCTTAGTAAGTTGCACATAAATAAATATACGACATATCTTTACCATTCATCAACAAGTATCATAATACACAAGTGGCATAAGCAAAACTTACTCATCAATATTCATTACACCTCATGTAGCATATAATGAGCTTACATTTCATACATACTATATAGGTACCTGTACCACTTACATCACGATCATACTTTCTTAGTTAACTTTAAATCATTCTTTTTAAGTCATTCTTTCACCATTGAACCATATGGAACATTATCGGATACTCATTTAGCCTCAAATATGGGGTCAGACATCGACGCTATGTCCCAGACATGGTCTTACACAAACTCTAGTATATTTGTGCCGATTCCATGTCCCAGACATGGTCTTACATTGACACATCTCGTAGTTGATGCATGTCCCAGACATGTTTTACACTAGTTTACCTCTCAAGGCCGATGCATGTCCCAAACATGTCTTACACTAGCACTCGTCTCAATGCTGATGCCATGTCCTAGAGATGGTCTTAACCAGCTTTCATAATGTGGCCGATGCATGTCCCAAACATGTCTTACACTAGCTCACACAAGTGACCCAAATGTCATGGCATGAATATTCTATTTATTTCCTAAGGTTCGTTCAGGAATTATATTATCTCTATTCTCATGATATTATCTTATTTCCATAAATCAAGCAATTCATGCTATAATAATTCAAATACAATTCAAAACATACATAAGCAATGTAGTTGTATTATTTACATACAACTTACCTCGGATTACAAAATGTGACGACTAGTTGATTTGCTTGGCTTTCCCCCGGTCTAGGTTCGGATTCGGTATTTCTTGATCTATAATAACGAAATGCACTTATTTAGTCACTCTATCAATCTAGGCACTCTACAATTCATAATTGGGCAAGATGACCAATTTGCATCTAGACTTTTGCAAAATGACCATTTTACCCTTAAGTCCAAAAATCAATTTTTATCTAATTTATTCACATTTTAAGCCTAGCCGAACCCTTTTTACTCTTATAGAAACTCCAAATTCTCACTATTTCGTATATTTAACATTTATTTTACAACTTGTGTAAAATGATCCTTTTAGGTGTTTCCATGCTAACACATTTCACAAAAGTTGGTTATAAGACACCCAAGACTCATTTTCTTCCACAAAAACTCAGAAAACATTAAAAATCGTTTGATGGAAAAACCTTAAACTCTTATTCATTTTACAAAATAGTGCCTTCATTTGAAAGCTTATGCTCCAAAGGTCTCAAAAGTACAAAAATATTTAAGAAAAGCCATAAAAATCACTTACTTGCAAGAGGAATGAGTTGCTAAAATTTTTGAAGCTCAAACCCCTAACAATGGTTGAAAAATTGGTGGTAAAGAAGAAAGAATGAAAGAAAAAGATGATAGCTATGCTTAGGGCATTATTATATCATACATTATGTCATTAACTTACCTAATGTTGACTTTTCAACATTTTTACCCCCCATGGCTGGCCAAGCTTTCACAATAGGGTCTAATTGCCCTTTAAATACCTAAAATTTTTATTCTCTATCTATTTGACACTTTTAGCTATCAATTTAGGACTTTTGCATTTTATGCAATTTAGTCCTTTCTCGCAATTGGACTCGCAAACGTCAAAATTAACCCACCAATTTTTTATACACTTATATAAACATGCAATAACTCCAAAATAGTAATAATAAAATAATTTATTCAACTCTGGATTTGTGGTCCCGAGACCACTATTCTGACTAGGCCCTAAATCGGGCTGTTACATTATCACTCTCAATTTAGCAATTTCACTTTATCAGTAAACTCATAACGTTCACATATCATACGATATAATAAGATCACTTAAGGCGTTAGACACAAATTTTAGAATTCACACACTATCAGGAACCTAATTGAACAAATAAAAACTCTAAAAACAATTCATAGAATGTATAGGAACTAAACTTAACATATCATACTTTTACATAATATTAGTAATTTAAATCAATAAATCATGGATTCTATCCCAAATAATTCTGTTATGGACTTAATTAAACAAAATTAAACACTAAAATTAGTTTAGGAATTAATCAGGGACTAAACTGAACAAAACATAAAATTTTGGGTCAAATCCATAATTTTGAGTTTTAGGGGACATACGGGCATGTGAGAAGGTTGTGTGGCTAGGCCATGTAACAGATTGTGGCCGTGTAACAAACTTTGGCCATGTGGATCACGCAAAATTAAGCTTCAGGGGGTGACACGGCTGTGTGGGGTGTAACACCCCTAACCCGTATTCGTCACCGGAATAGGGTTACGGAGCATTACCGGGATAAACAGTTCAAATATAAACATTTCATATTATTTAACATTCATGTCAGATATTATTCATAAAGTCCCTTATATGAGCTCTCGAGACCCATAATGCACATTAGAAACAAGTCGGGACTAAATCAAGTACTTAGAAAACTTTTCGCAAAAGTTTCACAATTCTTCCTAGGGCAAGGTACACACGCTTGTGTGGTCAGGCCATGTGGTTCACACGGCCAATAGATATGCCCATGTCTCAAGCCGTGTAGGCATTCCAAATGGGGTACACAGCCGTGTCCCAACCTGTGTCTGTACCCTTGTAACTCTCTGGCTTAGGTTACACGGTCAAGTCACATGCCCATGTGCTAGGCCGTGTGTAGGTACAGAGGTCACACGGCTAAGCCACATGCCCGTGTGATCAACTCTAAGTATTCTGTTTTGAATTTTTAAAGATGCAAGGGGATACACGACCAAAATACACGCCCATGTGCTAGGCCGTATGTCACACACAGATGAGACACACGCCGGTGTCTCTGCCCCTGTAGACAAAATAAGGCCATTTCCAAGCTATATTTCTCACCCAAACTTGCTTTTGCACCTACATTATCACTTTAACACATTCACAAGCCAATCTAAGACATTCAAATCCAACCAACAATTAAGTCTTATACATAATATATCACTTCATAAAATCCATATATCTAAACTTACCTATTTGTTTAAAATTGCATATAAACAATACTTATAAGATTACTAACAAACCAACCATATCAATTTCACACCAAACATGATATGGCCTTATATATTTACACATCAAAACATATTCATCACAAGCCATTCCAATGGCTAAATTCAACCAAACACATACATGCGATTCTTGACCACTTTTAGCTTATACATGCCATTATAACCTAAGATTTAATTTACTTTTTATATCAAAACAAGCTGACGGATAGTGTGAAGTATTTCTGCCAATTTTCCAACCCAACGAGCTTCTGAAATACTATAAAACAGAGTAAGCATTTAATGCTTTGTAAGTTCGCATAACAGAAAATTAACTTACCATTCATTTACATTTAAGGTAAGCATACAAAAATACATCCAAGAAATTTGGCTAATAGCCTAAACACACAACTTTATCAAACATGTTAGTCAAGTATTTCATGTGAATATCAAGAATCAGGGATGAGCTCATCAAATATCAAATTTCCATGTATTTTCAGGTGTATATAGGTAATATATCATTCAAAATTAATTTTAACTTATATTAGAACTTTGTTCGTTGAACCATTTGAAATATCGATGGATACACGGGTAGTACGAATCTATAATCCATCAATTCATATTCGAGAGTGCTCATTAAAGCACATAATCAGGAAGCCCTCTCTCTAGCCATATAACAAGAAGCTCATGTGAGCCATGTAATGGGAAGCTTATCCGGGTTGTATAACATAAAGCTCATAAGAGCCATAGTACGGAAGCTCATGCGAGCCAATAACGGGTAGCTCTGAAGAGCCATTAACAGGAATCTTATCCGGATCACCATGTATCTGGAAGTTTAAGCGAGTCATATCGGGAAGCTCACAAAGAGCCTTTAATCGGGAAGCTCACGAAGAGCCATATAACGAGATGCTCATAAGAGTTGCGGTGTGCTCACAACATATCTAGGATCACGACCGATTGGGATGCTCTGAAGAGCTATTAACAGGAAGCTTGCAAGAACCATATAATAAGAAGCTCGAGAAGGCTAATAACAGGACGCTCTTTCGAGATGTGGTGTGTCCGCAATATATGCAAAACCACAACCAATTCGGGAAATCCTGTATCCATCGAATTTTATTTTTGTAATCAAAACTTGATGTTTGTCAGGCATTGTCGGATATAATATTAATTTCATATTCATAGCAAAAATAAAATCATATACACAATATTCAATTCAAGTATATAAGTATACACAATTTAGTTACACGAACTTACATCGACAATGTTCGTGTATATAAAATCTACTAATCCGTTACTTTGTCTTTTCCTCGATCCAATTCCGTATTTGATCTATCCGGATCTATACAAGTAAATTTAATTCAATTTAATACAATTCATATTCAATTCACATCTTAAGCAAAATTACCATTTTGTCCCTATACTTTCATTTATTAACGATTTCATCCCTAGGATTGGAAAATGAAATTCATGCAATTTAATCCTTATTCCACGCCTCGCTAATTTTTACTTGTAACATTTTCATCCCATGTAATTCATAAAATTTAGAATTTTTCCATGAATTTTACATCTTTTCAATTTAGTCCCTAAACCATAATTTTATCAAAATTCACTTTATAAAAGTTGTTTATCTATCATCAACCTTTCATTTTCTACCATAAATTTCATAATTCATACATAATCATCAATGTAAAAATCCTATTACTTTTGATAACTTTGCAAATTAATCCCCAAGATAGCTAAATTAAGCTATTACGATCTAGGAAACATAAAAATAACTAAAAACGGGACTTGAATACTCACCTAATTAAGCCAAAATAACTTGCTATCTTTAAGCTCTTTTAAACTATGGTTTCCATGTTTTTATTTGGGAAAGATGATATAAAAATGATGATATTTTCACTATTTAATAATTTATCATCTTTTATTATTTTACTTTCCAATTTCATCTTTTTCTTTATTTAATTTTCCATGGATGAATCATCAAAATTATCTACTAACTCTTCTTAATGGTTTATTTTCCATATAAGGACCTCAAATTTTGAATTTCATAGCTATTTGATCCTTTTAGCTACTAGAATTCAACTTTTTCATTTTATGCAATTTGGTCCTTTTCTCAATTAAACATGAAATTGGTAAAATTTGCTTAATGAAATTTCTATACGATATTCCTAATGCAGATCATGAAATAATATTAAAATAATTTTTCTTACGGACTCAGATTTGTGGTCCTAAAACCACTGTTTTGATTTCACTGAAAACGGGCAATTACCTGGGGGTCCTAGGTCGTGTAAGAATTGAACATGCTGGAGCTTTAGAGGGGACATGGCTTTGAGAGAAGTCGTGTGGATGGGTGGTCTACACGTCTATGTGGCTGGCCATGTGGCTTTAATCTAGGCTTATTTTGCCTGATTTTCTTGTAAAAGAACTCACACCTATCACTAGGGTCTTGAACGGTGATTCTCCCGTCCAAATCTTATCCAAGATACCTACAACAAGTCTTTTAACTGACAATTATGCAAGAATTAACAACGATTTTCAATATTTACCAAGGTTAATGAAAGATTTTATAAAATAATAGAAAATGATTGTTTTAACGATTGCAAGATTTATCAATAAGCAAAAATTTTGTTGAATTTCAAGATCAAGTATCGAAATTGAAACGTACTTACCGATTCTTGGCTAGGATTAGAGACGAGATTGTCGGCATTTCGCAAAATCGATAAAAAGAACGGAGATCGATTTTGGGTTCGAGATCAAAATAAAATTTTAGTAGTGAAAGAAAAAATATTTGCAGAGAGGATGAAAAAGAAAAATGGGAAGAAATAGGGAAAGAAAAAGAAAGAAAAATTTTAGTTCATTTAGAAAAGAAAAACTAAAGTTTTATTTTGATTAGAATGAAATTAAATACCTAGGTTTTCAAAATTTGAGGGGATGTTTGGAAATTAACCCTTATTATTGAAATTAGAAAAGGGAAAGGAAATGGAAAAGTGTTTGGCATGACTTGAACCTTGGAAGCATAGGAAATGATGCAAATGCTTAACCATTTAGGCTATTACCCACCATTAGCATGTTTCTACCACATTTTTATATGTATTCTAGTTGGATTTTGTTCCTCTGTTGCTAAAAAAATGAAGAAAATGGGAAGAGTGTGACTTAAACCTAAGGCTTCTTAATGATTGCTTTAGCTACATAGCCATCAAAACTAAGCCATTTCTTGGTGGTTTATTTATTCTAACCCTATATATTTTGGGGTGTTACATATTTAATTCCACAAAGATGATTCACCTCATCGATTGATCCAAATGACTAATATGACAGTCCATATATTTCAAGAGTCAACCATGTCACAATTGTTACAAACCGTCGAGCGTAGGTGTTCGAAAATTCTTAACTCATTTCCTTGACGAGTTGGTGACTTGTCCCAACCAAAATTTTTACTTCAATATTTTATTTGTATAATTCTTAAATATTTTTTAGTTGCATATAATATTAAAAAAAAACTTTTATCTTTTTAATTGGAATCATAATAAACCTTTACAACACTTTTGCTTGGCATGAATAACCAATTTATTTTGGTCTGATTCGATGATAAACAATGATTCAATAGTTTGATTCATCGAATCCTTCATTCAACAAAATCATCATTCATCTCCTATTCCACCTTCTCCCCTAATGGTCATTCTTCACTAGACCGAAAGAATAGGACATTACAAACTCCACTGAATAAAGAAAAAAACATAACTTCCCATTATTGCCCTTTACCACTCTCCCTCACAAAACACATCAGGCCACCATACCTTAAGCCCTGTCTTATCGTTCTTGTTCGGTTATTCTCATCCCGCAACAATCATCGACATATATCTCGACATTGTAAAAAGCTTCTAAAAAGCTTCTCTAAATTTGATACGAGTAAAGTTATTATTTCCATCAATCTCACTTTCATTGTGAGAATTTCATCTCTTTGCTTTTCTGCTTGTATTTCGTTAGGAGGGAGTTGTGAAAAAAATGATTTTTCGAAAAAATTTTGACCGATTGGTTGATTTGATTGTTTTAGGGCAATTTAGAGTTAGAAATCTAAGCTTGTTTTTTTAAATTGCATTTCTATTTTTTTGCTTCTCTGTTTGTTTTTTGATTGGTTTTTATAGCCATTTTTGTTTATTGCAAGGGATTTCAGGTTGCTCATCTCAATAACATGGGATTTCAATTTCAGGTTGGTATTTTTTGGGTTTTGGCTCAGATTGATCCTCGAGTAAGAATTTGTGCCTTTGTTTTACAGTTTGACTCATTATTTCTCTTGTCCTAAAGATTCTTCTCATTTGAGTTGCCATTATTGTTTTTAAACAGCTTTTCATTTGGAATTATGGGTCAATCATAGGCTGGTTGACTGAATTAGTTTCTTAATTGGGTTTTGTTTTGTATTGTAAGAAATTGATGCTTTTGGTATGTAAATTGTTGGATACATATGTAAGGGGAAGTTAGGGAACTAGAATATATAATGATGATGGTTCACACACATGCATGTATAGAAACATAAGGAGTTAGGGTTCCTCTGTTGATTGTCCTCCAAAATTTGTTGAAACTTGGTAATCTGCTCATTAAGCATTTCAAGGACTATAAGGGACTAAATCTTAATTATTTCAACACCAAGCTTAAGTTGGTACCAAGTTATTCTAATTGTTTGGCTAATATATACTGTATTGCTTGCTTATTAATTGAATGGATCTATCACTTAGGAAATGTTTCTGTGTAGAGTTTGCTTTGAGGAACAAATCAGGGTAGTTCTGCTTCCTTGTAGACATCATGTTCTTTGCAAGTATTTGCATCTACCCATGTAATACTGACAATGTTATTTTCTATTTTGGTTGTTTTCTCAGTATTGGAAGATTGGTTAATGCAAGTATGTCTGTGAAAGCTTTGGCTTAGGCATCATATATACTCAGAAATATATTATTATGGTATTTACATGACTTGTAGTGGCATAACATATTTTTGGCATATGGTGTGTAATATTTTCATTTCTTATCAAAGGATGTGGAACTTGTTTTCTTTAATTATTAATAATGTTGTTTCTTTTTCAGCACTTGCTGTGAGAAGTGCAAAACGTGTTCTGCCATGTTTCTATTGAAGAGCGACTGCCAGTCTCTGATGTCTAGTTTCTAATTACCTATAGAAAAGTTGGTGTAATTTTTTTCAAATCGTTTCGAATTTGCTTGTGATTTTAGATGAAGTAAGCATTGAGAAGCTGGCCATTCTGGTTACTCTAAACGTAATATAGTTGTGTTTTGCCATTCAGAAGTTGTAAATGGCTAGTTGTTTTCTGAAATGAAATGAAATTATAGTGATTTTGACATGTTTTGTGATAAATCATGGGTTTTTTTTCCTTTTTTCGCTTATGAAATATCAATAAGGATGGTGAAGCGCTCTCTTGTGCATGTGTATAGTTAGTCCCGGACTTTCAGGAATTATATGTTGCTTGGGTTGCATTGTTTTTTCTTTTAGATATGCATGGATGGGGATAAAGAGAGATCGATGGATTAAATCTTTTGGTTTGTGATAGGGAGAAGAAAATGTTGGGACAATGTGATTTGGTTAAGGCCAAATGGAGAAATAATCAGAGTTGTTAAGTGGAAGGAACCAAACGAGTACACATGTAATGATGCAATTGAAGCTTTTTGTCTTGTAAAATGTTGAGATGGAAGATGAAGATAAATTTAAGGAGAGAGAAGGGACCAATGAATATATAAATATGAAATCTTTTAACATAATTTAATATAAAGTATTATTTTTAAATTTCAGAATATATAAAAATAAAATCTTTAAATATAAAAAAACTTTTAATATAAAATAGTATTCTTTAATACTAAATTGATGTGAGAAATACATTAAAATGTTAAAGGACATATTATCATTCGAGTATTTTTTTTTTACTATTAGATATCAATTCCTCTCAATCAAATGTATGAATATTATTACAATACTTGTTTCATTCAATCCAACCAAATCACTATTATACTTATTCAGTTTCATTATAGCTTTATTTTATTCCACATAATATCTACTTCATTACAATCCTATTCCATCTTAAATATGCTATTAGTGTTTAATGAATAAATATCAAACAAGTAAACAAAATTTTTAAATAAAAATAAAAAGTAACTGATATAGTCATATGCTTATAGCCAATTCTCCGAATAACCAAAATCAAATAACGCAAGTGAGAAGACATTCCAAAGGAAAATAAGCAAAATTGCAGCTTTATAAATTATAATGGCCTTCTTACACAAATGAAACATGTACATAACCAAAAAAGAAAAAAGTGCATAGAAAAATTCCATGAAAAACATGGAAACACCATAAGCACTAAAAAAAGTAATCAGAATAAAAGATACAAGAAAATTGCCAACAAACATTGACACTGTCAACTGTCTCGTACTATCAATTCAACTGAGAGCTTCAGCATTAAGATAAAGTTGACTAATTTCCAGATTTCAAGCAAAAGCAAAACCATTTTCTCTGCATTCAGATCGAAACAAAGGAAAGTTAGTAATGAGGTGAATTTTTGTAGAAATGAAATCCCAAATAATCTTTGAATTTATGGGTCTTAACCTTAATGCAATATTTATGTCTTCTTTTCTCCTTGCGTGTACCTTGTTTCTGCTGTGATTTTATACCTTCAGTGGCAACAACTGTGACATTCCCACCAGTTCTCTTCTCATCTCTAGCTATGTTAAAAATGGCAGTATATCCTTCAGCTGAGGCTGGATCATTTACATCCCATTCACCAAATTTTGGCAGTGCCTGTCCTTTACCATACTGCAAACATGGAAAAATCAACAAATTATTGAAGGGAAAAAATTGGGTTTTTCATGGGCTTTCTGGGTTTCATTTGCTTCTAGAAAACAATGCAATTGAAAAAAAAAAACCAAAACTTTGCTTCTTTTCATAACTTTTTCTTTCAAGATCTGAAAATGAGATTGAAGAAATCAACATAAAACAGAAAACCCAGAAAATTAAAGAAGATTCCTGAGAAAAATAAAGGAGAGTGGAGAGAATCTTACGGATGACATGATTGAAGAGTAACAGGGGGAGTATTAAGGAAATGAAAAAGATAGTTTTTTGTTAATGGATGAATTGATGAAGATGTGATGATTATTCAAAGGTGAGTGAATTTATATCATGGTGGGGGGTTTTGAGTTTAGAGGAGGGAAATCGAAAATACAAACGATGGGAATGATTTTCCACACGGCTCAAACTCGTCTGAGACACGGGATCTTTCCATTTTATTTTACCTCTGCTTTTGAACAGAAAAGTGGGGTCTTGGGGTGGGTGGGAGACTCGACCACTCGGTATTAAACGGTGGCCTAAAGGGCTTTTAGGATTGAATACCCTTTATTTTAAACCCCTAATAGAAAACTACAAAAATAATTGACAATGTTCCCCTTCTTGTTATCCATCAAGATTATACATTGTCGAAATGGCATCCAATTCCCACTCTTAATGGCCAAAGATCCCACAAATACGTTTGTTCAAGCGTCGATGCATGAAGATCCGAGCAATGTACACGATAACTTTTATTATGTGTTGGGAGCTATATAGAAAATATATTTATTGATATCATTATTCTCTTTTTAAAAGAAATGATTGATTAGATGTGTGGGATATTTATTTAGTTTTTTATTTTTTTTTCGACATAATTCTAATTATTCTAGTTTTTTTAAGAATGCTTGGTATGAGATTTCCCCACTAATTTCATAACATCTTTACCATAGATTTTTTTCTTTTTAGGAACCTTCACATAGATTTATTTGTCATTTTTACTTCCTCTACTCTAAGGACTTGACATAAGCAGAGGTTCACTTTGTTTACCTCACATGTTAGAGGCACTTAGTTTGGAATTGGACTGTCCATGATTACTCTAAATACAACTTATAACGAAATCTTATATTTTTCTTAAAAGATATGTCATATCAATAAACTTTTCTTAATATTAATGCTTCCTACCTACTTTTTTTCAATTCACTTAGACATAAGTTAATTGACTTTTGGACTAACTGTTAATTACTTCACTTAGCAGTTAAGTGTAGTTTTGAGTGTTAGTTTGTTATAGTTTAGTTATGTTGTTATGAGTTAGTTGCTTATGCCGTATAAATAAGCAATCTCATGCCTTGATAACTCATTTGATTAGAATTCAAGAATTTTTTGTATTTGGGTTGCACGGATGTATTCTCAAGCCGTGTAATTCTCTGTATCTGTGTGGGTTAAAAGAAAATTGAAAAAAAATTAGCTTTAGTTTTCACACGGCCTGTGGCACACTCGTGCCTCCAAGCCATGTGGATCACCTCAGACCGCGTGACTCCTTTTTTTTCGAATTTTTTTTTATTTTTTTGAAATTTTTTCAACATCTTTTTAAAAAATAATCATGAAATTAAAATGAATAAATAAGTAAAATAAAAATACTTGGGTTGTCCCCCAATAAGTGCTTATTCAGAGTCCAAGCTCGATTTCCCTTTTCAAGCTAACAGTTAAGGCGGATCTTGGAGTTGAAGCTCCTTTCTCTCGTTGCCACTATTACCACCAAAATAAAGTTTGAAATGAAAATTGTTTACCTTAAATGTGTAGTAATCAAGGTTTGTTACCTCAACGGTTCCGTATGGAAATACATTTTGTACCACAAATGGGCTCGAACCTCTTGACTTAAGCTCTGAAGGGAACATTCGTGGATCTGATTTCTCGAATAGTACTTTGTCCCCAACTTTGAATTGATTCATTCTCTTTACATGGACACTATGACATTGCTTAGTTATTTCTTTGACCGTTCTTGGATTCTCATCAGTCTTTGTTCGCCATTCATCTAATTCATTGAGCTGTAGCACTTGCTCTCCACTCGTCCCTTGATTTTTATCACCTTGAGACAGATACTGTTTGAACACGTATTCATTAGTAAATTCTTGCAAAGAATGTTATGTCACATGATTACTAACATTAACAAAATAACAAGTATCATCTCACTCACTAGGAACTTTAACCAAATCACGTGCTTGAAGAGTAACTTTTTCATCACATACACTAAGTACAAGCCACCATTACCTACATCAATAACAATTCTAGCAGTGACTATAACGCCCTGATTTATTTAATCATGTTGTTACGAGTTCTATCATAAATAAATGTCTACTTCAGTGGTTAAGAGATATAGGTGTATGTTTGAGATATTGGGTTTAAGCCCTACTTTTGAAAATTTTACTATTTTTTTGTTTCTAGTCTTATCCATAGCTGCTTGACTTAAGTTATACTTTTGATCAACTCATATCAGAATGAGCTTGTGGGTTCAAGTGGTAAGGTGTTGGCTTGTCTTGAGATCTTATGATTGAATTCCAGCGTGAGCGAAATGTCAATATTTTAGCTTTTGTTGGTGGAATTGATGGATAGTGGAATTTAGGTGTGTTTGAGTTAAATAAAAAGTCTGTTAAACATATTTCATCCATCCAATTTCCACGTTATTTTTCTTTAGTTTTGTTTACCTTCCTTGTTAAGTTCTTTTGTATGGTTACTCGATGTTCATTCTTTTCGCGTTCGATACATTGCTTGGAGCTGTAATTCTCGATCTGTTGACTACAAGTGGTGGTGGGTAAGCTTTCTTTTTGTTTGTTCTTATAAGGTTGTGGGTTGCAAATATGTTTAGACAATAGAGTTATGAAGTTGTGTTTTGGGGTTCGTATTAATTTCGGTATGTTCTTAGGGGAAGATTAAGAGGCAAGCGGTGCTCCTCTAGCGATTTAAGTGGTGTGTAGTTGCGGTTCATTAGCGATAAGTGTACTTATGCATTGTTCGGGTTTGAGAGGCTAAGTTCACGATCAATTCGTGTTTAAGTTGAAAATAAATTACTAAATTAATATTGGGATGCTGTTTTTAGGTACTGGGAATCATGTGGTTACGTTCGTGGCAAAATCGAGCCAGGTGTGTAATGAGAAACTCGAAAAATGACAGTCAGTGAAAGCTGAAATTGGGGCCTTTCGACGCCACACGGTCGTTTGGTAGGTCGTATGCGACACACGACCGTGTGCTAAGCCGTACGTGACACATGGTAAGGCCATTTTAGATGTGTGGGCCACACGGGCATATAGGCCCATGTTTCAAATTTTTTGCCTAGGGTCATACATGTCTTCCCAATCGAATTTGAGCCTTGCGTGGGGTCGGTATGTATGGTATAAGCCCTAAAGCATGAAATCTGTCACTCTATTAGATTGAATTTGACGTAAACAACATCTATATGAATATTACGTAATACGGTATGTATGATATGTTCTATTATATATAAGTATATGTAATATTTATTATATGAGCATGCATGATATATTAATTCTGATATATGCTATTAATGTCTATATTTGGTTATGAAGCAGGAAATGTGTTATGTCGAGGAATTATTCTGTGTGAGGTGATATCTCGCCAATATATTGACAACACTGTTGCGATTATTCTGAAAAGTGTCGTATGGACACTATGTGGTGTGTAGGGCTGGGTGGTGTGTTGGTATGGTTGGAGTTGGTGTTTAGAGGATGGGGTAGGACTATGCATATATGTATTTGTATGATTCTATTATAAATCTGATTCTGTAAAAGATTTATGTCTATATCTGTTCTTTCATGCGGTTGAATATGAATTTACGTTTCTGTTGAATTACACACAGAGTTTTAAAACTCACCTTCTATTTGTCTGTTACTTTCAGGTAATACTCAGACTTAGGCGGGTCGATGCGATGGGAGCTCGAATATGCCACGATTGCGTAAAATATTATTTACATAATTTGCTTAATTAAGATTTTGGTTATGAGAGTTTTGTAATTTTGGGACTTTCTAGACATTTTGGTTTTTAATTTTGATTTGGATTTTAATTTGGGATATCTTACAATGACATTTGATAAAATGGTTTTTGAAAACAACCGTTTTTCTGCAATAAATTATTTTAGAGGAAATAACCTCAGTTTTTCAAAATACAACAATTTAAGCACTTCTGCTTCAAATTATTTGATTTACTTGAAAATATAAACAATTGACAGTTTTAACTGATAAGTATAACAACACGATTTTCTTAAAATAAGTGGACTCTTTTAGTAACATAAATATACGATGTTTTCAATAAGATAACGTCGAATTTATAATTCTTTTTCGTAACATTTCCAGATTCAGCCTTAACGTCTAGGCTGGTTTTGGGGTGTTACAATGACTAAAAATGGTTGACCTAGGATCATGGGTACCTCAATATCCTCATCCATGTCCAATATAACAAAATCAATAGGGAAAATAAATTTATCGACTTTAACAAGTACATCTTCAATAATACCCATAGGATACCTAATTGACCTGTCAGCTAATTGAATATTCATCCTAGTGGGTTTTGGTTCCTCGAGACCATGTTGTATGAATATTTTATAAGGTCTACCATTTATACTAGCACCCAAATCAACCAAAGCTTTTACAACATTTAAACTACCAATAAAAAAGGAATAGTAAAACTCCCTGGATCTTTAAGCTTGTTGGGTAGTTTATTTTGGAGAATGACCGAGCAATCCTCATTAAGCTCCATAGTTGACAAGTTGTCTAACTTCCTTTTATTTGTTAACAACTCCTTTAAAAATTTTGTATATTTGGGCATCTGCGGAAGAGTATCAATAAAAGGTAAGTTAATATGCAATCATTTTAAAAGCTCAAGAAATTTACCATATTGCTATTTTATGCGGTCTTGCTCCATTGCTACCGGATATGAGATTCGTGGTTTGTATTCTCTAACCATCAGCTTATGCTTTTTTTTTTGCTTTCCTCAACTCCATCATTTTTCTCAATAGTTTTTAGATTTACCTTTTTTTTCAAGCTCGACTAACCCTTCCGCGCTTCGAAGAGTGATTGCATGGACTTGCTATTTTGTGTTAGCTTTAGTGTTACTAAGTAAGCTACCTTACTGTCTTTTTGAAACCAGATTAGCAAGCTATTCAATCTAATTTTCAAGCCCTTGAATCAATGCTTACTGATTTTTCAAAGTTGTCCTAATGTTTTGAAATTAAGTTTCAGACATCGAAGTAAATTTAGCTAGCATCTCTTCAAGGTTCAGTTTCTTTTCTTGCTAATAAGGTTACTGGCAACCCGAAGGAGGTTGTGACCTTTGATTACCTTGACCACCCCAAGATAAATTTGGATGATTCCTTCATCTTGGATTATAATTATTGTTATAGGGGTTATTTTGAGGTCTAGAATTGTTACCCATAAAGTTGACTTGCTCATGCTCCATATTAAAACCGAAAGGTAAACATTTTGGATTGATAACCCCCACTCCAGTTGCATAATATTGCATCATCAGTTCATCATGGTATTGCAACTCAAACCATCAATCTTCTTACTCAGTGCTTCCACCTGACTTGCCAACGTAGCAATTGCATCTATATTAAAAAAAATTGGCTATTTTAATTGGTTTTGTTCTCATGACTTGCCACTGATAATTATTCAATGCCATCTCCTCAATAAACTTTTGAGCAGCCTCAAGTGTCTTATTATTCAATGTTCCACCAGCTGTAACACCAATTAGTTACCTAGTCGAGGGATTTAAACCGTTGTAAAATGTTTGAACTTGTAACCACAAAGGTGACCCATGATGATGACACCTTTTCAAAAGATCCTTAAATCTGTCTCGTGCATCATATAATGTCTCCAACTCAATTTGAGCAAAAGAAGAGGTGTCGTTCTTCAACTTAGCTGTTTTAGCCAATAAGAAGTACTTCAACAGAAACTTCTTAGTTATTTGATCCCAAGTTGTTATAAAACCACGTGGAAGTGAATTCAACCACTATTTTTTCTTACTTTTCAAAGAAAATGGGAAAAACCGTAAGTGTTTGATGTCATTAATAACACCATTGATCTTGAAAGTGTCGCAAATCTCTAGAAAGTTAGCCAAATGAACATTTGGATCTTCATCTTGCAACCCGTCAAACTGAACATATTGCTACACCATCTGAATTGTATTCGACTTGATATTAAAATTATTCACAACAACTGTCGGTCTGACAGTACTCAATTCAACCCCAGTCAGAGTAGGCTTAGCATACTTATACATAGTCTGAGGAGCAAGACGTTCAAGAGGCTGTTGATTATTTTGATTATCATCCATCTCCATAGTAATATCTTTTTGCTCTTGATCATCTATTAAAATTTCTTTATCTTTCGTGCTTCTCTAACTTTTCTTTGATTTCTGCGAGCAATTCTTTCAATCTTACTGTAAAATATTAGCGGTTCCAACAGTTTTCCTCTAGTCATAAACCAAAAGAACATGTCAAAATCAAACAAACGAAAAAAATTTAGAATATAAAAATTAAATTAAAAATAAAACATTAAAATAAAAATAAAAATAAGACTAAATTAATAGAAATAAAATTTTCCAAATATTTTAATCCTTGACAATGATGCTAAAAACTTGTTGTCTACAAAACCAACTAAAAATTTGACTAAGGCAAGTGCACTTATCAATTATAGTATAGTTAATGTGAGCAAAGATATCATTCTCACGAAGAATAAAAGTACTAATAATTACTATCTTTCTATTATTAAACCGATAAATTTGAGTGATTGATTAAAACTAAAATTAACTAAATTAATTAACTACGAACATGAAAAAGAGCAAATTAAGAAAATAATTGAATAATAACCAATAAGTGAAATAATACCAAGGAAAGAATTCACCAAGACTTCATCAGTCATTATAAATCTAATTATGTAATTTCTTCACTTAATATCTTGATCCGTAGAAATCCCTAAATTATGCTAGTACTTCTCTTTAAGAATAAGAGCAACTAACTCTAGGTTGATTACTCGATTTTTTTTCAAATTTAAACCCCTATTATCGCATTAACTCGATCTATGGATTCCTCTATTAGATTTGAATCTAATCTGATAGATTTATGTCATCCTTTTTGTAACACCCCTAACTCGTAGCCGTCGTCGGATTAGGGTTACAGAACATTATCATTTAAACGAAACATTTAAACATAAATATCATACACTATCATAAGCATATCATAAATCAATCATACATACACATTTCATCCTTAAATCGAGCCTTTGAGGCCTTATAAATACTTTAGAAACAATTTGGGACTAAATTGAAAACATTTGGAGAGTCTAAGAAAAAGTTACAAAAATTTGAATACAGAGGTCACACGACCGTATGACTCACACGGCTGAGAAACACGCCCGTGTGCCAGGCCGTGTGCTAGGCCAGGTAACTCACTGATTTGTATACAAAGGAAACTTCAAGAGACACATGGTCGTGTCGCCAGGTCGTGTGTCACACACAGCTGAGTCGCATGCCTGTGTCTTAGGCCGTGTGGACCTACAATAAGCCATTCCCAACACCATTTCATACATAATCATTTGAACCATTTGTACACACTTACAAAGCTTCAAACCATACCTAAACATACATATATTTACCATTCCAAAAAGTCCTATTTCAACTAACCAATATGCCATTCAATGGCACCTCAAAAGCAATCATCAAAACTTACCTAAACATGTCAACTTTACTACTAGTTCAAAACTTACCAAAATATGCCACAAACATATTCATTAACATGTCATTTCAAATATACCATTTGAACCATTCAAACATGCATCACAAGTTAAACAAAATGACACAATCCATCAAGGTATCAAATGGTACCAACCAAGATAACTTAATCAACTTATACATACCAAATCATTCATTAAACATTCAACTAAACATCATTATAAATCCACCTATACATGTCATTGTAACCTTGGCCAAAACATTCAAAATCTACTGATATTTATGCTGGATAGTGTGATAGATTTCCAACGAGCTTCCAAACTGATCGAGTTTTCGATAATCTATAAAACATAAGAAAGAAACTACATAAGCACTTAATGCTTAGTAAGTTCATAGAATATAAAACATAACTTACCATTCATTTGCATAACATAAAGTAAAAGCATAATATAACCCAAACCACAAGCTTGGCACAAGCCTATACATCATCATCAATACACAAGTTAATGCATTCATACATAACTCATTATAATTAAACATATGATAGGTCATTTTCCATATGAATTTTCATCATTTGATCACATATCCTTTTCATAGGCATATGCATAATTCCATTTGAAAACTTACCATTTCCATCCCTTTTCTTACCCGTTGAACTATCTAGAATTTCATCAAATACTCGGGAAAGCTCACACAAAGTGTGCTTATACATATAACTGTAACATTTCCTTTATATTATTTACTCATACGAGCTATGAGATGGGCCTACTCACATGAGCTGTGGGTCAGAATGTAAGCTACACAGTATTGCTCACATGAACTGTGGAGTATCCTCAAAAAATGTAGGACCTTAGCCATCAGTTGGACATTCAAGACCAATAAAACATTGATCAAAATCAGAAATTCTAGCATGGGTCTTGTAGATAACTTAACACTGGAAACATGAAATCTCTAATGACATGTCATTTGTATCCTACGAATTCCTAAGGTTCAACCGGGACTCAATAATCATCTATTTATACATCGATCAATTCATATGTTAATTAACATATTAAAATACTATTTGAAATAACATTAAAATGATAACCATTCACACGAACTTACCTCGACAACTAGGGGCGTAGAAGTTAAAATGAGTTATTCCGAAGCTTTTGCTTTGCCTCGATCTAGGTCCATACGTGGTCTATTTTGACCTAAATAAACAAATTTCAATCCATTTAATACCTCTCTCGTATTCAATTCAGTTCACAATTCATATTTATGTAAAATTACTATTTTACTTTTCACAATTTAGTCATTAAGCTCATAAATTAAAATCTAAGCATTTTAATCTTGTATTCAAGCTAACCGAATTTATTAGGGACTTATATCAATCCATATAAACTATCATTTCATAAATTTGACATGAACTTTTACTATTTTTACAAACAATTCCCTAAATGCAAATTTCATCTAAAATCACTTTACAAAACTTGTTTATTTATTAACAAGGAGTCATAATCTACCATTAAACATCAAGAACTATTCAAAAACATTCATGTTATAACCCTCAACCTTTAACAGTTTTACAAATTAACCCTGAGCTAGCTAGATTAAGCTAAAACAAACTCAAAAACATAAAAATCATTAAAAACGGGATGAAAAATACTCACCATGTACCAAACTAAGCTTAGCCAAATCAAGCTACCATCAATGGAGGTTTCTTTGTTTTATTTTTGGTTAGGAAGAAGAGAATAAAAGATGATACTATTTTTTTCTTCTGTTTTAACTTTAATTACCTACTTACCATTTTAACCTTTAAAAACTTTAATAATTTCATTAATACCATGTACATAAACATCTAATATCACTTAAATTGGTCTAATTACCATTTAAGTCCTTTAGTTTAAAGTTTCATAACCATTTGACTCTTTTAACTAATAAAACTCTGCTTTTGTACTTTTTACTATTTAATCCTTTTTACTTAATTAATCATGCAAACATCAAAATTTCTTAATGAAATTCTAATACGACCTTACTAACATCCCTTAGACATTAAAATAATAATAAATTAAAAATTTTATCGTCGGACTTGTGGTCTCGAAACCACTATTTTGATTTCACTAAAAATGGGCTGTTACATTATTTCTAGGATTGTATGCAACTCCATTTAATTACGCTAGATCTACTCTTAAACAGGGTCTATTCCTCCTCTAGTTTAAGTACATCAAACATGGATCAATAGTCTAGAAATATCAAACCAAGAATTATCACAAATAATTGAGAATAAGATCTAAGTCTTTATTGCATAAAATAAAAATCAAAAGACAGAATTTATCATAGAGTTCATCTTCCCTAGGTTTTTAAAAAATTAGTTCATTCTAGCAAATAAACATCTCAAAGACAATATAATTGAAAGAAATAAAGAAACTTATAATCCCTTGATAAATCAACTAAAAGTCTTCAATCTTGACAAAAATCTACTTTAGAATCAGCTTCAATAGTATTTTTCGAGTTATTTTCTTCAATATTATATAACTGCCCCTCCTATCTTCTTATTTTTGTTATATATAGGTCTTAAAATGCTCGAAAACCCTAAAAATCATATTTTTCTATTGTTTGGAGTGCAATTCGCAAAACCGGCACAACTACACGATCGTGTGTCCAAGTCGTGTGGAATGGTTCAGCTCGTGTGGCTTTTGTAACTTGCTCTAATTTTTTGATTTTCGCTTGTTTTGCTCCCAAATTCTCTCCTAAGTATAAAAACATGAATTTAAAGGATTAGGAGAATAAAAGCCACCATTAACATTGAATAATCACTCAAAAACGCATTAAGAATAAGGCTAAAAACACATTACTTTTAACACCTATCAGTGTTTCTGTTAATCATGTTTACTTTTTCAAGCTCTTAGTCTCTTTATTTGTAACTGTTCAGCACTGACTGTCTATAACCCAAACATAAAATGAGGTTTTGAAGTTACATCACCCTTGTAGGATCATGATCTTTTGTCTTAGTCTATTACAACATGTGCCACCTAGGACATAAGGGACATGATCGACTTGACTAGAGCCTCACCTTCTTGTTGTTCAGGGTTTAAGGTTGAAAACTCAATGATAAAAAACTAAACACAAGGATTGTGCTTATAAGAATTAACCCTGACACCTTAGAATAGAGGATATTATTGTTGCATAATCTACAGAATCCAAACAAAGGTTGCCCTGGAATAGGAATACAAACCAAATGATGATCATGTATTAACAGAACCAAAAGCTTTAAGGTCATTATAAACTACTGTCAACATCAAGAATTTTTTTCCCCTAAGCAACACTTTCTACATATTTGTAGTTGTTGTTGCAAAAATAGATGATGTTGCACTATATTATAGGCTTATGTGCCATAATTTAAACAAGCAAAGCATGAAACAAAATGAAATTTTTGATTAATTAATGATGCTCTTCATCAAAAGGATTACAGGAACTCATCCATGGAGAGTGAAGATCCCTTACAACAAAGCTTGCTTGTATGTTATCTAGACTATTTAGTTTTTAAAACACCTTTATCTGAAACACAATCGAAATTATGTAATTTTATCAACCAATCAAAGTTACTTGTTCGGTGAAACTCCTTCTACAAAATCTTAATCTAAGATGTATGGCATTATTGGGGCTAATTGTTGCCCTATAGTAGAGTAATACTACATTTTACTTAATCCAGCAGTCCTTGAAATTTGATACTGAATTAGAAGTATATATTAAATTAATCAGATTCATCCTTGTGAAGTCAACTTCTTTAAAAGGGTCATTTATTTCTATCAACGTACAATTTCATCAAAAACAAAAAAAAAAGTAAATTAAGCTAAATTTGAACAACCATATTATGAAGATAAAAATGAGATACATATATGATTCTTCCATACATAAAAAAAAACAAATCCTTCCATGGACCAAACTAAATTTGGGTACCTGCAGATTACAACTAGGATTTACATGTTACAAAGTGTTTATCCAAGTCAAGAAAAAAAATAAAGTAAAAATTCTTTGGCTTTCCATGTTGAACTAAAAAAAGTCAAGTTAATTAAGCTACTAATCAAGTGATGGACATAAACTAGATAAAAAAGAAGAAAATATGAAAATCATTGAGCTTAGCTTAAATAAGCCAAAAGAATTTCCTACCTATTCAACTATCACTAATTTTGCATTACTAGCAAAGGACTAACAGTTTCCTTTTGTCTAATAACTCAATTGTAATATTAAGATCTGTTGAGTAGTTTTCTATGTGTCTCATTAAAGGGAACATTTGGGTATTTATAGATATTATCACTATTCATGATTTGGCTCTACTGTTCATAGACTTGACATTACTATTCATAAGATTGATATTCTGAGCAGGCTTCGAGCATGCTGGACACATGTACCATTTTGGGTCACCTGCTAGACCTCGTGGCCTTTCACATATGAACCCTTGGGTATATGCGAATTGAGATCGCGAACTCTCCTTGGCTTATGTGAGCTGATACCTTGAGTTCCCCAAGCTGTCCTCTCACTGTACATCTCGTACACATCCATCTGGTGAGGCCTAATTAGGTCACAGATAGGCAACTCAAATCTTATTTGTGTTTCGGTTGGTGATCATTGGTTTATAATAATTTGGTCCCTCCTAGTGGGCGTAAGGATGGTTATAAAGTGGTGCTACTTAGGGCAATCACTTCACGTTTGTTAAAGTTTACAGAATACGTAGCGTCAACTGGAATTTGATGTTAGCTCCACCACGTGTACGAGTGGATCGCACTTGTATGCATCTGACCGTTAGTGCTATTTGAACCCTCAAAATGCGAGAGGAAGAGATTTCTTTAAAAGTGGATCTTTTAAAACCCTAAAATTCAAGAACTTAGTATTTTTGTAACTAGAATCAGTCGAAGCTTTTCCTCAAGGTAAAATCTTGGTAACTCCTTATCTTAGGTTTTAAGTTTCCTCTATTTTTTTTCTTTTTCTTTCTGCATCGGAGATATGTCGAGAATCAGAGGAGTTCATTGCTAATTAGTTCTATGTTGTCTATTGTGAGAGTGTGCTTCCAAGGTCCTTATCGAAGTCAACTTTTTCACCTTCACTACAAAAAATGAAGAGATGAGTCGAGCCTTGCATGCTCGGGGGATTCAAATCCCTAATTTTGCTTATGAATTCTCTATCCTTGCACCTGTTCTTCTACCATCTCCTTCAAGAGTACCAGATTGCTCCTAGTCAACTTTGTAGGTTCTCTTGGTGGATCGCAGTGGCCTATTTTATTGATTGTTGTCACCGTAATGAAGCACTACAACTCGTAGTTTTCTAGAGCTTATACCCGTCAAAGACCCAAAATCGAGGAAGTTCATTGGGTTTTTATTACTTCTCTCCCCACAGAAAAGGGAAAACAATAATTATGAACCAATGTGTTAACCTTTGGCTAAACTGAGAGAAGTATACCAGGGTTAGATGGAAGCTCGCAGATGGGTTTGGCTTTCTTACGGAGTGGTCTGCACTGAGTAGGGATATGTTTTCATTCAAGCAAACTATTAGGACGGATGATGGTGAAGCCCAGTTAGAGAGGCTCTGTGTTGGCAGTTCTCTAGTTATTAAAGATCTTATAACCATAAAGAATGTGTTCCTATACTACTTGGAGGGTCATAGCCCCAATGGATATAGGCGAGACGATAGTAAGGTAGTTGCTGAAGTGTTACATGTGGTCTTTGATAGGAAATCATGGCCTCACGTGTTCTATGGTGACAACGATGACTTGGACCTAATTTTGGTAGGATTGAAAGAGGAGCCTAAGAATTTCTTTTACAGTTATTATAGGATAAGTCCTTGTCTCTGGATGGCGGTGGACTCATCGCGGGCAGAAAGTGATGCCAATATTAATTTGATAACTGCTCCTACTAATACTAGGATTGTTGGTGATATAGGCACAGCTCGCAGTTCAGGAAGTGATTATGAGGAAACTACCATCACTTCACAGGAAATTAATGAAGCTATGGAAACTACTAGGGCTATGGACTTGTGAGCTGCTCTAAAGGTTCAGCGCAAGAAGCACAGGATTGATGCGAGAGCTATTAATGTAGTAGTTAGCTGTGGGGAAGAGACAAACAGGTAGAATAGAGTCTCATCTAAAAAAGAGGGTAGATCGTACTGAGCTTTCTACTATGATGGCCACTATCCTTGCTTCTCCCTCAACGAGCTTACAAACTCTGGCCTCTACATCTTGTTAAGGAGCTACTTGTCGAAGATAGTGGTAATTTAGCTCTAAGTCATCGGAATTTAAGCTTTAGGGAGTTGCAAGGTATTGTTGAGAAATGGAAAACTTCAGTGCCAGAGGCTGTAAAAAGGAAGATATATGTTGGTAACTCATCTAGTAGTTCACGGAAGTTTGCATTATTAACACTTAGCTCCATTCTGCAAGCTTTCCTTGCTGAGGCCTCCGTAGTCAATTTAGGCTTTGAAGAGAATATTGTTGGGGCAGAGGCTACTTAGAGGGAACTTGAAGAAAATATCGAGAGTACTCACAAGTGATGGTAGAATATGAGGAATAAAAATGAAGTGTTCTATAAACAAAATGAGTAGCTCGTCGAGAAGTTAGGAATTGAACAAGTAAAAAATAATGAACTATCTAAAGAGGTCGCAACCTTGGATGTTGAGCTCAAAAGGGTTACTAAAGAGCATAAGGTAACTATGAGTCGAATTATTGCCAAGCATGAAGCTGCAATGGCGACCTTAAAGCAGAAACAAGAAGAAGTCTTTGAAAGATTTAAGAAGAACACTCTAGGAATGTTGAGTGATGTTACTGCTAAGCTCAATTCCAATATTCTTCTGCGTGCTCAAGTTGTTGTTGGGCCTTTCAATGCTTGCAAGGTTTATTTTGATGCTCTCTCTGAGGTAGAGGTAGACTGGCCTAGTTTTGATGTTCGCTTCCCTTCGCGAGTTGCTTGGGATGAGGTTGCATCCAAGTGGAAGAACTCAAAGGATTTTATCTTGATGAGGGTTATTTTGAGCCGATTGTTGTGCTTGCTGATGATGACACCACTGCTAAACCTCTTATTGACAATATCAAAGTTGTTGAGGGGGAAGGAAGATGAGGAGGAGGAGTTAATAATTTGTCATGATTATTTGTAATTTTTTATTATCCTTCTTTTTGAAAGAATTGAATTTTTGAAAAATTTAAAATTTATTTTTTAGTATCATGATGTTTTATCTCTTTGTGAACTTTAGCAAATTTTTAACTTAAGCAAACTTTCAAACTCAAGTAAACCCTCAAACTTAGGCAAAATTTTAGGCTTCCACCAAAATTTGAATTTAGACAAGTTTCAGAGACTTAGGCAATTTTTGGGCCAATTTTAACCTTTATAACATTAGTTGGGAGCATAGGCTCCCATTAACTGCTTTGGAGGCTGCGATAATGAATTTGTGAGCCTTAATATTACAACTAGGAGCTTGAGCTCGTGTTAATTATTTTGAAGGTTGTAGTACTGGACCTGCAAGCCTTAAGATTTCAGCTGGGAGCTTAAGCTCACGCTAACTGTTTTGGAGGCTGCGACATTGAACCTACAAGCCTTAAGATTCAAGTTTGGAGCTTGTCACGCTAATTGTTTTGGAGGTTGCGATATTGAATCTACGATCCCTTATATTACAGTTGGGATCTTAAACTCACACTAACAGTTTTAGAGGCTGCGATATTGAACCTACGAACCTTAAGATTTCAGCTAGGAGCTTGAGCTCAAGCTAACTGTTTTGGAGGCTACGACATTAAACCTACAAGCCTTAAGATTCAAGCTTGGAGCTTGAGCTCACGCTAACTATTTTGGAGGTTGCGATATTGAATCTGCGAGCCTTAAGATTAAAGCTAGGATCTTAAACTCACACTAACAGTTTTAGAAGCTACGGTATTGAACCTGCGAGCCTTAAGACTTCAGTTAAGAGCTTGAGCTCGCATTAACTATTTTGAAGGTTGCGGTATTGAACTTGTGAGCCTTAATATTTCAAATGGGAACTTGATCTCATGCTAACTTTTTTTGAGGCTGGGACATTGACCCTACAAGCCTTAAGATTTCAGTTGGGAGCTTAAGCTCGCGTTAACTATTTTAGGAGCTGCAGTATTGAACCTATGAGCCTTAATATTATAATTTGGAGATTAAGCTCAAGCTAAATATTTTGGAGGCTGCGGCATTCAACCTACAAGCCTTAAGATTCTAGCTGGGAGCTTGAGCTCGACCTAACTATTTTGGAGGCTGCAGTTTTGAGCCTGCGAGCTTTAATATTTTAGCTGGGAGCTTGAGCTCACGCTAACTATTTTGGAGGCTGTGGTACTAAACCTGTAAGCCTTAATATTTTAGCTAGGAGCTTGAGCTCGCGTTAATTGTTTTGAAGGCTGCTATATTGAATCTACGAGCCTTAAGATTATAGCGGGAAGCTTGAACTCGCGCTAACTTTTTTGGGAGGGATCATATAAAGTAATCATATTAATGAAAGAACACATTTTCATTAAAGTATTAGAATTTATACATAATACTTTTTAAGATGACACAAGTTTCATGTGCACGGTAAAATTGTACCCTTTAGTCTCGCCAACTTGTACGTTTCGTAGCCTATCTTTTCTATAACTTTTTATGATCTCTCCCTTCTTAGGGCTATCTTTCCTTGTTGCGAAGCTAAGAGGTTGGCCTCAATACTTCTAAGTATAAAGTCACCAACTTGGAATTGTAGTAGTGAGCTAATTGCTAAGTGCATGCCGCGTTCTTGATTTCTGCTGCTTCCTAAACCTCATCAATGAGATCAAGGTTGAGCATTATAGCTTCCTCGTTGACAATTTCATCAAAGTGTGTTATTTTATATGATCGCATGCCAATCTCAACGGAAATTATTGCCTCTGCGTTGTAAACCATCGAGAATGTTGTCTCTCCTGTTGCAATGTGAGACAATGTTCGTAGGGCCTACAAAATTCTAGGCAGTTCCTCTAACCAAGCACCTTTGGCCTCTCTCACTTTCTTCTTCAAAGCTGTTAAAATCTTCTTATTCATAGCCTTTACTTGCCCTTTTGTCTGGGGTGTTTTAATAGAGTGTTGAGCCAAATCGATATGAATATTAGCACAAAAGTTCTAGAATTTTCCTTGAAATTGCATACCATTTTTCGTGATTATCAAACATGATACACCAAACCTACACATGATTTACTTTTGGAGAAAAGATTTCATTTGCTTCTTAGTGATGGTTGCTAGAGCTTCAACTTCAATACATTTGGTAAAGTAGTCCATCGTGATCACTATGAACTTTTTCTGCATTGTGGCTATAGGGAATGAGCCAAGGATATCAACTCCCTAGGTTGCAAATGGTCAAGGGCTTAACATGATTTGAAGAGGTTTTGCTGGCTGTCGCAGTACTTGGGCTTCCTTTTGGCAAGAATCGCACGTATGAACTAGCTCATGTGCATCCTTTTGAATTGTGGCACCCAGATGATTGCTATAGATGCCTTCATGAATATCTTGCATCATATACTCAGCCTCCAACGATGTTGGACATTGCAGTAGTGGTTGTGAGAATCCCTTTTTATACAGTACAACCTCTAAAATGGTATACCTATCAATTGTAAAACAAAATGAATTGTTTTAAGTTACTACTCAATCAAATAGTTTAATGACTAATCATTCACTATCCAATTATCTAGCCCATGGACTTAAGGTATTCAGATATGTGTAATACATAACATAGATATACATACCTCGTAGTTTTGCATTGTAGTTTTGTGATCTCTTTTCTATCTGAGTAGTCATTTTTTCCTTGCAATATGCGAACTATAGGAGTCATCCATGTGTCTTCTTGATCTATACTACATATTTGGAGTGTTTCGTAACTTAGGGTATCCCTGTGCTCTAACAAAATCTTTGCCCTCTACTCAATGACAATGGAAGATGCTAGCTTGGGTAGAGCATTTGCACGTATGTTATCGCTCCTTGGGACTTGTTTTATTTGTATTTTATCAAACCCTGCTAGGAACTGGGCTGCGATTGAGTGGCACCTCTTCAACCCTGACTCCTTGACCTCATATTCACCATTCAACTATTTGGCAACCAACTGGGAATCTGTATAAACAACAAGCTCTCTTGCTCCAAGCTAGTGAGCTAATTGTAACCCTGATATCAATGCCTCGTACTCTGCAGTGTTATTAGATGCCTGAAATCCAAAAGAGAGTCCATATTGCCACTCGTTTCCTTCGAGATCAAAAAAGAGTACCATTGCTGCTGATCCAGTTCTCTTTGATTTGTCGGTGGTTACACATCTTCCTATGGAAGATTAACTACTATCTTGCTTACGACAAATGGAAAAGAAGTTTTAATACAAATTGGAAATTTGTCACAAGTCATTACAGAGGTAGCGTAGTGGACCAAAGACTACCATTGAGACTTGTGAGGAATTACAGTTTAAATATATTTCTTTTCATAATTTAGTACGAAATTAAAATTTATAAATTTGGTTACTTGATGAATTGGTAGGTGCCTCGAATGAGCATTCGACCATGAAGTCAGCTAAAACTTGCCCATTAATTGTCGTCCTTGGCGCGTACTCTATACCAAATTCAGTGAGTTCTATACCCTATTTAGTCTCTCTTCTGAAGATGTCGGGCTTAGATAAAATTTCTTTGATGGGTTGATTCGTGACGACTACCACGGGATGGGCCTAGAAGTATTGTCGTAGTTTACAAGCTGCAATAACTAAAGCGAAAATGAGCTTTTCAAATTTTGCGTAACTGAGCTCGCTGTTTTGCAGCACCTTACTAACATAGTAAATCGGGACTTGTCGAACATCCTTTGTCTTAAGCATTACAAATGCTGCAGTTTCCTCAAATGCTGCCAGGTATAAGTAAAGGGTCTCTCCTTCGCAAGGTGACATTAGTAGTGGTGGGGATCGTAGAGGCTCAATTTAGTCTGGGCCCAAACAGAAACCAAACCAAAATAAAAAAATAATAATAATAACAATCCAATAGAAAAAAAAGAGGGTCCATTTACAACAAATATGGCCCAATATGTTACAAGCCTAAATGGCCCAAATAACACAAACCCTAAGGCCCACAACATTAAGTTTTTCAGAAAAAACTAAAACAAACCCTAGCCCTTTCGCTTCGCGCCCCACATCGGCGTGTCCACCGCCCGAGGTTTGCTTCCCTGATGCGTTCCTTGCACCAAAATGGCAAGGCTCGAGTCTCGTCATTGCCGTTGACCACGCACCGTTGCCTGCAAAAGAAAAGAGAAGGACATCGGCAGAAAATAGTAGAAATAGTAGAAAAACAGTAAAAAAATGAAAATGTAATTTGACTATATAAGCCATGATTCCTATGTATTTTTAACACAAAAAAATATACAAAAAAACAACAAGATTTTAAAAAGAAAAGAGAATAGGTAATCTTTTTAAATTTATTTTTTTATCTATTCTTTTTATATATTGCAAAAAATAAAAAATCTCTTCTTACTTGCGCTGTTCGATCTTCGCCGTGTGAGGCCGAGGCCATTGTCTCCAATGAAAGACTGTACCGTCAAAGGAGGAGAAACTTAAAGGTTTCTTAAAGATTTCTAGATTTTTCGTCATTTTTTCGAATCAGGATAAAAAGGTTTTAAAATGGGCTTAAAAAGGGGGTTAAAACGAGGCTAAAAGGGCATTTTTTTGGTTTCCGGCCATCGAAGGCGACAGCTGCCGTCACGGGCGACTGGTGGCCATCACGATGGCCTACAATGGCTCAAAGGCCAGATTTAGGAAGGGCTGAGAGAAAAAGATAAGGCCTCATATTTTACTTTTTTAAATCCAAGCAGAATGATTTTTTTAAAAAAAAAATTGATTTATATAGACATAATTAAACAACGTCGTTTTAGCCGGTGCTCAGAAGCCCCAAAATGGCGTCGTTTCAAAGTAGGTCCCTATTGCCTGGCCCAGATCCCCTGGGATCCGCATGTTTTTGTAAAGTAGTCTATTTGTAGTTTCGGTCCTTTCGCTTTTTAAAGGCTTTTCAATTTGGTCCTATTTTCGTTCTTTTTTCTTTTTTAAATTTATCCACTTAATTTTATTTTTTATTTTAGTCCTCTGGTTATTTGGTCTCTTGGAACGGTGCGTTTAGGGGGTCTGGAAATAATTTCCCATTTGATCCCCGCTCTTTTTTTGTGCATTCAGTTTTGGTCCCTTATTCTGCCATTTTTTATTTATAATTTATCCCCTTAAATTTCATTTGAATTTTGATTTAGTCCTTATTTATTTATTCATTTATTACAATTTAGGCTCTTAATTTCATTTTAATTCAGATTTAATCCTTTATTTAATTTCGACCCTTTTATAGATTTTTTTATATATTATTTTATTTATTTATTTATCTATTTATTATCTCTTACCCTTTTTATATATTTAAAAATTATAATGTTTATATTTCTTTTATTTGTGCACTTGTTGTTCATATTATTCTTATTATTATCATTATTATTATTATTATTTACTTTTCCTATTATTATTTAATGAGTATTAGAATTTGTAATTATAATATGATTATTGTCATTGTTATTATCTAGTGTTTTATTATTATAGTTATACCATCTTCATTTACTAGTATGATATTTTTATTTTTTTATATATTATCGTTTCATTTTTACACGTTATCATTTAATTTTTTTTCTATAGCCATGTCATGAATCGTGTTTAAACATACTTACGCATTTTTATACTATGCCCAAACAAGTTAAATTGACATTGCTTTAGATGTTACATTTGTTTTATTCGATGCATAAAAAGAGGGAAAATTTTCAAAATCAAGGCAATGTTCTGTATTTGGGAGATTCGAGAAGTTGTGCCCTAACTCACGGGGTTCGATTTTCTTTTGAAACTTAGGTAACCAAATATCCTTTTTAAAAGCTAAACAATTTAAATAGTAATTTTAAAAATAGGCAAGCTTATTTTCGAGGATTCGAGATGTTGTGTTCTAACTTACGGAATGTGATCTTTTTGTTTTGGTTACCTCGAGATAAGGAGGCCTTTTACATATGTTTTAATCTACTTAAGCGATTTTAATTAAAATATCATTATCCAATGAGGGATCGTATTTTAAACTCTCTTCAAATTTTTAATTTTCGGCATTAAGACATCGAGTAATCAATTAGGTACCAATTTTGGGCG
The DNA here is from genome assembly GCF_007990345.1 of Gossypium hirsutum. NCBI lineage: Eukaryota > Viridiplantae > Streptophyta > Magnoliopsida > Malvales > Malvaceae > Gossypium > Gossypium hirsutum. Next base: position 93,855,096 of record NC_053426.1, on the reverse strand, counting down.
TAACGAGGGTGCTAATCCATCCTCATGTGTAACCGACTCTAGAACATGTTTTCCGGATTTTGTGGACCGAAAAATATCGTTTTAGTAAATCAAACCTCTTATTAAAACGTACAAATTACGAGGTGATCCGATCACACATCATGAAAGTGATTGGTGGCGACTTCATTTTAGTTCTTTTTAGAATAAAAAGTCGATTTCAAAAAAAGGGCTTTGATAGGGATGTAAGATACTCTTTAAGCCTCCCAAAAGCTACTTGACACTCCTCTGTCTAGGGAAAAGAGATGCATAGGGTCTTGAAGAAAGGTAAACATTTGTCAGCCATTCGTAACATGAATCTGTTAAGCGCAACCACCATTCCAGTTAGTTGTTGGATATCCTTTATTGTCTTCATAGGAAGCATCTCCAGGATGGCTTGAATCTTCTCAGGGTTCACTTTGATTCCTCTCTCTGGGACCACAAAGCCCAAAAATTTGCCAGCCCTGACCCCAAAAGCACACTTATCCGGGTTTAGCTTCATCCGATGGGCTCACAATACCTCAAACGCTTCTGACAGATTCTGAACATGCTCGGCGAGAGTAGAGCCTTTTACTAACATGTCATCGACATACCTCAACACTTCGCCCGATTTGCTCTCTGAAAATTTTGTTCACCAGCTTCTGGTAAGTCGCACTTGCATTTTTCAAACCAAAAGGCATCACACAGTAGCAAAATAAACCTTCTTCTCTAACGAAGTTGTTTTCTCTTAATCTTCAAGAGCCATGGAGATCTGATTATATTTAGAGAAAGCATCCATAAAGCTCATGAATTTGTTATTGGAGGACGCATTAACAAGTCTATCGATCGAAGGGAGAGGGAAGCTATCTTTCGAACAAGCTTTGTTGAGATTAGTGAAATCTATACACATTCTCTACTTACCGCTCGCCTTCTTCACCATCACAACATTCGAAATCAAATCCGGATACTCATCTTCCCTAATGAACCTTGTGGCCAACAGCTTTGTGACCTCCTGTCTTATAGCTTCCACAACCCATGGTACGAACCTTCTCTTCTTTTGTTTCATGGGTCTAGCCTCGAACAAAACATTCAACCTGTGCAGAATTACCTGAGGGTCCACCCTTGGCATATCTGCAGTGGACCAAGAAAAAATATCAGCATTCATTCTCAAGCAATGAATCAAATTTTCCTTTTCCTCACTCATTAGTGTAGACAAAATTCAAACCACATTGTCTGTACTACCACTAAAAAGTTACAAAGTTTCTATCGCCTCGTCGCTTCTAGCTTCTTTGCTCGCTCTTCGCATCTGTTACCTAGGTTATCCAAATCTAGCAACTGTCTATCTAGTTCCACCTGCTGTGAACTCTACCCCTATTGTTCCTGCTTGTGAGCCTACTGTACCGACAACATGTGACACTACCTAGTTGTTCTCTGATTTGATTGCATGTACCCAACCCCTGTTTTAGTGGAAAACTTTATCTTCATGTAGAAAATAGCCACCATCATCCTTGCCATCCTCATGATCGGGCATCCAAAGATAGCATTATAAGCCATAAGATGATCTACCATGAAAAATTAGACATACTCCGTAGTAGTGTGCTCACCATCTCCCAAAGTTACTAGCAAGGTAATAGAGCCCTTTACCTAGATGAGTGATTTACGAAACTGTACAGCAGGTTCGCCCTCTTCAATTTCGTCTCTTTCAACACCATTTTCTGAAAAGCATCCTAGGTCAGAAATTCAACTGCGCTTCTACTATCAACAAAAACCCTCTTCACTTCAAAACTGACAATTGTTACAATCACCACCATAGGATCGCTGCCATCCTCATCATATACCAATTCTTCATCCTCATCAGTGAAGTCCACCTTCCACCTTTCCTGTTAGCAAGGTTTCTTGGGTGAACCGATACAAATAACACCCCTAAGGTGTAGATTCCTCTTAGTGCTAGAGGTTGCCAATTCTTCATCCATTCCAATTATTACATGGATGGTACCCCTAATCTTCTGTTTACCTTTAAGATCACTACATGAACTTTTAACCTTCTAGGACACACCCTGATCAAAAAACTCAACGAGCTCGTCGTTTCGCACAGCTTTCTCTATAGCGTCCTTCAGAGTGAAACAGTCTTCGGTCTTGTACCCAACGTCATTTTAGAAATCACACCTGTCTCTTGAACTCGATCTTCTCACGCTGTGCGTCATCAGGGATGGCTTAGGGAGGATTTCGAGGCTTTTTACCTGGTTCACAATGTAAGTATGGGTAGCATTCAAAAAAGTGTAAACTTCGAACTTGCCTTAGGGAATGTACTTCCTAGTATGCTCTGGCTGAGATCTTAAGAGATCCCTGGGAGAATCACCTTGCATCTGATTTCTCTACTGTCTATCACCTTTTACTCGTTATGACTAGTTAGGAGGGCCCTTGTAATATCCTAATTTTGGGCCTAGTCAGAATAGTGGTTTCGTGACCAAAAAATCCGAGATAGAAATAATTATTTTATGATTATTTTGAGGTCTATGATATGATTGCATGATTGTGTGAAAATTTCGTGAAGAAAATTTATGCATAAAGTGCTTAAATTGAAATTAGGGACTAAATCGAATAATTTGTAAAACTTGCATTCTAGAAGTTTCTAGTATGAAATTGTTTTGAAATATTAATTAGGAGGTCTTAAATAGAAATTTTACCAATTTCTAAGTCTATGGACAAAAATTGGACATGGATGGAATTTTTGGAAAGTTTAGTAGCAAGGGCATTTTGGTCATTTAGGGGTAAAATGAATTAAAATACAAAATTAAAAGCCAATTTTGCTCATCTTCAACCCCATGTCCGAATATAGCAAGGAGAAACCATGGCTAGGGTTTTTCAAGCTTCCAAGCTCGATTGTAAGTCCGTTCTAGCCTCGTTTTTAATGATTTTTACGTTTTTAGAGTCCCGGTAGCTCGATTAAGCTTATGCTAGCAATAATTCAACCTAGGGTTCATATTTGGAAAAATACCCATAGGTGAAATTTGTGTATTTTGGTGTTTTATGATAGAATATGAGGTTTTAAATTATGTTAGACAACTTGTGCTACTCGGTTTTAAGCGAAAACTAGCAAAAGGGCTTAATCGGTAAAAATACCTAATAGTCATAAGTACATGTTAGAGTGAGAATTTGATGTTTCTATAGAAGGGAAAAATGATCAGCATGTCATAAAACATAAGAAAATAGCCTGAATTTTAATTTACGAGCTTTGGGGCAAAAGTGTAAATATGCAAAAGTTTAGGGGCAAAACTATAATTTTGTCAAAATATGATTTTGGGTCAATTTGAATAATGTGAGTCCCAATTAGACTATATTTTAAATGATAGAGCAAGGAAAACTAAAATTCGGGCTAAAATGGGGAAAATACCAAGTTGTGGACGAAATGGTAAAAGTAGTCATTTTCGCATATGAGGTAAGCTCATGTGTAAATGTAGTAACATAATTGTCATTTTAAGCAATTTAATGTTGTTTATATGATATGATGCTGATTATTATCATGAAATATTATGCTTTGTGGTTATTGTTGAATAATATGTAATTATGTGAATTACTTGATGAGTATGAACTATCACCGAAGTATCAATTTCGATATTCCGTGGAGGATGGAAAAGATGTGTGATCGAGGAAAACGCCCGTTTGAACCTTAGGAATAGATTAGGATACAAGTGACATGTCACTAGGATGTTTGGGCATCCGAACTCGTTGAGTTGAGTCCGAGTTCACTTATGGATGCAAATGTCCGAACTCGTTGAGTTGAGTCCGAGTTCGAGAGATGTAACTAGGCATCCGAGCTCATTGAGTTGAGTCCGAGTTCACTTATGGATGCGAATGCCCGAGCTCGTTGAGTTGAGTCTGAGTTCACTTATGGGCGGGTTACATGGTAGCTTGGCTACATATGTGGCACTTATGTGCAAACTTTCCATGTATCCGAATTATATTCCGATGTGTTCAACGGGTAAAATTCTACTCAAATGGAGGAATACTCGAGATGAAAGGGACGTATTGGTAAGTGTTGTGAAATGAATACTTTGAACAGGTATGTACTTAACCCTCGGGTTTAAAACTCGATATAACAACAATATGGTAAGATGATAAATGAAAATGTGATATGAATGTCTCGGTGATGATTATGCAAATGATGTTTTATGTTTGCGCATATAGTTGTGTTACTTGCTATTTTCATGTGAGCTTACTAAGCATTTATGCTTACTCCCTCCTTTTCATTCCTTGTAGTGTTGACAAGCCAGCTCGGAAATCGGAAACGGTCGGAGGCACGCTCACATTATCCGTATACCATCTTGGCATAATGGCTTGTATATTTTGAGTATGGCATGTATAGCATTATAATCATTTTGTGTATATGGTCTTATGATATGGTTATTGAGTGGTATGGAAATGCTTGGTAATGATTAGCCATTGGAATGGCTAATCATGATCATATTTGGTGTTATGTATGCTAAATTGCTAGCTAATCCATGGAAACCATGAAATAGGTAAAATTTACCATAAAATAGATTCAGTCAGCAGCAGTGACGTGAGTTTGAAAAATCACTAAAAATATTATAGATACAATTAGATGATGAATAATATATGGAATTGAAGAATTATGAGTCTATTTTCATATGGATGGAACAAAACAGGTATATGAGTTATATTTTATGAGATGTTTAAATTTTTATGAAATAGGGCTAGAGCAATTTGTGGATCCCCTGTTATGACTTTGGAAATTCACCATAAATTGTTCAAAGATGATTAGAAGTCATAATTTATATTTACAGATTCCTTATTGAGTCTAGTTTTATTAGAAGCAAACGGTATAGTCATTGGAACTCTGTACAGGGAGATATTTTATTCGTAATACACAGAGGTCAAAGATGTCAAACTCTGAAATAGGGGAGACTTTAACTAATAAAATGTACTAATTTTCTTGACCAAAAATTCTATAAAAAAATTAGTAAATATATATATGAGTCTAGTTTCAGGGAAAATTTACGGAATTGGATTTCGAGTTTCGTAACTTGAGATATGAATTTTTAAGCGACTATGACGCAGATTGTTAGCTTGACTGAAAATTTTAAAAATAAATTGTTTGAGCTGTTTAAGTAATGAATTAAGTCTATTAACACCTCGTGTTCGACTCTGGCGACGGTCTCGGGTACGGGGCGTTACAGCCCTGCTTGTTGCGAACTCCTTCTCAATTTCTAAATTGCATGTCTTCCCTTTCAAATGTGTCACGTGACACCCTTTTAATCTCCTCTACCTCTACGAACTTGTGGGTTTGTTCGTATAGATCAACCAAACTCTGTGGCCTGTTATCAGTAAAGGAGTACTATACATGGTCATTTTGTACCCCCATTATGAAAGCATCAATAACCCACTGATCCTCTAAATTCTTCGTGTTTAGAGTCACTATATGAAACCGCTTCATATAAATCTCAGAGGGACTCACCCTCTCTCTGTTTCATCAACATCAGCCCCATAGGCATGCTTATGATCGTTCTGTGGGCTCTGAATCTTATCAAAAACATCTAGTCCAATTGAGAGAAGTTTCAAATTGAGCCCTAGAGAATGGATAAATACCAGTCCTTTGCACTTCGTTTTAGTGTCATGCAAAAAGTCTTGCATTTTGCTAAATTTGATGCTCTCAGTACGCTCATGTAATCATTGTATTGCATCAAATGGGCTCGTGGGTCCCTTCTCCCTTCAAACATATCCTTTAGGACTTCAAAATCACACGGCAAGTTCACCGTCGCTATCTTAGGAGCCAATAGATTGTTAGAACAGAACAACCAATCCATATCCTAAAACTCGAGGTGCAACACTCTTACATTTCGTCGGAACTCCTCCATCTCATTTTGTCATTCTCTCACATGCATGCCTGGAACCTCATCCTGTGTATTTACATTATCATGAAAATCAGAATTGTCAAAGTGTACCTTCCTTCTTAACTCTTCATTCTGTTTTAGCAGCTCCTATTGAAAAGCCTGTTGCTGCTCGAATCGTGCCTCCTATGCAACCATTTGCTCCTTCAGGAACTTCATCTGCTCCTGAAGAGCAAAGAACTACTGTGGGGTTGTTTCCGGATTAGGAGGAAGTGACAACCTCTGACCAGTGGATGTATTCAAGTCTAATGGACCTGAAACTCCCTGATAAGCCGTATTGCTGAAGTTTTCGGGTCAATGGGCAAACCAGTCGACAAACAAATCTGCCTCATTAGGTTGACTGCCAAAACCCGACGCTCCAACTTGTCCAGATGAAATACTAAAGGGGAAGTTCTCATTTGGGTGAGCCATTTTTCTTTGAAACTCAAGAAATCTGATGATTGGAAATTTGTCCATGCTCACTGCACCAATTGTTGAGTAATTTTTTGTGTCTCATTAAAAGGAACATTCGTGTATTTATACATATTATTACTGTTCATGATTTGACTCCACTGTTCATGGGCTTGACCCTACTATTCATAGGACTGGCATTCTGAGTAGACCTCGGGCATGCTGGACACATGAACCATTCTGGGTCGCCTACTAGACCTCGCGGCTCCTCACATGTGAACTCCTTAGGTATATGCCAATTGAGACCGCAAACTCCCCTCGACTCGTGCGAGCTGATATCGTGAGCTCCTCCGGCTTTCTTTTTGTTGTATGTCTTGCACACATTCATCTAGTGGGGCCTGGTCGAGTCGCTGGTAGGCAACCAGATCTTATCTGAATTGGTGTATAACAAGATTAAATCAGATATATATCAAATAATCAAAATGAAACATCACAATTTCGTCTTCTGAGTAACAGTGTTTAGTTGGTTCATTTACTTACAGCACCACATTTTCTTTTGCAACTATTTGGCTTATCATCTTTAACTCGATTAGTTCAAAAGTTGACATTTTTTTCATGTCTAGTACAAATAGTCAATTTAAAGTGAGAACTAGATTTAGACAAGTTTTTTATTAGATAATCAATTGTATATTTTTCCCCTTAATCTTGAATTGAGGTCAAACTTTAAAAATAAGTGTGAAGCTTGATTCCAAATTCAGCCACAAGTTTCATCTCAAAACTTCTTAGTTCCAGTATCGAGAGCTAAATCAGACAACAGAGGCTCAATGTCCCAAAGGTACCTAGCAGGAGAATACTGTGAAGAACATATATTATTATTATCACAAATTGCAAAATTATGCTCAATGTCCCATTTCAGACAACATAGGCTCGATGGTACTAGTTATTATTACCTTTGAAAGCATGAACCTTACAATCTCTGCGGTTCCTAAAAATGCCATCACAGAGGATGTATACGGTCCTCAAAATATGTCTAACAACCTATCCGCCTATGATGTAAAAACGTAAAACATATGGGGAAAGAATTGATTATGATATTTTGTCTATGATACAATTTTAAGTACATCGTTGGTTCAGAGGCTTGATGATTGCAACCTTCGTTACACAATGGTCCCAAGTAGCCATAAATGAAGAAGAAGGCAATAGGCAATTAGGCCAAGCCTTACTCTGGGACGGCTGCTTAGAACTCGGCCACCAGATACCCTGTAACCATTAAAAACAGATAAATGAGCATTACAAACGAACACAATGAATAGCAAGCAAGAAAAGTTCCTTTTCTCATGGATAAATCTATACCATATTCCATCAACACGGTCTGCAATAGACTTTCCTTGTTTTGGGATGAGGCCAGTTGTATTAAGAGGTTTGAACATTCGACCTGTTAAAAGAAAAGAGGAAACATGCATAAGATCATGAATTCTAGAACTTGTTTCGATCAGAAGTTACTTTTCTAGAAAGAATTCGAGAATGCAAACCTTTGTCCTCATCAGTTTCCTCACTGTTGATCAAGCGATCAGTTTCTGAGTCAATATTGAGTGCTAGATGGTCAGCTGATCCTTTTTGCATAATTCGGACGTGAGCAGCTGAGGGAACAGGAGATACTGTTTTCTTTACGTGGGATCCCTGCATAAGCATCAAAAAACAATTCAAGTCCTTAAGAGCAATGTTTGCAGGGATGTATGATACATCACTAGGCACAAACAGATATAAAAAACCCTCCAAGAATGGTATTGACTACTGAGCAACCAGCATTCAGCTTTTAATGGGAGAGCATGTATTGGTGTTATATACACACACATATTACATATATGAAAAATTCATAATTAGTTCTCCAAGATTCCCTTACATTAGGTCAAACAAATAGATCTGTGATAAAGCAATATGGTACAACAATAACAAACCAGATTCATTCACAAAAAAAATTAAACACATTACATTTAACTAGAACTAAAGAACCAACCATACATTTAAGATTTGAAACTATTTATAAGAGAAAACCAGTGGTCTATTTAAACAGCCATGCTTAATAGCTATATCTTTTAAGCAAAATAAACTCAATATTTGCCTCACAATCTCAACCCAGGCAATCATCTTAAGCTCCTTTTTTTCCCCTCTCTTAATGCAAGTTTCCGAAATTTCATACTGGATAGTTAAGCACTCCCAGACAGCTCATATGCTAATTGAATATAACAAGCTAATAGTGCATGTATCAAACCACAGACAGTAAATGGTGACAAGAACAAGTTAATAAATCAAATTAATTACGAAAATGTGTAAAGTATTTACCACATCTTCAATTTCAGATATTTCTGACCCTGTGGATGCAGAAGGTGCTTCAAAGATGCTCCGATCCTGGACAACTTCTGGCTGAATAGTCCTACCCTGAAGAGAATCTTCAAGTAACTTAACCTTAGTTAACAATTCATCCACGGCATTTTGGCTTCCAAGCAACTTGGTACCAAGTTCCTGTGCTCTGGATTTTGAACTTTCAGCCTCTAATAACAAGGCATTCACCTGCTTTTCTAAAACAGGCAAAAGTGCTCTCATACCAACAGAATTTGGGCTTCCAATCAACTCTTTACCTCCCAATCCAACAATAATCTTTTCCAGGCCAAATGTAGCCTCAGACAGCTCCATTTTCATACCTTCCAATTCTGGCTTATTTCTAACATGTCTCTCAATTTCTTCTTTAAGATGCTCAATTTCAAAACTCTGTTGTGAAAGCATAGACTGTAGTTCTTCCTTCTCATAAGAAAGTAAATTTATTTGGTTCTGCAATTCAGCGAAACTATTAATAATAGAAAACAGTTTCTTAACATCAGTTGAGCTATGGGGCTCGAGGTCTTCAGACTCTACAAGAGGAATCTCGATCACACTTAGCTTGTCCAATAAAGTTCTTAATTGAGTTGCTGATAGAAGCGGCTCCTTGGCTTCTGTAACAATACAAAACAACTTAATAAAGAGTATTAGCAATTAACAATCAAGTGAGAGGGGAGAGATTTACCTTTTTCTTTCATCGACATATTATTGTACAATGACAAAAGTTCTACCTCTTTTTCCTTCCATATGTCCTCTTTGGCTTGATAATCATCTATCTTATGCGTCACTTCTCTGTATGATTCTTCCAGTGCTTCTACATCACTCTCCAACTTGAAAACCCTACTTTGACATACATCTCTTTCTTCAATAGCTTTCTCGGAGACTCTTCTGGTATCTTCCAAATCTTTCTGCAAATTGTGAACAATTGCGGCCACTGCTTTGTTTGTGGTTTCATAAAACTTCACCAAACTTTGAACTTCTCTAGTAGCAGCCAACAATTTCTCAGCTGTCTGAATATATCTATTGCCACCAATATCTTGCTGAGCCATATCTCGTCCAACAAATTCTCCTCCTGGGTGCAAACCATGGTTCAAATTTTCAAGTCCAGGAAGAGAGTTAAATTCTGTAGGAGTGCTCTTGTCTTCGAAGTGAAGGTCTCCAACTGCATCTCTACAAGCAGAGAATAAAGTTTCAACATCATCCTGTAAAATAGCCATAGCCTTCTCCTTTTCTTGTTCACGCATTTCCAGGTTTTTAACATTTTGCTTCAAGGATTCCATATTCTCAACCATGCTTTTTACCTCATCCTCTGTGGCGTGTAACTTTTTTAACAAGGAACCTATTGACTCATCTAGGAATTTAGAAAAACCTTCAAATCTATCAGCAAAGATTTTATTTTGTAACTGGAACCCTTCTGCAACCCTTATAACACATGAAGAAACATCATCACCATCGATTGCATTTTCATAATCATTCTCCATTCCAATGTTCACATTATTATCAATATCATCAGCGAAACATCCTGCCAGAAGAGCAATATCCTGAGATAAAGGAAAATAGACAATTAAAAATCAATGATAGATTTACTTTCTCATTCAGCAAATTAGGGAAAGAAAGTTACTGAACGTCGAGAAGTTAGGAAGGTGAAAGAAAAAAGAGAGGACTACCTCCATGAGTGGATAATCTTGCAGCTGCTCCGACCTCTTGTCCAACAAATAATCCCTTGTGTTCTTAAGGGCAAGATCCACATCTTTTAGATGCTCCAAGTTCCTATCAAAGCATTGTTTCATCGTTGACAACAGACTTTGATCTTCGGCAAGCATTTGAAGATTGTTAAGATGACCGATCAACTCTATGGTTTTACTTGCAGAGCTCCCTCTGCTTCCAGCCAACTCTTCCATGCATACAGTCAGTTTGGAATTAAGAGTTGATATTTCCTGATCAGTGGCTCTCTTTTCACTTTGAAGTGCAGAAAACTCATTTTCTGCCTTAACCAATGCATCTTCAAGCGATTTTATGGTAATTTCCGCATCAGCGAGCTCCCTAGCCTGGATCTCAGTTTCATCTTTTAGTTTCCTAAGCTCATTCTCCAAGTTGGTTATTTCCACTTTTGAATTGTTACTGTCCTCAGTTAATGAAGCAACAGTCATCTCTGCCTGAGAAAGTGCACTTTCAAGTGTATTTATAGTGTTATATGCCTCTGTGAGTCTGCTAGACTGAATAGCTCCTTCCTCTCTCAGTTTCTCCATTTCCGTCTCTGAAGCAGCTCTGCTACTTTGAACCTCCTGTTGCTCACTGATAAGAAATGAAATTTTATTTTCTGCCAGTGACAATGCCTCTTCAAGTGACTTTCTAGCCTCACAAATCTCAGCAAACTTGCTATTTTCTGAATGAGCTTCTTCAACTGCTTTCTGCAACTCTATTTCTAAATTTTTTTTACCAAATTCCACGTCCCTCTTCTCTTCAGCAAGTTGAGACAAATCATTCTTGGCAACAGCCAATGCATCTTCCAGTGTTTTCATATTTGCTTCAGCCTCTGCTAACTTGACAGCTAGGTTCTTAGCCTCTTCCTTTACTTGCAGCAAGTCTTGTTCAGTCCGTGCCTTGGCAGTCAGACAATCATCCATATACCCAGAAAGAAAGTTCAGCTTCTCTACAGGCTCTTGAAATGTTGAATCAACTGGAATGACAATGCGACCAATTGATTCAACTAGTCTCTGCAATATGCTATTGCTCTCGAATAAGAACTTCTCAAGTTGATCCCTTCCCTCTCTCAAAGCTGCAAGGTCACTCTCCAACTTCGGGATGCACTCTAAATCAGTAGATAAAGTGCTGATCTGCTCCCTGCAGGTAGCAACTGTAGATTCTTCATGTTGTAACTCAAGCTTCAGCTTCTCAATTTCTGAGTTCTTTTCCTCAAGAAGAAGTTTCAAGTTTTCCCGATCTTGAACCAAGCCCTTTCCTTTCTTAACTGCCATCGATAACTTCTCCCTCAGCAGACTAGACTTCTCCTCTGATCGTTCAAGATCTTTTTGCAGAACATCTTTCTCCTCCTTCAGTGCAAAAAGTTCCTCAGAAATTACTCTCGTCTGATCCGAGAGATCATTTAGCTGTGACCTCACCAGCATATCTTCTTCTAGTACTTCCTCACAAAGTGTCAACCCCAGATCCCTAACATAGAACAGACTTTGAAGCTTTTCAAAAAGTTGTGCTTCTACAAAAGTAGTCTCTAAAGATGCATTCGGTGGATCTTTTATCTTTCTAAAGCACCTATCTATTAGCATGGGTAGATAAGAAGATTCTTCAACCCCTTCTTGATCCGCCATCATCATTCCAGAAGCCTCTATAAGCATGCTGATCATCTGATATTTCTCTGATGAAAGTTGATGGAACTTCTCAACTACATTTTCATATTCAGTTGAGAGGTTGTCCAACTCCCTTCTAACATAATCCTTCTCTACTAGTTCTGTTGCAAGTGAAGCACTTAAATGATCCTTGTTTGATGATATCTGATGTGCCATGCCAACAATTTCCTCATATTTGTTTTTGAGTTGATCTAACTCATCCTTGATGTAATGCTTCTCTTGTTGTACAGTTGAAAGTGAAGCACTCAAGTGATCTATCTCATCACGTGCAGCTTCTTTTATTCTGGAAATTTCATTTTGCAACCTATTTATGTCATCCTTAGCCCGGAAAAAGGACTCCTTAAGCCAAGCCAAGCGAGAATCTAAATCAGGAAAGGAGACATTTTCAGGTAAATCAATTGCACAAATTGTGTCTTTCAATCTGTAGAAGTCCATCGAAACATTCCCCAGCTCTTTTCTTTCTTTAGCAAGCCATCCAGCTCGTCCAACAATATCCATTGACTGGAGTTCCTTAGGTACGTCAATCTGGGATAGGATGTGGTCAAATGCCTCTTTCATAGCTGCCAGGTCACTCTCCAACATTGGGATGCGCTCTAAATCAGTTGACAAAGTGCTGATCTGATCCCTGCAGTTAGCAACTGTAGATTCTTCATGTTGTAACTCAAGCCTCAGCTTCTCAATTTCCGAGTTCTTTTCCTCAAGAAGAAGTTTCAAGTTTTCCCGATCTTGAACCAAGCCCTTTCCTTTCTTAACTGCCATCGATAACTTCTCCCTCAGCAGACTAGACTTCTCCTCTGATTGCTCAAGAGCTTTTTGCAGAACATCTTTCTCCTCCTTCAGTGCAAAAAGTTCCTCAGAAGTTACTGTCAACTGATTCGAGAGACCATTTAGCTGTGATCTCACCAGCAAATCTTCTTCTAGTACTTCCTCACAAAGTGTCAACTCCAGATCCCTAACATAGAACAGACTTTGAAGCTTTTCAAATTGTCGTGCTTCTATGAAAGTAGTCTCTGAAGATGCATTTGGTTGATCTTTTATCTTTCTAAAGCACCTATCTATTAGCATGGGTAGATAAGAAGCTTCTTCAACCCCTTCTTGATCCGCCAACATCATTCCAGAAGCCTCTACAAGCATGCTGATCATCTGATTTTTCTCTGATGAAAGTTGATGGATCTTCTCAACTACATTTTCATATTCAGTTGAGAGGTTGTCCAACTCCTTTTTAATATAATCCTTCTCTACTAGTTCTGCTTCCAGTGAAGCACTTAAATGATCCTTGTCCAATGATATTTGATGCGCCTTGCCAACAATTTCCTCATATTCGTTTCTGAGGTGATCTAACTCTTCTTTGATGTAACGCTTCTCTTGTTGTACAGTAGAAAGTGAAGCACTCAAGTGATTTACCTCATCACGTGCAGCTTCCTTTGTTCTGGAAATTTCATTTTGCAACATACTTATGTCATCTTTAGCATGGTAGAAGGACTCCTTAAGCCAAGCCAAGCGAGAATCTAAATCAGGAAAGGAGACATTTTCAGGTAAATCAATTGCACAAATTGTGTCTTTCAATCTGTAGAAGTCCCTCGAAACACTCTTCAGTTCTTTTCTTTCATTAGCAAGCCATCTACCTCGTCCAACAATATCCACTGATTGGAGTTCCTCAGGTACGTCAATCTGGGATAGGATGTGTTCAAATGCCTCAATAATCAAGGTCTTTTCAGAGAGTGATTCTTGCAATGACACAACCAAAACTTCATTTTTCACCAACTCTTCCTTGTGTAATTCAGCAGCTTCTAAAGCACTGGACTTCTCTTGCAATTCAACTAGACATTTCTCAAGCTCGCTTGTTTTATCAGCAAGAGACTGCTTGAGGGCATCTCGTTGCTGAACCAATGCCTTCCCTTTTGTCACGGCCATACTCAGCTTTTCCTTAGTATTAGCACACCTCAGCTTTTCCTGCTCAACCTCTGTCTTTGTTTTTTCAAGCTCGGATTTTAGCATCTCCACCATTGCTTTCTCACGTTCAACTTGTTCAAGAAATTTCCTATTTTCATCTTCTAGAAAAGCTATGTTTTCAACCAGCTGTGCTTCCTTCCTCCTCAACTCATGTAATTCATCACGGGCAGCAACAAATACGGTCCCAAACTCCTGCACACCAAAATCGGACTCAGCCTTTGTCAAACACTGCCTAAGTTGATTAACTTCTGAAAGAAACTGGTTATACTTCTCAATTAATGCCAATGTGCTTTTCTCAACAAGGTCAATCTGCTCTACCCCAGAATCACCTAACAAATCTCCTTGATCTATAACTGAACCAAGTGCAGCCGAAATCCTCTCCAGTGCAACCTCATATTGCTGGTTCTTAACATCCTTCTCTGTTTCTGCTACTGAACTCATAAGTTTGGCAGTCAGCCCTTCAATCTCTTTATCCTTCACATAAATCTCCCTTGAAAGTGTCTCCATCTCTTCCTGCACATACTATAACCCTAAGTAACATTAAATAAACTGAAAACCATTGAGCAATACCTGAAATATCTAAATACATACATACACACGCACGCACACACACACACTAAACCTTGTATTTGGATTCGAGTTTCCCTTTTTCTTCAGCAGCTTGCTCCAGCAAAGCGCGCAATCGTTCCATTTCTTTAACAAAGTGATTGTTATCATTATCTTCGTTATTGTATGCACCATTGTCCATTTCATCAAACTGTTTAGGTAACGCATCCGGCTTTTCATCTGAAATGGCATTGTTATCCCGATCAGTTGGCCATACAGCTTCCTTATTATCATTATTCAACTCATCCGATGCATCCATAAACATATCTTCTTTGCTATCCACATGAGATATCTCAATAGATTCCGCTTCCTAAATTGATAAAAATAAATAAATAGGTATCAAATTAAAGATTACCTGTCAACAATAACAACAAGAAACCTGAGATTTCAATTCCAAAAAAACAAAATAAAAATAAAACCTGATAAGTCGAAGATTGATTACGAGCTCCAGAATCCTCCGAATCGTTAATTTCAGACATTTCTACTGGCAATACAAATTCATAATAATTAGAGACAGCTCCTTCTTGAATAACAAGAATCAGATCTGCATGAAAATCCTGCGCCAAAGAATTTTTAAAAATAAATGAATACATAAAAAAAACCCTAAAATCAAAACGGATTAATGGATTTGACCTGAATTTAAATCCCACTGTGGATTTCTGTGCTGATGAGATTCTGATTCAGCTTCGATTCAAAGGAGAATTTGCAGAATGCGCACAGCAGATTAGTACTATTTTCTATTTGTAATTTTAATTGTAATTTTATTTTCTTGTCTTGATATACATGCTATTTTGTGTTATTATGTCGATTTCATAGGTGTGTGTGACGTAGTTCGCTCCAATGAGATGCAATCTATTATTTGTCTTGTAAAACTAAAAAAACAAAAATATAATTTTGACGTTGTTAATATAATTTAAAAAAAAAAAGTGAAAGTTTTTTTTCCTAAATTAGGCCTAAAGTCTGCATTTTTAATTAATTAGGCCTTCAGGCCGATTTTAAAATTAATCACAGAAATAGATGGATTTTAGGAGAGAGGAATGGAAAGCGTATCCAGCTGGGCGAGCTTTCTGTAAAGGTGGTAAAAAAGTGCGCCGAGCTGGACGTGCTTTCCCTCAACAGTAAAAAAAATAAAATTCAAACAATAAGTTTTTTTTATCCTATAAATACCCCAAATTTCATTTTTTTCCTTTCACATGTTTCTCTCAACTCTCTCAAACCCTCTCAAGTCTCTTAACTCTCTCATTTTGATTGTGTTCGAATACTTTTAGTTAAAAATAATGTTTTTATTAATTATCTTGTATTGTATTTGTTCAAAATCGATTTTTCACGAATGACTGCCTTTCTAATATGCTTCGACGACAAACATATTACTGTCGCACAAGCAATAATGGTAAGATGGAAATTTAAATTTTGTTAATTTTAATAATGTTAAATTTATTTTTTTAATTTGAAATTGTTTTTATTGTGTAAATAAGTGAATGATCATTTTTTGGATGGCTTCATTCATAATATGAGAAAGCCCACAATCCCCGAAATTCATTACCACTTGCAAGTGGCTAGATTCTTACATGCGTCTTGCATGTCCGAGGGCTATAAACTCGATTTGGTACTAATCACCGCGTTGGTGGAAAGATGAAGGCTCGAAATACACACTTTCCACCTTCCATGTGACGAGTGTACAATCACATTCGAGGACGTAGCGCTATAACTCAATCTATCAATGGATGGGTCAATCATCACGAGATTAGTAATTGTTCCGGGTAAAGTGGACCTCTGCACAACACTATTGTGAAGGTTTCGGACAAGTTTGAAGGTGGTCGGATATCAATCAACTAGGTGGAGGATAATTTCAACGAGCTCCTTGAAGACTGAACGGGGGAGATCATAGAACAATACGTCCGAGCATACATCATGAGGTTAATTTGGGGCATTTTACTGCCCGAAAAATCTCGAAATTTGGTGCACGTAAGGTGGCTACTACATCTAGTGAACTTCAATTAGTATGAAAAATTAAGTTGAAGATCTGTCGTATTGTTTACATTATACCGGGAGATGTGTCAGGTTGCCTGCTCCTGTTGCAGTCGTGGGCCTGATGGTGGCTACCATTTCTATGTCCTAAAGTGACCGACCCATACATGTTCCCATTGGTGATGAGGTAAATATCATTTATTAACAAATACTTAGTTTGTGCAGTAATTTTTTTATTATACGTTTCAACTAGCATATCACTTATACAGGTGGAACCATGGGCTGAGCTACGTGGGATGGCCTGATGAGCTAGAAGATTTTAGATTGTTATTAGATCAACGCTCGGGAGCTAAGGTTAGTTACTTATTCTTTCGAACCTATATTAATTACATAATGATTTATAAAAAAAATTCGTGCGCAGCGATATTTACAATTCTACTTTTCAGTTTGAATAGATTTTGTACGCCGACATCGATATCATATCTTGCATCCCGTTGGAAGTGTTGGCCAATCGAGACATGTAGGACGCAAATGTGCCGTTGGTAGTGTACACGACGGTCGAAATGCACGAGTCAGACCGGGTGATGCTGAAGTTCATGTGGAGGCAATGAATTACGCCGCCACCATGAGACCTAAAGGAGCTGCACAATGTGGACATGTGAGAGAAGGACAACGACTTGGAGATGCGGCATAGGGAGCACATCAAGACGTGGGATCGTAGGATGCAATCATTACCCATTCATGAACCATTTTTCTCAGCAGACATGGTGATAGCTAACGATTACTTGGCACAGTTCAGAGCCGTCGGCAAGTCATATCTGTTACCACTGAAAACGAGGAGCAGGAAAATTTGAGCGAAAAGGCAACGTCGACCGCCACAGCAGTGTTGGAGGGGACACAGTCATATGAGGAGTTCGTTATCCGCTCCGGAAAAAGTTGCGCCGCCTGTAGCTACGTAATATTTGGGTCAGTTCGCTCCACTTATTCCCGTTCAATTCAGTAACCTTATGTTTTTTCAAAAGCACCACCACACTACGAACCACCATCGCATACGGCCAATTCTTCTATTCCCGTAAATACATATTTTAGGGTATTGACGACCCTTGTATACTACACCCCCATGAAGATGTCGATGCCAAACCCCATGTTGGGACAAACATCGACGTATGCACTACCACCGATAATGATACAAATACAAACGCTCATATAACAGTTGGTGATGATGTCTATGCTCGGTACCTTTTTTACGTACTCGGAATTTAGGGCACATTATGGTTACATGCCTATAGTGGCCTAACCACCGCGCACATCCTTGTTTTACGGGGGTGGCTCATTATCGTAACCACCAGACGCGGAAGTGGTAGATACATGATAGTAGGTAAGGACGATGTAACAATCAACCATAAAGGACGATAATGACGCTGTAGATCCCGAAGAAACGATTACCTAGGGGGCCATTCTAGGTACATATCCAGGCGATAATGACGATGATGAAGAAGCTTATAACCCTGACCTCCGGATGCACCTTCAGTTGAACATCCGATTGCGCACAGAAATCCACCATGTGACCGTCATCCTCTACCTTGCGGCACACATGCTTCCCGATAACATGATTGAGTGTATTCTTTTTATAAATATTGTGGTGTAAATATAGATCTGTCATAAATAAAAAATCGAGATTATTCATTCAAACAATACATTTGTTTTTATTACTATCTATCATGAGTTATGGATAAGTTAACAATAAATAACAAATTGAACCAATGGGAATATGCAAAGCACGCTAATGAATATGAAATTTGATAGAAAGTAATGTTATCGACGCTGAGGCCCCAACGTATTCCTGTAAAGAGAACATGTTGGCTTCGTATGCATTGGGTTTCTACAATACCCACATAATTTCTGTTTACCGTGTATCTCCTAAATATCCTATTGTTTCTTATCTGGGTGGAATTTGGGTGACATTTCGGGCCACGACACAGGTCCTTGTTTAGCACAAACTCAAACGGCGCGCTGGACACAGGCGGCCACATACTCTCATTTGGAACAGGTAGGAATTTAGGACTCCATACACTGTGAATACGTTGTAGTCGATAGACATCGTTGATGTAAGGCACATACTCAATCCGTATGTTCCCACATGCATGTGCACTTGAGAACTGAAGTGCTTGAAATCTCTCACAATTGCAGGTCATTTCTATTAAGTTCACATGATAGGATGCACCTAACATTTCCTAGTCGAGCCTAGCATGCTCTATGACTCAAAAATCAAGTTTCGACGTGAGTGACACACTACATACATGGTGTTCGCTCTTGCTGTACTTCACCGAATCTCTTTCATCACATCAGCGTAGAATATACCACCGCCTACTATTTGTCCAGCATATGTCGACTCCCTTTTAGGAAACAAGGCAGCAAGTCGAAAGTATGTCTCTTTGCAACCAGTGTTACCGACAAATGACACGTCCCCTTTAGTGTGGACTTGATGCACTCGGTTAAGTTTGACATCATGTGCCTGTATTGTAAACCCCGCCGTATGATTATGTCCACTATTTGAATGGTATATTCGATACATACGTCGTATCGTAGATGTTAATGGTGTTCAAGTTATTCAACATTTGATGGAATTGATGTTGGACTAGCTCGTAACTTATCGAGAAACAACTACCGGTTAGTGCAATGAAATAAAATGATATGAATACTCGATGTGCAGTGAATACATAGTTCGAACTACAAACCCGTGTTGATAACTAGATCTCGCTCAATTGTTGAAGGATATTTTTTGTGGTAGTTGGATCCCACATGTCGTATAAAGTACCAATGATGAGTGCAATCCCAGAGGGCTCTGTGATGATCAATCTTCAAAAGTATTCTGGGTCTCCTACCCGATATGAACATATACTAAGTTGCGGGCAAACGCGGTACGCAAATAGCTTAGTAAAAAATCCCAATCATCTGTCGTTTCTCTGGTAGTGCCCATTTTTTTTGAATCTTAAGCTAAAAAACCCAATGAGTCGCACACTAAGCATAGCAATTATATCAAATGATCAATCAAATTTTTATTTAACCTTATAAAATTTAGAACTATCTGTCTTATTGGGTAGAATACCTTCCGCTGTGGGTTATCAACCCACCCTTAGTATCGAAATGGGTACTTTACAAGAAAGAATTACTTCTACCAAGGAGGGATCTATAACTTCTATTCAAGCAGTTTATGTACCTGTGGATGATTTGACCGACCCTACCCCTGCCAATTCAAACATAACTCACTTCTTTTTGGGTGTGAAGTAATGTCAAACCAAAATACCCAACAAGCATTAGCTCTTCTTGACAAGGAGGTGATCCAGCCGCACCTTCCAGTATGGCTACCTTGTTACGGCTTCACTCCAGTCAGAATCTTCCAATCACCGTCTTGAACAACGACAAGCAACAAATGTTGTTGATACCTTCCGTATAGCCAGGTGCCGTCAATTTGTACCATAGGCTTGCAGTGCTAAAATGCCTCATTGCATTGCTCAAATGTCCAAATGAACCGGTGGAAAAATCGTTTTGAGATTGATTACAGAACTTGGTACGTAGGAATTCAATACTTGACACTATTATCATACACCCATAATGCAACTTCTTCATAGCCTTCTGTTTTGCAACCCACACTTTCTAGTACGTTGGAGTGTACTAGTACTGACTACGTATGTTCACAATCAGCACTAGTATTTGAATCCAGGGAGTAGCCTTCACCATCGGTATAATAATTTCAACAATCATATCCAAGTCTAGCCTTAGATGGTCTTAAGTTGCACCCGTTGCAATGTAGGTATAGGGACCATAATACTTTTTTATTGTCCACACCTCGATTTTCTTTCGGTAAGACATCATGATTTTCACTTACACCTCTTATCCTTCATTGAGCACTTTTCTTGAAATTTCTCAGAGCTATATCGCTTCAGTGAAGCAAGAAGAACATCTTTGTTGGGGAATTTCATTCCAACTTCTAATACTCATACATTATGATATGTGCTTGTTTCTAGATGTTCTGTGCAGAAGCCATGAAAACTCTAAACCACTCTCAACCGATAGGTCGACATTCGACATGTGGAGTAGAGGTCCATATGCCCTAAATCTCGCATTTGGATCCAAAGCATTGTCTAGGGCGTCATCGTCAGATTCATAATGTTTCAGTTCAATTGAAATTGAAATTGAATGCACTAATTGAATGCCAAACCTGAGTTTCTAAATTTGGGTTATACTGATACCTTGACTGGTACTGACCCCCAAAGTTTAGATCAAGGCTAGAGATCGATGAGTGTACTGGACAACCGTGTAGTAGGGCTTTCTACTTCAACTTTGGTACCCGTATTCGCTGCGACGGTAGTGGAAGATAGGCTAGATCCATCAGCATCGGCGAACTCTACCTATAACTCAATAACAACATTTCTCTTATGATGTGCGATAATATAACCATCTCGAGATGTGTCTCGCTAATCACTTCTAATAGATCGTACTTATAGAGGTCAACAAAAGCAAGAAATTTGCATTGCAACCTCATAGTTTTTCCTCGGGTCAATTCGCCTACTTTCCTCCTGATTCTTGTCCATAACTCATGCATTTGAATGGTACTATTGAATGTAAGTTCCACGAGCTTCGCTCCTACAAACATCACACTGACCTCTATATTACAAATTTGACCATTGTAGTACATAAAGGATTTCCCTTGTCGGCTTATTTCAATATCGATCACAAATTGGATAAAAAACGTAAAAAAAAAGTAGAGAATTTTCCAAAGGAGTACACACAACTCTCACAACACAAGGTTATTCTGTTTGATATTAACTTGATGCATGTCTATGTTATAAAAATTTCACCCCTTTTATGAGAGAATTATGTACAGTGAAAGAGAATACGTGCTTTGAATTTCGTTTACAAATGCACACATTCGTTTTCTATTGTATAAAGCAAATAATTTTTAGAACACGCTCAAAACTAATATAATTTCATCACGCCTGTGCTCTCGAGAGATTTTGCACTACATAATGTGATCTACAGGCATCTGAAAAGGTACTTTTACTATCAAAAGAAAGGAAATTTGTTAGAGAAACCTCGCCCAGCTGGGGGAGCTTTCTCTAACAAATTTCCTATTCCTCGGCGTGGAAAGCATGACGCTTCGAATAATTTAGACACTTTAAACACATTTAGAATATGTTCATCACTCCTATAGCGCATTTTCAAGGTTTTTCTTTGCAAACAAACCCTTCCTTGCGGCTATAAAAGGGCTCACACACACCAAGCATCATCATCCCTCAGTCATATAATTTCTCCTCAATCTTCTCCATTCTCCACTATAAACTATTTATCGGTCTTACAAGCTTTGGTCGCTAAAAATATTTGGCTTACATTTGAGGTATTCTTGAGTCGTTGGTGATGCAATATCGCTCCGAGCCACACATATTTCATATATATACCGAAATAGGATAATTGGCTCCGAATCCTATCCTAGAAAAGTTAGTTATGGGGTGATTTTACTTTCTACGGTTAAAGGTGGAAGTCGAAGTAGAGGTCTCAATCGACAACCGTTATGCGATAATTAATCGGGGTATAATGGAAGAGTCGTTGACGATCATTACGTAGCCATGAACTCAATCTTTTTGAATACCCAAAAATGATGCCCTATAAATATACCATAGAAAATTTTGATGGCATATTCATACGAAATAATTTTGGGGCTTCCCACTATAATCGGTGTAATTTTTTTCTCTATTTCTAGACAACTGATACCTTTAACCTTCCTTATTATTCGAAGGTTGGCATCGTAGTAGACGTAAGAGGACTTTTAGGCAGATATCAACTATTGTGATGTAGTAAAGGTGATGCTCCTTTCTGGTGATGACAATTGTCGTTATTACACAATCCATTGATAACTACAACCGCTGTTGTGCCGACCCGAGTTTGACCTCTATTGTGTCGATACATCTACTCTCTACCTGAAAGCCCTCTTGTGTCCACCTTAGTGTTAGCCTTCGAACAAGAATTAAAGGTTAAAGATACCGGTTGCTTAAAAATAGAGAAAAAAATTACGTTGATTACACCATAAGTTCCCATAGTTTTTTTGTGTGATTATGGCATCAATCTTATATATGATATATATAGGGCATTGTTTACGGGTATCCAAAATTCTTGACCTCTTGACCACATAACGATCTTCATCGGGGCCTGCTTATACTCGAACCCATGACCACATCACAGCAGCAGATTAAGACTTCCACCCCTGGTCGTATTAAGCATTATTACCTCGAAACTAGATTTCCCCACAATGGTCCTATCCCATAATGACATATGAAATGTATATGTGCTAAAGTGAACTATCACATCCTTGACCCCTCAAAACTACCTAAGAACTTTCATCGCTTCAGTTGAAAACCTTGGATACTTTTAAAATACCCAAAACCCTAAAAACATCTTAAACCTTAAAAACTCTAACCTAAAAAAAGCCTTAACCTTGGAGAGAGAAAGTTGCCATATGTGCAAAAAGAGTGTTCAACTAGACGTGCTTTCACTTTCTTTCTCCTAAAAATAGCCTATTTTACTAATTAATTTTAAAACCAGCCTAAAGGCCAAATTTTAAAAAATGACATATTCATCATATTTAGCCAGGTTTTTTTTAAGAGAAGACATATTTTTTAGTAAAAGCGATTATAATAAATACTAAAAGGCATAATCACTTAAGTTAGGCATATGATAGAGTAGATTGGCTTTTCTTGAGTTTATGTTGGGTAAGATGGGATTTTGTTATACTTTTGTATGTTAGATCATGATGTGTGTTTCTACAGTGAAATACTCGGCGTTGTTGAATAGGCATCAGTTGAGGCCGATTATATCATAGAAAGATTTGCGTCAAGGGGGATCCTTTCTCATTATACTTGTTTTTGTGTACCGAGGGGTTGAGTTATTTGTTCAAATGTGGTGAGGCCAAAGGTGACCTCCATGGGGTTGCGGTTTTTTGGGGTGCTATACTGGTTCTTATTTGTTCTTCGCGAATGATAATTTCATTTTATGCCAAGCAAAGACTTTTGAGTGTTATTTTGTTCGAAACATTCTGGTGACATATGAAATGACCTCTGGGCTAGCAATGAACTTACATAAGTTAGGTATACTATTCAACTCAAGCACAAAGGTGCGTAATCGAAAGATGCTATATTTATATTGGGGGTGAACGCGCCTTTAGATTATGGTCGATACTTGAGATTACCATTGCTTGTCAAGCGTAATAAGAAACAAGTTTTTAAGAAACAAGTTTTTTTCTTTCTCTATGATCGCTTAAGTAAGAGGCTACTGAGTTGGAAGAAAAGATTACTCTCAAAATCGGGTAAAAAGATTGCTCTTCAAATGATTTTTTCCTTTCTGCTTTTTATATAAGTGTCTTGTTATTGCCTTTGGGTTTATGTGGCGATTTGCAATGCATGATGAATACCTTTTTGTGAGGGGCAGGTAATATAACTGTAACACCCTATACTCGACCTGATCGTCGGATCCAGACTACAGGATGTTACACTTTATAACCGAAAATTAACTAACACATTATTTAATGTAAATTTTGCCATTCTGACTTAATGCAATTATTATTAAAATACAATTATCTAATCGATCACCCGTATGAATTTATTTTAATTATTTAACTTTAATTTAAGACAAAATATTTTACAAAGTAGTTTAAACATACCGAATATTTACTCAGAAATAGTGGTTTCAGGGCCACAAATCTGATGAGTGAGTCTGTAAATGTTATTTAATATTTACGAGTTAAATATAGTATTATAATAAATTTTGATTTGATAATTTTTTGTTATTTGAATGAATAGTTAAGTTCAAGTGATTTGTCCTTAAAGCAAAGTGATTTTGAAAAATAAGATTTTGAGACCTCGTTTCTATAAACCGAGTTCGTAAATATTTTTTTTTAATATTTATAGGGTGATTATATGGGTGTATTAAAATTTGGTCTGGAAATATTAATGTTTAGATAGTTAATTAAGTAAAAAGGACTAAATCGTAAAAGTTGCAAAAGTTATCGCTATTAGCTTATATATGTTAAATGGTTATAAAACCATGATTTGAGGGCTTTAAAAGGTAATAAAACCTTAAATGATTATAGTGGATTGTTAAATGGTTAATAATGTGTATTTTTTATGTTAATATATATATTTTTAATTAATAATAGTTAAATGTTAATTAATAAACAAAAGAAAGAAAATATTAGCATGTTTTTCCATCATCTTTCTCCTTAGGCTGAATCCTCCATTTGAAAGGAACCAAAGCCTTGGCCATGGCTAAATTCATGGCATGGTAAGTATCTTTTAATCTGTTTTTAGTCATTTTTATATTTTTAAGATCATTGCAATTAGGTCCAGTTAATTTGTATCTTCATTTTCAAAACTGTTAAAGATTTTAAAACTTTACATTGATGAATATTATATGTTTTCTATATAAATTGTTAGATTTGGAAGATATGGAATGTTTAAAGACTATTTGATTAAGTAAATTTTGTTATTTTTGTATTTAGGGACTAAGTTGTTAAAATAGTAAAATTACATGAAATTATTGTGAAAATGTAATAAATATGGGTTGTATAGGGATTATGGAAATTTTGGTCAGCATGATTTGATTTAATTATGCTAAATATGAAGTTTCAGGCTTAGAGACTAAATTGAATAAAAGTTCAGGGTAAAAGTGTAAAATTTTGATAAATGGTAAATTACATGAATTTAAGTATTTTAAAGTATTTGAATTGGATAATTGAATTAAATTATTATATTTAGATCAAGAAACGGATCAATCGATAAACAAACGCGAAAAAGGAAAAATTGTTGATTAGTCCTTGGAGTCGTGTTTGCTAAAGAATTAGTTTAGGTAAGTTTGTATATCATTTATAAGATTAATTGATATCTTTACATATGTATCAATGAATTGGTGTTTGGAACAGTCTTGATTGAGAAAAGAAAAAGACCTGATTGAAATATATCATGGTATTATACTGGAAAAGGAAAAAGACCATGTTGAAAGATATCGTGGCATTACATTTGGTATTTTTTAATCAATGAAAAGGTTGAAAAGGATGTTATCCGAAAAAGATATCAAGTGAAAATTTTGAAAAGGATGTTATTCGAAAAAGATGTCAATGAAAAGTTCGAAAAGGATAACAATGAAAAGGTCGGTATCTCATCCTTCAACTATTCACTATTCAGGTAACATGTTTAAAGTGATATGCGTACCATAAGTATAGAAATGAGATGAAGGCTTTGATTAGTATAGCTTGATGATGAATATTAATGCCTTGGTGTAATTATATATTTCATATGTCTATAAATACGTTATCTAGTTAAGTTTGTGGTGTGTTTAGAGAATTAAATGATCATTTGAGTATTTTCCAAGTGATCTATGTTGTTTTATTTGGTTCAACGGGTAATAAAGGCTTAAAAAAATGAACTTAATTATATAAAATGTTATGAAACTATGATAAATGGAACGGAAAGTTTTGACATAAAAGTTTTGAAGGTGTGAATGTTACATATTAGAGATGTGATGAAAATGTTATGTATATAGATTTGCTTCCATTATATGTTCCTTGATATGGATGAATGTTTGATGTTTCATTATTGGACTTCCTGACTTGTGAGGTTGATGTTGTATTAGGAAATGGATAATCTCTTAAGCATGTCAAAGGAATTATTTTTGAATTATATAAATTGAGCCTATTCGGTAAGTTTACATTTAAGATTTATACGAGCTTACTAAGCATTATTTGCTTACGTTAGCTTTTTTTTTCTTGTAGATCATCGAAAAGCTCGATCGGTTGGAAATACGTAGGAGCACAATCACACTATCCATTCGTTATATTGGTAGTTTTGGTTGTTTTGGCTAACAGTTATAAATGGCATGTAATAAGAGTTTTTATGTTTTGGTCACTTGTGAATGCCTTGAGATTTAGATGGCTTTTGGTTTATTGAAGTGTGAATGAAGTGGTTTAATGGTAGATGTGTGATGTAAGCTTAAGGTATGAATTTATGGCATTGGATTTGAATTGATTTGGATGTTAAATTGTGGTACCAATGAGGGTATATTAGATAGACATTTAGATTAAATGATATGTCTATGTATTGGCATGTAATAGGGCTTGAATGTTGATTTGATAACTTGGTTTGTTTTAAGTTTGTTCCAACTGTGGTACCAATAAGTGGTATGCTTGAAATTGTTATTTGATATATATGAATTATGCTTAATGAATGAACTTGAAATGTTGAATTGATTCAAGTTGATGTGTTGAATTGTAGTGTCAATTGATGGCATATTGGTTAGGAACCTAAGTTGGTTGAGTTTGGTATGTTTTAAAGGGTTTTGGTCATGTGAAAATGATTGGAAATGGTAAGGTTTGTTGTGCAACAATAGGTTAATGCTTTGGCTTGTTTTAGGGTCATTTTAAGAAGCACACGGCTTGGGACACGAGCTATCACACGGTCACGTGCCACACAAGACCACCCTACATAGCCGTGTGTCATTATTATTTTAGGTGCAAGTTTTACACAATCTAAGTCACGGTCTATGATATGGTCGTGTGTCTCAAGTTAGTATGTAACACAGTCTGAGACACAGCTGTGTGACCCCTGTTTCCAAAATTTTCAAGTTTTTCCAAAATTTTTTGTTTTGTTTCAAATTGATCTTGTAATGTTCCTAACCTATTTTTAGGGCCCGTAAGATCAGTTTAAGGCCTGTAAGTGTATTGTATGTTATAAATGGAATGTGTAAATTATTGTTATAATTTCAATTGAATAAATTTTCTATTTGAAATCAAATGTTCTGATTATTCTAAATTGTACTATAATACTCCGTACCCTTAATTCGACGACGGAGATGGGTTAGGGGTGTTACAGGAAATAATACTTTTATTAAAACTAGTTACAAATAAGACTTTGACATTGAGACTTCGCCTTTGGCTCACCCAGTTATATGCATATTACGACTAGGAACCACAATTGTCTAATCACGATGGATTTTGGTCTGGTCTCTCCACAAACTATTGAATTCCCTTATTACTTGCAATACATAATGTCACAAACATATGTTCATATGAACTTAGTGAGTTATCCATACCTCGTATTAGCATAATTCTAATAAAATGACACTTTATGATTTTGAATTAAATTCTGACTTTCTAAACTAAGATAGTTCGCCAATCTCATTGGCCTATTATTTACAACCCACAAGCTGGATTGCTTATAGTTGGTATATTGCTTTCAAAGACACCATTGCTTACTTACTCTCACATCCTGGAGAATGATTCAACTTACTCAACTGCGTTCGATCTTTACAGAATCTTATTTGTAACTTAGCCTAGATGGATTTCCACTTATAAGATAGTTTTGACGCACTTTCACATATAAGATAGTCCCGATGGACTTCCATATATAAGATAGTCTTGACGGACTTTTACATCTTTCATAATTTTCATATTCCATGGCCATGGAGTTGTTTACATATATGGGCTCAAAGCCTTAGACTTTGTAGAGTCTTATATATTCAAAGAACCCATGCTAGGGTATCATATTCATTTGTGCATATATCTCCATACAATCCAACCAAACCTCCATAAAACTAAAAATCATCCATAAACATTCTCCATACTATCCACTCAAACCTCCGCAAAGGTAGATAACATGTGGAAAATAGTACACAATGCGACATTTCTTCATTTTTCATCCACCAAAACAACCCTCAACTCTCTGCATATCAAACACATGCATTTCATACTCAGACACTCTATCAACATTACTGTTTATGCACAAAACACATTACACCAACATTTCATACACTTTCATATCAACACAACATACATCACGATACATTAATATTCAGTTTACGAAGTAATTCATCAATTACACATCATTCAGCCATAAGATGACGCATCATTTACTCAATACTCAACCAAAATGTCCAACACACGATACTATGATAAAATAATTGTCACACCTCAAAAATGGAAAATCCAAAAAGGCGAGTGAGGTATGCATGTTAATTGTTTTGGCGCACTATGTTAGCATAATCTACCACTCTTCTGGCTTGTTGACGAGTTAGAGTATTGGTGCATGCTAGTGTTAAAGTATCCGCCCATTGGCGGTATCTAAGTATTTAATTACAGGGTATCTTCAAGTGAAGAAAGAGTATGCCTAAGAAAAAGTACGCCCCAAATTTTTGGCTGAGCACGGATAGCCTACCAAGTGTATGAAAAAGTTGTAGGAAACTTAATTGTCTTTAAGACCATGCCATACGCGAGTCATCGCCAAGGTATAGTACGCTCGATTTACATGAAAGCTATTCAAATTGGCTTTTACAATGAGATTAGTTGGGAGTCAACGCAATTGATATGGCCCTCCCCATGACTAGTTAAACAGTAACGTAGATCTTTGTCAGATTTTTTTTACCTTCCCTTGAATTTTATAGGGAAATCAGGGAACAAGTTTAATAAGCAGCATCACTTGTTAAAATCCACAAAATGGGGACTAATAGTGTATATATAACGAAGGAGGAGGCATTCCAAATGGTTTTTCTTTCTACTTTACGTTCTGTTCCTTCTTACGAACCTAAATGTTCTCTTCTTATTCGTTAAGCTAGATCTAAGATTTCGTTTAATCAATGGATGATTCAACCTTCTGATAAGTCTTATAAATTTTTATGTTACGATTTTTGAGTAGTAAGAATGTTAAAAAGACATAAGAACAGTAGGGTGTAAGTGGAAGGCCCTACGTGAGGGTCACATGAACTTTAGTAAACTATCTGTAAATAAGGATTTTAACAGAAATTCCATGATCTTGTAAGCAGTTACTGTTGCTGGATCGAGAAGGATGATCAAAACAGAAGTTCCGAGCCGAAGTAAAGATGGGTCTCTGGTAAGTCTCTAAACCCAACTCCTGCATGTTATTTTATGATGATTCTTTGTATGATTGATATCCATGTAGTTGTGCATATCTTCTTGAGGAGTTGTTGTGTGTATGTGTGTGTGTTTTCTGTGAAGCATCTGTATGTATGTAATGAAATGTACGATGTGCTGCATGAATATGGCGATGTGTGATAGGCATGCATGATAAATTATGTATTGAAAAGTATGATTCTGTTATGGGTATGAGTGAAATCTTTGTAAATGTGCCCATTATGTTAATTGAATGATGCATGAAAAAATATAGTTGGTGATAAGGGGTTTCGAGCGGAGTGTCAGTAAAATATGTGATATGATATTGGAATCCGCAGTGGTGCTTTGATGTTGTTCATTGGGACGATAAACACAAAGGCTAATATGGCAAAAATGTAGTCTGCTGGGATAATAAACACGACAAAAAGCCAGTGTGGCAGATATGTGGAAAGACAATGGCCATGGCACATTCTGGAAATGACGGATGAGAAACATTTTTCTACTAGGGTTTTTGTGTGTCCTAAGGGCGATGATGGGCAAACCTCAAGCGATGTTGAGTTTAGGAAAATCAATGTCGCCAAATACGATAATTTATGTGGTGCCTTGATGGAAAACCAAACCGAGCCTTTGTGGTGAATTATCTAAAAATCCTATGTGGCGTATTATTTGGAAAGCCTTAGTGGCAAAGTTATTTGGGAAGCCATTGTGACAATTTATCTGAAAAGTTTATGTGACGTATTATTTAGGAAGCTTTAGTGGCGAGTGATCTGAAAAACCTATATGAAAAATTTTGTAACGCCACTTAACACCTAAGTGGTGAGTTGTTAGCCTTCCTTCGTGGTGAGATTTGGTTATGTCTTTAAGGCATTTTCTGAAAGAATTGCCGACAACATACCCAACTGATTAACTCACCATTATAATTCGCCTGGACAAAAAACTTGGTGTATCTGGAATTATGGGTTGTGTAAGTGTCCGCCAAACCTAAGAATTCTCAAATTATGTATCGAAATCATTTCGGATTCTTTTGGATGATCTCAAATATTGCATTGATCAAAATAATTCCGGTGTCTGGATCGATTTTAAGATATGGTGTGACTAGCATCCTGACAGCCGCTAGAGCTAGTATAAAAATCTACAAAGAATAGTATCTGAATGTATATCATTTTGAGGAATATAACCAACTTCTATCTTCAAAGAGATTGTGAAATAGAATCCATAATAAGGTGTGAATTTTTTGATCCACTAATAAAGTGAAATGTGCATAAGTGGGTTAAGTGCATAGGTTGGCATATAGTTATCCGCTAGGAATCAGAAAAGTATCCGCCAAAATCAGAAAGGAAGTCTAGAATTTTTAAGTAGAGGAATTCAACAACAACGTTTAAAGGTAATATTGGTTAAGACTGACTAAGTTTCGTTGAACTTACAAGCATCTATTTGTAATGGAGGTTCTTGGAATTGGTCCAGTTCACCAGGAGGGACCAAGCTAGGAATGCACGATAGTGGCAATTCGAAGAATGATATTATGCATAAAGAGGGGACTCTTGGGAATTTGGAGAATAGTATTCTACGCCAAGATTAAGTCTGGTTTAAAAAATATTTAAGTTGTAATGTCTTATATTGCTTTTTGAGAATCTATTGTAATTAATAAACATTTCCTTCAAAATCTTTTAACTTAGAAAAGAATATAAACAAATAAGAAGTATGTTCAGTATGGTTTTTGCCAATTGTAAATTTTTTGTTAACTATTTAAGTATTGTGGCATCCTATATACAGTTCTAGTAAATTAGACTGGGTATAGGGTGTTACAAGAATAATCGTCTAAGAAATGAGTTCTGGAACTCACTTGAAAGTTGACGCCAAAACCTTATTCTTAGATTTTTCCCTTGCTACCCGAACCTCCAGTAGCTTACAAAACATAACAACTATTTCAGAATCTTTCACGAAGACATTTCATCATCATAATAACCAGAATTTTTTTGCATACAGAGGCCCTTAAAATGATTATCCACAACTTTATCCAATATAGAAAAAAATCGATGGCCAACTAAAATCCTTAACTCTCTTTCCTTTACTTGAATTTGTAACACAAAAAGGTTAAAAAGCTTACCAACTTGATAAAATATCAATTACTTATGTACAAATTTAACTTCTTTCCTTCAACCAGATCAATGAAGAGGATGAAGGAACCTCTACCTGAGAATAACATCTCTCCCTTATATACTACTCACTCATTTCCTTCACCAATCCCAAATTCAACAGCCAAGTATACACACCCATAATCATCATGTCTCCTACTAACAATAGTCCTAGTTTAAACTCAATAGAACCAAGGTTGAAATCCAACCTTTCCACAACCAGTCTTTCATTTCTTCTTATTTCTACTAGAAGTCGTTCAATTTGTAAGCTTTTCAAATTAGTCCCCAATTTCACCTTTCCAACTTAACTTCGACATTTCGAGGTGTGACAATAACTCAAAGAAAGATTCACTGGGCATTTTAGGACAAACTTTGTGTACCTAAAAAGTTTAGCGACATGAGTTTTCAAAGCTTTCATTACTTTTAATCTGTCTATGTTAGGAAAACAAGGGTGGTGTTTTATTTTTACTTCGGAGCCTTGATCAACTAGGGTGTTCAAAGTGAAGTTTTTCCCCATTGTAGATTTCTAAAAGTGATGAAAGGGAAAAAACCTTCTTTCGTATGAAGAAGCTTGCATGCAACTAAGGGGCTACTCTCGAAGGTATATGTTGGCATTTTGGTAATGGGGCAGACATACGAGCTTTTCAGGATCCGTGGCTTAAGGATGATAGAGATTTCTATATTGCATCTTCCTCGTAGTTGGCCATGGAAAATTTAGGGGAAAAGGATTTACTACAATGTGATGAGGTGGCTTGGGATAAAACTTTTCTTAAGGCTTTCTCGTACCTTTGGATATGGCTCGTGTAATGAATATTCCTATTAGCTAACAATGGCCTAACGATAAACTCGTATTGCATTTCATCGAGCATGGTAGGTACATTGTTACATGTTGTTATGTGCTTGTTGTAAAGTTTTTCTTGCATTTGGAATAGAGCCTTATTGCTGGAAGTTGACCTCATGTTTTGAACGCCCATATTCCCTCAAAGGTGTATGACTTTGTATGGCATTGCTTAAGGAATTTCTTCCCATGTAAGGCTCGTTTGTTGGAGAAGGGTTGTAATGTTGATCCATTATGTTTATCTTATGGTCAGGTTAAGACAATGAATCATGTGTTTCTTAAGTGCCACTGAACTATTGAAGTGTGGCACTATGTTGATATTTTAATTTGGCATACCTCTATTACTAACCTTATTGAGTACTTTTTAACACATGCTAGGGAAGCTCTAATGGAGAGGGCACTTACACTGTTGTTTAGCACATGGTTATTCTGAAATCGAATTTGTTAGAAAAATGAGTAGTCCATTTCTGTGTAAGGTGTGGCCTTTGTGATCAATATTTAGAGGAATGAATGGAAACTTAATGGGCGATTGAACGTATTGTATCTTGTCCGCCAGCTCGAGCTGTTACTGTGTAGCGTTGGTCGAGACCAGCTGCTGGCTAGTTGAAATGTAATATGAGCATGACATGTTTTCATGAGAATGGGACCATGGGTTTAGCGGCTCTATTGCGTAATGAGCATAGGGTGTTTATGCATGGAATGTAATGTTGGGTTGAGTACCATGTCAACCTCCACATGGCAAAGGCTATGTTCGTCAAAGAAGTGTTATAGTGGCTAAAGGACTTGCAAAAAGACTATATTATTCTAGAGTTGAATTTCTTAAATGTTTTAAATTTTTTGAACTCACAAAATTATAATATTTCTAATTTTGGTTTAATTTTATAGGATTGTTTAATGTTGAGTTTCAACATGTGTCCTTTCAACGAATTCAATGGACAGCAAATAGGGCGACTTACAGTCTCGCTAGGGTGGCCTTATCATCTGCAACCCATTTTGTTTTTAATCATATTCTAGAATGTGTTTTGAGTATATCTTTTGATGCTACTTTAATACCCATTAAGAAAGAGGAACTTAGAACTGGGTGTATAGTGTAAGCGTATCGGCTTGGGTTCTAATTTGCCCTTTCTTGATTTGGGTTGCTTCTTTGTTTTGTGGATTAATGAAAATTGGCTTTTCTTCAAAAAAAAAGAAGAAGAAGAAGAAGAAAAGAAGGAAAGAACAAAAGAAGGAAAGGAATACTATTATTTGATTATTTATCTATATTTTAATTATAAAGTTACTTAAATGATTTTTAATTTATATTTTTAAGTTCAATAGTTTTGTTTTAAAATTAATTTTTACCTTTAATAATATTAGATTAATTTATGTTAAAAATTCATGATAAATAATAAAAATGATTTATAGTTTAAATTTTAAAATAATTATTCATTTAAAATTAGATTTTATTAAATATTATTTTGTTCACATGCGTACTTCAAATTTATTAATCACTATTAAACGATTTTGACAAGTGTCAAGGTTATATTTCAACACAACCTCAACATATTTTTTTAGAGATGATACACCATTTTTATGACCTTTTAAAAGATTCCTTATGAAACCTTGTACAAATTAACTCTAATCTGTCAAGATTAGTGTAATGTTTCTCTTATAAATACATGAAACACCCCTCAGCCCTCTAATCATTAACTCTAACTCATAAAATTAAATCCTTTCAATTGAAATGTGTGATAAATCTTTGTTAAATTATCTTCTAAACCTATTCAAGCTTGGACAATCCTTTGTTGGATATTTAAATGATTTCAATCCAATTCTCACTTCAATTGAAGATGACATCATTTCTCTTGATTTTTGTGAATCTTACTATTCCTACACGTTGTTTCACTAGATTTTTGTATTATATTACTTTTAACTTAAACAACTAAATAAGACAGAACCACACGCCAAGAATTACTTGAAGGAAGCCAGACGATCCATCTAAAAAGCTGGAGCTACTCCAAGACTAAAGATCTCTCTTAGAATTCCTTCAGGGGTTTTAGAGTTTTCTTTATGTTTTGTTATTTTCATACTTTTGAGATGTACTATTATTTTATTATGAACTAAACCCCTTAGATACCTAAGGGGGATAAAACCTATGATGGATCTTGTTATTATTATCTGAACTGTATGATAAATATTTGATTTGTTCTTAATTATGTGTTCTTAATGCTTGAGTTAATATTCCGGGTATTAATTCATGATTTGATGTGCTTATGAAGAGGAGGAATAGACCCTGCCTAAGAGTAGATTTGGCATAATTAAGCAGAGTTGATCGAACGCTTAGAATTAGGGTTACAAGATTTTACCGGATTAGGGTGAAACCTAATAAGGGGATCCATAGATCGAGTTAATGCAACCCTAGGGTGTTAATTAGAGAAAAGTCTCGGTTATTCAATCTAGGGATTAGATGTTATTAGTCTTGAATAGGGATAATAACTTAACTTAGGGATCTCTACGGAACAAGTCAAGTGAATAAATCGTCCTGTTCAGAGTCAGATAACAAGTGAAATCTAGGTGGATTCCTCCTTGGGTGTCGTCTTTATCAATTGCTTTTCTTCAAGTCCTTTTCCAAATTTTCTCTTTGCTTTAATTAAATTAGTTAATTATTTAAATAATTAGTTAATTAAAACAAACCCTTTTATTCTTAGGCTAGATAATAAAAAGATAGTTATTACTAGTACTTTTGGTTCCCTTGGGTACGATATCCCGGTCTTGCCATTACTATACTATTATTCGATAAGTGTGCTTGCCTTTTCGTCGTGATAATAGTTAGTCTAGGTCTGATCTTCATTATAAATATTTATTACTTGTTACGAATCACGCGATCAAGTTTTTGGCGCCGTTGCCGGGGATCTGAAATATTAGGAACACTAAATTTTTATTACTTTAGCCATTTATTTTTCTTGCAATTTTATATTATTTATTATTTATTAATTTACTTTTTTCTCTCTCTTGGCAGGTTTTTATAGTTTATGACTAGAAGAAACCCGTCAGGACCATTACTCTTTGACGAAGAAATCGATCGTACAATTCACAAAAATCAAAGAGAAATAAGGCGTAGTTTACACTACACGTAGAACGAGTGAGAAGAAGATACTCAAACCCCAACTGAAGAGATGGCCGAAAATCTAGGCAATCAGCTGCCTCCTGCAATTGCAGCTAATCAAAATCCTGCTCTACGTGCTATGTATGATTATGCTAAACCTTCTTTAACTGGAACTGAGTCTAGTATAGTTAGACCTGCTATTGCTGTGAATAATTTCAAACTAAAACCTAACACTATTCAGATGATACATCAGTTTGTTCAGTTTGATGGTTTGCAGGATGAAGATCCCAAAGCTCACTTAGCAAATTTCCTCGAATTTTACGATACATTCAAAATCAATGGCGTTTCTGATGATGCCATTCGTCTTCGGTTATTTCCCTTTTCACTGAGAAACAAAGCTAAACAGTGGTTGAACTCATTACCACGAGGGTCTATCACTACTTGGGAACAAATAATCGAGAAATTTTTACTAAAATATTTTTCGCCGGCTAAAATGGCTAAATTGCATAATGATATCTCTTCTTTTGTGCAGATGGATTTAGAAACACTTTACGATGCATGGGAGAGATACAAGGACTTACTGAGAAGGTGACCTCACCATGGGTTACCACTTTGGTTGCAAGTTCAAACGTTCTACAATGGTGTGAATCCCTCGACAAGACAAATGATTGATGCAGCTGTGTTATGAGGACAAGAAAAACGTTCTATCGGAAGATGCCTATGAATTCATAGAAGAGATGTCACTGATCAACTATCAGTGCCAAGTTATGAGGACAAAGCCAACGAAAACATTCGGCGTCTATAACATCGATTCAGTCACCATGCTCTCAAATCAGGTAGAACTTCTCAATAAAAAGATTGATGGTTTACTTGGTTCTACGCAGGTACATCCAGTAATGAGGTGTGACTCAAGCGGAGGAGGTGTACATACAGAATATCAATCCTTTAATCCCACAACCGAAGAGGAACAAGTCAACTATATAGGTAAAAATAACTTTAGATCTCAAAATAACCCATACAGTAATACTTATAATACAGGTTGGAAAAACCACCCAAATTTCTCCTGAGGTGGTCAAGGGAATCAAAAGCCATAAAATCCTCAAGGTTTTCAATAGCCACCTTATCAACAAGAGAAGAAACCGAACCTTGAAGAGATGCTTTCTAAATTCATCTCGGTGTCAGAAAACTGTTTCCAAAATACCGAGACAGCACTTAAGAATCAACAAGCATCGATCCAAGGATTAGAAACTCAGATAGGTTAGCTATCCAAACTAATCTCCGAACGACCACAAGGTAGCCTACCAAGTAATACTGAACCTAATCCAAGGGAACACCTCAATACAATTAGCACTCAAGATAAGAAAGGATTCATTGCACCTGAACCAGAATTACAACAAGACAACACGATGAACAAATGACGAGAAGAGGTAAACAATAATGATCCCAAACAGGTAAGTACAAATCATGAACCTCGTGTGCCATATCCTAAAGCTATGATGAAAGACAGAACAGAAGAATAATTCGGTAAGTTTGTCAAACTCTTAAAGAAATTACATATTAACTTACCATTTATTGAAATTCTTTCGTAGATGCCCAACTCAGCAAAATTTTTAAAGGAACTTCTGAGCAATAAAAGGAAATTAGATGCTACATCACATGTGGAACTCAATGCAGTCTGCTCAGCTATTCTAAAGAATAAGCTACCTAACAAATTGAAAGATCCAGGGAGTTTTACAATTCCTTGCTTAATTGGTAGTCTATCAGTGAATAATGCTTTAGCTGATCTAAGGGCAAGTATAAATGTTATGCCATATAAAATGTTTAAACGAATGGGTCTCGGTAAACCCAAACAGGTTAAGATGAGCATACAATTGGCTGACAAAACAGTTAGATTTCCTAAGGGTATTATTGAAGACGTTCTCGTTAAAATTGATAAATTTATTTACCTAGTAGACTTTGTTGTCTTAGAAATGGATGAGGATAAAGAGGTACCTCTAATTTTAGGACGACCATTTTTAGCAACTATCAGAACCATTATTAATGTAGGCACAGGAGAGCTAACACTTAGTGCAGGTGACGATGCGGTAACACTCCAAGCACGCGACTTAATTAAAACCTTTAAAACTCAAGATAATGCTATAAAAACTGTCGATAAAAAAACTAATATTCAATCTTCCTTGTAGGAACTTCCTCGAACAAAGACAATAGAGACAGTGTGTTACTATCATGAAGAGAACAAAGACGTCTATGAAGAACGAAAACTACGGATAGAGAAGCTAGACGAACGGCGAGAACACAAACCGAGAACACATGATAAACCAAAACTACGCAAAAACAAGCCCGATACCTCTCCTAATCAACTTCAGGTCGGCGATACAGTCTTTCTAGATGCCGTTGATCCTTACATTGTCACTACCACACCAAATGAGGAAATCCCTCTTACGGTACTTGGTATTTTTCCATTCGGTACAGTGGAGGTGAGTCATCCCAAGTTCGGCACTTTTAAGGTAAACAACACCCGTTTAAAACCTTATTTCAAAATTGACAGCAAGAACGAGGAGTATAAACTCCTCGAACTACCATGATCATTCAAAGGAGAGGTAAGTCGAGCTTAGACTATAATTAAATGCTTCTCGAGAGGCAACCCGAGCACTAACAAAATTTGATTTCTTTATTTTTATTGTTATTTTCTCACACTTCGAATCAATTAACTTAATCTTTGAATTGCAAAGTTTTTCAGCACACATGGCCAGGCACACAGGCGTACCTAAAGCCGTGGCCAAACAGGGGAAGAGACACGACCGTGTGATACGGCCGTGTTGAAGCAGGACATGATTTCCCTAAAACACGGGGTACGATAAATCTCCACGGCCATGCGACATGGCCGTGGGTGAATTTGATAGGAACACACGGGCGTGGGAATGCAAACCCACGGGCATACCAGGGACAAGGCTCGATTCTGTTTCTTCGACACGGGCATGCGACACGCCCGTGCCATTCAGCCGTGTACAACAATACATAGGCGTGCTACCTTAACACATGGGCATAGGATAAGCGAACAAAGCTAGGAACGACCGTGCGACATGACCATGTGCCACACACGCCCACGACACACAGGCGTGGGACAGTAGCTCGGCATGACCTAAATTGAAAAATTTGAAAAACACGGGCTCACACTCAAAGCACACGGGCATGGCCCTAGGCCGTGTGACCCTCCCCTATATAAACAATCCACTGTTCATCTTCTTCCCCCTTTCAAAACCCTAGCTGAAAACTTCTCCTCCCCACTCCTTAATATTTATTTTGGCCACCATTCCCACGATTCTCACTTCCCCAACCCTCAAACCACCCTGAAATCCATTCCCCTTGTATTAATCCCCACTTTCCCCTCTCTATACCCTTCATTTTTCCTCCACATGGCTATACCCCCGCGTCACACGCCCGTTCTCAACATCAACACGCCCGTGCGCCGCCATACAATAGCCTTTGGTTTACTTTCTCAACTTTATTTTTCCAATTTGTATTGCTACATTAGTATTCTACATGCTTTACATAGATATTGTACTATTTTGCTTTAGACAAGTTAGGAATTTTCTATATTTGAATTATTTAAACCACTAAATAGCACATAGTAGTTTTGGGCCTCTTGCTTAACTACTGATGTATCGTGGATTCTATCACTGCTCATATATTTTTAGGTACATTATGTCGTCATCAAGAGGAAAGAAGGCCGCGGTCCCACCCTCAAAGAGACATAAGGGACCGGGTTCTTCCTCCGTACGTGCTACAGCCGAAGTTCGGCACTCGTTCCTTGACTTTCCACAAGCTTCGGAGGAGGAGCTATTTCAGATATTACGCGTACGACCTATCACCACAGGTCGCTGCATCAATTGGGCTGCTGTAGAGCAAGTCCAGCTCGCTGACGCCATCTGCGCCCTCCTGTCCACAAACCTATGGGAACGGTTCTTCGCTATTACCGAGCTCACTTATTTAGAGCTAACTTTAGAATTATGCTCTACTTTCCACTTACAGGTGGTGATGACGAACAATGATGACCCAGACACTATTCACATCCGATTAGGCGTCTAGTTCGTTCGATGAGTGTCCCAGAGTTTAGAGTTGCTCTGAGACTTTACATCGATGAGTTTATGGAGGAGGAGGACATGAATGCACTACCACGCAATATCCACATCTCCCCCTCCTTGTGCTGGAAGGCTTTGGCACCACTCTCTTCCAATTACGACCCCAGCCGCTCGAAAGCCTCAGCTCTCCCCCCTTCCCTATAATATCTTCATGCCATATTGGCACACACCTTGACCGGGAGGAGAGAGAGC
Organism: Gossypium hirsutum; assembly: GCF_007990345.1. Classification (NCBI taxonomy): domain Eukaryota; kingdom Viridiplantae; phylum Streptophyta; class Magnoliopsida; order Malvales; family Malvaceae; genus Gossypium; species Gossypium hirsutum. The sequence continues at coordinate 93,815,194 of NC_053426.1, read as the reverse complement.
ACCTACATTGCTTTCGCCATTCGACATCAGATCGAGCGGCATAGGAAGGGAGTGATCTCCATCGGCCCCTACATGACGCACCTTGCAAGACATTTCGGCCTCCTCAACACCGCGGCCCAGTCTTCAGCGCTTACCCTGATAGCTCAGATTTCCCCACAGGGCATCACGACTAAGTTACACATGAGGAAGATCAAGCGCCGACGTGGGACCGATCCTCCTCAATACCGTTTCTCGTATGCCATTGACGAGGAAGATCTTGAGGACATCCCTGATGATGTTCCCCCACAGCATGAGGAGCCTTCTACCGTGCCATCTAGGGAACAACCAGCTCATGCGGGTGCTTCATTGGCACACCTTTTCGACCGACTCGCCCATTTCAAACAATATTGCACTACACAGTTTGAGATGATCCACGAGCGAGATCGGTGACAGGACCAACAGATGGACGATATGCAGGCCATGATGCAGCAGCGGTGCCAGCACTTCCACATCGCCACTCCAGCACCACTACTTCAGGGCCCCACTAACGAGGATCATTGAATCCTCCTATTTTTTTATTTATTTAGTCTTATTTTTATTTTATTTTATTTTTCTTTTGATTTTGATTTTTATTTTCATTTCAATTTTATTATTTTATTTTGCAAGACATATCTATATTAGTAAATTTTCTTTTTCCATTTTCTGGTATTTCTAACAAGTAATTCCATTACGCTCTCTTCCACACCAACCCTTAATAAGCTCTTCATGATTCTACAGACTTCCAAGCAAAGTTACTAGGAATATTTTATGGAATGAGGAAACAAATGGGAAACAATACCTCACGAGTGCCATGTTCAACGACCCAATTTCTTCATCTAGCCAAGAACAATGGCAGCTACTACTTTCCACGAACACTCTAGCCTCAGAATCAAGCTCCACTTTCATATAATAGGGAGTTTCACTTCCTTTCCTCTTATGATTTTCTTTATTTTGAGTAATCTATCTTTGTACATTGAGGGCAATGTACATCTTAAGTGTGGGGAGGTGAACATGAAACCTAACTTTTTGCATTTTGCATTATTCTCAAATCCTTGAAGTTGGTCTTGTGCTTAAGTGATTTTCTCATAATCTTGATCGAATAAATTCTGAGTGATCTATAATTATTGTTGGTATGTCATGAATTAAACCATAGGAATCATGCATGATTATTTTATTATAGGACATTAGCGAATCGAACATGATAAGTTGATATTTTGAGAACTAAAATTTTTTAGATTATTTTCCTAAATTGAGGTATTATCTTGAAATCTTAAGTATACAGGAATAACATCAAAAACACAAATTTTTGGTGAGATTTTTGAGCCTTTTGAGCATATAGCTTTCTTTCTTGCTCACTTCTTTTGTGGTTTGAGTGTGTCAACATTGAACTATTATTCTAGAACTTGCTTCGATTATACATATCGAGATCACACGTATGATTTGATATACTGAGATGATAAAGACACTTAGGATTTAACCCATTTACTCCATAAAAAGCCTTCCCACATAATTAAACCCTTAGTGAAACCCCTTGAGCCTACTAGCCTTTTTTTCTTTGATTAACCCTCATCATTAACCCATTAACCCATTATTGTTGAAATCCTCCTACTGAATTTGACCCTTTTTATCGAGATTGAATTTAATATTTTTACCTCACTATATTCACCATTTTTTTATTATTGAATCATGAAGTATGATTTCTATATTGTATCGACTTAATTTGTTCTTAAAAAAAAACTCAGTATTATTATTGTAATTCTCAGCAAGCTAAAGTTGTCGTAATGTAAAATAGTTCTAGATATTTGTTTGTGGTTCAGTAATTAAGTTTTTGATAGTGGGGTAATATATTGAAATTATCTCGATTCTAACCCTTTTCTCTTCAGCTTGTATTCATACCTGTAACCTAAACCCCATTACAACCATGCAAAGACCTTTTGATTAGTATATCGTATCATTTACAAGTGGTGGAGATTTGATTTTCATGCAAGCCTATGGTAATAATTTTTCATGTTAGACAATCGAGTGCTTACTCTTGAACCTTAAACACTTTGAGTGATTTGAGTAAATCTTTAGTGAAGATGCCATCTCTTGTATATTTAGGACTAAAAGTTAATTACTTAGAGGAAGGAGATTACCAATGATTTTATTATCAAAATATTCGATTTAGATTGTTTGAGGCTTTTAATGCCCCTATAGTTGAATTCTCACTGTATGATTTTCTGTGGAATAACTTGTAACATTATCAGTAATGATTATGTGATTAAGAAGAATGAATTCTAGCAGTAAATATGAATTTTGCTTAAGGACAAGCAAATGCTTAAGTGTGGGGGTATTTGATAAACGCCAAATTATACATATCTACACCCCAAATACTTGGCATATTTATGGATGTTTATTACTAGATTTGTGGATTTTGGTGCTCTTAATCTGGTTATTTCATGTTTTGTACTCAGGAGAGCACCAAGAGTCGAAAGGAGCAAAAAATGAGCTAAAAAGGGACAAAAAAAGACCAAATCGAAAAGATGACACGGCCTAAGCCTTGCCACACGGGCATCTCACACGCCCGTGGCCTTCGGGGGTATCGACCAAGGTTTTCACTATTCACACGGCCTGGCCATTGAGCCTACACGACCATGTGCAATTCAATGGATCGAACACGGCCTGGTAATCACGTCACACGGCCGTGGCACACGGGCGTGTTCCCTTTTCAAAAAGTTGTATTTTACACGGAAAAAGGGTACTTAGGGAGGAAGAAAGCCAATCCAAAGTCTATATAAACACCCTAAGTGTGACCTAGAAGGGGGCCGCTTTTTCTAAAACTTTTCTGAAAGACAGAACCACACGCCGAGAATTACTTGAAGGAAGCCAGACGATCCATCTCAAAAGCCGGAGCTACTCCAAGACTAAAGATCTCTTTTAGAATTCCTTCAGGGGTTTTAGAGTTTTCTTTATGTTTTGTTATTTTCATACTTTTGAGATGTACTCTTATTTTATTATGAACTAAACCCCTTAGATACCTAAGGGGGATAAAACCTATGATGGATCTTGCTATTATTATCTTAATTGTATGATAAATACTTGATTTGTTCTTAATTATGTGTTCTTAATGCTTGAGTTAATATTCCGGGTATTAATTCATGATTTGATGTGCTTATGCAGAGGAGGAATAGACCCTGCCTAAGAGTAGATTTGACATAATTAAGCGGAGTTGATCGAACGTCTAGAAATAGGGTTACGAGATTTTCCTGGATTAGGGTGAAACCTAATAAGGGGATCCATAGATCGAGTTAATGCAACCCTAGAGTGTTAATTAGAGAAAAGTCTCGGTTATTCAATCTAGGGATTAGACGTTATTAGTCTTGAATAGGGATAATAACTTAACTTAGGGATCTCTACGGAACAAGTCAAGTGAATAAATCGTCCGGTTCAGAGTCAGATAACAAGTGAAATCTAAGTGGATTCCTCCTTGGGTGTCGTCTTTATCAATTGCTTTTCTTCAAGTCTTTTTCCAAATTTTCTCTTTGCTTTAATTAAATCAGTTAATTAGTTTAAATAATTAGTTAATTAAAACAAACCCTTTTATTCTTAGGCTAGATAATAAAAGATAGTTATTACTAGTACTTTTGGTTCCTTTGGGTACGATATCCCGGTCTTGCCATTACTATACTATTGTTCGATAGGTGTGCTTGTCTTTTCGTCGTGATAATAGTTAATCTAGTTTTGATCTTCATTATAAATATTTATTACTTGTTACGAATCACGCGATCAGTTATTCTTTCAGAGTTACCAATAATAACCCTTGGATGCCAAATTAACAAGCATGTTAGTACTAGTTTCTCTTATAAAAGCATCAATTTTGCAAACCCAAAAATTCTAAGTAGCAACATGGAAACCAGATCGCAACAGAGTTTTCATGAAGATAAGTAAAACAAAATAAGGGGTCACTGTTAAACCATAAAGCAAAATTTGATATAAAACTTAATAAAGTAGAATCTGCCATGTTGATTATCAAAAATAAATCAAGAAAAAAACTAAATGTGGAAGCGTACCTAAATCCATTGATATTTTGAGATCTTCAAGTCTTATAGTTTTGATCTTCTAATTTAACACACAAGTAATTTAGAAAATGTGGCTCTCTCTCTTTTCTTTCCTAAAGATGAGATGTCAAAAAAGTTACATATGAGTAATTTGGGGACAATAACCTTAATTTTGAATTATCTCATCATCAATTGGAGATTTGTTACTAGAATATCTACACATATTTGACACATACTTTATTTAATAACTAAAGCCCATTAAATCTTAACCGAATTAGATTACTTTTAATTTGGACTTAGATTACTTTTAATTTGGACTAACATTTTAGGTAGAATTAGGCAAATATGTTGAATTTAAATGGAAATTAGAATTTTAAACTGTTTTTCTAGAAATTTAGGGAAATAGACCATTTTTGGAGAGATAATACAAAAATGCCTACTGTTGGATGCGTTCTTGTCCCGGTAATTTTTCCAACGGTCAATTTTTTTTTTCAAATAGCTACATTTTTTTTCAACGGCTAGTTTATTTGCTATATATACCCAACTTATTTTTTTTCTTTCAATCCTATTCTCTCAACTATTTTATTCTCAATTTTTCATTCAATTTCTTTCAAATTTGTTCTTGTTTCAATTTTCTATTTTGTAATTTCTTTAATTTTATTTGATTTTCATAATTTTAAAATTTTTAAAAATGTTAATGCCTCTTATTCGTTTGGATCACAAACATATCTTTGGGGTCTGATTACAAAGAGTAAGAAAATATTATTATATTTTTTCTTTTAATTAATATAATTAATTAATATAATTAATAAGTTGTTCTTATTATTATTTTTAAAAATTTTATATGTTTATATAACGAGACCGAAAATCAAATTATTGAGACGTATATACACAATTTAAGTACGAGGGCACCGCATGTTATTGAACAACACTTGGAAGAGGTAGTATTCTTGCATGTGTCTTGTATGCTTAGGAGACTAAATTGGAGTCCACACTTATTAGCACTTTGCTAAAAAGATGGAGACCCAAGACACATACATTACATCTTCGGTATAGTAAGTGTACAATTACACTTGAGGATGTAGCATTACAACTCGATTTATCGATTGATAGGCCAGTCGTTACAAGGGTAGTACATGTTGGCGACTGGAGCTCAATCTGCTACGAACTATTAGGCAATGTATTAGTAGCTGGATAGAAATGAAATGATTAGAAGACAATTTCTCATATCTCAAAACTCCTCTCCTGCAATTGAAAGACAACAATTCGCTCAAGCATTCATATTGAGGTTAATTAGGGGTCTTCTAATGTTAGATAAATCACGAAATCTAATACTTTTAAGGTGGCTCTTAGAACTAGTCGACTTGAAAAAAACTAGGGGACTCAGTTGGGGATCAACTGTGTTGGCTACATTGTACCCAGAGATGTGTTGTGCAACGAAAGCACAAAAAATAAAATCGATGGTTGTATACTCCTTTTTTAGTCATGGGCATGGAATTGCTTACCATTTTTATGTCCCCGAGTAAACTTCCCTTATCAATTCCCGCTCATATAAGGCAAAATTCATTTAATAATATAGTTATCATATTATTACTATTCATTATTATGTTTTTGAAATAACATATTATTTCAATTTGAGAAACAATGACAGAAGTCATATGGGTATACCAAACGAGCTCGAAGATATCTGACTATTGTTAGATCAACGATAGGAAGTCGATGTTAGTTTTTGAAATTTTCAATTATATAATACTTACTTAAGGATTTGAAATTTAATATTAGGTACATAATAAAATTTATAATTTCGTATTGTAGTTTGAATGGATGTCATACTTGATCTGAAAATTTAAGAATGCATCCTAGCCGAATTTTTGGCAAATCACAATTTCTGAAACGTTAAAGTGTCATTGATAGTTTTTGCAATGGTTGAGATGCATGAATCTGATTGAGTGATGTGCTAGTTTTAGTTTATACAAAGTATTCTGTTGTCACCCTAGGAGCTCAATGAACTTTACGAAATCAACTTGCGAGGGAGAACCAATTAAGATTGGCCTAAATTCCAAGCAAAATATATCTACATCTAGTAACTTAGGTACAATTTCATACCTATGTGCGAACCAATTGTTTGACTGAATTTTGCGATGTTTTTAGATTACATGACATGGTTTAGACTTCACGATAAGGCATATCTATTACTATAGGAGGAAAGGAGTAGACAAATTCATTTTAGAAGGCGACCACAACCCCACATGAGGCTGCGATCAGGAGTACTTGCGTTGAGTTCATCATCATCAACTTTAACACCAAATACTATATTGATGGGTGCACCACCTTCTGTCAGTATGGTTTATATTTTTCTGGTGCTTTTACTAACCCCATATTTTTTACACAAGCACCACACTATGCACCATCATATCATGAATCAATACCTTCTCTAGGAATATTTTTTGCAACACCTCCATCCCTAGATGCAAATTTCACACCACTACCTTCAACAACACCAATATATCCTCCATTGCCTACAATTTCAACATTCAATCCACAGCCAAGTTATCCGACACCATATAATTCTCCATTAATAGTGTCACAAACCCCCCATCGATGATATACAATAGGAACCTAGGATGCAAAAGCATTCTAACATGAAAGAACAAGATGAAGATAAAGAAAATGTTGGAGATGAATATCAAGACCAAGATCATGGAGGTGGAGATGGAGGTGAAGATGAAGATGAATATGAGGAGCCAAAACCCCAACCATGACGAAATCATCCTCGTAATCGACACCCACCGGGTTGTGGCATACATTCGAGCCGACGATGGAGATGATTTTTTCATTTTAAATTTTTCTCATGTAAATCATCATTTATTTTGTATTAAATTGTTCCATCCATAATTTACTTATTCAAGTTTTATAAAAAAAGTGTTTGTTTATTTTTCTACATCAATAATATACTTATTTACAATTTATGAAGAAAATGAAAAAAATTATTTGTATTGCAATGTATTTTTACATCAATAATATACTTATTTATAATTTACAAAAAAATGGAAACAATTTTTTTTATTGTATTATATTGTATTTTTACATAAATAATATACTTATTTACAATTTACCCAAAAATGGAAAAAATGAATAAATGAATAAATTTTTTAATTCGATCCTCTCCTCAATGTTCCCTCCAAGTGTGGACATGTTGTCCTACTATGTCCATGGTTCTTACAATAACTACATAGCCTCAGTTGGTCTATTTTCTCCCGAATATCCATATTGTTACGTATTCAACTAGAATTAAGTCAACCTTTTGGCTTGCGGCGCAACTTAATATTTGGTAGCAACTCGAATAGAGCACTCGAAACAAACGATCACGTGGGAATTCATATTTCCATACTTTATATATGTGTTCTAGTTTACACACTTCATCAACATAGCTCATACAATCCAAATGTGCCGAGGCACATACAACAATTACATGTGCACTTGGAAAATGAAGTGCTTGAAATCTCCTACTTTCATAGGTCTTGTGTCTCAAGTATACATGGTACAATCCCTTGATAATACTTTCGTCGGGTCTATGGAACCCCGTAACTCGAAATATTTGATTTGGATGTGAGTGACACACTACAGACATAGAGTTCACTTTTTCTGCATTTTTTGTAATATCTTTCGTCACTTTCTCGCACCAAATATGGTTTCCCTTTATCTATCCAACATATTTTCCACTTGCTTTGGAAACAAGGCTGATAAGCAGAAAGATGTTTCTTTGACCACCAACGTTACTATAATATCCCGATTTTGGGCCTAGTTAGAACAGTGGTTTGGAACCACAAATCCGAGGTCGGAGAAATTATTTTTGATTTTATTTTATGTGTTATAGCATGATTTTATAGATATTTGCAAATTTTGGTGCATTAATTTTAGCAGTTGCATGTTTAATTTCGAAAAAAAAGGACTAAATCATAAAAAGTGCAAAACTTGAGTTCTAGAAGTTAGAGGTATTAAATAGCTATAGGATTTTTAGTAGAAGTCCTTATGTGATAATTAGCCCATTAATAAGTTAGTAGAAGATATTTTTTCATTATTTTTGAAATTTGTTTGAAAAGAAAAGGGCAAATTGGTAATTAAGTTAATAAAGGCATAATAAGACAAAAATTTAAAAGCTATCATTTTTTTTTCTTTCTTCTTCAACCCTTTATGAAGAAAATGGGCAGCCATGGATGAGCAAACATTCGGCCAAGCTTCTATGGCTCATCTAGGTACAGTTTTTGTCCTGTTTTTAATTATTTCTATGTTTTTGGAGTCATGGTAACTCAATTTAGCCATCTCGTACCTTCATTTTCAAAACTGTTAAAGTTTGTAAATTTTTCCATTGATGAATATATGTGTATTTTGATGCTTGATGATGGAAAATGCATCCTTGTTGTTAAATAAACAACTTTTACTTAGTGATTTTCGGTGGAAACGTCCAAAATGACCTATTTGTGAATGTTATGAAATATGTGTTAAAAATATGTTTTAATGGAAAATGTGGGCTGCTATAAGCATGAAAAAGGTTTGACTAGGCATGGGTAGCAAAGAAATTGAATGAATTTCATTTTATGAGCCTAGGGGCAAAAGCATAAATACAATAAAGTTTAGGGGTAAAAATGTAATTTTACCAAAAATATGAAATTGGGATAATTTGAGTAGCATGATGAGTAAATAAATTAAATGTGTTGTTATAGATCAAGGAAGGCGAGATTCGGACTTAGAACGGGGAAAAACAAAAAGTATGATGAATAGGTCCTTTTCATTTATTGTGCTACCGAGGTAAGTTCGTATGCTTAAATAAGCATTAAATTATATATGTATAAAGGTAAAATTTATATAATTTTTATAAATTCTATATTATTGAAATGAAATGTGAATGCTTGATTATGAGACTAAGGAAAAGACCATGGTTGGATCATGGCAATTCGAACATGTGATATGTGTGCTAGTGTAAGACCATGTCTGGGACATGGCATCAGTATTGATATGTGTGCAAGACCATATTTGAGACATGGCATCGGCTACATTATGAGAGCTAGTGTAAGATCATGTTTGGGACATAGAATCGGCATTGAGACGAGAGCTAGTGTAAGACCATGTCTAGGACATGGCATCGGCCTCAACATGTGAACCAGTGTAAGACCATGTTTAGGACATGGCATCGGCATTTTACCCTCTTGTATGAGGCTTATCGGATATCCTTTAGTATTCCAAGTGGTTCAATGGGTAATTTAAAGTTTATGCCAAAGATGTGAAAGGTTATGATTATGTTATGAATTGGTATAGGTATGTACTTAAAGTTTACAAACATTGACTTCATGACATTGTAAGTTCATGATTTCTATGAAAATGTCTTCATGAACACTTTATGATTATTGAACATTTGGAAAGAATGTAAATGAGTAAGTCATATATATGAGAATGATCTTGTGATGACCTTGTAATTATAGGTATATACTTATGATGTGTAACTATGTGGTAAAGTTGATTTATGATCATGTGTGAGGCTCTTAGACCAAATTAAATTGAGACATGATATGTTTAAATCTTAGTTGTTGATGTATAGGTTAAATTTTCCAATGAATGGCATGTAAATATTTGATAATGACTAGCTATTGGAATGGCTAGCTATGGATATGCTTTGGTATTATGTATGTCTAAATGAAAGAGTAAAATTAGCAATAAAATAGTTTTAGACATTAGCAGTTGTATAACTTTGAAAAATCACCAAAAATTGTGGGAATCGAATTAGAGGTTGAATAAGATATGAAATTAAATCTTATTGAGTCTAGTTTCACATAGAAGAAACGTAAGCAGAAGAATTTCATATTATGAGATATTTAAATTTTTGTGAGACAAGGTCAGAATGATTTTGGAATCCCCTGTTCTGATTTTGGAAAATCGTTAAAAATTCTATAAAAATAATTATGGGTTATAATTTATATGTTTAAAATTCTTAATGAGTCTATTTTCAAGTGAAACAAACGGAAACATCATCCAAATCCCGTATTAGAAGATAATTAATTTTTAGTGAAGAAGGGTCAAACTGTCAGACAGTAGAACAAGGAAGACTTTAAAGAATAAACTGTACTTATTGGCTAGACCAAAAATTATGAAAATTTTATGGTAAGAATATTTAAGTCTAGTTTCAGGGAAAATTAGCGGATTTTGATTTGGAGTTCTGTAGCTCAAGATATAAATAATTTAATGACCATAACTCGCGTAGACAGCTTGATATGAACATAAGTGAATAGTGGAACTTTGTGCAATTATGATTGCATTATCTTGAGAACATATTATGAGGATTGTTAAAAGCATGTTATAAATTTTTTATTATTTACATACCTGCTTACTAAGCTATATGCTTACTCTCTCTTCCTTTCCTTTTTCCTATTGTAACACAGATGCTAGCTCGAGTTGGAGGTCGTCGGAGATCCTATCACACTAACAAGCTATTGATGGGTATCAATGATTTTCTAGTATTTTAAGTGTATGGCATGTATAGCGATTTGGTTATTGTGTACATGATATTATGAGTTGGCCTAGAATATTGGCCTATGCTAATTGAAGGTCATTGGTTTATAAGGCCATTTAGTGTGGCCAATATTTGCTATGCTATAAGTCTATAATGAAGCATTACATGGATCTGCATGCTTGTTTGGGTTGGATGAGTGAATGTGTGATAATTATGTGTGGAAAATACTAAATGTGAATGGTTGAGTAAGTTACATGTTATAATTAGTTAAGTGTGTGTGTGGTTGTGCATGTTAAATGTGATTTATAAATAGCGTGTGAATGCCATGGTGTGGTTATTAGGATGCCTAAAATGACATGTTGTGTGTTGATAAACTTAGTATGGGTGTGCAAGTGTTTTTGGCTGGAAAAAGACTTGGTAAATAGCCTAACTATCATTCATACGGATGGCCGCATGGCCTAGCACACGGACGTGTGACACGGCTGTGTGACCTTAAATGAGTGATGACATCATAAGCAGAGAGTTACACGGGTGGATAAATTTTCTTCGTATCTCAAGAGTTTCAAAATTTCTCGGTTTAGTCCCTAACCACCTCCAATGTATGTTTTGGGCCTCGCCCATTAAGGGACTTTAAGATAGAAATTGAAAAGTTTTAAATTTGAACGAAATTTTATGACCTGGAAATGTTTGTATGCATGTGTTTGAGTCCGGTAACGCCTCGTACCCTATTCCGGCGACGGACATGGGTAAGGGGTGTTATAGTTACTAGCAAGTGACGTGTCCCCTTCAATACAAAATTTATGCATTCCACTATTCCTTGGGTATCCCATCGAGGTATTTCACACCGCGTTCATTTCTAGCCTGCAAGTTCTCCAAAATTTTATGGAATAGATGTTGGACGAGCGTGAAACCTGATGTCAAAGAATGATATTTACTACGTACTCATGTTAATAACATGTCGCCACTCAGCATCCTTATGAAATTGGCCCATGTAATTCGACTCGATATAAGGTATACACTACTTATGGTGTGCATGATCCCATAGGCTTCCACGTCGATCAATTGCAGCCTATATTCTAGGTGCCCTATCAATAATGATGTATATACCAAGTTGCGACAAAACATGTTTTCTCAAATTAGTCAAAAAGAAATCTCAAACATTAGCGATTTCGCTTTCAAAAATTACGAAAGTTATTGCCAGAATTTTTTGATTACCATCCTATGCAATAGCTAGCAACAAGTGATGTTCATATCTCTCGTTCATGAATATGCTGTCAATTTGGACTAATGACTTATAGTACCGGAATGCTTCAATGTATGGCTTGAATGCCCCCCCAAAAAAGATGGAATATTATTTTCACTTGGACAATTCGATTTCTATTAGACGCAAGTTCCATTTGTAGATAGATGATGATATCAAGTACGTACTAATTCAGTACCTTGCACTATTATCACAAATCATTATATGATTTATCCCACTTGTTATGCATATTTTCCATGCCCTTCTATATTGTAACCTATGCCTTTTAGTATGACACGGTGTAATTGTATTGACTACGGATATTGACAAGCAAAACCGGTACCAAAATTCTAGAACTCGCTTTCACCATAGGTAAGATAATGTCAGAGATCATGTCAGAATCCAATTTTGAATGATCTTGTGACATACCTACAACAACACAAGTATTTCACCATATGTAAGACAATGTCAGAGATCAAGTTAGAATCCAATTTTAGATGCTCCTATGATGTACCTACAACAACACAAGTACATGAAGTTCTTTTTTTTCTCACAAATGCTATAATTTATCATGGACATCTATTGTCACACACTGTGTATTTGACCTCATATTTTTTGGCTTGGGATTTTATAACATGGAAGTTTACCCTATGCTTTATGTTATAGAGCTTCACTACAGCAAAGAAAGTACCTTTGGAGGAAAACTCCATTTGTAATGACCCATTTTCAGTGAGACCACAAATCCGAGCTAGAAAGAAAATTTATTTTAATATTATGGTATGGTCTATTTATGATAGCAAGGTTGCATGAAAATTTTGATAAGAAAATTTTATTGATTATATGGTTAAATTGATTTAAAAGGGTCAAATTAAAAAATGCATTCCCGGGACTTCGTTCTGGTAAATCAGATTCGTAAATATTTATTATAAATATTTACGAAATTAGTTGTGTGTCTAATTAGGTTTTGCTTAGGTGAATTTGACTTAAATAGAAGTAATTAGGAAAAACGATTAGATTGAAATAAGTGTGAAAGTTTAATTATAGATTAAAGAAAGTAAAAAGGACTAAATAGGTAAAGAGGCCATTATTATAAATTGAGGCGGTTTAACATTGAAAAATCTAAGATATTTTTAATTTAAAATATATATTATATTATATTTAGTTAATTAATAAGTATGTTATTATATTATATTATTATAATATTATATTATATATATATAACAAAAGAAAGAATAGAAATAAGAAAGAAACAGAGAGAATAGAGAGAAAGAAAGAAAAAAGGGAAAGAAAAAAGAAAATTTGGGATTTCAAGGGTTCAAACTTAAATAGGTAAGTCAATTTAATTCATTTTCTTGTAATTTTTGAGTTTTTATGATCCTAGAACAAAATACTATTAGGTATATGTTGAAATTTTGAAAGTTAGTAGATTTTTTAATGTAGTTTATATTGAATTAATGGATGAATTAGAGATTGAATTGATGGAAATTCAAACTAAAATTGGGAAAAGGATTAAATTTTGAAATAAGTTATAAGTTTAATGCAATAAGGACTAAATTGTAAGAAATTTGAAATTAGGGTTTATTAGTGAAAATTTGAGAGTTAAGTTAAGTTATAAGTAGAATTTAAGTAAAAATAAGGTATAGATTGTGATAGAAATAGAAATAATTTTAGTTATGGATTAAATTGAAATGTGTGCTAAGGTAAGAAATGATGATCATACATGTTTATTTTTATTAAATAGTATAGGAAAGTCATTTAATTGTTTTTCTCCAATATATAAATGTTATATGTTTTATATGAAATTGAAAGGAGAATAAAGAAAGGAGAGAACCTAATTGAAGAAAAAGGAAAAGAGAAGGCTAAGGAGTGAAGGAAGACATCATCTCAACATTTTTGTTGTAAGTACTACAAGATTTTTTTTAAATTATTTTTATTTCAATGCTTATATTGTAGTATAGAATTATTTAGAAATAAAAATGTAAAATATATATATTTAAATTTGTAAATAAAAAATTAAATAAAATAAAATAATAGATTATCAAACTATGAAATTTGTAAAAAAAAATATAGATTGAGAATATAAGATGGTATATTGTTTGAACATTAAGTAATAATATTGTGACAAAAGTATATATGTGAAAAAGGTGTGATATTTGTGAATTGTGAAATGTGCACTAAATTGTAATGTTGGAGAAATGAGAAATCTTTTTCGAAATATTTTTGTAAAGTATTTAAATGTATGAAATTTAGTTTTAATGCCCAAGTAGATGGAATTTAGAACTACTAGGATATTAGTGGCATGCCATTAAGGAACCTTAGCGCGCTCTCTGATTATTAGCACGTCAGTGCTCTCTAATTATTAGCACATTGGTGCTCTCTGATTAGCACATCTGTGCTCTCTGTATAGCATTTTAGTGTTCTATGTTCATTAGTGCATAATAATGCACCTCTGTATTTGTTTCGTATATCCTGTGTGTTCTATAAAATCTACTTTGGCCTAAGAATATGAGTTGTGAACAAAAGGGAATCATCAATGTGTTAAGGTAAGTTTTATAACTTACAAAAAGATATATTAAATTTTATTAATATAAAGCATAGCTGAAGAAACTTATATGTATGTAAATATGTATTAATAGAATGAGTTTAAAATATTTTATTAGGATTTATTTACCTATTTATTCTTATAGTGCTTACTAAGCCTTCACCAGCTTAATGCGTTTAATTTTAACGCGTAGGTATAGTTAGACTCGAAGAGGTAGAGTCGGATTAGAAGATCTCTCATCTCATCACATCCTTAAGGGTTCAAAAATAGGTACCATATTTTGAATTAAAATGGCATGTACATAGGCAGTTCAAATGTGTTCCCATGTATTAAGGACTAAAATGTAAACTCTTCAAATTCTATCTATTTTGAGTTACTTGAAGTATTTTGGTATATATATTGAATGAATTAGTGAAACTATAAGTATGTTTGCAAATATGGTTGCTAAGTTAAAATACTATGTACAAATGTTTTAATTAAACAATATCTAGCCATAACTGTTTTGGCACCAAATGTAATAGTCTTATACTGGGTCTGTACGATTGGACCGGGTATAGGATTGTTACACCATTCCAACTTGTAAATCGTCGAAATTCGTAGAACTCTCATGAACCAGTCTTTTATGAGGAAGTTTTGGAAATTCTAATACACCTTCAACATCAAGGTTGACATTAAGCATGTGGGGTAGAGGTGCATATGTCGTAAAATCTAGATAGGTTCTTCTAGCGTTTTTCGAACCCTTACCGTCAGAACCACTCCCTTCTAGTTCAGTAGGAACGACCTCTGGTTCAAAAACTAATGCAATTTTCAAACCACCCGGCCTTTACTCCCAGATTAGATCATTATCGATTTTAGATCCCTCTTTGTTCTTAACTCCCCCTTCATTTTGTTTATTCTCAGCTTCCTCTTCTTTATCAACCTTAGTTAAATATCTAGGGGTTGGATGTCCCTTTGCTGATGTAAATTGTAGGAAGTACATCCTCTATTTTTGTAATCCTTACATTAAAACCAATACTACTTGCAGATTGTCCACTAGTGTAACTTGATGACATACTCACATTAGTGTTTCCAGCATAGAACATTGGTGTCGGGAAGTTGAAATCAAAAGTACTCACAGAATGTCATGCTGGGGTCTCCAAGTTCGGGTTACCAACAAAACTATATTCTCATGGAACTAAAATTTCAATAAGCTTAGTGGAAACACAAAAATCTCAACAGTTACTCGTTCCTATCACATAAATCTGATTCCAATCAACTAATTAAACGACCAAGAATAATTCCCAACCTTCCAATTACTCAAAACTATACAAATTCATGGTTTCAAAATTTCGACATATTATGGTAATTTCACGAAAATTCAATAAAACCTTAGAATTCTTTAATGAAACTTTAAAGAAAGTTTAGAAACCTTCTAATCATATCAAAACAAGTTGAAAAACACTTTGAAACATCATTTTCCTTTTAAATCTCGAAATCCACCATTAATGACTCAATGGCTTTTATTCAAAAAATTCGATTCAATAGGTAAAAACTCTATTTAAAAGACTAGATACCATTTAAAACTAATAAGAAATTAAATCGTTACCTTCGATGGGAGAAAAATGAATGTTTGGTTGGCAATCCAAAAAAAACTCACAAGTTCTACAATGGGAAAATCAATGGTGTTCTTGATGGTTTTTATGGAATTCTATAGAGATTTAACATTTGGAAGTTGATAGGAATAAAAAGAATTGATATTTGAAAGAGAAAATAAGTGAATGATGCTTGGGAATACAAAGGACGGAAAAAACAAAAAGAAGGGGAAAGGTTTCGTGATTTTTCTATAGGTGGGGGAAAGCAATAGACTAATTTTTAAACTTTGGTAGATTGATCGTTATAGTACTCCTAGTTTTCACCCTCTTTTCAAAATAGTCATCTATTCAAAATTAAAGGTCTTTAGAATATCATTTTCAAAAATTGATTTAATCTTCTAAAAGCCATAGACGAAAACATTTTCGGTTTACCATGCTATGAAATTTTCAAGCATACTAGAGCTAAAATCTCTAAATTACCCTCAAAACTACTAGACCCAATTTTTGGGTGTGACAACGTACATGATATACTTCTGACATCACCGCATATAGAGCGATTATGCTTCATTTGATATTACAGAAAACCAGATTTGCATAGACCATTGGAGCTACGAAGAGATGATGAAGTGCATATAGAGTCACAAACAAAGTATGTTTTTTCTGCACTTGATCACAACCCTATGTAGACGAGTTGAAGTTTCCTTGTCTCCTGTCGAACCATTCATGCAATCGACGAGGAACATAATTGGGGACAACATGTACAGATAGTTCATTGAACTCTAAAGAAAGCAAAATTAGGACGTTGAACAGCGAACAAAGCATAGGAAGGATTCCCAAATGCATGGTAAAAGGAAGACTAAAACACAAATGTCACAAACGACATGATTGACGGACATGTCAATTTCTGAATGGAAAATATGTTGGATGTAAGACATGGGCAATATTATGATTCGACTTGTGCAACAAAATGGATGGCCGACACCAACACCACTACTAGACATGTTCGTGAGATTTCCACCGTCGAGCGATGAGGAAGACAATAAGGAGGAGTCGGAGCCTGATTCCAACTAGTTCTAAACAATTTTTAATTTCTTTTTAAAATGGACAGTGTACTTTATTTTTTATTTGGGATGATTTTTATTTATTTGTTTTTATTTTTATTATTTAGATTTTTAGTATTTTATAGTAGGAACCCCAAAATTTTGAAGGCACAATAATGTTGAGCTAAAAATGAAAGGAGTAGTCCCACCAATTGTGTTGCACGAATCACGCCAATCGGGTAACCTATTTCCTTTATATTTTTATTGCACATTAGGAACAATGTGCCAAATAAAGTGTTGGGGTGACTTAGGAAAATTTTTAAAAATTTTCTGTTATTTTCCTTTATTTTTAGTAGCTTTTTAATTTTTAATTTTGTATGTTTTCTATGTGCTTGAGTTTGTAGAAATACAAGTGACTGGTTAGGAGCATGCTCATAGGATTTTCTCAAATAAAATGTAAATTTAGTTTGATATTAATTGATTCTAAATTATTTAATTTTAGACTACTTAGTTCAATTTATTACATTGTGAAAAAATTTAAGGTGTTAAATATACCACATGATAAATAGGCATATAAATAGCTTGCATGTTTAACTGAATTGTAGGTTGTAGAAATTGATAGACTTGGCTAATTTAATCCATGTATAGAATTACCTAGGGACGACTGAGGCATTGTTTGGTAGAATATTTTTCAAGCCAAAATGCTATCTCGTAAATATTTTCCCTAGTACCTATTTTGAACCTTAATCCATTTTCTTGATGAACCACGAATGAAACATTAAGTCTAAAGAATATTCTATTTGACCCTTTATTTTTTGGTCCTTGCACGGATTTAACATCCGGCCATTGATATTGATGGATTAGGTAGATACATCATGGTTGTTTCAAAATAAAAAATAATGAGTGAACTAAGGAATTGTTTGGTATAATGAGTATAAGATTCCTTGAGCTTTTATAAAAATAAGGCAAAATACCAATTGAGAAAATATCGATGAAAATATATATAAAAGCAAAGTGAGTTGGAAAAAAGGTACACTCACATTTGTTCAAAAAAATACGAGCTTGAACGATTGTACTCATGAATACTATATTGACGCCTTAGTAAATGGAGAGATAAGGGATGTGAGGGAAGTGAATATAAGGTGGTGAGCTACATGTACATTTGGGGGAGTGTCGGAGACAATATCACGTGCCAAACTACTTTCGTGCTTAGCCATTTTGTCGAGCCTGTTCTTTGAATTCCAAACCAACCTAAGCCATAGAATATTACAAGCTAAAAAGTCCTATGCGACTTAGGTAGTGCTTATGTGGATGAAATCGTGCCAAGGATTGATATTTTTACCACTTATATTCATTTAAACATAATTGTATATTTGTTTTGATGGAAACCTATACTTAACATTCTTTTATTTTTTTGCTTTGTAATTTATTGAACTAACTCGTCTAATTTTAGAAGTTGTGAGTCTATTGTATATCATGTTAGAGTTGTATTTTTATTTACATTATCTTGTTAATATATTTCTATCCAATTTCTTGTATCAAGTTAGCTCAAGTACATTTTCCTTTCATGCATGTTTATTTTTCGTTTTTAGTTTAGTTTGTTTTCAATTTTTATTTGACTTGTCTTCAAATGTAGTAGTAATTTCGGTCTATTTTCACACTTCAGGAGCTTGTTTCCTAGCCAATTTAGTATTTTATATTATGTTTTCAGTATTTATTAGTTAGGATTAAATATTAGTAAAATAAATGTTTTTTAACACATTTTGTTAGTGTTGTGACCTTTTAGGTCGACACAGGCCTTAGATAGTGCTAATGTGTTGAATTGTGTGTAGTGTAACGACCCGATTTTGGGCCTAGTCGGAACAATAGTTTCGGGACCACAAACCTGACTAGGAAAAATTTATTTTTATTATATTTTTATGGCCTACAGTTTCACGGAATGATTTCATGAAAATCTCGTTCGAAAATTTCGATGTTCGAGTACTCAAATTAGTAAAAAGGACTAAATCGTAAAAAGTTTAAAACTTGAGTTCTAGAAGCTAGCGGTATTAAATAGCTGTATAATTTTTTAGTAGAAGTCCTTATGTGACAATTAGCCCATTAATAAGTTAGTGGAAGATATTTGTTTGGTATTTTTGAATTTTTTTGAAAAGAAAAGGGCAAATTGGTAATTAAGTTAATAAAGGCATAATAAGACAAAATTTTAAAAGCTATCATCTTTTTTTTCTTTCTTCTTCAACCGTTTATGAAGAAAATGGGCAGCCATGGATGAGCAAACATTCGGCCAAGCTTCTATGGCTCACCTAGGTATAGTTTTTGTCCCGTTTTTAATTATTTCTACGTTTTTGGAGTCGTGGTAACTTAATTTAGCTATCTGGTACCTTCGTTTTCAAAACTGTTAAAGTTTTTAAATTTTTCCATTGATGAATATATGTGTATTTTGGTGCTTGATGATGGAAAATGCATCCTTGTTGTTAAATAAATGACTTTTACTAAGTGATTTTCGATGAAAACGTCCGAAACAACCATTTTGTAAAAGTTGTTAAAATGGTATAAAAGTGTGTTTTGATGAAAATTTTAGTTTACTATAGTTATGAAAATGATTCGGATGGGCTTAAAGTACAAATAAATTGAATGCATTTCATTTTATGAGCCTAAAGGCAAAAGTGTAATTATGACAAAGTTTAGGGGCAAAAATATAATTTTTCTAAAATATGATTTTTGGATCGCATTGAATAATGTGACTAATAATTAGACTAAATGTGATATTTTAGATTAAGAAAAATAAGATTCGGACTTAGAATGAGGGAAATCAAAGAATATGACGGTTATGTCCAATTGCCGATTTTGTGTCAAGGTAAGTTCGTGTGATTATAATAATGCAACGTTATAATTGAATATTAAATGCTTTGTTGTTATTATTATATAAATTGTATGATTGATTATACGGATATTCTTGATGAAGATTCGACAAGTAAGTACATAAGCAAAAAATGTGATGTTGTAGCATATTTTAATGCTTTGATAATATGTGCATTTAAATGTTTTATTACTATCATGAAAGTATGAAATGTATGATGGAAGAATAAATGACATTATGAGCAAGTGTGACGACATTGAGCTAGACAAGAAATCCCATTTGAACCTCAGGAATAGTATAGGATACACGAGATATGTCATGAGAAATAATGTGGTCTGAACTCATGAGTTGTGTCTGAGTTCATGAGATAAGTGATACATGTAATGTGGGTCCGAGTACAGACTTTGTGTATAAACCCGTGAGTAACTCGCTGAGAGAGCATATCATGTTAATGCTTTGGGGTTCGGGTACTGACTTTGTGTATAAACCTGTAAGCAGCTCAATGAGCGGGTATTACATGATAATGCTTTAGGGTCCGGGTGCTGACTTTGTGTATAGACCCGTGAGTAGCTCAAATGCGGGCATTACAAAATATATGGTAGCTTTAGCTACATACGTTACGCTCTATGAGTTGGTTCTAGCTGCGTATATGACACTATGTGCAAGTTTCTGTGTATCCATTAATATTCCAAGTGTTCAAGGGGTAATTCAAGGAAGGATTTGATGATGGTCCCAATGAGGTATGTCATTGAAGAGAACGAACTTAAGTTATGTTACGAATGAGTACAGGTATGTACAGAAACTCAATGAATATGAAATCCATGAATGATAAGTCCATGAGTATTGTGAAATGATGTTGTATTAATTTGGTGGACTATGACATATGTTTATAAATGCATAGATTTCTAATTTAAAAGAAATGAATGTGTGATGAACTTAGTTATCATCATTTTTATACTAAAACTGTTTTGGACAGTAGCTGTAGTCCAACTTTGAAAATTCACCAAAAATTTTGGAAATTGAACTTGAGCCTGAATAAAATATGAAATTAAAGATTATTGAGCCTAGTTTCACATAGAAGAAACAGTGTAAGAAAAAGAATATCAGATTATGAGATATTTCAATTTTCGTGAGACAGAGTCAGAATGTTTTTGACATCCCCTGTTCTGATTTGGGAAAATCATAAAAAATTTTACAAAAATAATTATGGGTTATACTTTATATTCTTATAATCCTTAATGAGTCTAGTTTAACAAGAAACAAATGGGAACATCATATGGATCCTGTATGAGGAGTTAATTAATTTTTAGTGAAGAAGGGTCGGAACTGTCAAACAGAAAAATAGGGGTGATTTTGAAGAATAAACTGTACTAATTGGCTAAACCAAAAATTATGAAAATTTTATGGTATGGAGATATGTGAGTCTAGTTTTAGGAAAAATTTTCAGAACTTAATTTTGAGTTCTTTATCTTAAGATATAAATAATTTAGTGACTGCGACTCAAGTAGACAGCTTAATTGGAATTTGAGCAAATAGTGGAATAATTTGCAAATATGATTGTGATACCTTGAGAACATGTTATAAGAATTTGGAAAAAGCATGTAAATAAATTGCTTATTGTTTTCATATGAACTTACTAGGCTTTAAGCTTACTCCCCTTCCTTTCCATCTTTTATAGGTTATTTAGCTATCTCAGGTTGGAATTGCCGGAGATGCTGTCACACTATCAAGCTACCATCTGGGGTATAAGTATTCAAGTACTTTAGTTTATGGCATGTATAGGAATTATGTCTTATGTTATATTAGTCATTACTATTAGGGCCAAGTGTATTGGCCTATAATGAGTTGTGATTTAATTTGAATATGCATAGCCATAAATGATGGCTTATGATAATCATATGCTTAATCATATATAAATGACATGTTATTGCATGAATGTGGTTAGTTTAAATTGCATTTATATGATTGATAATGTACCATGTGATGTGATATGAAATTGTGCAAGTAAGGGTGACAAAATGGCTTGGAAAATAGCCTTGCAATCATCCACACAGGTAGACCCACGGGCATGTGTCTAGGCCGTGTGTGACGCACAGTCTGCCCCCACGAGTGTGTGTCTTGGCCGTGTACCCCTAAATGAATGATGACGTCATAAACAGAGAGTTACACGGGCTGAGGACACGGGTGTGTCCCAAGCCACACGGGCGTGTGTAACCACACGGCCTACTTCACTCGGGCGTGTGACTCTTTAAAAATGGAAAATTTCTTAAGTGTTGTAAAATTTCTAAAAATTCTCGGTTTAGTCCCGAATCATCTCCGATGTATGTTTTGGGCCTCGTAGGCCCATATAAGATATAATATGCATGTGTATGAATGGTTTTAAATTAAATGAAATTTTATGGCTCAATTTTGCATGAATGTTTATGTTTAAGTCCGGTAATGCCTTGAACCCTGTCCCGACATCGAATGCGGGTAAGGGGTGTTACATGTAGGATAATGAATCATAGTCCCAATTGACGTGGGAGCAAGGCACGAGTGATGCACCAGATTTTTCAAGCTGTCAAAGCATGGAACGAACCATAAAAGGCACAAAAGGCTTGTCGTGTCGCACCATAGGCATTGCATGGCACGACACAGGGCCGACGTGGTGCCCAAGTCTTCCAGGGCTATTGTCGTTCCCACAATCAAATTTATACGAAGACCTAAGATATAAAAAGACCAAATTCGGGCTGCCAACAACCCTATAAATAAGACCTTAAGGGTTCGATGCAACTAAGTTGTCTTAGATGCCTTCAAAACCATCGTAGTTTAGGATTAAGATTATATTGAGTTTTCTTTTAGTTTTTCATAAACTCTTTTTTCTTTCATCTTGGAATCGATTTCGATCTAAGAGTTCTTTTATAATATTGAAGAATTTTAGTTATTTACCTTTGCAAGTGATTACATTTGTTATTCTGATACTCCGTTCTTCAATCGACAGCAAATCCATGATTATTCTAATATTTTTTCTCTTTCGATTTAATCATGTACTTTACATGTTTCATGCAATTGAGATTAACATTATCATAACATGAGTGGCTAAATCCCTTAAGGGAGATTAACGAGTGGATGGGGATATTATTAACGGAGGATTTAAGGTTTCCTGAGAGGATTAGTTGGTATAGATTATGCATTCTTAAACCCTAGGCTTGACAAACCTAGAAAGTAATAATAGGTTAAATGAGATCAGGAGATAAGTTTGGTCAAGTAAAATGTAGTTTATCTTGATTGAGAAAATGAGGTCAGGAGATAAACGAGTATCAACCAATCGATTAATCAGTTAGAGGCCGTGAGGTAATAATTGGTTAATCGATTGATAATCCACCCTAAAACCCTAATTTGAAGTTAATTACAAACCTTAAAATGAGTTAATCTTCCTGATTGGTTTAATTTGTTTAGTCATTTCTTGTTGTTTATTTATTTTAGTTATTATTTCTTTTATTAATCCATTTTATGATCTGTCGTAATATATTATTTAACTATTACTATTTAGACTTATTATTGTAAAGAGATTTTTTATAGATTTATTCCATCCTCCCTTGGGTACGATCCACGGAGTACTTCTTGTCTTCTGTTGTACACATATAGTGTATTACAATTTGACTTATATACTTGCTAACACCATGAATTTAATTTCTTATTTTTTTGGTGTAATATTTTTATCATAAACAATAACACGTTTATAGGCAGTCACCGTGATTCTCGGGGGTAGGGTTAAGGTTGGGTTGTGATTTTAAGAAACGCGCCATGAGGATGTGTTTAGCTGGGATAAAAACACATCCAATAGGTGGCGTTTTTCTATTGGCTCTCCAAAAATGACCTATTTCCCTAAAATTTGGGAAAAGCAACCTAAAATCCTAATCTTCGGTTACATTTGATATATTTTTCTAATTCTACTATCATTTTATGATATGAAATAATAACATGTAATTATTTTTATTATATATGTGATGCCCATATTTTTCCAAGAATCTCCTACTTAGACCACAGATATATACATAATATTTACTCTATAATTACATGTCATTATAAAACTTTATGAGCTTAAAACTTTATTATTATATCTTAAAAGTATTTCAAACAATCTCGTTCATTAATTATGTTGACATAGAACTAATGTCACTTTTGTTACATATATTGTAACTAAATTTATCCTTGATCACGCATATTAATAAAAACAAATGTCATAGATTAAGTATGAATATGTAGCATGGAAATTACTTGCAATTTGATCTAAACACTTTTATTTTCAACTGGTGCTCCTTAAACCTTAGTGAGATCAAACCTTACCAAAATCAAAGTGTGAAAAATCAAATAAACCTTATTTCTATAGAAAATAACCTTAATATCCATAAACTAAAATAACTTAAATGTGTTTATAATGGAAAAGCATTTAAAATTACAAACTCCCACTAAATTGAATATCCTGAAATGACATTATACCCATAAGAGCAGTGTGCTCATAAAAAACCTTGGGTGGTAGTACTTTAGTAAGTGGATCCATAATCATAAAGTTCGTCTCAAGATGCTATAGACACCAAACCACTCTAAACTCTTACTTTAACAACCATGAGTTTAAATTCTATGTGTTTTGACTTTGATTTGCTCTTGCTGTTATTGGAATAAATTATTGCAACTTATTATCATAATTTGCACCCTAGTGACAAAAATTTGCATTCATATTCCATTAAAATGGAAGTTTGTATACTGACAATCTCTAACTTATCAGACCTCTAATATATGAGCATATAATGTTTTGATTTCTGAAGATAATGCATGAACCATTTGGTTACTTTCCAATGATCTATACTCAAATTGCTCAAATATTTACACAACATCCAACAATGAATGCAATATCCAAACGTGTACAAACCTTAACATACATTATACTTCCATTGCTGAAATGTAGGAAGTCTTATGCATTTCTATAATCTCAAAATCATTCTTGGGGCATTGATTAAGACTATGCTTAATCCCACTGAACTTCTAATCTATACAATCACTAACCAAAACCATCTCAAAACCAAATGAGATAAATACTTGGTAAATATTGTAATACCATTGATAAGAGATCTACTTAAACCCATAAATGAATATCTCAAACCATTGACTTTGCATCATAAAAAACAAAGTTTTCTGGTTGTGCCATATAAATCATCTTACCAATGTTGCCATTGAGAAACACAATCTTTACATCTATTTAATGTAGCTCAAGGTCAAAATATGCCACTAAAGCCATTATAACTCTTTCTCTAGTATACCTCCTTAATGTCATTAATTCTTGAGGTTGTAGAGTTCGTTACTTAATTAAAAGGGTCAACGACATTGTCTTGATCTAAAGTTGCTACTTGAATAATGTCAAGTATAACAAACTATCATTGATCTTTATCAATTGAAATTAAAAGAATGTGTTGAGAAATATCAACATATTCTTCTTCAAAGACAATGTCTCAAATTCCTTCTCCCATCGAAAAACTCAACATCCTCATAGAGCGAGCATTATTCGTCTTAAAAGTAGGCTTAATAATAAGATCATAAAAATCTTTTGTAACCCTTAGATCTTTTAAGGTATCCAAAAAATCAAAAGGATTAGGAATATCATCAGACACAAGTCTCTTAATTCTCATTTTGGAGATAAAACCTAATCTCTTGTGTCACAACGAAGTCGAAATCTTAGTGGTTAATTTGTATCTCTTACCTATTACGGTAGTATGCAAGAATTAATCAGTGGTATCAAAGTATCAATTTAGATTATCCTCAAGAAGTAAGATCTTGAAAGTCATCCCTATGTGCATGTTACGTAAAATTTGGCTTAGTCCCTTTAATTGTTATTAAGTTATATTGTGTTGTATAGTTAGGTTCCTACTGATGGATAGTTATGTAAAGTATAAGATGAGGAGGAGAATCCACAAACTGCTAAAATGAGTACAAAATATGAAAAAATCGCAAGGATCAGAGGGTAAGCAACAAAGATAAATAAATCTGCAAAATAAGATAAGTTTCAACTAGTTTTGATTCAATCATGGAAAATGAGACATATACAATTACAACAAGAAAATTAATTCACTCCCTCAGTTGAGTGGTCAACGGCAGCAACATTATCTAAATCCTTTTCTCTCTCTTGACTGATTTATTCGATAGAAGCAGGACTGGTCACCTCAGGTTCTTTGGGAAGGAAGAAATTATCGAACCCTTTTTATAAAAGCTCATTTTTCAGTGGTGACGGAATAATGGTTTCAAGACCACAAATTTCCATTGTGTCAACTCGTAAATATTATTTATAGAATATTTTACGAATTCATTAGAGTTGTATTAAAATTTGGTTAAGAAATCTTGAAGTTTACATAGTTTATTAAGTGAAAAGTAGTAAATTGTAAAAAGGGTAAAAATTGAGTTCTATTAGTTAAAGGGATCCAATAGCTTTAAAATCTTAAACTAAAGGACTTGAATGGTAAATATACCATTTAAAGAGTTAGTGGATGTGCATAGGCATGGTTTTATTAAAATTTATTGATTAGTGATAAGGGTAAAGTGGTAATTTAACAATTAAAAATAAAATTAAGAAAAGATGAAAACAAAGTTATCATCTTCATGCTTTGTCATTTGAGAATCAAAATTCACCATTGAAGAGGAAAAAAGCTTCGATTTTGATTTCTTCTTGCATGGTATGTGCATTTGATCCCATTTTGAATGATTTTCTTGTTTTTGATATCGTTGTAACTAGGTCCAGCTAGCCCGTATTTTCGCTTTTGAATCTTTTAAAAATTTTAAAAGTTTCTATTGATGAATCTTGAATGTTTTTTATGATAGCTATGTGTTTGAAGCTTTGATTTTGGTATTTGGTTGTCTTGTGAAGTGATTTTTGTTAGATTTTGATTTAAGGATTGAATTGTTAAAATGTCAAATTTCAAGGTTTGATAGTAAATTTTATGTATAATATGGACTGTTAAAGGGCCTAGTATATTCGGCTATAATTTTATTCTTAGAAAGTGGTTAATTTGATGATTTTCGAGTTAGAGGACTAAATTGCAAAAGTTGGAAAAGTTTATGGAAAATGTGTAATTAATGAAAAGTTAAGGGTCATATGCATTGAATGGAATGTGAAATGTGTATGAGATTAATGTATTGTGTTTAATTATTATATAGATCAAGATTTGAATTAAAGAGACAATAACCGTAGAAAAGGGAAAATAGCAAAATAGTCCCTGCGTATTGACCGGAATTAAATCGTAGGTAAGTTCACAGTATTTCAATACGTAAATAAAATTATTTTTGTATCTTATATTGTTGTTCTTTATTTAAAATGTTTATATATAACTATTGTATGAATGCACATTTATGCCCCTATTTGTACTTCGATACCTCTGAATGCACATACGTGCCCCTGTTTGTACTTCGGTACCCCTAAATGCACATATGAGCTCCTGTTTGTACTTTGGTACCCCTGAATACACATACGTGCCCTTGTTTGTACTTTGTTACCCCTGAATACACATACATGCTCTTGTTTGTACTTCGGTACCCTTGAATGCACATACGTGCCCCTCTTTGTACTTCGGTAACCCTGAACAGTTATACATGCCTTGTTTATATTTTGGTAACCCTAAATCAAATAGTATATGAATTGTGTTTAATTATATTTATATTAAATGTTATACTATGTATTTACTAAGTTATGTAAGCTTATCGGTTCTTGTGGACTATTTTGTATATAATCGTTGCTGACGTTTTGGAAGGATCAATCAACTGGATCACACTATCTATCTAAGTTGGTAGTTTTTGTATCTCCTAGGGTAATGGCATGTATATATAGATATATATGTGGTTTTGAAATGTATATGATGTTTTGTAACGGTGTCTTGGTAGGTTCATGCTTTGAAGATTATGTTTGGTTTAGTGTGCTTTAATGTTTCACCAAGTATTGTCATTTTGGGCACTTTCAAATGCTTGTATATAAGGTTCCTTTTTGGTATTTTATGATGAATTGAAAATGGTTATTTATGATAAGTTTGGTAAGTGTTTGAACTAGATTTTATATATAAACTAAGGTAATGTTGGCTTGTTTTAGTATGTAATGTTTTGATATATTTGTGGTGCCTTTGAATGATAAATTGGTTAGATGAACTACGATGTTTGAAATGACATGATTATGTGTATTTAATGATGCTTAGGTCCTTTGAAAGTGTGCATAAATGGATGGGTTAGTTATTCATGATTTGGTTATGAAATGGCTTGATTTTAGGTTACACAGCCTAGCATATGGCCTGGCACACAGGCGTGTGGGGCATCTTAGTGAGTTACAGAGGTGAGGACATGGGCTGAGACACGACCGCATGTCCCTTGTTTGAAAGTTACACAGCCTGGGGTGATGTCACATAGTCGTGTGACCCCTATTTTCCATCTTTTGCAACTTTTTCTTAAAACCTCAGATTTGTTTCAAATCAGTCTTGAATTGTGTCTAAACTATTTTTAAGGCCTCGAAGGCTGAATTTAAGGACGAAATGCCTATGATTAATATATTTTAAATGTCATGTAATTATTTTAATGTCATATGCATAAATGATTCCTGATTGTTTGGTAATGCTTCGTAACCCTAATCCGGCGGCGAAGACGGGTTAGGGGTGTTACATTTTCCATTTCTATTGAAACTCTTCCCACTCTTCACCAGAAGGACAGAGCACATCGAAACCCAAATCAGCATTGGTGAGCTTATGCATGCAATTAGAGTTCACTTGCTTCACATTAAAAGTTCCCATCGCTACTTGGGTATGCAACATGAGATATGACCTCAGCTTGGGCAGGTAATCCCTTATACTAGTTGTGGTTTCTTCTTTGTATTTCTGTAAGGCTTCGTGGCTCTCTTTTCATAACTACTCCGTATCAACCTGATATTGCTCCTCCAAGGTTTGGTTTTTAATCTCTAATTAGAGGATCCTCTCCTTTAACTCATTCTCTCTGGTCTCCAAAGGCTTTTATTTGGTCTCCCAAGTGGAGATAGAATTAGTAAGTTCCTGGTTTTACTGGATAACTACCTCATGTAATTGACGAAGTTGGATATGTGTTTGATCGCTGGAGTGTATGATTTTCTCAAACTTAGCCTATTTGGCTTCATTTACGCTACATAATTTTTGAAGGGCCTAGCCAAGGAGTCCGTACTCCTCCACCATCATTTGAAAGGAGCCTACTAATTCTACCAAGGAAGGCTGGCAGGCACTTATAGCTGAAGAGGAAGGGAAGGTATGTTCTTTCAGCTCCAGAGGCAGGTCTTCCTCCTACTTTTACCTGACCTTATGAAAGGAGATATGATATTGACTGGTGCTGACGTACTCTCTCCATGGGAAGAAAGTGGATACCTCGCCAAAACGAGAAGTGAAGTGTAGAGAACTAACGAGAAAAGAGCGTGGAATGGTGTAAATAGTGCCAAAACTGGGTTCCACGGGAGGAGGTTCTGCAAATTGAGTGGGCAAGTCCACAAGAGTGGCGAATTTTGTTTGTACCTTAGGAATAGAAGGGATAGTGGATGGATAGCTTCCCTCTCAGGAATGATCGATTCTTTGCCTCATCTGCTATGGACAAGCCTTCTACCACTGCTGTCTTCAGTACTCTGTGTTCCCTCCTCCACTTTTGGCCTCTTGCGACCACTGCTACTAGCTCGTGCCCTTCGGGCTGCAACTTCTTCATTCTCTCGCACATTGTCTACTAAAGCTTCCACATCCATGTTGTTGTGCTGAGAAGATCGAGATTAACCAAAAGAATTAGAATAGCCTGCAGCAGTAAGAGAAGTATTTGCACCACTGGGAACAAGAGCCCTACCTGTTGACTCACCTCATTCAACTGATAACGAAGAGGACCAATGACGAGGACATAGCTTGCAAACTATGTAGAACAAGCTAATGAGCTCCTTTCTTTTCCCTACTAATACCCAAGCTAAGTCATATATGTGTTGGAAACTGTGTAGAATAAGTTAAGCTTGCAAAACATTCCAGCCGAGGCCCTTTAGGTGATGACCTTCAGCTGATATATGTGTTGGAAAATGCCGATAAAGGGTGGCTCCCCTAGAATGCAGCAACCTATAAAAATTGCCACCAGTATCGACAACAATAAGCATATGAGTTTTCCTGATGCAACCCCATAGTCGTTCAGCACCACACAAAAGAAGGAATGTAGAGGAAGAATGAACCTATCGTTAGAGTGGTTCAAACGGTACTCCCCTTTAATGATTTCAAAATCATAGGCAAAATTAGGTAGACTAATTCCCCTAGTTGTCAAATGTCTTACTATCTCCTCTTTAGTAGTCGTGCATTTGTAAACAAGAGTTTTTACCGGCGTACTGGCTTAACGATTGCGTGGTTCATCACCACCTTCAACAATAGGACCACCCAGATAGCCTCTCTGGTTTTGGCCATCGAAACCTTTAATCCTACCCCCTAAGCCTACACTGATTCTAGCCATTTGAAGTAGAAGGAAAAGCAAAGGATGCTAAAGTGGAAGGATTACCTTTAGAATGGACTGTGTTATGAGAATGAAGGAAGTAATGCTTTGGTGATGAGAAATGGAATAACAAAAGAAGAAGTCGAACCAATAGAAAAAAGATTAGGGCTTAGAAAAAACTCAAGAGACAAGAAAAACTAGGGGAAAACAAACTGAGAAAGTAATGATTTCCTCTTCTTTACAATTGATTATATAAGGTAATTGTCCTCTAGAAGTTTCAAGTTTAACATTTTTGTTCTTTATAAACCTCTTTTCAATTTCTGCCATAAGTTCTTTATCCTTATTAATCTTATCGAATATAGTGCCCCTAAATGTTTCGATGAATGCAATGATGATGGTCGGTATAATAGTAGTTGAATAAATTCAAAACAAGCTCACTTAATATTACAAATTTAAACCAAAATAATTTGAATAAAGGTAAACTTCATCTCAAGATACCAGTCACTCCATTAATACTTTATCTTTGGATGAAATATTAAATTGTAAGTTATATCTTGACGTAGTAATCAAACATTAACAATAAGTTTTCTTTTGGGCTGATTTTTTAATCACATATAAAATCAAATAATCGTCACATGTTTATTACCACAGTTGAACATGTAATTTTGTCAAATATTAACCGTCCTTGGGTCAATCAATATTACATAAGTTATATGCGCACGATATTCTATATAGTAGAATAAAATAATTTTCACAACATAAGTCACTTTGACGACTTATTTTTTCAATTTAAGTTATTTTAATATATATATATAAACATACCAATATTTAAATTTAAAATTCTCATAATAGTCAAAGGTCAAAACTAATTTTTTTTATTGCACTAAAGTTTCCAAAATAAGATTATCTAAATGACACAATTAAAAACCGAAAACTTTAATCTTTGAATAACTTTTTTAATACTTAAACAAGCAACCATCAAAATTTTACAATTAAAATTCAAAACTAAAATTTTTAAAACTAAACTAAAAATAAAATTCTTTAAACACAAATCATCGTCAATATGATTTTGCAGCAAATCACCAAAAAATTGAATATATATATATAAATATTCATATAAAAAGTAACAACTTTAACGAATACCCATATCAAATCAATTTAAAAAAAAACTCATAATTGAATCCATAAAAATTACCAATAAATTCTTTTTCTGAAATAATCGATTGATGTTATTAAAAAAAAATGAAGAAACGAACAGGCCACAAATGGGCCACCAAACAGTGCACCCTTAAAAAAAAGAAAAACAAAACAAATCCTAATTCGAAACGAAGCAGAAACCCTAAAAGAAACAAAACCAGCCTCTGTTCGTCTCCCTCAAACCATTCAATCGCCATTTTCGCATCAGTAGCAGAGGTAAGTGCTTCTCACCCTTCACAGGGAAATAACCATCAGAATATCCAAGCCCTCTGCTTAAAACTGAGTTCTTCGGAACCAAACCCACGAATTTTCGGTCTCAGCCCTTGCCTTTCAAAATCATTCATTTCCAATCCCAATCCTATCTTTATTAACAATATCTTCAACTGAAGCCGGAGCCTCCTCCATCCAGTATTCCAGCCGTTCATGACTTCTTCCTTCCTTTGCAAGTGCATGTGCAGTGGTATTTGGCCGATCAAGGTACAAATCGAAACTTTATTTTTGTGAAATTTGCACATTTGCTCTTAACTGCTTTAATCACATTGCTAATACAAGATCTATCTTCCCCTGTAGTTGTTACCCCTTTATCTACCATCAACGCATCACGTTCCACACAGATTTCCCGAAAGCCTAACTCTTCCCCGAAGGTGACAACATGCAAGCACGCCCAAGCTTCTGCCATTTCTGGTGTCTAGATATTTGTACTCGGTAAATGCATGCAACCATAATTAATCCATCTTTATTTCTTGCAATTATACCTGCCTTGGAAGTGTTAAGATCTTGTTGAAACGAGGCATCGAAATTGATTTTAACCATATCTACATCAGGTGGTTCCCATTTAACAGTGCACTGTTTTTGGCATGAGGGATTTAAATTACAGGGCCGTGTTTTCGATTTTCGATCGCGTTGCGAATGCTATTGTGGTTACTGCAATATCAGGTTAACTTATGTAAAACATAATAATTATAATTATAATTATAAAAATTTACTTTTAATAATTTTTAGAGTATTTTTTAATACTTATAGATTTTTATTAATATGATATGAGAATACAACTTTTATAATCATTAATTATTCTTATATTTATTTACGAATTTTCTAAAAATTGATATATTAACTAATAACAAAATAAAAAAATAAGAAATATTAAGCATTTATCATTTTTAATAAATTTAAAAGTTTTTATAGATAAAATAATTGAAAATTCATCCTTGAGAGATGCCTTTAATATTTCTTGGCAGTTTTGAAGATGGTGAAGAGATAAACATTTTATCTGCAAAAAGAAAAAAGGAATAGATAAATGTACAGATTCTTATTAATTATTTCTATTTCTTACCACTTATTCTCACTCTAATTCTACTTTCATATATAGTTTAACATGTTTCGATTGCTAATTATCTTTTCATAAAATATACTCCATTCATTTATCTAAAGATATATTTTAAATGTTTTAATATCATCAAAATTAAGAACATTAACCAAAGTTTTTTTTTAAAAAAAAACATACCTTACAAATAATGATAGTGGTACGATTTAGTTTTCACCAATTAGTGGAATGATAAGGAGGATCAGATTTTTCAACTTCACTTTGAGAGCGTTCTTCACTTGATTCTCTTGCCCTTTATCTAAAAATAAATCTAATACTTTGGTTTTCATATAATTGATATGGAGGATATATTTGAAGAGGAGGATACATGAGAGGTGGAGGTGGGTGATACATTGGTGGTAAATGATGCATTTGAGGTTGGTATGACACACCATAATTACGAAATGGTGGATAATAACCATATGGATGTGGATAACCATGTGAAGGTTGAAAATATAAATGTTGTTCTGGTGGATAAAAACCTTGAGTGCTAGTAGATGAATCACTATACTCAAGGTTATTAGAACTTGATCTCCTACCAGATGAAGAGCCTACAAAAGCATACTTCTTGCATGTTCCTTTTGATGGAGCTCTAGGTTCACTTTTATCTCTCCTAAGTTTAGGAAACATATTTCGATCAAACTCTAATCTATCACAGAAATGTCCACTAGTGGTACCAACCCCATATTCTTCTCTATACTGACTAGAAGACCTAATTTCACCTCTATCAACACTATGTCCATCATCCTCATCAATTGGACTTAAACCACCACCATCGGGTCCATCGCCACTCTAACTTGGCGTTGAACTAGAACTTGAATAAGACAAATTTTGTTGTTGAGATTGATTAACATCCATTTCTTCATCAAAGGTATCCATAGGCAACACACTGGTATTTTCACCATCTAACAATAGATTCTCTTTCTCATGAAGCCATTCTTATAGTAGATCAACATCTTCAAAGATATGATCAAGGCTGATAGGATTAAAACTAGCGTTTATATCATCAATACTCATTCTTTTTTGTTGTCTTATCTGAAGCCTCATATTATAATAGGTAAACACTAGTTTCTCAAGTATGTAGAAGTTGTTTGACTAAGCAAATTAATTGCTAATTTTTGTAATTCGAGAACACATATCTCGTATATTATCCACCACTCAGCTGTAGAATATTATTTAAATTTCAAAATAACTTCAAATGTACAATATAATTAAATAATATAAATTAAATTAAATAATTTAATTAACTGTTTACCCGGATTCATTTGCTTCCAAGCTCTTTATGCTTATGGAGTACCGAATGTCTCATGTTTATCTCTAAATAGTAACAACTGTATAAATAAAAGATAGAGTAAAAAATAATAATTCTATTTCAAATTATGTAACTAAGTTACAAATTATAATAATTAAATTTAACCTGATTAACCATTCTGACTTGAGGATCAAGAGAAGGTTCTAATCTTTCAATTACTGATCGTGTACTTTCTAATGTTTTTATTAGTACATTCTTAGAATGCTCCACCCCAACTTGAAATTGAGGATCGAGAAAATAACCTAAGCATAATTTATAAGAATATCATCAAATAATAATAATCTAAAGCTTAAAATAATAAAATATAAAAATAGTTCTTAATTATATGAAACATTTTATCTTATCAGCTGAATACAAGTCGGAATTCATAAATTTACATCTATTGTCAATAATCTTTTCGTACTCAGTGAAATAATGACAATCTTGTTGAATTGCTCATTTAGCTTTATCAACAGCCTCATAAATAAAGCCCATTATTGGTTTTTCATCGCCATCCACAAGTCTAAATACTATTACTAGGAGCTCGTAAACTTTTATGAGGTCATTGGCTTTTTTCCAAAAAACTTTTCCCAAAACAATTTTTTTGGCTTCATAAGTAGACCTAATCATGGCCCAAACCACCCGACCTGACCCGAAGGTCAGCCCGAAATATGGGAAGGTTTGGGCAAAAATATAGGCTCGAAAAATGGGCTTGGACAAAAAAATAAGGCCCATTTAAAAAATGGGCCAAGCCTCGGGGAAGGCATTTTTGGACCGAGCCTGGCTCGGCCCGCCCTGGCTTGGCCCGAATCCACTAAAGGATAAAAAAATCTATTTTTTTAAAATATTATTTTCTTGTTGTTTGCTCTCTATTTTGCTACAATTTTACTATTATATTGCTATTGTTTGGATATTGTATAAAACTTATTTTATTGTTAATTTTGTTATTATTTTAAAGACATTTGTTAATTTTGTTATTATTTTAGAGACATTTGTTTGTTAAGTTGCATCTATCTTAGTGTTATTTAAGTATACATATTTTTTAAAATTTATTTTTAATTTGTTGAGAAATATTTATATTGATGTTTTTAGTATTTTTGATGTATTATACATTTTTTAAAATTGTATAAAAATAATATAAAAATTAATATGGATGGGCCAGGTCAGGCCCAGGTTTTAGCATTTTATCCGGGTCGGGCTTGGGCAAAATTTTAGGCCCATTTTTCGGGTCGGGCTAGGCCCGGGCCTAGCAAACATGCTTGAATTTTTAGCTAAGCCCAGCTCGAACCCGGCCCAGCCTAGCCCATGCTCACCTCTATTCATAAGCAGACCCTAACTTTTGTTGTTCTCATTTTGATTCTTTAAATTCCTATATATTCATAAGAAAAATTTTAAAATAATATAATTTAAATTATTTGGAACTAATAAAATCATTAAAGGTTGTTATATTTAAGTAATTATATTAACTAATTATAAAATACTGACCTTTGAATTAAACATTTCTCTCAGACATTGCTTTGTCTTGTTATCTCTTCAAGTTGAATGAAATGAGTTGCAAATTGAGTAAGAGCGGGTCGAAATATTTGCTTCCCTTGTGTATACTTTTTCATCAAATCAATAGTCCAAATGTGATTGTATATAAAGCAAGTCACTTTCTTTACCTTATCTAACACTTTTGATACACTAGGCTTTTTCCCAATATCTTCAAGGCATAAATCTAAATAGTGAGCTGCACATGAGGTCTAATATAGATGTTTTCTTTTCAACATTAATTTTTTTCCAGCAGCTTTCATTGCTGCCTCATTATCAGTCACTATTTGGACAATGTAATTTTCTCCAATTTCTTTTACAACTAAATCTGACAAACTGTAGTAGAATTCAACATCTCTACTACGAACACTTGAGACATCTATCAATTTACAAAACATGGTTCATTTACTACAATAAACAAGGAAATTAATGATGTACATTTGATTCAAACTGTTGGTCCAACTATCACACATTAGAGTTGCACCCAATTCTTTCCAATGAGTCTTTAGTCCATTTACCCAATCACGAACTCGTTGATACCCTGACTCCAAATACACATCTGAAACCTCATATGGTGTTGGGAGCTTTACACCTTATCCAACTTTTGTTGACACTTGAATTAAGTTATACAACCATGGAGAGTTTGCTAATTGAAAAGGAAGTCGTTCATATATTAAAAACTTAGATACCGCTTCACCTATCTTCCTTCGTAAAGTCTTTAAAAAAGTCACTGATCTTTGGTTGCTTTGAACTTTTGCTTCTAACCAATGTATAGCTCCCCTTAATGTAAACTCAAACTCACTTGGGATGGATTTACTTGTACTTTTTCCATGATATTCTCTAGTTGATCCATGAGAAGATCGCCCTTCTTCATAAATGTTATTCCAACCACCAGTACTTCGTCTAAATTCTTCCCTTCTATGCCACTCGTGTTGTGATTGGATACTTTCTCGAGTTGCTTGCCTTATAGTAGACACCTTATCAATGAATTCCTTGTGTTCACCCTCCTCTCCTCTTAATTGAGATAAGAATTAATCGGTTCTCCTCTTTTTGTCTATTTTCTTTGTGTTACTTTCTTTCAGTATATTCATCATACTTTGTCTAATGACACCTGTTAATAAAATAAAAATAATTCACAGTTTATATTATTATCAATTATATATAATCTTTATTGATAAATTTACAATAACATTTAAAAATAATAATAAAATATCACATTTTAGTAACATTAGGGCATGGTGCAACATTGCCGGTTTTATGAGCAGTGTGCTCTTTAAATCGTGTTATCCCTCCTTTCATAACTTTACCATAAAGTTCGCATACGATATTTCCTTTCGTATTTGGCACTAAAGTTCTAAAGTGCCAACCTATATCATTACTTGGTACACCCTCCAATCCTTGAGTTGGGAACTCTTCACGTGGTGGCATGCTTTATTTTTATTTATATATAAGAAACATAAAATTATATTTAGAAATATAAGCAACTCATTACTTATATTATCAACAATATAATACAAAAAAAAAGTAAACATCATTAACATGGAAAATTAAATTTATTGCATAATCCATAATTTATTTATTTTTTTAAAAACAACAACACACCATAACCCATTATTACCCGATCACCCAATAAAAATGTGATTAAAATAATGATGATTACAGATAATATAGAAAAAATTTCCAACTACACATCATCTCTAGTTCAATAATTATTTTCTATTTTAGGTGCCAAAAAAAGTATCCTCAAATAGCTTATAGGACCACAATTCATAGCTGATTGACAACATAAATTTCAGGCTTTGAGAATGAGATTGAATTTGGATTTTTAAAATACTATGCTAATATTATATTTATGATTATTTGAATTTTTTAAGAAATTTGTTGACTTCAAATTCAACTAATTTACCTATATGTATCCATTTCATTTTTACAATTTATATAATAAATGAAATTCAAATTTATATTCTCAAAAAAATATATTTGAAGTTCGAATTCAAGTGAGAGTTTAAAGGTGTAGAAGGGCATTGCCCCCTTCAATTTTTAAAACTTAAAAAGAGAACTCATACATAGTAAGATTTAAACCAAAATAAATATGAAGACAACTCACATTGTGGGAATCAAATTTGACCAATTAGAATGATAGAAGGTGAAAAGCAAGAGCCAACTAGTGCCCTAACCTCCAAAAAAAAATGAAAAATTACTGCTTTAGTCTCTCAAGATTTATAAAATTTTAAGTTAATATATGGTAAAATTATAATTTCTTCCTAGAAAATGTCAAAATTTCAATTTAATCCTTTTGAGAACTATCAAAATACAAACCAATACAAAATCACATTTTAACTCTAATAAAAATATATAACTTAATTTTAAATTGATCTTTTTAGTTGTAGGATGGTTTGAGGGGCCTTTAGAAGTTGATTGTTGGATTGGATATAGAGAATGGGTAGTACACAATAGTGAAATTTCTAGAGACCAAACAAAAATTAAAATAGACACCAAATCCAACAAAAATCAAATATAAATCCACAAGCCAGAAAAAAAAATCTTATAATATAAAAAAACAAATGGATGGTAGGAAAAAATAAAGCATTAGGCCATCAGCTCTGAAGTCTCAAGAACCGTCAACAATAATTGAAAAAAACAAAAACATTGGAAACCCCTAAAAGTTTTTCAAAACCCATTCAAAGCATCCGTCCAAACCTTTTCCCTTCTTCCTAACTATTTCTCATCAGTCATCCCTAACCTAAAAACTATATTTGTAGATTCAAAACTTGTTTGTTATCTATCCATTAAAATATATGTTCGCAATTTCAAGCATTTTACAACAAAAAGAAGCAAGAATCAAGACAAAAAAATTCAGGTACTTACTTGAAAGTTGAAAATTATAAATCTCTGAATGTTCAAGTAAGATTTTGTTTTAGAGATTTTTTTTGTTTGTGTTGTGATTTTGTTTGGTTTGGTGTTTAGACAGTGAAATATGAGAGAATTCATATTTTTCTATTGCTTTTGATTGCTTTTTTCTGTTGTATTTGGACTTCTTTTACTTTTTTTGATTCAAAACTATTTGATTTTGCAGGTGAAGAATATATTCATTTTTTTCTCATTGTATTTCTATTGGTTTTTTTAGAGGTGTTGAAATTTTTTCTTAAAATTTACAATACCCCAAAGCCTTTGGTCACCGTAACACTGTCGCGAACATCCCATTTTCAAGCAACGATTTACTGTTCGAGGAAACATGGGCTCCAAATTAAGACCCAAAGTGGCGGCCATGATTACGAAGGTCTTTCGTATGTTGCCAAAGTCCCCTTTGTTGTCGTTGACTTGGTTAATTTTCGATCGGTGGATGTTGACATTGAAAACAGAGCTGCAAGGGTTCAAGTTGGTACGATTCTTGGTGAAATTTATTATAGAATTACAGAGAAAAGTAGAACACTCACCTTTGTGGGTGGCGTTTTTCATTCAGTTGGAGTTGGCGATTATATTAGCGGTGGAGGTTTCGGATTATTGTTCAGGAAATACGGTACTGGCGGTGATAACGTGATTGACGCTCAATTTATCGACGTAAATGGAAGAATTCTTGATAGGAAATCTATGGGGGAAGATTTGTTTTGGACGATTTGAGGTAATGGTGGTGGTAACTTTGGGATCGTACTTGCCTGGAAACTAAAACTCGTTCCAGTTCCTGCAATTGTTAGTCAGTGAGTCTGTGACGGCATTTTCTGTTAGTCGAACACTCGAACTAAATACTACCCAAATCATCCTTTGATGGAAAGAGATCACTTATCAACTTCTCGATGAAACGAACCCTGACTTTTCCATGTTCAGCGTTAATTCAACTCAAGACGAGAGGAAAACAATTCTTGCTTCGTTCAGTATTTTTACTGTAACAGAAAAATAACGGGAATAGTGGCCTGTTGTTGCCGCAATTGGCCGTTACCCATTAAATTACGGCTGCGATCCACTGTTATTGGTGTGACTCTGCTTCACACCGCTATTTTCAGCAGTAGCGGTTTTGGACGACGCCGCTACCTCTATATAGCGACCACTATTTCACTACCCGACCTCTATTTAAATCCTTGTTTGGCACCAAAGAACCTTCAAGTAACTTATTTTCCACCATGTATGCTTTAATAAAAGAAATCACCTCTTGCTCTTTTGGTGTTAAACCCTCATGGTAGACTTTGTTTCTGTTAAACCATGGTGCCTAGAAAGAAACTACAAGAATCTTACATTTTATACTGTCATTTTAAAAAAAAAAAAGTCCACTAACCAATTTTGCCAATTTTGATTTCTGTCTGTATTTGAATCTTCAACTCCCAGCTCTTGCAGGATCTTTCTTGTGAATTTGCAATCTCGAATTAGGTGTATCACAGATTCTTCATCTTCCTTAGAAATTGGGCAGCATACGTTTCTCACTAGTCATTTTTTTTTAAGTTGTAAAGTGTTGGCAAAAATCCCTTAGTTAATTTCTACATGTATATCCGAATTTTATTTGCCACTTTAAGATTCCATATCTTTGTAAAAGAAGATTTCATTCCAATATTTTGTAATGCGGTGATATCTTTTGTATTATGTATACTACCTGTAATAAGCCATCTATAACTACTTTTGATTGTGTAAACTTTTGATTTATCACCCCACCAAACCAAAACATCTGGCTGGCTCTAACACATTAGTGGAATCATAAGGATCTGTTTCATCGTCTCTTCATCAAACAGAATTCTAAGGGCACGTTTGGTTCGCTGTATTGGATTAGAGGTGTAATGGAATAGATGTGTAATAGCAAATCAACTGTTTGGTTGAATGTAATGGAATAGAGGCGTAATAGTAAAACTGTGTTTGGTTGAATGTAATAGAGGTGTAATAGCATAATGGAGAAAACTAAAATGACCAGAATACCCTTAGCATAAATTTGTTTTGGTAAATGATTATTGTTATTGTTATTTAAATTTTAATAAGATTATTTATTATCAAAAATAAATAATTTAATCATATTTAAACATAATTATTATTTAATATATTTTAATTAAAATATATAATTTAATAAAATTCTTAATAATTAGCAGAAATTTGTTTTGGTAAATTATTTTATTTAAATTTTAATAAGATTATTAATATCAATAATAAATAATTTAATCATATTTAAACATAATTATTATTAAATATATTTTAATTAAAATATATAATTTAATAAAATTCTTAATAATTAATATTCTTATATGAATTTACTCAAATCATAATATATGATACTGTAAAATATAAATTAAAATAATAATTATTAAATATATTATAATTAAAATATATAATTTAATAAAATTCTTAATAATTAATAGTCTTATATGAATTTACTCAAATCATAATATATGATACTATAAAAGAAAATTTGAAATAATTAATATTAAATATATTTTAATTAAAATATATGATTTAATAAAAATTTAAAATAATTATAACTAATAAATTATATTTTATGAATTTGTATAATTTAAAATAATAATTATTACATATAATTTAATTATTACATATAAAATTAGTTTAATTAAGGTAACCTAAGTTTAAAACAAATAAAATAAAGAATGAGGATTTGGTTTAGTGTATTAAGTATATCTATTTTGTTGACAAATCTAAACTAAGCTTTTTCTAATGACTAGATCGAAAGGGTGAAGAACCCCAATAAACAAGAACAAGTATAACTATTGTTTTCTATGTCACTGTGATCTTCTAATGCAATCCTATAACTAGGAAGAACCGCATATAATTGGTCGGATTGCGGCTTTGAGATCATCGTAAAATCTTTGCTCCGAAAATCTGCTAGCTCTTCTCCTTGCTGCTGTAGCTATCTTGAGTCTTTCAGACTCGGG
Source organism: Gossypium hirsutum (assembly GCF_007990345.1). Classification (NCBI taxonomy): domain Eukaryota; kingdom Viridiplantae; phylum Streptophyta; class Magnoliopsida; order Malvales; family Malvaceae; genus Gossypium; species Gossypium hirsutum. The sequence continues at coordinate 93,773,669 of NC_053426.1, read as the reverse complement.
CATCTTCACGATTTTCAGGACTGCATCTGCATATTCTTCTACATTTTGAGCAAGAAATCCTGTTTGTGTCCATCTTCATCTAAAACAATGTCCATTTTCGGGCCAGCAGAATTATGAGCTGAGGGGAGTCGAGCAAAATGAATATCATTTTAAAAACATTTTTAAAATGGAAAACAAAAGTAGCTCGAATCAGAAATTATAATATCAGTTGCCATGCTAGCTCACCTATAGGTATGGCTCCTGCAGCCATGTACTCTACAACACTAATGCAAACTGTAAACTGGTAAGAAATCACAGCCATGTACTCCTGCAGCCATGTACTCCTGTAGCTCCTGAGTTAAAAAAAATCAAACTGTAAAGAGTTTCTAGAACTAATCAAGGTTCCAAAACTGAAACACCGGAACCATTAAAAATTTAGCTTGAAGGTCTATGTAAGTATGTGCACCTTCTCGGGACGAAATTGTGCAACAGATATGATTTTTGGAGTTTCCACCGACCTTTCCAAAGGAAGTGCCTGTTTCAGATGTAAACTGGTAAGAAATCACAGATGAATGACACTAAAAAATATAAAATGCACTATGATTGGTGATGAATAACAAGAAACAGAACCTAAAGTCCTGAAGTATCACAAGGTGGATAAACTCGCTTAATGCAGTTAGGAATACCCCAAAGCTTTTCGATGTGAGACTGAGTCCATGAAGAGTTGACCATTACAAGATGTGCACAAGATCCCACCATTACAAAATGTGTTTGGAAGGACTTGTTAAATAGACTTGTTGTATATACTTGTTGGCATAAATTGTGAGACAAAAATGTATGAACAAATCCAAGAACAATACTCAGTCTTAATGTTCCCCAAACCCCTAATTCATATATAGATCTAAGCTATTAGGGGGAAATCCTAGTCTTACAATGTTTGTGGCATTTGTTTCAGATACATAACCATCCTTGTCGAGCATGATTGCATCATTGGCATTCGCATTATTCCCTTCTATCTGCATTGGACCACACAAATCATTTTTTTCCCAAGAGATAGTTTAACAAAAATGCATATCTGGCATTAGTCTGAGAAACATAATCTCCACCATAACACAGGAAAATATACAGGTCATATCATCCATCATGGTTTACACCCTTAACCCAAACAAAACAAAAATATCCAAGCCTAGAGAGAAAGGTCTACTGAAGTTTTCAGGTAAGAAAATCAGAAACTAAATATAGTTGTTATCTTGCGAAATTTGATTAATCAGTTGATGATACTGTCAGAAGCATTTAAAGATAGTAAGCCGTCAAATTGAGAACAATACTTGCTCGAATAGCATGAAAGAATGAAAACAACATTCAAATCATAGATCAGATATTAGAACATCATCTACTCTCAGCTTTATCGTAAAATCAAATGAAAGTCCTGCATTGGACAACCTTTGCCAGTATGTTATTAGAACATATTTTTTATGCTTCATGATTAAAGATTTTGCGTGATCATTCATACACAACAATCAGTGTTCATTTATCAGTGGGTTTGTAATTTGTTTACTACTCTTTGTTTAACACAACTTGCATGGCAGATAGGTAAGACCAAAGTTTTCCTTAGAGCTGGGGTTTATTGAGAAGGAAAAAGACTGAGGATGGAGAAATGCATTTTTATTGTATTTAACAGTAGAGAAGCACCGCACTGCACAATTTCTTAAGGGTGGGGGTGTCGGATTTTCTTTTAAACAGAAATTATTTCGATAGAACAGATTTCATAACTCACATCCTATTATCAGCCCAATATATACATATTACTGCTCATAATATCTCCAACTTTATCATGATTATTCAATTAATTTTTTTTAAAAATAAACAATCGATTCAACTATCAGAAATAAACAACCGATGCTTCTCATGCAATGAAGATGATGATTTATAACCCTCTCTAATCATGCTTCTGCAAAGCACCCACAATCCAAGGCAAAGACAGAAAACTAAAATGAAAAGTTCATCCATACCTCACGCCAAGATCGAGAGAACCTAATGAAGCAGTGGCTTTCAAACGTGCTGCAACAAATGAAAGGGAAAAAACGATCGATAGAGAAAATCGATAAAGGCAGACGAGGAGAAATTATGAGGACAGAAGAGGAGAGGGTCGGGTAGGGAGGGAGGGTAAAACAGAGAGTTGGGAAGGGAAGTCGGACGTAATGTGTAATACGCGATTTGAGAAGGGATTAGAAAAGCAGGGAATTTGGGGATTAGGTCGGGATTGTATTACGCGCGTAATACCTATTACAGTGAACCAAACGCCGGAATAGGAGCGTAATGTAATAGGCGCATAATCAGGGCGTAATGGATTAGCTAATACACTGAACCAAACACACTGTAAGGGTTTCAACATTCCAGGTAAATTATTCTAGCTTGATTAAATCCCTAACCTTTGTATAATTGATGTTAATTTTTTGATAGCGTATTTTTCCCTCCCTGGGTCTTGGAAACCATTTATCATCCCATATGTTTATAGAGGTGCCATTTTCTACCTTCCATTTCAATCTTTGGTTCAGTAAATAACGGGCATTCCAGATACTTCGCCAGGTATACGAAGGGTACAAACACAACCTTGCACTTAAAAAATCACCTCATGGGTAGTATTTAGCCTTCATAACTTGTGCAAGTAAACTAGTAGGGTTCATAAGCAAATTCTATCCTTGTTTAGCTAACAAGGCGATATTAAACTTGTGTAAGTCCCTAAACTCCATCACCCATTGTGATTTCACATTACACATGGCTAACCAGCTGCAACAATGAATGCCTTTGCTTGTAATTGTATTACGCTACTAGAATCTGTTAAAATATTTTGTTACTCTTGACAAAAAGAAATTGGTAACATAAAGCATTGTATTTCATAAATCGAGACTACCTATAACACTGATTTTTATCAACACTTCCTTTCCTCCTATAGATAAAAACCGCACACTCCAACTTTCTAACTTCCTTGAAATTCTCTCTTTAATACCAACAAATGAATGTCTTTTGCATCTCCCCACCATTGTTGGTAATCCCAGATATTTTTCAAGATTGTTTGATGTTCGTACCCCAAAGATTCTCTCCACTTACTCCAATTGACCAGATACATTCTAATAGTAATAGTCTGACATCACTATTTTCATCGCTCTTGCAATCTTCTCTATTTCCTCTCCTAACAATATAATGTCGCCAGTGAAAAATAGGCATGTGATTGCCAGTCCAGTTCTTCCTACCTTAGCTCATTTAATAAGGCCTTCACTTTTTGCCCTTGTAATCAAATTGGAAAAACCGTGCACGCATATAATAAATAAACAAGGGTTTAGGGATCACCGTCTCAATCTCCAACTAGGCCTAAATTCTCCTCCTCGTATCCTATTCAACACCACCGAATATGTTTTTGTAGTTACACACTTCATTATTAAATTAATTCAACCATTGCAAAGCCCATTTTTTGCATCATCTTTTTGATAAAACTCCATTTAACTCTATCGTACACCTTATTCATGTAAAGTTTTAAGGCAAACAATTCAGTCGATCCTTCATTTTTCTTTTTAAACAAGTGCAATATTTCGTAAGCCACTAATATGTTACCTGTAATTTGCCTTCCTGGAATGAAAGTGCCTTAATGTTCATCTGTACATATATCCAGTACCCTTTTAAATCTATTCACCAACATCTTTGATATTATTTTATACATCACATTGTACAGGCTAATTGGTCTAAATTGGTTTATATTGTTTGGCGAGATTATTTTGGGGATTAAAACAATATTTATTCTGTTGATTTCCTGTAAATCCATCCTTCCTTTTAACACGTCCAGACAGTATCTACAAATATCATCCTTTATAACATGCCAATACTTTTGGTAGAAAAGAGCAGGAAAACCTTCCTTACCCGATACTTTTAGGGGTCCGATACTTTAGGGGTGACATCGATTTCATTGCTTTAGCAACTTCTTCCTTTTAAAATACAACCATCTGCTTCTCATTCAAAAATCCAAATATTATATACAAGGTTGAATACTTTCGAAAATCCTGTCACATTTACTTACCGTTTTTGATGTGAACAATTATTGAAAATATTGAGAACATCAATAAACTCAAACTCTCCTTCAACCCATCTTCCATTGACGTCGTTTAGGCCTCTGATTGTATTTTTTCTTCTTATGTCTGCTTGCCACCTTATGGAAAAAAGACGTGTTACTATCCCCCAGTTTAAGCCAATTTAACAAATTACCAATAATCTTAAATATCAGTTCACACAAAACCTAACTTGATTATAATAAAACCAAATTTATCTAATCATATTAGTGTCACTGATATGATAATATGTAGCCATAAGTGATTCTCAAATAATTGCAATAACCAAAAAGCAAAAAACTATAAACCTTCATATATATATATAAACTAATTGAAAAACAATTTGCACATTAATCTTAATTTTTAATCAGCCTATCATTAATTAGAAATTAGTTATTAGAGTATTTACATATATTTAACTCATACTTTATTTAATAATTGAAGCTCAATAAACTCTAATCAAGATAGATCACTTTTTATTTAGACTAACATTTTATGATAATAAATAATAGTATGCAATTATTCTTATTATTTATGTGATATTCGTATTTTTCCAACAGTCACAACCTCTAAAAAATCCTCGTAATGGACTTCAACTTCCTTCAGTGATGTAACACGATCCTTTTAACTTGCTTAATTGTTCCATCACATTTCCAATTGCTACCGACGAAGAATTTCTTAGCCATGAAATTTTGCTTGGGATCTTTTCTTTCTATAATGAAAACAAGAATCAAGAGAGGAACAAGAAATCAAACGCTACAAAAGCTCACTAATGGAACAATTTGTGGATTCATCGTTTATTTGGAGTGATGGGGTAATTTGCATATTCCTCTTCTACATTTCAAACAATATTTTTTTTAATGTTTAATGGGATGTGAAAATGTGAAAAGCTGGAAATGAAATTGAATACGTGACAAAAAATTGTAAACTAGGCACAAATAGGGGGCAAACAATTTATGTTTCTTTCCAAGATAATGAAGCGATTTTTCAGTAAAAGAAAAGAAAATTCTCAAAAGAAATGCATAAAAAACTATTTTGAAAACAATTGAAGTAAAAAGGTCCAGTGTTTGCAATTTTCAAAAGCTTGATTATATAATTTGTTCCTATCACTTAATGTATTGTTTTCTTCATTTGATAAATATTAGCTTAAATTGACTAATAATGATGAATATTTTATTTTAAATATACAATAATTAATTTAGTGAAGAATAATTTCCAAAAAAATTTTAATGAAAAATACTCGTAAAGTACCTAACTTAATAATCAATTTCAACTCGTTGGTATTTATAATTCAAAAAAAGTTATTTATAAAAGAATATACCAAATGGAAAAATTACTTAGAAAATTAGGTTAGTTTTTAGATTATTTAAAAAAGTAAGACAAAATTTCAAAAAGTTAAAATAGAGAAACTATTATATCAAGCGGGGGCAATTTACTAAAAAAAGCTCTCTCTTTTTTTGTTAATTACCGAAATGGTCTGACTTTTTTATTATTTACGGGAAAAGACCGTTTTTCCCGAAAACGCGTCCACATCAGTGCGGAGTTACTCCCCCATTAAACTGCCACCTAAAATGGTGATTTCTCTCTCCATGGGAGAGTGACTAATGATTTTTTTCGACTTTTGATATGACGATTTTTTTTTCAACTTTTGAAAAAAGAATCTCTCAATAATATAAAAAGTGGTATAATTTTCTAAATAATTATTCTATTTGGTATATTCCTAGACATTCACAAAAAATACAAAGATTAATAATTATTCTATTATTTTAGTATAATTTTCATGAATGAATCACGTTCGCAATTTGAGTTTTTTTAATTAAAAATTTACAATTACAAGTATAGATAATATAATTATAACCATAATCAGTCGTTACAAAACACAAATAAATAGAAACCGAAACTTATCTCAAGTTAGACTAAAATAATATTTAGATTGAAAACTTGAAAATCATTTGCATAAAATAGAACTTAAAAATGATATATCGGAGTAGCAATGCCTAAAATAAAAATATAAATGTTTCAAAAGCTAAATTAATAGTATTGAAAAAAGAAGAAGAAAGCAGGAGTTTCGACATCTAATTATAGATAAAATACAAAAATGGTAATGTTTAGTAGTAATTTATGAGTTAAATAAGTGCCAGCATGGCTAGATATTATCCAAAAACATGTCTATAATTATTGTTTGCCAGGGCAAACCAACAATCAATGAGCACCAACTGCGAAACCTTTGAGAACAATACGTTGTCCTAAAACCAGTGAGGACCATATATGACCCTTTCCACTCATGCTATCTTAAGGAGGATGGAAATGTTTAAAAAGCTTACAAATAAACACAAAACTTAATAACATATCCCTATCCATTTGATTCAACGAAATATGACGATTTCCAAATATTCTTTCCATGTTTTATTTCTTATTCTCTTGGTATCATTTTCATTCTCTTATGCACATTTTCGCCATATAACACCTAAAGAGATTGACCCAAAATCTTTCAACTCTCATTCATCTCCACTTTCTCCTTCTTTGACTTCCAAGGGTTCTGGTCTTTTATCAGGTTCTAGCAGTTCAAAGGATTCTAGCTTGTTTGATAATTTATCAAGTTCCAACGCTTCTGGTTCTTCTAAGATTTCTGACTCTTCATCAGTTTCAACCAATTCTAAGGGTTTGGACTCTGCTATGATTCTCCATTAGCTTTTACAAGTTTTGATTTTTTTCCTAAAAGTTCTAGGGTTTTTTTTTATGCTGTTATATCAGGTTTTGCCTTTTCTGGGTCTTTTAGAGGTTCAGGTTTATTATCAGCTTCTGCAAATTCTGGTGCTTCTAACAATAAAGAATTCAACATCAACCTCAAAGCTAACCTGAGTGGGTGTTTCTCCAAGGTTTTTGCATTTGGAGACTCGTACACTGATACAGGAAATGCTCGATTGATAGGCATTTTGAAAAGCTTCGTGGGTGCAGTTTTGACGGGGAGAGTTTCTCAAGGCGGAAACTCCAACTTCAAGTTGGGTGGTAGATCGAGTAATGGTCGAATGGTCGTTGATTTTCTTTGTGATTCTCTCAACATTCCCACACCAATACCGTATAAGGCCATCTCTTCGGACTTTGATTTTGACAGCAACTCTGGGGTTAACTTCGCCGTCGGAGGCGCCACGTCACTTTCCGGAGACTTCTTTGTAAACCACAAGATCGGTCACACACTGATGTGGAAAGGGATTCCTCTAGGCTTCCAAACACAAATTGAATGGTTCAACCATTTCGTGACCAGAATAGCTTGTAAAAGGAAGACTGAGGAAGAATGCAAGGCGGAAATGGGAAAGCATCTTATTTGGCTTGGACAAATGGGTGTCGATGACTTCGCTCGTGTTATAGGGTCTTCTGTTTCAATGCGGTGGCTTACAGATATAACTATTAATCATATCTCCAAAATCCTTACAGTATGTGTGCGATTCAAAATGAAATCTCTTTAGAAAAATTATGTAAACACTGAAATACAAACTTGGATTTTTTTGTATGCAGACACTATTGGATAGTGGTGGAAAGTTCGTAGTGGTTCAAGGGCTACCACCGGTGGGATGTTGTCCATTATCCAAGCTATTGACACCCCAATCTGAGAAAGACGAAATGGGTTGCTCGCTAGTTATCAATAGAGCAGTAATGGCTCATAACGAGCTCCTCCAGAAGACATTGGAAGACTTTAGGGTAAGGCATGGTACTGAGGTTACAATTTCTTATGCTGATTATTTCAATGCATACAAAGCAATCATGGGAAACCTTGCTGGTTTCGGGTTTTCCGATGGATCCGAAGCATGTTGCGGCGTCGGAGGTGGACTTCTCAACTTTAACTTGCACAACCTTTGCGGCATGGCCGGCACCACCGCGTGTGAAAAACCATCTAACCACGTTCATTGGGATGGGCTTCATCTGACGGAAGCAATGCATAAGCAAATAACTAGACTGTTCCTCCATGGAGGCTACTGCAAACCATCTTTTGATGATATAATTAGTAGACAAAGAAACTCAGGTACATAGATGATAGGTCATTGTTTCATGGAGTTTGAAATCCATTCATTCATTAGCTTGCTTGTAGTCTCCACTTGTGTTACTATATGTAAGTTTAGTTAATAAAACCATCCCTCAGTTTTCACATTGGTGAACCAAGAGTGATGTTGTTTGATGTATATTTCGCCATATTCATATTTATTAATGCTACAGTGGCGGCTCACGGTTGTTGTTACATTTCTTCATTTCATTTTTAATTTCCATGGAATTCAATTTTAGGTCAATCGTTATTCTGGAGACTTCAATAAGTCTCCCATGACATATTACTATCAATAAGGTAAACTAAACAATTTTGGTCAGAAAACTTGTAAATTGATTTTGTTTTCTTAGTGACTTGTTGGTTAAATTTTTAATGAATTACTATTGTGAACATTTAAGTGGACTAATTTTTTCACCTAATATTCTTTTTTTTTTAAAATTTTAAAACCAATTTCTTCTTTTTTTTCCTTCTTTTTCCCAATTTTTGTGTTTCTTTTTCTTCTTCTAAGGTTAGTCTAATATATTTCAAAGTGTTTAATGTATTTGGAATGTTGTTAATCTAGAATAATATTCCCCCAAAAGAAGTACCATTTTTGGTTTAACATTTTAAATCCAATAGCTAGACTAACTTTCTAAAAAAAATCCTAATTAACCACATGTTTGATTTGTGTTGGAACACGTGTTTTTTCCTAATGTTATTGTTTAAACATTTCATCAATATTTTCTTATTCTGGATCCTTTATTGTTGGATTGTTTCAGTTGTTGTTTTATTGAGTAATTTTCTGTTGTGTCTCATTGAAGGGGATAATTGAATATTTATATTCATAACTATTGTTCATGGAATTGACGTTCTTAGTAGACTCCATGCATGCTGGATAGGTGTACAGTTCTGGGCTACCTGCTGGACTTCATGCCTCCCCCACATGCAAACTCCTTGGGTATATGTGAATTGAGACTGTGAACTCCCCTTACGAGCACCCCTTGACATGTACGAACTGAGACCGCGAGCTCCTTTGCGAGCACCCCTTGGCATGTCTGAACTGAGACCGCGAGCTCCCTTTCTTGACCTCCCACTATAAGGCTTGCACGCATCCATCTAGTAGGGTCTAGCCGAGTCGCCAGTAGGCAACCCGAACCTTATCTGGTTTTCGGGTTAGTGATCATAAGTACATAACAATCTAGTCCCCCCTTTATTAGGTCTAAGGAGGGTTATAAAGTGGCGCTCCTTAGAGCCATCACTTTGGATTTATACAGCTTATTGAATACGCAATGACCACTGGAACACGACATTAACTTTGCCACGTGTACGGGTGGATCGCGCCTGTCTACATTTGACAGTTAGTTCTCCTCTGTTATTTAAATTGTCAAAACGCGAGGAAGAGAAGCTTCTTTAAAATGGAGGGTTTTTGGAAACCCTAAACTTACAAATTTAACATTTTCTGTAAGCAAGCTCGACTGAGGCTTTCTTCAAGGTAAATTTTGTAAAATTTCTTATATCAGGTTTTAGTTTTCTTCTATATTCTTTCATTTATTTCTACATCGAAAATATGTCGAGAATGGAAGGGTTGGTGGTCGAAATAATTCCCAATTACCCACCATGTGAGCATACTTCGAGAGCCCCTGTAAAGGCTAACTTTTTGTCTGTGGTACAAAAGAAGAACAGATGAGTCGAGTTTTAGGCACACGAAAGATTAAAACCCCAAACTTTTCTTATGGCTTTTCCATTCCTAAGGGACCACACAGGCTTAGTGATACTAATGATGGCAACTTCTTGCTCCCCCTCCATGCTCTGGAAGTCGGATTCCACTTGCCCCTACATTTGTTCTTCTGTCATCTCCTTCAAAAGTACCACATTGCTCCCAGTCAACTTTGCGGATTCTCCTAGTGGATCGCGGTGGCTTATTTCATCGATTGCTGCCGACGCAACGAAACACCATAACTCATGATTTTCCAAAACTTATACCTGTTAAAGGCCCAAAACTAAGGGAATTCGTCAGGCTTTTATTATTTTTCTCCTCGTGATAAAGTAGAGACTATAATTGCAAATCAGTGCCCTAATCTTCAACTAAATTAGGGAAAATATATTAGGGTAAAATGAAGGCTCACCAACGAATTTGGTTTTCCTACGGAGTGGTCCACACCATGTAAGGACGTATTCATTTAAGCGAACCATTAGGACAGGTAATAGTTTAGCCCAGCTCGGAAGGCTTTGCATTGGCGGTCCCCTGGTTATTAAAGATATTATAACCATGAAAAACATGTTTCAATACTGTTTGGAGGGCCTTAGCCTCAATGGGTATAAGCAAGGTGATAGCAGGGAAGCTGCTGAGGCATTAGGTGCGGACCCTAAAAAACGGACACGACCCTGCGTAGCCAAAGATGATTTAGGTCTAATCTTGACATGATACAAAGAGGAACCCAGGAACTTCTTTTATAGTTACTGTAGGATAAGACCTCGCCCTTGGATTTTGGTGGTTTCATCGCGGGAAGAAAGTGATGCAAATATTAATTTGATAAGCCCTCCTGCTGATACTGGAATTATTAGTGGTATAGACACAACTCACAATTTCAGAAGTGACTCGGAGGAAACTACCACTTTATCTTGTGAAATTAACGAAGTTATGGACTTGCGAACTTTTATGAGGGACATGCCCAAGAAGCGCAAAACTGATTGGGGGATTGTTAACGTGGTTATTAGCAACGAAGAGGAAGCGAATATTGGAAGGCTAGGGTATCGTCGTAAAATGAGGGCAGATCATGTTGGGCCCTCTATTATGATGGCCAATACTCTTACTTCTCCTTCGGCGAGCTCACTATCTGTGGCTAGTGAGAGCTCTCCAATTGTTGCTCGCGGTAGTTCCCTTCCTCCTACTCCCCTCTGTATTCCTCCTCCTCTTTTACCTTTTGCTAAGGAGCCACTTGATGAGCATGATGGCAAGCTACTCCCAGGTCACGAGTGCCTGAACACGAGGGAATCGTAAAGTATGATTAAAAAGTGGAAAGCTTCTATGCCAGAAACTATAAAAAGGTGAATGTGTGCCACTAATTCATCAAATGGTTCAAATAAGTCTCCACTATCAAATCTCAATTCCTCTCTTCAAGCTCTCCTGGCTAAGGCCACCATGATTAGTTTGTGCCTTAATAAAAGTGTTGGTGGAGCTTTGGCTAATCAGAAGGAGCTTGAAGAAACACTGAGGGCACTCGCGAGCAATACCTCAAGATGATATAAGAAAATGAAGTGTTCGACAGGCAGAATGAAGAGCTTGTTGAGAAACTGAGGCTGCACAATTAAAAACTGATGAGTTATTTGCCAAGGTCATGGTTGAAAGAGAGAGTAATACGACCTTAGATGCTGAGCTAAGGAGAACTGTTGAGGAGCACAGGGCAACCGTAAGTCAAATCGTTGCAGAACATAAGGCTGCGATGGCGAGCTTAAAGTAGAAATAGGCAGAAGCCTTGGAAAAATTCAAGAAAAAGACTTTAGAAACTATATGCAATCATGCTATTGAGCTCAAGTTAGACATACTTCTACATACTCAAGTTGTGGTTGGCCCTTTCAATGCTCGCAAAGTTAACTTTGACGCTCTTTACGAGGTAGATATGAATAAACTAGGTTTTGATGCTCGTTTCTCCTCGAGAGCTGCTTGGGATGAGTTCTTGTCTAAATGGAAGAAATCGAAAGATTTTTACCTTAATGAGGGTCCTATTGAGCTAAACATTATACCTATTGATAATAATAAGAATACCATCATTGCGCCTACTGAAAACATCGAAGTTGTAGAAAGGAGAGAGAGAGAGAAGATGAGATCACCGACGATCTTGAAGGAGGAAAGAATATGCCTTAATTGATTGTAAACGTGTATTACCCTTCTTATGACTTGAATGAAAAAAATTGAAGTTTGAAAATTTTCAAGTTTACTTATTAGTGTTATGGCATCCTATCTTTCTGTAAACTCAAGCAAATTTTGAATTTAATCAAATCTTGAACTTAAACACATTTTGAACTTAAACAAATTTTGGGCTTAAGAGAATTTTGAACTTAAGCAAATTCTGAACTTGAGTAGACTTCGAACTATATTCTCAAAAATCCTTAAGCAACTTAGTGCAATTCAAATCACTAACTACATTGGAGCTGCGAACTCTTATACTGTAAGTTTGTAACGTAGGTTTGCCACCTGTGTTAGAGCTACGAGCTTAACTCTACGAGCTCTCGGAATATCAGTTGGGAGCGTAGGTCCACTAGCTATTTTTAAAGGTTGTGATCATAAACCGACAAACCCTTATAACATCAATTGGGAGCCTAGGTCCGTGATGATCACTAAACTAACTATAATTATGACAAAAAAAAAAGCGCACCTATCGAACAATAGTATAGCTATAGTGAGTAGGAAATATCGTATCCACTAGGACTAAAACTACTAGTAATTATCCTTTTTTCTATTATTTAGCTGATAAATTAAAATGATTGTTTTTAATCTAAATTTACTAATCTAATTTAACTACGAACACAACAGAGAATGAAATAGGAAAATAATCGAAAACAACCAATGAGAAAGACAATACCTAGGAAAGAATCCACCTAGACTTCACCTATTATTATGAATCTGAATTAAATAATTTATTCACTTATGTCTTGATCCGTAGAAATCCCTAAATTATGTTAATATCTCTTTCGAGAGTAAAAACAACTGACTCTAGGTTGATTAATTGAAATCTCTTTCTAATTAAAATCCCTATTGTCATATTAACTTGATCTATGGATTCCCCTATTAGATTTGGCTCTAATATGGTAGATTTATGTAGTCCTATTTCTAGGGTTGCATGCAACTCCACTCAATTATGCTAGATCTACTCTTAAACAGGGACTTTTGCTCCACTGAAATAAGCACATTAAACTTGAATTAATATTTCAGAAATATTAAAACAAGAAATTAGCATACATAATTGAGAACAATAATCAAGTATTTATCACGTAAATCAGAAATCAAATAATAAGATTCATCATAGGTTTCATCTTCTCTAGGTATCTAGGGAATTTAGTTTATAATCCTGAATAGAAACATTTCAAAGTTAGGATAACAACAAGACATAAAGAAACTCAATAAAACTTCGCAGAAAATTAAATAGAGATTTTTAATCTTGAAGGAGATCCACTTCTGAGTTGATTCCCATGGCATTCTATGAGTTTTTTCTTCGATCTTCTCTGAGTGCCCCCTTTAGGTATTCTTCTAATTAGTATTTATAGATTTTAGAATGCTCAGAAAGCTTAAAAATTGGGTTTTTCCACGTATTTGGGAAGCAGGGTGCGATATCAACATGGGCTAGCACATGGGTGTGTGGCCAGCTTGTGTAGAAATGCCCAGGCCGTGTGGATCCTGAAAACAGCTCTATTTGTCCGATTTTAGCTCTTTTTTTACTCCTTTCGTTCTCAAATGCCCTCATAAGTATAGAAACATGAATTTAAAGGATTAGGAGAATTAAATTTACTAATTTATATAATTAATCATCCAAAAATGTATTAAGAATAGGATTAAAATATGTTACTTTTATAGCTTATCTAATATCCCCACACTTAAGCGTTTACTTGTCCTCAAGCAAAAACCTCAACTCACATTAAAAATAATATTTCTCAACTTGTAATTCTCATCAATAATGTCTCAAAATAATCAATAAATAACCATGCATTGGCAATTCAACTAAAAGAGCACTAAAGTCTCAAACAATCCAAGCGAAAATTTTTAAACACGAAAACATAGGTGTTTCTCCTTATCTAAGTAATTATCTTTTATTCAAAATCGACAAGAATTGACATCCCCACTAAAGATTCACTCAAATCACTCAAAGTGTTTAAGGTTCAAAAATAAGCACTTAATAGTCAAACATAAAAAGTCATTACCATAGGCTTGCATGAAAATCAAATCTCCACCACTACAAAATGATATGATACACAAATTAAAAGGTCTTTAAGAGGTTGTAATGGGGCTTAGGTTAAGGGTGTGGAGAAAGACTGAAAAAAATGGTTAAAATCGAGATCGATTTGATAAATTACCAAACTAGAAAAATAACAATATTGAATTAAAAACAAGTGCATAAATCAAGAAATATTCAAGAATAAGAAAATGAGCTTCTTCTCAAAATATGAATTTAACTATTCAAGCTCACAAAACTAAATAAGAATCAAAATGTAAATAAATATATATGTTTTCAATTTTTTAAGAATAAAAAATAATTCAGCAAATCAAACAAAAGAACATAGTTAGGCAGCTAACCAAATCAAATCTCGACAAAAATAGAGTCAATAAAACGGGAAAAATTCTGAACGATCAAAAAAAAAGTTATGGGTTAACATTAATGGGTAATTTTGAGAAATGATGCGTTAGGCTCAACAGGGTTCACTAAGGGTTAATTATGGAGGTAGGCTTTTTATGGATAAGTAGGTTAAAACCTAAGTGCCTTTATCATCTCAGTGTATCAAATCAAAATGTGTGATCTCGACATGTAGCAAGTTGCATATAAAGCAGCGTCTTTATGCTCATCGTTTAAAGAAAGGTGGTATGTGCACAAACACTTTACTGTGTTTAAAGAACTTCTCTTGGACTTAGAGGCCATAGAGGTTCAGTATGATAAAGAAGATTTAAGGTTAATTCTACTTTGTTCGTTGCCCTCGTCTTATTCAACTTTTAGATATACGATTTTGTATAGTCACAAACTCTCACAGTTAATGAAGTCTATGCTTTCTTAACCTCGTATGACAAGATGAAACATCTTGTGGTTGGATTCGACTTTCAAGGAGAGGATCTCATTTTTCATGAAAGACAAGAATGAAATACTAATGATAATCGTGGGAGGACACAAGAAAAAAATCCTCGTAATAAATCTAATGGTAGATTGAGATCTTTAAACAGAGGTAAAACCTTTAACTTTTGTAAGAAGAAAGGGCACATTAAATCTAAGTGTTATAATTTGAAAAACAAGATCAAAAGGGATACTACGAATCAAAAGGGAAAACAACTAGAACAATCCAATAAAGCTGATGTTGTAGAAGACTACAGTGGTGGTGAACTCCTAATTGCTTCTATCGATAACTCTAAAATGCGTGAGGAGTGGATCCTCGATTCTGGTTGCACCTTCAATATGAGTCCCAATCGGGATTGGTTTACAACATATGAAACAGTGTCTGAAGGTATTGGTTTGATGAGAAATAATACTTCATGTAAAACAGTAGGTATTGGTACAATCAAAATTAAGATATTCGGTAAAGTCGTTAGCATACTTAGTGGCTTACGACATATACTAGAATTGAAGAGGAATTTGATTTCGTTGAGTACTCTGGATCCAAAAGGGCACAAGTACACAGCCAAAGTAGGGTTCTAAATATTAGTAAAGGTTTTCTCGTTATGATGAAAGGGCAGCAAAAGAATGTCAAGTTATTTATTTTGCAAAGTCCTACTATTACTAGTGATGCAACCGTCACTTCTTCTTCCTTATCAGATGATGATGTTACTAGAATTTAGCATATGCGTCTAGGGCATATAAGTGAGAACAAGATGACATAATTGAACAAAAGAGGACTTCTTGATGGATAAGGCATTAGTAAATTGAAGTTTTGTGAGCACTACATTTTTTGGAAGCAAAAGAGAGTTTGATTCATGAGAGGAATCCAAAACATGAAGGGAACACTGGATTATATTCATTCTGATCTTTGGGGACCATCCAGAGTGCCTTCGAGGGTGGCACTAATTATATGCTAACGATCATTGATGATTTTTCCAGAAAAGTTTAGGCATTCTTCCTGAAATAGAAAAGTGATGTGTTTTCTGCGTTTAAGGCTTAGAATACTATGATCGAGAAGCAGACAGAAAAATAGATAAAAACAAATTCGTACAGATAATGGCTTGGAATTTTGTTCTAATGAGTTTACTTGACAGTTCGTCATACTCCACAACAAAACGGTGTTGCAGAACGAATGAATAGAACAATCATTGTAAAGGTTCGATGTATGTTGTCGAATGCTTGTTTACCGAAGTCGTTTTGGGCTGAAGCGGCCTCTACTGCATGTTTTTTTATTAAACAGTCTTCTTCCGTTACCATTGAGAAAAAGGCTCCACAAGAGGTATAGTCTGATAATCCTGTTGATTATTCTGATTTGAAAATTTTTGGGTGTACTGCGTATGCTCATGTTGATAAAGGAAGTTGGAACCTTGATCCATTAAATGTATTTTTCTTGGTTATAAGGTTGGTGTTAAAGTATAAGTTATGGTGTCCTAAAAATAGAAAACTTCAGACTTTCATCGACTTTGTCCCCACAATCAGGTGATGAGATTGACTACATGTCACGTGTTCCATATTCTAGTGAAGTGAGATCTCTCATGTATGCTATGGTTTGCTCACGCCCAGATTTGTCATATGTAGTTAGTGCAATTAGTAGATACATGGCAAATCTCAGTAAAGGACACTAGAAAGCAGTTTAGTGGATTTTCATATACTTACAAGGTAATACTGATGTTTGGTTACAGTTTGGATGAACTAGAGATAGAGTTATCGGGTATGTTGATTTTAATTTTATTGAAGATTTTGATAAAAGAAGATCTCTTACAGGGTATGTCTTTACAATTGGGGGTTGCGAATTAGTTGGTGTTAGAATTAAGTGACCCAAATTCTTATTTAAATAAAATACGATGGAAAATAAAATAAAAGTAAAATCCATATAGAACTAGACTTCTTTTTATTTTATTTTAGAATAAGGTTTTTAAACCTTATTAAACTCCATCTATTTTATATTGATTAGGATAAGGTGTTTCAATCCTACTAGAATATGGCTTTGCAAGCCTATAAATAGACATAGTCTATTCCTCTTGTATTTAAGTCAAATTTTTCAACATAGTAAATTTTCTTCTCCTCTGCCCGTGGTTTTTTCCCGAAAGGGTTTCCACGTAAAATTTGTGTGTTCTTTATTTTATTTATTTTATTTTATTTTATTTTTCTCAAATTGGTATCAGAGCGTCTGGGTTATTCATCTCGATCACGGTAATGGTGTCTTTGAAGTATGAAATTTCACTGTTAGATCGCAACACCAGATTTGCATTGTGGCAAATTAAGAACAAAGCAGTTCTTACACAGGTGGATCTGGAGAATGCCCTGCTAGGGATAGATAAGATGCCTTCGACATTAACAGATGAAGAGAAGAAGCGTAAGGATCGAAAGGCATTAACACAATTACATCTGCATTTGTCCAACGAAATTTTACAGGATGTGATGAAAGAGAAAACTGCCGCTGCATTATGGAAGAGGCTAGAACAAATATGTATGTCGAAAACTCTAACAAGCAAGTTGCATATGAAGCAGCGTCTTTATGCTCATCGTTTGGAGGAAGGTGCGTCTGTACACGAACACTTAACAGTGTTTAAAGAAATTCTCTCAAACTTGGAGGCCATAGAGGTTCAGTATGATAAGAAAGATCTAGGGTTGATTCTACTTTGTTCGTTGCCCCCGTCTTATTCAACCTTTAGAGACACAATTTTATATAGCCGCGAGTCTCTCACAGTTGATGAGGTTTATGATTCTTTAACCTCGTATGATAAGATGAAACATCTTGTGGTTAAACCCGACTCTCAAGGAGAGGGTCTCATTGTTCGTGGGATACAAGATCGGAATGCTGATGATGATCGTGGTAGGACACAGGAACGGAATCCTTGTGGTAAATCTAAGGGTAGATCGAAGTCTTCAAACAGAAGTAAAACTTGTAACTTCTGCAAGAAAAAAGGGCACATTAAATCTGAGTGCTATAAGCTACAAAATAAGATTAAAAGGGAGGCTGCGAATCAAAAGGGAAAACAACCAGAAAATTTCAGTGAAGCTGATGTTGTAGAAGACTACAGCGATGGTGAACTTCTAGTCGCTTCTGTCAATGATTCTAAAGTAAGCGAGGAGTGGATACTTGATTCAGGCTGCACCTTCCACATGAGTCCCAATCGGGATTGGTTTACAACTTACGAAACAGTATCTGAAGGTGTTATTTTGATGGGAAATAATGCTTCGTGTAAAATCGCAGGTGTTAGAACAATTAAAGTTAAGATGTTTGATGGGGTTGTCAGAACACTTAGTGATGTACGGCATGTTCCAGAATTTAAAAAAAAAATTAATTTCGTTGAGTACTCTTGATTCAAAAGGGTACAGATACACAGCTGAAAGTGGGGTTTTAAAGATTTCCAAAGGGTCCCTTGTTGTGATGAAAGGGCAGAGAAAGATTGCCAAGTTATATGTTTTACAAGGTTCTACTGTTACTGGTGATGTAGCTATCGCTTCCTCTTCCTTGTCAAATAATGATATTACTAAACTTTGGCATATGCGCCTAGGGCATATGAGTGAGAATGGCATGGCAGAATTAAGCAAAAGAGGACTTCTTAATGGGCAAGGAATTTACAAACTGAATTTCTATAAGCACTGTGTTTTTGGGAAGCAAAAGAGAGTTCGATTCACTAGAGGAATTCATAACACGAAAGGAACATTGGAGTATATTCATTCTCATCTGTGGGGGCCATCCAGAGTGCCTTCGAGAGGTGGAGCTAATTATATGCTAACCTTTATTGATGATTTTTCCAGAAAAGTTTGGGCGTTTTTCCTGAAGCAGAAAAGCGATGTGTTTTCCGCATTTAAGTCTTAGAAAATTATGATTGAAAAACAGAAGGGAAAACAGATAAAATACCTCCGCACAAACAATGGCTTAGAGTTTTGTTCTGATGTGTTTAATAGATTGTGCAAGTCAGAAAGGATCATGAGATACTTGACAGTTCGTCATACTCCACAGCAAAACAGCGTTGCAGAACGAATGAACAGAACGATCATGGAGAAGGTTCGATGTATGTTGTCAAATGTAAACTTACCGAAGGCATTTTGGGCAGAAGCGGCCTCTACTGCATGCTTTTTGATCAACCGATCTCCATCCGTTGCCATTGAGAAAAAGACTCCACAAGAGGTATGGTCTGGTAATCCTGCTAATTATTCTGATTTAAAGATTTTTGGGTGTCCTGCGTATGCTCATGTTGATAATGGAAAATTGGAACCGAGATCTATTAAATGCATTTTTCTTGGTTATAAAGCTGGTGTAAAAGGGTTTAAGTTATGGTGTCCTGAAAATAGAAAAGTTGTGATTAGCAGAGATGTTGTTTTTGATGAAACTGTTATGCTACCTAACTTATCTCTTAAAAAATCTTCCAATAAAGAAAATCAAAAGTAGGTGGAGCATCAGATTAATACAGAGTCAACTCCTCAAGCCAGAACAAAAATTGAGAATAGAGTTGCTTCTTCACCACAATACTCTATCGCCAAAAACAGAACTAGAAGAGAATTTAAACCTCTAAAGAAGTATGCCGAGGTTAATCTAGTTGCTTATGCTTTAAATGTGGCTGAAGATATAGATGTAAATCAAGAGCCATCTAATTATTCTGAGGTGGTTAGCTGTGAAGACTCAGAAAAGTGGATGTTTGCTATGCAAGAAGAGATGGAATCACTCCACAAAAACAGAACATGGGACTTTGTGAAACTTCCTAAAGGTAAAAAGGTTGTTCGTTGTAAATGAGTGTTTAAAAAGAAAGAAGGGACTCTAGGAGTTGAAGAACCCAGATATAAAGCAAGGCTTGTTGCAAAGGGTTACAGACAAATTCTAGGAGTGGACTTCACAGATGTGTTCTCTCCAGTTGTTAAGCATAGTTCGATTCGAGCTTTGCTTGGTATTGTGGCCATGCATGATTTGGAGCTTGAGCAGTTAGATGTAAAAACTGCATTTCTGCATGGAGAACTTGAGGAAGATATTTACATGCAACAACCAGAGGGTTTTATAGTCTCAGAAAAAGAAGACTATGTTTGCTTGCTGAGAAAGTTCCTTTACAGTTTGAAACAGTCACCAAGACAGTGGTACAAGAGGTTTGATTCCTTTATGACTTCTCATGATTTCAAAGAAGTAGTTTAGACAGTTGTGTTTACTTTAAGAAAAACAGTGATGGTTCTTTTGTGTATCTACTTCTTTATGTTGATGACATGTTGATAGCAGAAAAAGATAAAGGAGAGATAAGAAAGGCTAAAGCCCAACTAAGTGAAGAATTTGAGATGAAAGATTTAGGACCAGCAAAGAAGATACTTGGTATGGAGATTCTCAGAGATAGAAAAGCAAGTAAATTGTACCTAAGTCAGAAGGGGTACATTGAGAAAGTTCTTTGCAGGTTCAATATGCAGAGTGCTAAGCTTGTTAGTACTCCTTTAGCAGCCCATTTCAGACTTTTATCGGCCTTGTCTCCTCAATCAGATATGAGATTGAGTACATGTCACATGTTCCATACTCTAGTGCAGTGGGATCTCTCATGTATGCTATGGTTTGTTCACGTCCAGATTTATCATATGCAGTCAGTGCAGTTAGCAGATATATGGCAAATCCCGGTAAAGAACATTGGAAAGTAGTTCAGTGGATTTTAAGATACTTACGAGGCACTACTGATGTTTGCTTACAGTTTGGAAGAACTAAAGATAGAGTTATAGGGTATGTTGATGCTGATTTTGCTGGAGACCTTGATAGAAGAAGATCTCTCACAGGTTACGTCTTTACAATCGGAGGTTGTGCAATTAGTTGGAAAGCCACTTTGCAAACTACAATCGCTTTGTCTACCACTGAAGCTGAGTACATGGCGATTACTGAGGCTTGTAAAGAAGCTATTTTGTTGAAGGGACTATTTAGTGAACTCAATGAAGACCTTCAAATCAGCACAGTATTTGTGACAGTCAGAGTGCCATCTTTCTTACAAAGATCAAATGTTTCATGAGAGAACAAAACACATTAATATTCGGTATCATTTTGTTCGTGATATTATTGCTCGTGGTGATATTATTGTGAGCAAAATTAGTACTCATGAAAATCCTATAGATATGATGACTAAGTCACTTCCTATAACCAAGTTTGAGCATTGCTTAGACTTGGTTGGTGTTCATTGTTGAAGTTAAACCCTTAAGGGTTTTATGGAAGAGGTAGAGAACTTGTTTATTGAAGTTCGCGATGAAGAACTTGTTCATTGAGAATTTGTGTCAAGGTGGAGATTGTTAGAATTAAGTGACCCAAATTCTTATTTAAATAAATACGATGGAAAATAAAATAAAAGTAAAATCCATATAGAACTAGACTTCTTTTTATTTTATTTTAGAATAAGGTTTTTAAACCTTATTAAACTCCATCTATTTTATATTGATTAGGATAAGGTGTTTCAATCCTACTAGAATATGGCTTTGCAAGCCTATAAATAGACATAGTCTATTCCTCTTGTATTTGAGTCAAATTTTTCGACATAGTGAATTTTCTTCTCCTCTTCCCATGGTTTTTTCCCGAAAGGGTTTCCACGTAAAATTTGTGTGTTCTTTATTTTATTTTATTTTATTTTTTTCACAGTTGGAAAGATAGTTTGCAAACTATAGTTGCTTTGTCTACTATTGAAGTTGAGTACATGGCGATTACTGAGGCTTGTAAAGAAGATATTTGGTTAAAAGGACTCTTTGGTGAACTCAGTAAACACCTTCAGATCAATACAGTGTTTTGTGGCAGTCAGACTATCATCTTCCTTATGAAGGATCAAATGTTTCATGAAAGAATAAAGCACATTGATGTTCAGTATCATTTTGTGTGTGATATTATTGCTCGTAGTGATATTGTTGTGAGCAAAGTTAGTACTCATGAAAATCCTGCAGATGTGATGACTAAGTCATTGCCTATAACCAAGTTTAAGCATTGATTGGACTTGGTTGGTGTTCATTGTTGAATAACACCTTTAAGGGGTTTCGTGGAAGAGGTGGAGAACTTGTTTGTTGAGAGTTCGTGGTGAACAACTTATTCGTTGAGAATTCGTTTCAAAGTGGAGATTGTTAGAATTGAATGACTCGAATCCTTATTAAAATAAAAAAAAAGTGCTAAAATAAAATAAAAGTAAAATCCATATAGAATTATATTTTTTTTATTTTACATTGGTTATAATAAGGTTTTTCAACTTATAAATAGATGTAACTAAACTTTTCATGTATCATTCCTATTTCAACATTAGTGGATTTTCTTCTTCCCTACCCATGATTTTTTTTCAACAAGGTTTCCACGTAAAATGTGTTTGTTCTTATTTTTTCTTTCTTTTTGCTTTGCAATCGTTCTATTTTGCTATTATCGACGTTAATTTCTACATTCTCCATATCTTGAATGAATATAATTTGGTCAAGAAAGTTGGACTAAAATACAATTCTCTTACCTAAAAATACATTCTTTTATTTCCATATGTTTCCTTGGTACAGAAAGAAGACTATAACTTAAGAATCAAGAAAGGGTAGTAAAAGTTAGAATTGAAACCCACACGTGTTACGGTTTTGGATATCTAAATCGTGGATTCTATTTCCATCTAGTTTTGCACATCAAAAAGCAGGTGTTACAGTTGTTTACATTCCAAATATACAAGCCAAGTGTTAAATGGCATTGAGATTCATCATACTCCAAAGATATCAGCAGATTGAGCTACAAAATCATCTAGCAGATGGGACTAGGCTGCCATTTGACAAATCAGGGCTCTCAATTTCAAGAAAGCTAGCAAGCAAAGTTTTCCTGGAAGATTGTCCCCTGGAACTACCACAAGCTAACTTTGCATTGCCCTCATCCCCTTTCTCTATCTTCATTGCATCTTGTATAGCCAAAATGATTTCCTGCATCTTGGGCCGGGAGTATCCATGCTGTTCGACACATTGAATAGCCACTTCTGCAATCCTCCAGATTGACTCTATTTTCACATTTCCTACCAGAAATGGATCTACAATGCTTATTACATCGCCTTTGCGTATTAAGGATCTTGCCTGTAAAAAAAAACAAAAAACAAATAGCTCAGGTATTTCTACTTCGATTCAGCTCCAGATATACTAAGAAATGGATGAAAGTTGCAGAGAAATGTACCCAGTGAACAATGTTCAGTTCAGGACCAAAATCTTCTACTGATACCGGTTTCTTTCCAGAGATAAGTTCCAGAAGAACAACCCCGAAACTATAAACATCACTCTTTTCAGTCAATTGTTGACTTGCATAGTATCTGTTACAACATATAAATGAATTAGGTAAGCACATGATAATAAATTGTTAGTGAATGGTATCCTGTATAGCTTACTCGGGATCTAGGTAACCAACTGTTCCTCGCGCCACACTTGATACATGGGTTAAATCTTCTTCAGCTTGCCTCGAAAGTCCGAAATCAGACACTTTTGCTCTCATGTTAATGTCTAGAAGAATGTTGCTTGTTTTAACATCTCGGTGAATGATACTGGGATTGCAGCCAGTGTGCAAGTATTCAAGGCCTACAGAAATCTAACTTTATGTTTATTCTTAAAAAAGCTAAATACCAATGCATCAATTATCGAGAGCTTCAATACTAAACCTTTAGCTGCATCTTCTGCAATTTTTAAACGAGCAAGCCAATCCAAGGGCTTCTGGTTGACTGAACCTGCCATCATGCACATGGTTCTGAATTGTTTTGACCACACTAAGCTTTTGGAAAAGATAAAATATGCAAAACAAATAAATTGATTTCTTGTTAGAGAAGAAAACCATGTATGTGATCCCTCAAAGTTCCATTGTGCATATATTCGTAAACTAATATCCGTTGATGAGCTTCTTCGCAGTATCCAATTAGAGGAACCAAGTTTCTATGATGAATTCTTGATAGGAGGGCAACCTGCAAGCATGTTTCAGTCATCACTTAACCATATAGTGTGAGGTAAAAATTCAAGGTTATCCATATGGTACTGATATTGGTTATACTGACCAGTATGTACCAGTTTCAAGGACAAGAATAAACAAATTATTGATCCTTGCAAGTGGACTGGCCTCAATAGTGTTGAAACAAAGCCATATGATATTTTCAGCTAACAAATTTATTTTCATAAGGATGCTCTTAACTCTCCCACTTTTTGTTCTTTGTTGACTGTATGGCCTAAATGGGAGAATCTTAATTATTCCTTCCACTAGACAACGACAGAATGTTAGGCGGGGGGGGGGGGGGCTGTGGGAACAACTGAGAATCTAGGAACCTAAACGTTTGACATTCTCTTAAAAGGAACAGGCTGTTAAAAATCTCAAATTCATATTGCAGATATAGGCAATTCATAGCTTTTCCATATGGTCAAAAGAGAATAATCCTGTTGATTATTGTAGTCACTCTCAAAAGGTGGCATCTAGCATTCTTGGGGTCCGAAACCAAATATCTGCAAAGTGCAAACCCTTCCCCTCTCCCAGACTACAATCTCCTTTTACTCACCTAATCTAGTTTATCCGTTAATGATTTTATGACCTGTGGATTACTAAAACTATAAAACAAGTTAGCACATACAGTGATTTATAAGTTCACTAAATTGTGAATGTGTAAAGAGAGTTAGAAAAATGGGATTATGGAACACTGCCTCAGTCACAAATTGCTTATTCAAGTGGCTTGATGAATCAGCCATAGTCTTGACTGCAACCTCTTTTCCATCTTTCATTTTGCCATAGTAGACAGATCCAAAACTTCCTTTCCCTATCTTTTTGGTAAAATTGTTAGTTGCTTCTTCTAGATCAGACAGTGAGATACAGTATGCCACACCTTCGTCCAGTAAATGCCCACCCCGTGCTATTGAACATGCTGTTGATTGTTTGGTGCCTGGTTGCGTGGAGTTACCTGATGAAAACAAAGAATCAATGTTGGAAATGTTAAGGCTTGCACATTGCATAAGTGATAAACAATGAGTAATTCTAAGCATTTTCATACCATTTTCATCGCATTTTTGGTGAGACATCTTCCTTCGGAAATTGCGCAACAATATTAAACTTCCCAAGAAAAGAATTAATAAAACTGCCAGCACTCCAATTGAGGCCCCAAGTATCAACTTAAAACGCAGTTTTCTCTGTGCCTCATTATGTAGTCCAGGATTACCTTCATAGCTGCAACAGAAGAGATATATTTATAAATTTACCTAGCTGGATCACATAGCACTGCATTTTCAGATCTATCTTCAGAACTCTTTACATATGTTCTAATGATTCTAGGATTATAATCCTTAAATTAGATGCATTGCCCTAAGGTCTTTCAGCATAACTAGTGCAGTATTTAGTACCATGTTGAGTAAAGGGCATAATGTCATCATCATTTGGTGGTGAGGTTAAGTTCCAAGGGAAGTTAGGGTCTTTTGATTAAAATGGTTTTTCACTATGTCACCTGGATTCGTAAAGTACCCATGTCCAACATGTATGCCAAACACATATTTTTAACGTTAGGAGGAGAATGATCCTTCAAATATATGAAAGAACTTTAAAAAAGAAAATACATATATCAGAAATATATCAGTATCTAGCACTTGAATCTAGATAACGTAGGTTTTACAAGCTAGTTATACTTTATGAATTGTTGTATGTCTTTCGTGTGATCAAAAGCATTATAGAACCTATGATGCCTCAGCTCTTTTATCAACTTATAACCAGGCTCCTATTTGTTGTTCTGGATGCAGATATAACAAGACACTGGGAACGTTTAATTCTTTGCAGCTGCAAAAAACTAATGTATTTATCCACTAAAATGGTCCTCAAATACGAACCACTTTTTTTTTCTGGACCTTAAGAAGTAATGCATAACTAAAAGGTACTCACTTGAAACTTATTTTCTTGCTCAGCAGTGCTGCAGGAATTTCCCCAGAAAACGAGTTGTTCTGTATGTACCTGAAACGTATAGATTACCCTTTTGTTGAAGCTTTGAAATAGATATATCAGGAAAAAAAAAAGCCATAAATATGAAACAATATTTCAAGACCTAAAGATAGGAAATCAAGATTCCATACATGCTGCAGTTAGCAAACGACCGAGGTACAAAGGTAGTGAACCGGTAAGTTTATTGTTCTCCAGATGCCTGCAAGCACCGGCAAAAGATGCGAGTGAGGAGTAGCTCATGAAAAACAAAGTACCAGAGTGAAATACCAATCCTGAATTCTTAAGGAAAGCTAGTACAGGTCTATGTATTTTGTACGGTGAAGAGCTTACACAATTTCCAGATTGATAAGGTTACTCATATCAGGGAGTGGCCCTGTTAAGGAGTTGAAGTCCAACCACCTAAAGAAGATGATAGCTTTTTAGTGGATAGTAATAGGCAAAATTAGCGAAGATTAAGTCTTGGATGTAGAACTAAAGGACTTACAACTCAGTCAATTCCTCCATGTGATTAATCTCAGATGGAATTTGGCCCTTCAGATTCCGTCCTGACAGTGCACTGTTCATCAGGTTCAAATAGTCCATCAACTATCATGAAGAATAGAATAACCAATCTAAAAAGAACTTAACAAAGTTGTTTTAATGACCAAAGATAATTCAGTAAAGCGTAATATAAGTTATGAAATGAACAAGAAATTTACCAAGTTCAAATGCATTACATTTTTGTTATTCTTGGTGGTGGTGTTGGGCTGCAATTTACCCATTCCCAATGAGTTGGAACACAAGGATCACCTCCTTCATTCGCCCAAACGCTTTCAGCGGACATATTGCGAATGGCATTGAGAGCAGTCACTGACAATTCAACAAGGCACTGAGTCATTTAGCTCATTGAGTCAAGCCAATTCCTTGAACACACATGTTATAATGTGCAATATGATCAAAAGTTATAAAAAATCAAAACACACCAAGGCCATCTTACCATCTTGCCTCTCGGTTTTGGCAGCAATCTGCTGGTATTTGCTTATCTCCATTGCATTAAGGAGTGGTCCTTCAGTGGAATCATTTGTCTTGGAAAAGGTGAATGACAGAACGAAATCGAGGGTGACGTTCATATAACTCGGTTCATATAGCGTGGAGCTCCCGTTGGCATTCTCAGCTATGTTCACCACAGCATTGCTATAATCAGGGATGTAAGGTTCTCGCAGTTGGAATTTACGGGTTTCATTTGGAGCCAAATCTTCAATTTCAGCAAAGTACGCATAGGCTCGAGCATTGGCTGGGAACCCTTCGAGGTTCAACCTGTAGCTAAGCTCTCCTTCAGTGCCCACAACTGCTGTTTGCATCACTTTAACAGGCGGATATTCTCTGGTTCTTATATCAACATTCTTCGATGTGCTGATTCTTGCTGTTCCAGGTGCCACTCCTACAAGAAAATTTTGCCTCCTATCAAGATCAGACTCCCAAAATCTGTCATATGGATCATCTGGATACCTACAAATGCAAATTCCATTTTCATAAATCAAAACGGATTCATCAAATGCCTTGCATATAAAGCAAAACATCAAACAGTTCTCAGATACCATGGCAGATCATACTTTACCTCACTAAATCCTTAGTTAAAGCACCAAAATTCACTCTTGCTGCAACATTCAAGAAGAAATCACCCTCATAATCTGTCGCATACATGGAAAGATTCAAGGGGCGAAGCTCAAGAGTGGAAATGAAAGGAAAACCAGTTGTTGCACAGCATATGCAAACATCAATGGAATCTGAAGGAGCCCTTATGATCATTTCATTCACATATTTCCTGGAGCCATCCTGAATTGTCACAGTTGCCCACTGAGTTGCATCTACATAAATTTCGAATTTGGGATATGCATCTACATTCGCAGGGCTCCCATACTGAAAGGTTGCACGAACAAGGTACCTTCTTCTTTCCTTGGTGCTCAAATTGTAACAGTACTTGTTGTTGTCCGAAGGAAAGTCTCTTCGAGTTCGAAACTGCATCGAGTTCCCGTTCGGGTTTTCGACCTTCACTTGTCTCCCATGTTTCATGATATCCATGTCTGAACTCCATGAAAGTCCAGTACTAGGGTCAGTGTAATTACTTGTGCTTCCACAATCTATACTGATAAACTCTGCAGAGGCACCATTAAAAAAAGAAAAACCATGATGTTGATCATATACAAAATTTCCCAAGATTTCTTCCTTAATTCTTAATTCATGTAATCGTATTACATGATAAACAATCCTGGAATTCCATGAATACAGAGATTTACTAAACATACCTGAAACTTGGGATACAACAGAGGCAATAAAGTAGAAATACAGTATACATAACTGTGTAAATGAAACCATTGAAGAAGATGAAGGCGGCAAAACTGATCCTTTTGATCTTTTTAGACTTGTAAATTTTCTGTAAATGATAAGAAAGAAAAGAAATTGTGGGCTTTAGTTCAACATCCAACCCTTCTTTACTCCACTAAGCCACTAACCTTTTTAACTTTGTTTTTTTTTTTTCCCTGATTGATGAGTTTATGCAATGTTCATTCACGGCTGTTTCTTTTTTATTATTATTTATTTTCCATTTCTTTTTATTTTGGAATCTCCTTTTTCCAAGAATAAAAGATTTCATGCTTGCTTTTTCAGAAAAAAATAAAAAGAAATTTATATATAAAATATTATAAAGAAATAGTAACATCAGCTAGAAATAAATTCAGGATGAAAGGGTAAAAAAAGAAAAATATTGGGCAAGAATATTAGTCTAAAAATTACTATATTCTGAGAAAAAAGAAGAAGCTAATGTTGGTATTTCCTACTATTTAATGTGACTGAGTTTGACAGTGTAGGAGAGAAAAGAAAGTTGGCCATGCAAAAAAAAAAACATCTTTTAATTAATGGACAATAAATAATATTAATTGAAACAAGATTGTACCACAAACACGTTAGTTGAATGGAAAATTATTATTTAATTAAGCCTTTAAATTACAATGTTATTAGCTTTACTCGTTGCTTTTGATTTATGGTATACAAAAGCATGTCGCTTTGACCCAACTTGTCTGCAAACTTTTTCAAGCTTTGGGAAAAGAGACTGAAAAAGATGAAAGCTATTTTCATGCAAATGTGAATTTCTTCACTCTTCCAATGGGCTTTAACTTTAACCATTTCTCCACAACTGGACAACTTCAATTTCCTCCCCCACCAAATTAGGGATGCTTCAATTTCCTGTGCCTGTTTTAGCTGATTTGATTTTAAATTGATTAATGGAGAAATCGAAATCAATTCATTCGATTATTTAATTCTATAACATGTTAGTGAATATTAAATTAATCATTTAAAATTTAACATGCATAAATTTTTCTTTTTTTCAAATCATAATGATTTTACATGCATAATATTAAAATAAATTTAATTCTTAAAAAATAAATAATTAAACCTAGATCACATGTAATTAATAAAAAAGAAGTAAATACAAAATTTATATAAACAAAAATATTATCTTCTCAGTTAAAGTAAATATTAAAGTCATTCTTTTCAAAAAATTTCCCATTTGAAATCAAAGTTTTTACACATGAAATCTTAAATGCAAAAAATTGATTTTGATTTTTTCCAAATCTTCTTTCAAAAACTTAACCTTTTTAGCTTAAAATGAACCCAAACATTTTGAAGCAAATTTTAGAGAATCTACAAAATCAAGTTATTCAACCTCAAGTTGAACCAGTAAAGTAGGAGATATAAATTTTGAAAAATTATGGTTCAAAGAAATTTGCAAAAATATGAGTTACAAAATGCAAGCCCATTTCTACATTGTTTGTTATGTTGTTTAGGTTTAGGTTTAGTTTTTTTTTATTTTAATTTAATTCCATTTATTATTTTTATTTAATTTTTTCAGAAAAAGTTATGATAGTGCATGAGAAAATGATAGTTTTGTGAAAAAAAAATGCATGTGTTGAATTTGTATTGGTTAATTTAGTATATTAAGGATGTTAACTTCTGACACTATAGTAATATATAGATTGATAGTTCAAATAGTATATTAAAAATTTTCAAACTATAACATTAGATATTTTAAGAAAGTATAGGTACCAAATAAATAATTGACAGTTTCAAGTATCATATTAGACATTTTATAAAAATACAGGTATCAAATATGGCTATATCTCAAATCTAACTCTTTTAATGTTCATTTTATTGTAATTCATAGAGAAACCAAAAACAATCAATTTTGTTAAAATCTATATTTGACATACTCAAAAAATAATTGTAAATTTTTTTCTAAATGTATATTTAAAATAGTTGAGTTGCACTTTAATTTGAAGGTTTATAATTACTCTGAAAATAGTTATGATTTAAGGATAATGTTCTTTCTTTTTTCTTGCACAACTTTCAATTTTGTATTTTATCTAATATGATTTAGAACTACATGTTAGAAATCAGAGTTCAACACTTGTCACAAAATCTAGAGCTGGTTTAAATTTTTTATTTAAATATTGTTGAACAATTAAATAAAAAATTGATGGTTTGGTCAGTTTAATTGTAACACCTCGAATTTTTTTGAACTATTGTTTGTTAATTTCTATCGGTAACTAAGTCTCTGTTTCTGTGGTCAAATACTCTATTTATGTGATTTAGGTCAAGGATTCAAGCCTTGTTTTTAAAAAGTCTTACTATTCTAATTTGATTTAATCTTTATCCTTGAACTATAGATTTAAGTTTAATTCTGTGTGAATTTGAGTTAAGAATGAGTCTATTGGTTAAGTGGTTAAATTTTTGTATTCTTTTTGGTCCTGTGTTCAAGTCTTGGCGCATGCGTTAAGAAATATTTTTGCTAATAGTCAAAATTTTAGTTATTGGTTTTAATTTAAAAAGTCTAGTTAACGTTCCTTCTTCTTTTCTATTTTTCTTGTTTCTTATTTCTTTTTCATTTTCTTTGTTTTTCTTTTTCTTTACTTTCGATTTGCTTCGATAATTTTGCTACCAGGTCTAACTGAGGGTTTTTGTTGTTTGCTGCGTCGATTGGAAGGTGATTGAGTAAGTTTTTCCTATTATCTCCTCCTATTTTCGCGAAATTTCTATTGTTCTTTGTTTGTGTGTTCGAAATTGGGTTTTTCTGTTGTTTCACTTGAATTTTTTGTTAAATGACTGTTTGGCTTTCTTTTTAGGCATAGATATCGAAGGTAGTGTTTCCCAACATGCTAATTTGAGTAATCACTAGTGATTCGATAGTAAGTGTTGGTTTCGTTTGAGGGATTTGTGTCGAAACTTCCGACATAGTTAGTTCTATGCTAAATTGTGTTTTTTTGTCAAATAAGTTGTTTACTTGGTTATTGGATGGTCGTTTTAGGTCCTGGGATTCTTCTACGTCATTCCTACTTCAAAATTATATTTGGTGTGTACCGAAAACCTAATTTATACAATTTTTGAACGCCGAAAAACATGGTTGTCGAAACCACATGGTCGTATGTTAAGCCTGCGACCCATACGATTGTGTTACAAGTCGTGTGGTAGGTTGTGTAACTTACTGTTTATGAATTGGAAGTACATAGGCTAGGGACATGAGCATGTGTCCAGGCCGTGTAACTCACTATTTGTATTTTAGGTCACACGGGCTAGGGACACAAGCGTGTATATAGGCCATGTAACTCATTGTTTTAGATTTAGAATCACACAGGTGTACATCCAGGCTATGTGAAGAGTTGTGAGTCACACAAGTGTCTGCTTAGCCATGTGCTAGACCGTGTAACTCACTGTTTTGAGTTACACTACCGTGTGCTAAGCTGTATGGACCACGCAGGCCATACGCCCAAGCCGTGTGAATCCACACGGGTGTGTGAGCCAAAATACTAAAATTTTTCCTAGGACCGTAAGCGTCGTCCAAATCAAACGTAAGCCTCACATAAGGTTCATATGATCTGAATTTGACTGTATAACTTGATATATAATATCTTAAGGCTGAATAATTGATTATATGTACATATAATTAATGTGATAACTGTTAAATTATATTGATCTATATTATCTTATTATGATTTGAAGTTAAATAATTATATGTAAATCCCTGATATCTGATACTTGTAATCTACATCTGTATTGGGTGGGAATGGTATAAAAAAGGAAGTGTGGGCAATTTAATGATTTGCCAAACTAAGTGGCTAAGCCACAATTTTGTATCTGATTCTGGCGATTTATTGCATATTTATCTGACAGCTAGTCTGTAATCATTCTATAATATGTCATATCGACACTATTTGGTAATAGGGCTGGATGGGTATTTGATACCCTATGTGGTTTGTTAGGATGGTCAGAGATGGTGTGTAACGGATGAGGGTAGAAAACTACATTTAATTCTAGTTTGTTTTGCATCTGTATCTAATCTATTTTGCGTCTACATTTGAACTTTTACAATATTACTGAGTATCATCTGTTTCTAATTATGTATCTGAAATTGAACAAATATTGTTATATCTATATTGTTCTCTTGCCTATATATCGATTACACATGTTGAGTTATTAGCTCATTCTATTTATTGACTGCATTGCAGGTAACCCATAGACTTAGGGGGCTCGGCGTATCGAGAGCTCAGTCATCTCTCTTTATTATTACTTTATTGTTTGTCTATATTTGGACTAACATATGTTTTATTTCAGATTTCGGTTTGTAAACTCCACGTTGGTTTGAATGGGTTGGTGTTTCTAAATGACGAGCTTTAAATTATTTTAAGGTTGGTTTTATCTAAACATTTTGATGTAGCTTCCAGACTTGGTCTAAATTTCTATGCCAGGTATGTGGTATTACATTTAATGGCATCAAAACTAGGTTTACAACACTTAGGCTGTGTTTTCTAAGCTCTTATTTATGTTTTTTGGGTTTTTTCTTTGATAAAAATGTGTTTTAAATGAAATCTTGATTCGAAAACTCTAATAACTGATTTTGTAAAAGACCGAGTTCTAACGCCGAACCTATAAGTATTCTTGCTTAGTTATACTATTAGGGAAACATGCTATGATGTTTGATTATGTTACTTAGTTAAATATCCTGTTATGAACTGTTATAAGAAATTTGATAAAGAATCTGAACTGATTTAAGTACTTCTGATATTGTAGATACAGTAATAGCATGAATTCACACGATAGTCATGGACGTGGTTCACGTGGGCGTCATAGACGCTGAGAGGGAGCTCGAGCAAAGTCATCCTTTATGGGAAGTATACATAATCTAGTGACTAGCGAGATTATTGTTGGTACTTCTACAACTGAAATTGGGTCTCAGATTTCGACAGTCGAGGATAACGTATTATCCTAGGCTATGCTGTAAGTTCTAAAGAGGGTCGTTGAGACCCATTCTGGACTAAAAAATTGAGGTCAATTACTGAATAACTCCGTTTGAATGCTGCTGAGTTATTTAGGGGTGTCACTAGAGTTGCCCATATAATAGTCGAGTATTGGTTAAAAAAGATTGAACGCATTATAAATGACATCAACTGCACTCCTGCTCAGAAATTGAGGGGTGTCGTGTCTCTACTTTGAGACGACGCTTACCAGTGGTGAATGACAGTTCAGCAGGGCACTCAGCCTGAATAGATTACCTGGGATTTCTTTAAGAATGCCTTCCAAAACAAGTATGTGTGGGCGAGTTATATGGAGCCTCGTAGGCATGAGTTTATGAGTTTAGTTCAAGGTGAAAGATCTAAGACCGAGTACAAAGCTGAGTTTTTGAGACTGAACAAGTATGCTCAAGTACTGGTTACGACCAACTATGATAATAGTATATTATTTAAGAAAGGTCTGCGGTATGATTTAAGAGTTCTGATAGCTCCTCAGCGGGAACTAGCGTTTGCAACCTTGGTTGTCAAGGCAAAGATATCAAAGGAGGTTAAGCACACTAAACACGAGATGAGAGACTGAGATAGAGGCTAGAGTAAGGTTAAGAGGGATTCAGGTCTCTCTAATTATGTTTAGCACCCCAAGAAATGGGTGAGATTTGATGGGCCTCCGAGGACTGAGGCTCCAGTTGCATTGACTGAGATTTAGTCATGTAACGATTGTGGAAGATACCATCCGGGTGAGTGCTGGAGGAAGTTGAGGGCTTGTCTTCGGTATGGATCGATAAAGCACCATGTTTGGGATTGTCTCCAACAATATCATCAGCTGTAACCTCTTGCACCAACCCCTACTCTAGGTCTCATTCAGCTTCTGAAGGTAGTTCTGCAACCATTTAGGAGCCGTGGTATGGTAAGGGGTAGTAATGGTTTTGGCAGAAGTTAAAAAGCACCGGGCAAAGGTGCAATTCAGACTGAGGCACGATAGTTTACCCTTATGTACGCAACGAGGCACTGCAATGATAAGGGCGACGTCAACGTTATAGTGGGTATGTTCTTTATTAATATTGTTCCATATTTTGCTCTGATTACTATTGGGTCCACACATTCATATATATTTAGTACTGTATCTGTGAAATTGGGTACTTTTGTTGAATGTACTACTAGAGAGATTTTTGTAATTAGTCTCCTAGGTCAATTGGTCCGAGTTGAAAAAGTATATAGACAAGTTTCGTTGGAGATTCAGGGTGTGGTATTTCAGGCTAACCTGATAGAATTGTCGTTTCGAGAGTTTGATTTGATTTTAGAAATGGATTGGCTTGTGGAACATCGAGTCATCTTAGATTATGCCTCTAAGAGGGTTACTCTGAGATCTAATGAGGATAGCGAGATCATTATGACTGGCGAGCATCAAAATTCCCTCTCTAATATAATCTTCACTCTTGTAGTTAAAAAGTTAGTTTGAAAAGTTTACGAGGTATACCTAGCCTTTGTATTTAATTCTAGTTCTGCAAAGCTTTCTGTCAAATATATAAGAATTGTAAGAGACTTTCCGGATGTATTCCTTAAGGATTTCCTGAGTGTACCTTCAAACAGGGAGGTTGAATTTGGCATTGAGTTATTACCGGGTATAGCTTTCATGTCTATAGAGTTTATAGAGCTAAAAGCTCAATTTTAGGTATTTCTTGACTGAGGGTTATTCGACCGAGTTTGTCTCTATGTGGAGCACCAATTCTGTTTGTTAAGAAGAAAGACAGATCAATAAAAATAAGTATAGATTATCGTCAGCTAAATAAAGTAACGGTAAGAAATAAGTATCAACTTTCGAGGATCAATGACTTATTCGATCAGTTCTATGAGACGTCTATATTCTCTAAAATTGATCTCCATTCTAGTTATCATCAACTCTAGGTTAAGGAAACCTATGTGTATAAGATTACTTTCAATACTCGCTATGGACATTACATGTTCCTAGTTATGTCATTTGGGTTAACGAATACTCCGACTGCGTTTATAAATTTGATTAACCAGGTATTTCAACCATATCTGGATCAGTTTGTAGTAGTATTTATTAACGACATCTTGATTTATTCAAAAAATAAGAATGAGCATGAAAAGTATCTTTGAATAGTTCTACAAATATTCCGTGAAAAACAGTTGTATGCTAAGTTTAGCAAGTGTGAGTTCTGGTTGTAAGAGGTTACCTTTCTAGGGCATGTTATGACTACCAAGGGGATCCGGGTTGATGCTAAGAAAATTAAAACTGTGATCGAGTGGAAACAACAGAAGAATGTGCCTAAGCTTTGGAGTTTTCTAGGTTTGGCAGGTTACTACTAGAGGTTTATCGATGAGTTATCTCTTATTGCAGCTCCACTTACTAAGATATTGCGTAAGAATGTTCTGTTTGTGTGGTCTGATGGGCAATAGGTGAACTTTGAGAAGCTCAATTCTTTTTGACACGGGCATATTTTCTGATACAGCCTGAGTCTAGTAAGGACTTTATTGTCTACAACAATGCCTCACACATCAGTTTGGGTACATTTTGACGTAGGATGGTAATGTAGTGGCTTATGTATCCCAAAAACTTAAGTCACAGAAAGGGAACTATCATATACACGACCTTGAGTTGGCTGCAGTTATCTTCACTCTAAAAATCTGAAGGCACTATCTATATAGTGAGAGGTGTGTCATTTACGCCGACCACAAGAGCCTCAAGTATTTGCTAACTCAAAACTCAAAAGGAATTAAACCTTCAGCAAAGAAAATGGGTTGAGTTGCTTAAAAATTACGACTGTATGTTAGAATACCATTCCGGTAAAACCAATTTTGTGGCTGATACTTTTAGTCATAAAGTGATAACCGATTTGATAGCGATGTTCACTAATTTTGAGTTTATTCAATAATGAGAGTTTGCTAGCTGAATTACAAATTAAACCAACCTAGATTAATCAAATTTGAGTCAACCAGTTGAGTGATAAGTCTCTCTTTCTAAGTTTTCGTCAGGTTAAAGTAGGTGAAACTTCTAATTTTGGATTTAATAGCAATGGGGTTCTGTGTTTCAAGGGTAGAGTCTGTGTGCCTAACGATATGGAGTTAAGGCAATCGATTCTTTAATAAGCGCATAGTAGCCCTTATGCTATGCATCCCAGTGGAAATAAAATGTATAGTGATCACTGTGAGCTCTATTTGTGGTCCAGTTTGAAACGAGATATTATTACCTTCGTCTCCTACTGTTTGACATGTCAAAAGTTTAAGGCTAAGCATCAGGTATCTTCTGATATGCTACAGCTGGTTAAGATTCCCTAATGGAAAGGACACCGTATGACGATGGACTTTATTAGTGGGTTACTATTAACACCCACTAAGAAGGATTCAGTTTGGGTCATTATTGATTGATTAACCAAGTATGCTCATTTCCTACTTGTTAGGACAGATTATTCACTTCAGAAGCTAGCTAAGTTGTATGCCTCTAAAATTCAAAGGCTAGACAAAGTTCTAGTTCCGATTAACTGACAGAGATTCATATTTTACTTGCCAATTTTGGAAGAAGCTTTTCGAGACTTTGGGCATCCAATTGGATTTTAGTACTGCATAACACCCTCAGACCAATGGAAAGTCTGAGCGAATCATTCAGATTCTAGAGGATATATAACGGAGTTGTGTGATTGACTTCTGAGGTAGTTGGGAAGAATATCTGTCACTGGCTGAATTCGCATATAATAACAACTTTCAGTCTAGTATTCAAATGGCACTTTACGAGGCTTTGTACGGTCATAAGTTTTGCACTCCTTTGTGTTGAACTGAGTTAGGTGAGCATCGGGTTTTGGGTGCCAAGCTAGTATCTGAGATTGGGAATATTGTTAAATTGATTCAATATTGTCTAAGGCCATTTCTGATCGACATAAATCGTATGCCAATTTAAAGAAAAAAGATATCTAGTATTCTATAGATGATCAAGTGTTTCTGAAAGTTTCTTCGTGGAAAAAGGTTCTTTGGTTCAAACATAAGAGCAAGTTGAACCTGAGGTTCATTGGACCTTATCGCATTTTGAAATGTATTGAACCTGTCGCATATCAGCTAGAGTTACCTCCTAAGCTAGAACGGATTCATGACGTGTTCTACATCTCAATATTGAGACAGTATCGGTCTGACCCTTTTCACATCGTCTCTGTTAAGAGATTGAGGTAAGACCTGATCTGACCTTCGAGAAGAAGCTTGTTCAAATTCTAGAGTGAGATGTTAAAATCTTACGAAGGAAAATTGTCCCTCTAGTTAAGGTTTTGTGGAAGAAAAGCCACTTGAGAACCTAATGATACGATTCATCAACAATACTCGTATCTTTTTGAATCAGGTAAATTTTAATGCCGAAATTTCTTTTAGGGGGAGAGAGTTTAAAGACTCAAATTTTTTTAAACTGTTATTTGTTAATTTCTGTCGGTAACTAAGTCTCTGTTTCTATGGTTAAATACTCTGTTTATGTAATTGAGGTCAGGGGTTCGAGCCTTGTTTTTTAAAATTCTTGCTATTCTAATTTGATTTAGTCATTATCCCTGAACTATCGATTTAAGTTTAATTCTGTACGAATTTGAGTCTAGAATGAGTTTGTTGGTTCAATGGTTAAACTTATGTATTCTCTCTGGTCCTGTGTTTAAGTCTCAATGCATGCGTTAAGAAATATTTTTGCTAACATTCAGAATTTTAGTTATTGGTTTTAATTTAAAAAGTCTAGTTAATGTTCTTTCTTCTTTTTATTTTTATTTTTATTTTTTATTTCATTTTCTTTACTTTTGATTTGCTTAGATAATTTTGCTACATGGTCTAACTAAGGGTTTATGTTGTTCGCTACGTCGACTGGAAGGTGATTGAGTAAGTTTTTCCTATTATCTCCTCCTATTTCTGCACAATTTCTGTTGTTCTTCGTTCGTGTGTCCAGAATTGGGTTTTCCTATTGTTTCACTTGAATTATTTATTAAAAAACTGTTCCACTTTCTTTTTAGACGTAGATATCGAAGGTAGTGATCCCAAAACGCTAATTTGAGTAATCGCTAGTGATTCGAAGTAAGTGTTGGTTTTGTTTGAGAGATTTGCATTGAAACTTTCGACATAGTTAGTTTTGTGCTAAACTATATTTTTGTTCGAATAAGTTGTTTACTTGGTTATTGGATGGTCGTTTTACGTCTCGATCTACACTATTTTTATTTCAAAATTATATCAAGTGTGTACAGAAAACCCAATTTTTTTTTACAATTTTTGAATGTCAGAAAACATGACTGTCGACGTCACACAGCCTTGTGTCAGGTTGTGTGGTAAGTCGTGTGAGCCACACGATTGTGTGGTAGGTTGTGTAACTCATTTTTTTATGAATTAGAGGCACACGAGCTAAGGACTCAAGTGTGTGTCCAAGCCGTGTAACTCATTTTTTGTATTTTAGGTCACACAGGCCAAGGACATGGACGTGTATCCAAGCCGTGTAACTCATTATTTAGGATTTAGGGTCACACGGGTGAGTGACACGGATGTGTGTCCAGGCCGTGTGAAGGGTTGTGAGTCACACAGGCATGTGCTTGGTCGTGTGCCAGATGGTGTAACTCACTGTTTTGAGCCATACGACCATGTGCCACGTCATGTGGACCACACAGGCCAGACGTCTAGGCCGTGTGACTCCACACAGGTATATGAGCCAAAATACTAAAATTTTCCCAAGGGTAGTAAGCGTCGTCCAAATCAAACTTAGGCCTTCTATATTGGACTATATAATCTAAATTGGACTTCATAACTTAATATTTAATATTCTGAGGCTGAATAATTGATTATCTGTACATATAATTGATGCGATAACTGTTAAATGATATTGATTTGTATTATTTGATTATGAATTTAAGTTAAATAACTGTATGTAAATCCCTGATATCTGATATCTGCAATTTGCATCTACATTGGGTGGGAATAGTATAAAGAATGAAGTGTGGGCAGTTTAATGATCCGTCAAACTAAGTGGTTAAGCCACAATTCTGTATCTGATTCTGGTGATTTATTGAATACTAATTTGACATCTAACATATAATCACTTTGTAATGTATCATACTGACACTATTTGATGTATAGGGAAGGGTATTTGATACCCTATGTGGTATGTTGGGATAGTCGAAGATGATATGTAATGGATGGGAGTAGGAAACTGAATCTGATTCTGATCTGTTCTACATCTGTATCTAATCTATTTTGAGTCTACATCTGAACTGTTACAATATTACTGAGTATCATCTATTTTTGATTCTGTATATGAAATTGGACAAATACTATTATATCTATATTATTGTCTTGCCTATATATCAGTTACACATATTGAGTTATTAGCTCATTCTATTTGTTGACTGCATTGCAAGTAACCCACAAACTTAGGGGGCTTGGTGCGTCGGGAGCTTGGTCCTCTCTCTTTATTATACTCTATTGTTTGTCTGTATTTGGACTAACGTATGTTTTATTTTGGATTTCAGTTTGTAAAATCCAAGTTGGTTTGACTAGGTTGGTGTTATTGCACAAACGTTAGTAAAATAACAGCAATATAAAATATTTATTTTAATTACGAGATCGAACAAGAACAATATATATAAATTGGAAAACATAAAATAAAATTAAAATATTATACTGGTAGTTGAGGCCTGTTTAGATAGTCTCCTTAAGACTCCTTTGGTGCTTGAGAAACATTGGTGGACTGTCTCCCAAGATACAACAACAATAAAATTAAGATTTCATATTGGGCTAAAATATCTACAAGCCTAACCAGCCTGGACATTTCATATCGCCCACGTCATGCGAGTGCACCCCTAACCCCTACAAGTTTGGATTACACCCCTTACACATAAGGGAGAGTATTAGTTTAATCATTCAATAACCATTAAGTTGGTTCACATATATATACATATTCCATAGTTCATATCTAACCAATGTGGGACTAAGCTTTCCATTTTCCTCAACATAATTCACATATGGTTTATTTTGAGCATCAATTTCTCATTCATCACTCAACCATTTTGAGCATATGATATACCGTTGTAAACATCTCATGGATTAAAATATAAAATTATAATTTTATGATTTAAATCTCCACCTTTACTAATCTAGAATATGCCTCAAAGCATCCAAAAAATCCATTTTTTCCAACAGGTGTTTCTAAATGACGAACTTTAAATTACTTTAAGGTTGGTTTTACCTAAACATTTTGATGTAGCTTCCAGACTTGGTTTAGGCCGTATATGGGGTGTTGCATTAATCAGGAATCTAGATGTTACAGTATTTGTGATTTTTTAATTTAGTCACACCAATAAATTTAACAAAATAATTTTAACAATGTTAACAATTAGACTTGTATTTTTAAATTCAAAAAATAGAGAAACTAAATTATTTGAAATAAAAATAAGAAGGCCTAAATTCCAAACTTATCAAGAATACAGGAATTTCAGTCTATTTTAACAAAAAATAATAATATGTATAGAC
Organism: Gossypium hirsutum; assembly: GCF_007990345.1. Lineage (NCBI taxonomy): Eukaryota > Viridiplantae > Streptophyta > Magnoliopsida > Malvales > Malvaceae > Gossypium > Gossypium hirsutum. The sequence goes on along the minus strand of NC_053426.1, from coordinate 93,733,008 downwards.
AAAAACAAAAATCAAGATATGTCTCTGCACAAAGATAGTAGGGGGCCATACTCTTCCAAATTATTTAGGATTTGGAACTGTGATACTAAAGAATTGGTAAAAAAAAGATTTAAATTAAATAATTTAAATTTTTATCTAAATAAAATAATTATTTAGGCAAAGTGATGGATTAAACAATTCATGAGTCTATATATACATATTGTCTATATATATATATATATCATAATTTAAGGAAGTAATTTCATATTGTCTAAGAACAAGCTGCAAACCTATTCACGAGTTTATGTATATACATATTTCATATTTCACATTGCTTAAAAAAAAGGAGACTTCAAGTTAATATAAAAACATACTTTATAAATTTTATTTTCACATTAATAGGAGACACCAAAATTAATCTATTCCCATCAATTTTTAAAAAATTGACTTATTTTCATTAAAATTTTTTTTTTATAATTTAGTCACTGTTATATGTTACAGGGAGAGTGGAAAGCCTTAAAACTTGAGATGATAGGGTACGCAATCTGGAAGGGCCCCACCCCATAAAGCAGTTAAGTCGTTAATGTATTCACGCGGATGCCTCTGCTCTTTCTCCCAAGTGGGCCTCACTGCTTTCAACTTTACATTTATTATATCACCTCATATCTTATAAAGTTAAAAAAGGAAACTGCTCCTTGCTAAATTGTTATTTCTGTGTAATCTTTTAAAAAAAAAAAAAAAAGGACTTCAGGACTAGCAACCTCCACATTTTATAATTCTCTAAATTGGGCTGATGCACCCATTACGGCACATTCCATAAAATGGATTTTGGCCCAAAATATTAGTATGCTCTCCCTCTTCTAACAAACATCTTCCAATTTTGATTTAATCTAATTTGTCAAATTCAAAAATATTTTAAGGATAGATCTCTCAAAATTCATAGATTTAAGAAATTATCATTAACATACATTTCTAAATAGTTTACTAAATTTACATTCTTTTCTAAATCCAAATCTAAAATTTAAATTCCTACGTTGAGAAATTTAATTTAAGATTTAGTGTATTTAGTATTTTTGTAAAAAAAATATTATGTAAAATTAAAATACCCATTTTAGATGACGTTATAAAATTTTTAAAAAAATAAATTAATTTGTGAAATTTCAATTTTAAATACTTTTAAGTAAATAATATAATTTATTTTCAAATTTTAAATTCAATATATAAATCATATTTTACCTATTAAAATCACATATAAATAAAATTCTTGCAGAATTGATTCAAATGTAAATATGCTTACTTTCTGTATCTTTTATTTATTTATTTATTTATTATTATTACCAAGATACAATAATACAAATTATAATAAAATAAGGAAAGATCCATTTACATCGAGGTAAACACCTTTATATAACTTTTTTCACTATTGATATTTGAACAATTCAACCGTTGAATCTATTAATATAATTTTACTTGTCATACATATAAAATTTTAAATTGATTTGATATGTTTATCATAAAATAAATAGTTGAAAAAAATACTTTGATCTAAACTTGACATGCATGGTCTACATAAATGGAATATAAAATATGACACTTAAGTTGCTAATATATCAATAGTATAAAAAGTTATGCAATGGTGTAAAATTATATATATTAGTTTTACACCTAAAATATAATAAAATATTCAACTTAAATTATAATACAATAATTTATGATAACTCGTTAATATTATGATATATAAAATATAAATTTTAAATATTTTTAAGTAATTGATATAAATTGGTTGTAAAATTAAATTTGAATATATAATAACATTTATAATTTATAGATAATATAATTATAATTTTTATAAAACTATTTATAAAATAATAGAAATGACAAAATAATGTGTTACGTTTTAAAATTTTGTTTTTGCTTTTCTTTTCTTATGTTTTCTCCAAATTTGTGTAAATAAAAAATTAAAAAGTTTTCTGGGAAAACAAGGTTACTCAACTTCCCTCGCATTCCTTTCCCTTCTCTTCCCTTACTTTCCTTCTCCTTTCCTTACTTCAATCCCAATTGGAATGCAATAAGGATGGTTCGCTACTTCGAGTATCAGTGCTTCAAGCCAAGTACTAATACAACTCTCTATTGGTATATTGAAACATCGAACCTAAAATATTTAAAAATTTGACCATGTACCAGTTTTCATGATCTTGATATTAATCCCTTGGGTCATGGTTTACATAAATGGGCCTCTTAATGTTGTTTTAACTCTTATAACCCTCAATTTTGTTTATAATGGCTCATAAATGTATGAAATGTTATTTGAATGTTAAAAATTCAAGTTTGATGATGGAAATGCTTGTAAGATAGATTAACCAGAATTGTTTGGACGATTAATGTAACACTCATTTGAATGTTAAAAATTCAAGTTTGATGATGGAAATGCTTGTAAGATAGATTAACCAGAATTGTTTGGACGATTAATGTAACACTCCTTATTAGACAAAGGCTTAGTTTGGATGGGCGATGTGTTTACCTCCGGTGAGGTTAAAAACAGCGGTGGCGGTGAGATTAGTTACTGTAGCGGTGAGATTGGATACTGTAGCGATGAGATTAGAAATAGCGGTGGAGTGTGTGTTTGGATTCAAACGCAGCTGTAGCGGTGAGGTGAAAATAAAAAAATGACTATTAAGGACATTAGATTAGAATTGATATATAATAGAAGTTTTTAAATTATTTTACTTATATAAAATTATTAAAATATGTGAATTTATAAATTTATTTAATAAAATATTAAAATGTATCTTCCAATATTTTATTATAAATATTTTAATGAATTATATAATCCATTTAAATTATTTATTAGATAAAATGATAATATTTTTTAATTTTTTATAGTTAAATATTCTTTTATAACAATGATAAATATTATTTTCGTAAATAGTAACATTATACTTGGATCAAATTTTGAAGTATCTAAACGAATGATTTTTAATAAAAAAAAATATAGTAACATAAGACATAACAAGTTTCATTATTACTAGAAATTAGGTTATGATACAAAATTATTTTTACAAATATTGATTCATTAAATTAGGCCAAAATTTCAAGGATAAAATGGTAAAAAAATAAATAAAAATATGCCTATTTTCCCAGTTGCCTTTAATTGCTGCTGAAAGCTTCAGTCCTGTTTCAGCACCAGCAGTGAGATTGAAATGAAATTTCACTGCACTGGACTGGTGAACCAAACAGCAGTTCAGTGAGGTTGGGTAACCCAACTGAAACTCATCGGTGAAAAAAGCGGTACCAAAAGCAGCCAAAGCCTCCGAACTAAGTGAGGGTGTTACAACAAGGCCCCGAGAAACGAGACAATGCGGATGATGTACCGTCCTTGGCATCACACCATCACCTCAAACATTGGCTTTACTCCATGTTATTGCCACCATGTCCGAGAATGTTAATGCGTTCTACAATGATGCAGTGCCCCAGATTTGACAGTTGGAGGAAAACATGGCATTTCTCATGTCTCGATTTTCACCTCCACCATCTGATGCTCGCTTCGTGTTATTTTCTTAGTTGGTTGGCATTTGGTGCTTAAATGATTTAGGCTTCTCTGTTTTTGGATTATATGCTTATGCATTGACATTTTAGCCCTTGGATGTTATTTGTATGCTTTTGGTTGCTTAGTTTGTTGTTTTTCACTTAGGATACTATTTTGGTACTTATTTTATGCCAAATTATTCTTGTTTTATGTTTCTCCCATTCTATTTTATGCTTCATTTATATAATATGTGCTATTTTATACTTCTTGATGTCCATTTTTAAATGCAAGCACGATTAGTTGATATTGTTATTGATATACCTTTGCTAACATGTTTTTAAGAGCCACTCTTTCAACAAGCTTTAATTTTTAAATCACATTTACCTTGGTGTCTTTAGCCTGATGTTGCCATAATTCTTTTAGATATGCCAAAAAAGGGGAGAAAGTGTTAAAAATTTGCAAAACATAATATGCAATTGCTTAAAACATTATATATTGAATTTCAATTAAACCATTATTAATTTTTCAATGAAAGTCAAGGCATTTCAAAATAAGATTAACAAAGTGTTTTCAATAGGGGCGTACCACTTGAAATTTATGTTTGATTTAAAAAAGAAAATTTTTTCAAATGTTTTGATATAACTTGTTGCTTTCATAATGAAAACTGCAATAAAAATGTTAAGTCATTATGGTTTGGCACTATAAAAATTGTGCAAGCAAAATAACAAATAATATCAAGGATTATGCTGTTCGATTTTTCTATGTCTGCGAAGTCTAACTCAGTGAGTAATTCCACTATTTTTAATTATGAATACAACAAGTGATTCACATTTTATCACTCTCTAAGTATAAATATCTAACTTTTGTACCTAAAGACTAGAATACTCACCTCCAAATCCTCCCATTGAGAACTGGGGCAGTAAACATGCAACAATATTTATAATTACAATTTGCACTCTCTCACAGAATTAGTTTCTCAATGAACAGATTAGAACGTACTTAATAAGTTTTTATACAAAACCTAAACAAGCCTCAAAGCATATATCAATTTCGGCTTGTTAAATCAATCAAAGATATATTTCCAAAACAACAACACAGTCTTGATAGATCCTCCACATTTCAAGTGTTGATTTAATTCACTCGAATCCAATCTAATCTTTAAAAACTAAGGATTGGTTTCCATAGATGAACCAAAATATTTTCAATAAGATAACACATTAATAGGTCCAAATATTTCCTTCTTTAAATTGTTAATCCAAATAAGACAAATAATCTAATCACCTAGTGGCAGTCTAAAGTTGGTACTACTTAGTACCACTCAACAACAATCATTTCATCTTGCTTCAAGAATAATAAATTAAATCATATTTTCCTTCAATCAAATTTGCAACCAAAAAAAATTGACAACACTTAAATTATTTTTAAAGGTTAAAAAACTCAAAAAATAAGTTTCTAAATGCTTTAGACAAATATATATTAAGACAGTTTCAAAATGTTTCTAAGTTTTTTAAAAATAAGTTTTGGACTAAATTTTTTAATGAGTATCGATAACCCCAACCCCAAATAGTATCTAAATATGGTAACGAAACTTTTCATACAAGTCTCAAGACTTTGCAAGTCAATAGCCACGACTTAATTTAGAGGAGTATAGTATCAAGACCTATTCTTTAAGTCTTGAGATCTGCTCTATATAAGACTCAATGCCAGCTTTGAAGGTATCAACACTTACGTTTTTCTAATAGCTATTTTTTATCCAAGTGCGGAGACTACCCTTGTAGGTATCGATATTTGAACTTGTAGATTGCATTTAATGCGCGAAATCGATGGTCACAACGGCTAGAAACTCGCTCCAATGGCTTCAAACATTTTTAAATCAATTAGAGGGTATAAACATAATTTAAGAACACTCAAATGAAGACGATAAATAATTTAATAAAGTCAACGGTGCAAAAATCCAAATGTTTCATTTGTTATACTCTTATTTCATTTAAAACACTTGTTGGGTCTATTTGCATTTTTCTGGTACTAATGTTCAATTATTATTATTATTTTTTTTGTGTGTGTGAGCTAAATTATTATATATCCACCTTTGAGAGTTTTTAATTCCTTCTTATTTTCACTTGTATTATTTGAGACAACACTTAAAAATTTGGATAGACAACCTTAAGAAGAAAGTGATATTATCTTATCAAATCAAAATATGGAGTCTTGTAAAAGTTATACTTTACCATTGAATAGTACCAATTAATGAAATAGGGAAAATCCTTAGTTGTGGAAGTAGTGAAAGTAGGGCCACCCTAAAATTCTTTTTAGCTTCTTCTTTTCTTTTTCTTTTTTAATTTTTTTAAACACCAATTCACTCCTTTTTATGTATTTTGAAAATAATATTTAATTAATTGTTATTATATCTACAAATTTTATAATATATTTATATTTTTTCATAATATATCGATAATCTTTTATAATATTTAATCATGTAAATTTTTATAACATTTTAATATTTTTTATAGTTTTCTTTAATTTTTATAAATTTTAAATTTATTATAATATTTTAATAATTTTTAAGCTTAAATAATTAAGCCTTCATAAAATAATTAAAATAAAAATTGAACCCTTGAGGTCAACATATTTCACATTGAATGTTGTGTCATCAGCCACAACACTTAATTGTCTATTAAGAGCTTTGACAATAAATTATATTTTACGGCTCAAAATTGCTAACTTTGGTTAAGAGCTCAATTGATGGTAATTTTTATCTAGAGGTTTAATTGATTTATTTAATTATTTTATGAAGATTTTTGTTAGCATTTAAGTCTTTTTTTTTATAATTTAAAAAATATGCAACCTTGACAAAATGATGTCCGGATTTAAAAAAAAAAAAAACTTAGACCTCTAATTGTCTAAGATATTTCTAGGCTTCAGTTTTTAATAATTTTTAAATATTTTATTTTTTACTGATATGAAAATATTAATGACGAAAACTATTAATTAAAAGACTTAATTGATGTATTTTTAACATATGAAAACTTAATTAAATATATATATTTTGTAAAAGGGTTTGATTATTTAAAAAATGAAGCAAATTAAGTCATGGCTCGATATTTTGTTTATTTAAAGTTGGATTGGAATTTTATTTTACCCTAATAAAAATGATATGAAATTATTAAAAATAATTAAATATTAACATATCCCCCTCCTTCACTTGGTGCCAAAATTTTAGGCTTTGCATTTGGCATTGGCATATTCTTCAAAAAAAAAAAAAAACACCACAATTCAGCATCTGTTGAAGCCTACATCTAGTTATAATGCTATGAGAGTAAAAATAAAAAAGCAAGAAAAAGAATAAAAACAGGTAAAGAACAAAACACCCTGAAAGCATCATAGGATAACAACAAGGTAGACTCTATATATATATATATTCATATTCTAAGATTTAATTGAATAAAAAGAAAAGGCAACATCCCACTTATGAGAAGTTGCATGGAGTTCATCCCCCCATATTTGTTAAACACCAATCATGCCCACCCTCTCTTTTTATATTAAACAATTCTCTTAATTGCAGACTATAAAGTTCTTCTCTTAGTGGACATTTGGGCATTTCCTTTTGGAAGAACTTCCTTTCTTTTTTGTGTGTGTTTTCAAGTCCTTTCTTTACCCCACCCATTCACAAGTATGCCTTTAGGCTTTAGCCATTAAACCTCCCACCTTATTGTTGAAAGCTACAAAAATCATTTCTTTTTCTTTAATAAAAAACAAAACATATAAGCAAATACCAAACCCCAAAAACTTTAATATTCCTATATGAAAATGGATATTAAGTCCACTAATAATTAATGAGAGGATGTTCAAGATTGTTCTTAGTCTTCATCAATCCCTTCATAATGTTCCACTAATATTAAAATAAAATAAAATTTACTTCTAAAGTTTCATTACATTAATTTAATTAAGAAAAAAAATTAAAAAATGTTTTTTATAAAAATAAATTTTATTATAAAAATATTTATATCTTTTAATAATTTTATATGTTTAAAATTAAATAATTTAAACTATAATTGAAATAAAATAAAATAGATGAGTGGTTAAGTTGAAATTTGTAACATCCTTTGAATGTAGGTTGAATCTTTAGTGTTAGTGTTAATTATGTATACATAGTGGAAATTGACTGTAAATGAACTTTTATATCAAAAAATAAAATTATGTCTCACATATGTTAGGTAAAAAATGTAAATATATATTAAAATTTTTAAAGATTAGTAGGTTATTTTTGAGGAGTGAGTAGTTATTTTAAAAAAGTATGTATTTCATTTTAGTAAACTTGAGTATGCTCAGTTAAATATTGTGTTTTTAAATCTTCTAATAAATTTTTTTTTAAGTAATTAATTTTAATATTAAACTGATGTCTAACAACAGCTCCATACAAATCAAAATTATATTTAAAATAACTTAACGAGTCTTTTAAAGAAAAATGCAATGGTTAAAAAATGATCACACCCTTAAAGACAGCTATCATCCATTTAAAATGTATGTCTTATCTAAAGTTCCCAACTGTATTTGATGTCACTAAGTCAAGTTACACTAATTTGACTGAGAATTGACTAAAATTCTTTTTCATATTAAAAAAATAATATATATGTTTGGTTTAGTTAGATAATTTTTCACCAAAAAAATAATATTTTAAATTTATTTCTATCTTCTAAAACTTAAACTATTACTTTAAAAAAATTCCACCTCTAAAACCAACTAATCTCATAAAAAAAACCACTTAAAAAACTAGCATTCCTTTCTAAAATTCTACTCATAAGCTAAAAGATAAATATACATATATGTTTTTTCTTTTCTTTTTTATATTGTGGGTGTCAAACATTTTTTTTCCACCTCAAATCCAACCTTAACCTTATGACTTAATCCAGAAATGTCATAAAGAATGGGTTTACTTATGAAAAATCATTCAGTTATTAAACTCATGCACTTCATATCCATTTTCAAAAACGTTGATTAATTTGTTTATTTGCCAAAATTTACTTTTCAACAGAAGTCTAACCAAAACTGATACATTTTAAAAATTCGATGTAACACCCTCTAACCCTATACCGTCGCCGGTACAGGATTATGGAGTATTACCGGTCAGTACAATTCAAACATTAATAATACAGAAATAATTATTAAGCAATTCAAGAATTTGCCTTACTGTCTCTGTACTGGGCCCTCGAGACCCGAATTAGAAGATAAAAATAAATCGGGACTCAATCGGGAGTTTATAAGATTTTTCATAAAATTTTAAAATTTCCTTTAATGAATAGTTTCACACACCCGTGTGGTCTAGATGACACACCCGTGTGTTCCATAACACACCCGTGTGGGCACACCATGTGGCTCACATGGCCTGGACACGCCCGTGTCCTCTATCTGTGGAGCTCTCTGACTTGTTACCCATGAATAAATTGATTTCACATGGCCAAGTCACACGCCCGTGTACTTAGCCTGTGTGATTTATTTTCCAATTCGAATCTAGTGCAGTTTTCACACGGCCGTATCGCATGCCCATGTTTAAAACCGTGTCATCCACAAGGCTGAGACACACGCCCGTGTCTCTGCCCATGTGGTAAAACCTGGACATACTAAATTGTAACATTTTAGGTGCAGGGGACACACGGCCTAACAACATGCCCGTGTGCAAGCTGTGTGTCTCACACGGTCTGGTCACACGCCCGTATGCCAGGCCGTGTGGACTCAATAATGAGCCTTTCACACTTTACTAGCCAACCCTGCAAATTTCAAACCACAACCAATACAAACACATTTTATATATTATCCAATACTTGACTTAAAACACTTATCATGTATCATTATAAATTATCAATTTACTTATTTCACTATTACAATCACAATACAAAATAACACACTTGAAGACATCCTAGGTACATGCCATTATCACCAATTAACATGCTTTACCTTATTGAGTTCAGGATCGGCCTAAGATGCTGATTCAATGGTTTGATCTTAACCTAACCTGCGCACAGAAACAAACCGTACGCTGAGTATGAACTCAGTGGTATCTCTATAATCTGAACACTTAATAATATGAAAATACAACATTTACATAAAAATCATATATCCTTCACATTTATAAAATTATTCAATACATAGATAAATTCCTTATAACTAATTCAATTCTTATTATCTATTAATCTGAAATAGCTTTTCACAATAAATTCACAAACCATTGAACAATAATACTCTTCATTCATATTCAATTCAGAGATACTTAACTCAAGTGTCTTTTTCATACTTCAGTTCGCTATTCAATATCAATAAATATTATTCAACGATTCAATTATCAATCAATATTCTGTGTTTATACATTCTAGTAACAGTCAATATTCTCAATTTTAATCACTTTATCAATATTATTCAGTAACGATCAATTGTTCAATGGCAATCAGTTATTCAGTATCAGTCAATTATTCAGTAACAGACAGTATCATTCAATTGTTCAGTACAGTAATTTACCCCCTATTAACATACTCGGACCTAGACGGATACACGGATCCAACCCACACACTGGGATAGCATAAGTGTTTCATCAGCCGGAGCCGGAATACACCGTAACGGTAACAGTAACAATAACAGTAGCGGTACACAGAGTACCTCATCGGAACGAATCCGGAATAGTAACAGTAGTCGACACTTATAATGTCTCATCGACACAAAGTCGGAATATCCCTGAACACTTCCAATCCTATGGCATGCCAACTATATCCGACTTAGCCCGATACTGTTAATAGGGTATTTAACCAATTTTCAGTTTTCAATCAATATGTATATATTTCAATTAATCACATAATTTAATAAATCAATAAAGTTCAATATAATTCAATTCACTTTTCGTTAACTATAATCGAATTCCACAATAAACACATATTCATAATTATTTCACCACATTTTCAAGTCAATTCATTTCAATAATAAACACAATACCAATAATTCACACTTTAATTATTTACCATAACATTCATTCAAAATATAACAATTAATAATAAAATTCACTCTTTAATTCCAATAAATATTTATTCTTATTCAAATATTGACCTTTAAATACTTAATATACTTATCAAGTAATAAATTCAACATTTAAGTATTAAGTTCGAATTATAGAAATACAAACCGTAATTTTCAAACTATCCCTCGTCGGCTTTGTCTTTTCCTTGCCTAGCCAAGATTTTCCGGCACAACGCTAGCTATGGAAATCAATTAAATATTATCAATACATTACTATTCAAATTTCATATTGAATATTTCAATTTTTATTCAACTTTCGTCTAAATTCTAATTTAGTCCCTAAACCGAGATTAACTTTTATTCTTCACATTTAACTCAATATTTCCATTCAATTTCCACTTTAAACTAATTTCACCATAAAACTAAAATTTCAAAATTCTTTCAATTTAGTCCCTACCATTCAAAACTTATGATTTACTTTACAGTTCAATCCTTATTTCACTTCTAACTTGAAATTCTATCAATTTAATCCCTAATTCTTCAATTTATTCAACATGAACAATATCTAGAAATCTAATAACTTTCAAAATATCAACTTAATTTCATCAAAACCTTATTCCAAAGCTTCTAAAACATCAAAATTAAGTAAAAAGAGCTTGATTGACTTACCAATTAAACTTCCAAAGCTTGAAATTCTAATTTTCCCTTTTCTTTCTTTCTTTCTTTCCTTCTTTCCTTCTCTGTTTTTCGTTTCACCTTCTGTTCTTTCTATTCTTTGTTCTTTGTATTCTTTTTTCTTTCTTTTCTTTCTTCATTTAACTATTATAATATTATATTATTTTTACTAAGTAATACTTATTTATTATTTATACATGTGTATATTATTAGTACATATATATCCATATATCACCATACATTTGTCTTTCTTTTATTTATTTAATTATTTACTTTATTTAATTAATATAAAATAATAATATTTACTTAAATAACAAGTAAATACATACATGTATTACAAATGTATGTATAATATTTATTACACATGTATTTTATTTTTACCACACACTTGGCATTCATTTTGGCTTATTTACTTATTTAGTCCCTTCAATTTTCTTTATTTTATAATTAAACTTTCACACTATATTCAATTTAATCATTTTATCCAATTATCCTTAATTTAAGCTAATTCACTTCATTAAACTTTAACTTACCACTCAATTAACTTCATTAAAAATATTTACGAATTCATTTTTCAAAAACGGAGACCCAAAAATACATTTTTTCGATAACCGTAAAAATTCGGGTCGTTACATTCGACTTGTGTTCTTAGGAAAACATCTTTTTTGCATAAAAATCGTCAATTTCATAAATTAATTTTATGAAGAATGTAGACATACAGAATTATATACACAGTCAAAAGCAGATACAGTTTCAGATTCAAATTACAGAAGCAGATATGCATAAATCCTACCCTCATCCTCTACACACCATATCCGACCATCCCATCACACCATGTGGGGTTTGAAACACTCACCCATCTCTACACACCATATTGTGCCATCAAGACACATATCAGAATATATGCAGCCAACCTGCCAGAATATAGGCGATTAGCGCCAAACAGAATACTTTCTCCTTATAATCAAATCTCACCCCAATAACAAATGCAAAAATTAAATACAGATATAACAGATTTAACATGCTCAACATGCATATATACAGATTTCAGATATACGCATAATAGTACAGCCAGACATACATTCAAATCCTACTCAGATCATTCTATCAGAATATCATAACATACAAATTAGGGTTTAATTAGCCCTTACCGATCCTACAGTAGGCCCACAGTCGATCGAAGGGACCCGTGCGACCCTAGGGAAAATTTTAAAATTGTGGGCCCACACGACCTGGCCCAAAATCCACGCGCTCGTGCGACATGCCCATGTGGGCCCATACACCCAACTTGGCCAAGCCCGTATGGCTCATACGGCCTTACTCACGCCACCACATAGTCGTGCCTCAAACATGACCATCCATACAGCCAGCCTCACGCCCGTGTGGCGTCAACAGCGGCCATTTTTGGCTTTAACTGAAACTCAGTTTTTCGCGTTTTGAGAATACACTTGATTCGTTTTCGTAGCGAAATCACTCCCAAGACCACTAATACCTAAAACAGAATGTCCAACACCTTTTAGTAGCCAAAAATGTGCCTAACATGATTCATCCAATTATGAAAAACTGACTTACCGCTTAAACAAAAATGACCACCACCTCGAATCAAGCCGTTGGAAAACGATTTCCTACCTCACAACCTTCTCCTACACTACAGAATTCATCGATTACTACCACTTATCGGCTATTATTAAGATTTCCCACAATTCAAAGAAAAACCAATCGTTAACAATCACCCAACTACTTACAAAACCGATTAACGATTCTAAAAATTGTAGCAACAATAGTCAAACCAGAGAATAACAGAAATCTGAAGAAGAACAAAAAGAGAATGAAAGTGAGAGATGGGGAAGAGAGAAAAACGTCAGAAACATAAATTTTGGGAAAAAGAATTCAAAACCAGATAGAACCTAATTTTCCTCCTACTAATCCACTAACTCACAACCACTTTAGAATTTCAGCTCCACCGAAACTCTATTAGACAATTAAGCAAAAATAATACCCACGCTCACGTAGGGATTTGAATACAAGACCTCTAACAAACCAACTCTTTTACCCCTCAAACCAGTAGGCTCATTCTAATATGATTTAACAGACAATTTAATATAAGCCCACTCCCCAAGGGTAAGGCTTGCATAAAAAAAAGGACAAAATTAACAACTTTAGGACTTGAAACCAAGACCTCATACACACCCTCAGAACACCTAACCACTGAAGCAGATACACAGTTGTGTTAAATATTCACAGAAGCAGAAATAAATAATTCATGGCGTTACATTTAGTGCTATAGTGATCGCCGCCAGATGTGCGAACGTCTGAATTGGAAATACTGTAGTAAAAGAATAAATAATAAAGCAGTGGTGTCAACAAGTATAGATGTCAAATTGTAATATAGTTTGTTTACAATAAAACACTTGGAAAGTATATTCTGATGATTGTATCCAAGGGATTACAAATTGGAGAAATTTATTATTAAATTAATTACTGAAAATAATTACTAATCTAGTTGAGCTACGAATTAATAGTGCCGATGCAGAATTTAAATATTAATTAATCTAATTAAATTAATTAACTTAAAATAATCTAATAAAATTTCCTATTCCTAGTGTCAATGATGCGAGCTCCCGGCCTATGATCGATTAAATATCTAATTATCAACTAAGCAATCAATTACCCTTAACTGAATGATTTATCATCATTAGCTAGAATACCCTCTCGGTCTTATCTTCACTAACGATTACCACTTAAGATACCCTCTCGGTCTCACCTAGGCATACAGATAACCTTTTGGTCCACCACTTGGCACAAGTTATACTCAACAGGATACTTTCTTGGTCTCACATGTCTAGAGATTCTACTAAGGTTGTCACTTTCTAATATACTAAGTACTCTTGAATAAACACTCAATTTTAGATAAATAAGTACTTAATCAATAAATCAATTCTATAACCGAATCATGCAAGATATAAAATATGCACAAGAATTTTTCTCAATATTCATACAAACGCTAGTCGATCAAGTTAATGAAATATAAATGAAGGAATAAAAAGAATAAAGGAAAAAAGAATGCTCATGGATAAGTAATGGAAGCACGGTTTTGGAGCAATCCTCATTCGCAATCGTCTTCAAATCAAAATAGAACGATTCCGAATAAGCGAACATAAGAAAAACTAAAGAAAACTAAAAACTTGAATTAAAAGTATAAAATATTGTTCGATGGCTCCCTAGGTCGACTCCCTTTCCATGTGGTTATTATAGGGTTTATAGGCTACAATTGAAAGACTTAAGAACCTAAAATATCCTTTTTCACTCACATTATAAATATGATATGATCTAATTTATATAATGGTATTTTCTTAATATTAAACACAAAAATATACACAAATTAATTGTATTTTCTTAATATTAGATTATGACGTACTAAATAAAAAATAATTATGTAAAAATTAAATAAAATTCCGATTGAAATTACAAAATTGAGCATATATGAATATTTATGTCTTAAGTTTCGCATTTTATTTATTTATTTTAGATTTAAATTGTTTTGGGTGAATTTTACATAAAAGCTCCCAAAAATCTTAGTGATGCCTCATTTTATTTATTGTTTAAGAGCTTGGGAGGAAGTTCGTGAACGATAGAGATGCCATGCCAAGTAATGAGGACGGTAGAAGGAGCAAAATGGCGCTGATGTGGCCTCAATAGACGGCTCAGATTGACTAGCTCAAGATTATGTTCTCATGATATCATCTCCCAATTCTCATCCTTTATTAAATTTTTTTAACGTTTTCAATGCACTAAAAAGAGTGATCACCAATAATAATAAGACACAATCTGTAACTCTATTACTTTAATCTTAATTTTATTAAATTTTAATGACGGGATTCATTTACATCGATATAAAAAAAAATTAATTTTAGATTAAAGTTTATGTTGCTCTTCTTAGCTTATATATGTTGAGTTTGTAATTATGGTAATTGAAGAATAAAAAAGAAATGGATTTCTATGTTTATGCACGATTCTAATAACATTCCAGTAGCATTGCATGCCATCGTTGTCAAGCCCTTGCAACTTCTAAAACAAATAAATTTAAAAAAAAAATACTTAGTGGCAAACCTTACTCTTAAATAATGAATTTATTATAATTAGAACCTTCAATAAAAAGTTAAATGTTCCTCCATGATTAGTGCTTAACTTATTTTTAATTAATCATCTTGATCATTTGCCATCAACTAAAGAATCAAAACTATGTTTATGGGTGAGAATTAATAAATAAAAAAACAATTTTGGAATCTCCCTATAAGCTTTAAGGTTTAAACCCTAGTAGTAATATATAATATTAAAAAAAAAAAAAAAAGGTTCCAATGAAATGGAGACAGTCACATGCTTAGGTCCCTAATTTGACTTGACAGTGATGTTTTGTCTCTCGATGATTGGGAGTTTATGCTCCAATGCTTTTTCCTTCCTTCGTGTCTGAAAATTTATCCAAAACAAATATTTGGAAGCCAAAAAAGACTATTTGGATACGTGGGAGGTTCTTGATTTTCCAGGGCCAGGTACGTACTCCTTTTCAGTACCATTTTTTGCATTAAAATATTATTACTTAATAAAATATATCAAATATAATTGTCCTAATATAAACTAATTAATATTTAATATGTCCAAAAACTATTTTCTTGGTATGAAAGGAATGACATGCTTAATTTGATTTAATTGTTTTCATGCATCTGTATGTAACAAGATTAAATCCCAACATTTTATAGCACTAGAAAGGACAAAAAGATGCTTTCTATTAGAGAAATTGTTGGAGGAGCAATAGCATTGTCCTTTTTTTTTACTACTCTTTAATATTAAGATTATTTTAGGGTGGGGTTTAACAGACAATTAACTCAAAAGCTGAGGATCATTGTCTGAATTTCCAAAGAGACCCAACATATGTCATGCCTTCCATTGGCTACAAAAATCAAATAAAATAGAGAACAAAAGAAGAAACAAAAAGGTACTTTGAATCTTTTATTATGTTTTAGTGTTAATATTATGTCGTATTAATTTTTAAATTTCCCTTCATTAATTTCTCTAAATCATGAATGCCTTTTCAATATATCACTAAATTTAAATTATTTTTTAATATATATCTATCTCGGCAGGTGATGAATATATGATTTTAACAGGTACATATAAAACAAGTGATTATATATTTATATATTTATATTAAAAATATATATTTTATAAAAAAAAGACACATATCAATTTTTTTAAACTACTTATAAAAAAATGTTACACTACCAGTGTTCTAAATACTCACCCTAAATATATATGTGTGCAAAAATATGATGGAACCCATTTCGAATTATTATTGTGAGTATATCTATTTTTATTATAATTGGAATATAATAAATATTGAATTAAAAAAAATAAAAATAAAAAAAGTTTTTCTCTCCTTATATGTAGAAATATGGTGGGCAAATCTTTTTTTTTCTTCTATTTGAACTGTAATTTACGAATTTATATTTGTATATTATAGACATTATAAATAACTATTAATAATTTTTAGAATTTTTGAAATTTCTTTTACAGTTTTGTGTTAATCCAAAATGAATTTGGATAAATATTTGTCTAGATTCATGTGAATTTGGATGTAGATTTATCTAAATTCATTATTCATGTACATTTTTTATTAATTTTTAAATAATATTTTAGAATTTTTATTAAAATTTTAAAAATTTTATTTCTTTAAAATTTTTGTTGATGTAGCATGTCATGTGTTATTTTCTCATGGCTTTCGTCTATCATTTTAATGGTTGTTAACGGTCAAACCGATCAATGACAACTTCGATTAACCAAAGAGGCCAAATGATTTTTGGGGAGTTATTAAACGCTTAACTGGATACAATTTTTCATAAGAACTTAATTGATTTTTTTTACTAAGGATTTTGTTTACCCCTTTGTCTTTAAAATTATAAAAACTAAATAAGTTTTAAGAAAGAATAATTATTTCATACATTGTCGTTCAAAAACTCTATAATGTTAATAAATAAGTGACATATAACGTTTCAGAATGTAGTAATATAATTAAAAAAGAATTTTTTTTTTTAAAAAATACATATGATAGTTTAAACCTTGCTTTTAAAATTAAAAAATTTCACCACAATATATCATATACTAACTTTTTTTTAAAATAAAAAATAAAAGAATCAGATAACGAAAATTAAAAAGAAAAACGTGCAAAACAATGATTGTTAAGTGATTGATGATGAGATGATTTGGATTTTATTACCAAAGGGGCCAGGAGAAGAATTGGCCAAGTTTAAATCCAGAATACATGTCAACAAGAACTTAAAAAATGCAAGTCATTTTTGGAAAACATGTTAATTTGTGTATAATATTTCTATTTTCACTTTTTTATAACCATTTAAGTTATCATTTACTTATACTAACTTTATGCACACATGTATTAAAAATAAAATAATATAAAAAGATATTTTAGAAAAATCATTATTATTTTTTGCTTCATTCAAACTGATCTGTTGTAAATACAACAATAACATCATTCAAAGGAACAACTTATAAAATACTACAATGAAACATTTCCTACAATTGAAAACTAATATTCGACTTCAAAGCTAACGCTCACACCCAAGCTTTAAACATGCCACCACGATTAATACCTGCTATCACCAAGGTTGAATCTATTTCATTACCTTTCTGATTTGCCATAGAGAATACTACACTACCCACTTGCTCAATTTTCCTCTCAATATCTGAAAATGTTGTTTGTAACGACGACAGTCTCATATCCTTGTTCAGACACCAATTGTACACCATTTTTGAACCAATTTCTACAATAAGAGAGCCATTAATCTTCTATCTCATGGATAAGAACAAATCCAATGCTATAAACACTGCCCCTGCCTCTGTTGAATCTACATCATTAGCTGAAATAGGACCTGAAAATAAAGCTCTTGCAACACCCACAATATCTCTTAGAACTCCACCACAACCTACAACTTCCTCATTCGCTATCCCACATACATAGAATTTCAAACAGCCTTGCGGAGGAGGGCGTCATATCGATGAAGAGGATCTGGTTTTAATTGTATCAAACCTGCACTTGTTTGGACAAATCCACCAAGAGCTCTCCTGCACCATTAACTCATCATATATAGCCCTTATCCACAATATTTCCCTCATCTTGGATTGAAATATCAAAGCTACCGTAGTCATCACCTTTCTTTCGAAGACAATTTCATTTTTTACTGTCCACACTGACCAGCAAGCTGCCGAAATTGATAACAACCATAAACTTCTTCAGACTCTTGACAATTTCACGTTATAACACAAAGAATAAAGTTTAACAAATCCTTCTACCGATTTCCATTCAAACTCCCACCATTTGAAAAAATTATACCAGAACCCTTCAATATATTTGCATTTGAAGATTAGATGATCTACTCTCTCCGGTACTCTTTCACACCATAGACATCTGATCAAAATGTGTTGAAGTTGCACCCCTATTTTAACAAGAAATTCTTTTATAGGAATTCTATTAATAACGAGCATCCATAGAAAACTTCACACTCTCGGTGGTACCTTTAACTTCTAAATTTTTTCAAAAGCAAAACTTATGTCTTCCTTTCCAACCTAAATGAATAAGGTAGATAACTTCTTTACCATGAACTCCCCATTACTATCATGCACCCAACTTAGCCGATTCTCTACCTCTAGAACTAACTCAATGCTTCTCACCATATCCTCTAATCTACGAAGCATCACCACCTCTCTATCCAATAATGTTCGTGTAAAGAATTCACCCCAATTCACACTATTGAAACCATTTTTACTCGAGTAATCTACTACCATACCTTTCTTTTGTCTAGCTAAGCAGAACAGTCTAGGAAATTTCAATTTTAGTGATCGATTACAGCACCAAATATCCTCCCCAAACATCGTCATCATTCCTTTCCCAACCATCTATCTAATAGCTTTATTTCTCACCCATTTAGAAATATTAGCGTCTTTAGAAATCTCTACAATACCTCTCCATACAATCGACATATCTTTTAGATTAGTCATCTTAGAGCGCCACTATTGTAGGCGCAAACCATACTTTGCTAGGATAACTTTTTGCCACAGTGCGTCTTTTTCAACCTCAAATCTCTAACTCTATTTTTCCAATAAAGCTCTATTTTTAATTACAAGATTCACCACTCCCACTCCCCCCTTCTTTTTTGGCTTACATATTTGATTCCAGCTTACCTTTTCCATTTTCCTTTTACCATCTAGACTCCCCCAAATAAATTTTCTCCTTATCTTATTGATCCTTTTAATAATTGTCCCTGGAGTTTGGAATATAGACATGAAATAAATCGATAAGGTAAATAAAATAACATTAATCAACACAATCCTTGCGGCCCATGAGAGCGTATGACATTTCCATCTCGATAATTTCTTCCTGAATCTCTCTACAATTACGTTCCAAGTGGATACTCTTTAATAGCCTTAACGTAATCCTTATCCCATATTGTTACCAGCCTACCCTATTTCTCAATTACTACGACAAATCTAAATTCAAAATTATTATCGCCTCAAATTTTCCTAACTAAATCCATAGACAGTATCTCTAACTTAGTTTCCTGAAGGAAGCAGACGTTAACAATTTTCATTTGGATTATCCTTTAGACAAACTCCATTTTGGCTTCTGAACCCAAACATCTAACATTCCAATAGACTATTCTCATATTATTTCTATCAAGGTAATTAAAAGATAAAAACCAACAAACAAATGACTCACCAGATTTAATGATTTTACTACTTCAGTTTCCTTCAATAGCCTTCTATTACTGCACCTCAAGCATCATTATTTCATCGATTACAACATCTTCATCGCCTTGCACTCTAAAACCCAATTTTCCCCACTTCCCAGGTCTTTTGTACTTTCTTTAGAATAAATTTTCTTTTGTTGCTAATATCTGAGTCTGACAACGACAAATTTGCAATGCTTTCATCGTTCCTAAAAACCTCCTTTCTTTTCTCCTTTCTCATCGCCCGATCTTCAGTTTTTCCTTTGTTGTTAGGACTCTTTCCTGGATTTTACGTATAGACTGAATCCTCTTGTTCAACACTTTCTTTTTCCTTCTATTTTGTATTGTTTGAAAAAGTTCTTCTTCAACTTCAAAACTTACTACCTAATCCTCTGATCCCTCTACTTCTGTATTGTTTTTTTATTTTTGTTTTGAACCTGGGCTCCGCTCCTTGTCTGAAATCTGCCTTACTTGATCTGATAAGCCCACTCTCATGCCCTCTTCAATTTGCGTTTCTAGCCCTTCATTCTGGTCCATTTCCATAGACAGACCCATGTTAGAGATATCTTCATTAGCCCGACCCATTAAGAAGTCTGTTGCATCTCTCACAGCTGGTATACTCCCGTTGTGGCTTAAAAAATTATCCTATTCATTTATTGCACCTCCCGACAAATTTTGGTTTCCTTCTTATGTTCTTGACACCCTCTTCTTCATTTTTTTACTTTTTGTTCTTTTGTGTTCTTTCATTTTTGCCTCGTTGTTGTGCAATTAGTTATTTCGTATCGCTCTGTTGACTGAATTCTAATTCTTAAGTTGATTTTCTGTCATTTTTACCATTGTTGTTATTGGATTGTGTAAATTTGGTGTTTTCCTTCAAACTCTGTTGTCAGAATTTTAATCTATTTCCTTGTGTCGTTATTATTCAGGTTTGTTGTAGGGGAAGATTAGGAAGCAGGTTGTATCTCTCTAACTTCTTAAATCGGATAATTGTGGGTGATTTGTGGGTAATTGTTAGTTCTATCGGGAGTTGCGTCGAAACTTTTGACACATTTGGTTGATTGTTATTTGAGTAAATTACTTCGGTTAAGTTGTGTAATTAAGTAACTGGTTAACGTTTTAGGTTCAGGAATCGCATTTGGTTACTTTTTCCTTAACTCTTCTTCAGGTGTGTAACGAAAACTCAATTTTCTGTGATTTTTGAACCCCAGAAGACATGGCTGTCGACGCCACACGATCGCGTTCCAGGCCGTGTGAGCTACACGATCGTGTATCAGGCCATGTGGCAAGCTGTGTACCTATTGTTTCCAAATTAATGTTACATGAGCTAAAGACATGGGTGTGGGTCCAGGCTGTGTGAGAATAATTTTGTGTTTTGAGTCATACAAGCGTGTGCCGGTCCATGTGCTAGACCGTGTGACTCATTGTTTGAGTCACATGGTCGTGTGTCAAACCGTGTATGGAAATAAGATAGGCCATACAGACGTGTACTAGGCCATGTGAACCACACGGGTTAGCTTTCCAGGCCGTGTGAATCCACAAGGGCGTGTAAGTCAAATTTTTAAATTTTTCATTAGGGTTGTAAACATTATTTCTATCGGACGTGGGCCTATCATAGGGTCTATATGATCTGATTTAGGCTATAAAATCAATTAGCTGATAATTTTTCTGTATAAATTGTTATTATGTTTATAACATCGATATTGTAGACAAGCGAGTAAATGTATTTTGTATTGATTAAGTATGATCTAAATATTTAATACTGCATACTTATATTTGTATCTGTTAGTCTGCATTTGCATCAAAATTGGAATTGTATAAAGAAAAAAGTATGGAAAGTTTAATAATCTATCGAATCTGGTGGTTAAGCCACACATATTTTTTATTCTGGTGATTTATCGCATTCTGATATGGCAGCTAGCTGCAATTATTCTTAAACGTGACATTAGTCACTATGCGGTGTGTAGGGATGGATGGTAACTTGATGCCTTATATGGTGTATTGGGATGGACGGAGATGGTGTGTAGCAGATGGGGTTAAGAACCTGCATTTGAATCTAAATTATTCTATATCTGAATCTGATATGTTCTGCATCTGTATTTGATATATTATGTATTTGTATCTGAAATTCTTTATTTCTGCATCTGTATTTGATTCTGAAATATGGATGATTTATGAAAAGTGAAATTACATCTGTAGGTTACAGATTATCATTAAACGTAAGTTACACACACACTGAGTTGCAAACTCATTTAGTTATTTATTTGGAGTTCAGGTAATCCATAGACTTAGGCGGGTCAGCGTGGCAAGAGCTCGGTCATCTTTTTACTTTTTATTTATTATTTAATCTGGACTTATACTATTATGTGTATTTCAAATTCCATACTATGATTTGGATTTTTATGTTGAACTAATTGTAAATGATTTCGTCTATTAAACTTTAAAAAGTTAAAGATTTGGTTTTTCTGAAATATTTTAATGTAGCTCTCTTGACTTGGTCTTAACGTCTAGGCAGAGTACGGGGTGTTACAGTTGCCTCTAATACTAATATTCTCTGTCCCTTGTATTGACATTCTCTACGAACTCCAGGTTTGTTGGGTACATGGTTACGGAGCATGCAGTTCTTTCTATTCCCGAGACTAACATTCTAGGCGGGCTTCGTGCCTGCTGGAAACGTGTTTGGATGGCCAGCAGAGCACACGATCCTTTCTGCAAGCTCCTTAGGTGTATGCGAGCTAAGACCAAGGTCTTCCCTAAGTTTCTACGAACTGGATCTGTGACCTTGCCTTGCGAGCTGGGTCATTGGCTTTGCCTCACGGGCTAGGTCTGTTAGCTCCCTTTGTTTTCCTTTCATAGTTTACATTTCACTCAATCTTCTGATGAAACCTATTCTGGTCATGGGTTGGAGACCCAGATCCTTTCTAGAATTCGGTTTAGTGATTATTGATGTATAAAAATCTACTCCCCCTAGTGGGCCTAAAGGGTTTTATAAAGTGGCATTCATTAGGTCCATCATTTCAAGTTTAAATGCAACTTGTTGGGTACGCTGCGAGTTGCGATACATAACGATTGCTTTGCCACATGCACAAGCAGGTTTCGAGTGTGTGTATCTAATCGTTAAGATTTGAACCATTTCCATCTGCTCACATCTGGATTGTTGGTTTTCCTCGATTATACGAATCATCAAAGAACGGGAAGAGAAATCCTTCTTTAAAAGGGGGGACCTCCGGAGCCTTAAATCTTTCACACTTAGGATTTTCAGCAATATGAAACAAAGGTAATTTCAAAAACATTTGTGCTTTTTAATTTCTGTCTTTTTCTTTTATCGATACTATGACGAAGATGAGATAGATGGGTAATTGAATCATCCAAGCCCGTCCACTGTAGGAACAACTATCTCCAGTTCTGGTGACAGACAAACTCTATCCTTGCGCCACTAAGTAAGAGGAACTGCAACGAGTTCTGGTTGTGCGGGGAATCAAACTTCCCAACTTCACATATGAGTTCTCTATCTTAGAAGGGTCACACCGGCTGTGTGAAACCACCGACAATAGCTTCCTGTTTCCAATTCACACGCTTGAGGCTGGGTTATACATCAGTAATCATCGACCTGAATCCTAGAAAGGATTCGGGTCTCCAACCCGTTTCCCAAATAGGTCCCACCAAAAGATTAAGTGCAAGACGAACCACAAGAGGACAACAAAGTGAGCTCGCAGACCTAGCTCGCAAGGTAAAGCTAAGGACTTAGCTCATAAGGCAAGGCTGCAAATCTAACTCGTAGGAACCTGGGAAAGGCCTCGGTCTCAACTTGCATACACCGAATGAGCTCGCAAAAAGGACTGCATACTCTGTAGGCCATCCAAACACGTGTCTAGCAGGTACGAAGCCTGCCCAGAATGTCCGTCCTAGGAACAGAAAGGACTATGTGCTCCGTAAACACGAATCCAGCAAACTAGGAGTTCGCAGAGAATGTTAGTACTAGAGGCAACAGAGTCAAGACAAAATGTGAGGCCCTATCATGAGTTGTAATAGCATCTGTAGCAACATGTATAAATACCCGAATACTCCTATCAATA
The DNA here is from genome assembly GCF_007990345.1 of Gossypium hirsutum. Lineage (NCBI taxonomy): Eukaryota > Viridiplantae > Streptophyta > Magnoliopsida > Malvales > Malvaceae > Gossypium > Gossypium hirsutum. The sequence continues at coordinate 93,708,961 of NC_053426.1, read as the reverse complement.
ACATACGAGAAAATATTACTCAATAGCATTGTTGCCAATGTAGGAGGACATAGGTTTGAGTGCGATAAAGCACATTATCTTCCTATTTATGGGTTGGGAAGGGGCTTTGGATAGTTCTAGACATTATGTAAAAATATATATATAACTAAAATCTATAATGAGATTGTTCAAAAATAAAAATATTAGCATAATGAAATATGGTAGGTAAACAATTTATGGAAACAAATATTTGGTGAACGATGTTGTAAATATTGATAAAAATCAACAGAGTTCAACGGTAATTAGATTATAAAAAAAATTGAGTAAAATATATGTGATTAAGTAAATAAATAAAAATTAAGATAAAAAGTACCTTAAAATACCAGTAATCTAATCTACTCTTATGCATTGTGTGTATATGAATGCTATTTACGGAGGCTGCAAAGCTGGAGGAGATATAGAGATTTTATTTTTTAGAGACTCAACAAATTTCTAATTATGGGGAGGGCATTAAATCTAGATGAATTTCAGAAATTACTCTTTTGACCATCTAATGTTCTCCCTAATGAAGCATTTTTCCTTTTATACAATTGTTGGGTTTCATTTTAAACCATTGTATTACCCTTAATTTCAGGGATTTCAAATGGCATTAAAGCTAATAGGTTTTATTTAAACATACATGTCAATTAAAATGGTGACACTTGTCTAACATGTTCTTAAGAATTCAAATTTATTAAAATTTCTTCAGAAATTAAAATCTAATTAATAGTCACTAATGCAACCGTGAAATTCATTTTGGGAAATAAAATCAAATTTTTTTTTTTTGAAAATTTCATCTTATCAACTACAATTTCCAAGTTATGTTCATTAATTTTTATATTCATCTTGTGCTTTTATTTTATAATAATTATTGATTCCATCTTTGTTTGATTTTATATAATATTTTATAATGTTTAGTAATATCATAATTTAAAATTCACATAACACAATTATAAAATTAGTATTATATATCATGCAAAATATAATCATATAAATTAACTTATACAATAATTTGAGTATTTATTAAATTAAAAATCAAAATAGCATCACAATCAGAAACTAAACTAAAGTTATCTATAAATATATATAAAATAGAAAATAACTTAAATATAAATGATGCAAATAAAATAAAATATTAAAAAATTACTTAAATTATTAAAGTTTTAAACATAAGCGTGTAAAAACATAATCGAGCCTTTAATGACTTTGATTCTTCTATTATTATTTTTTTCATTTTCACTTAATTTTTTCTTTAAAAGAAATCTTTATTTTCTCTAAAACTCTTCCATTTTCTAAAAAATCAATCATCACCTCGGTCATCATCTTCGACCAACAATATCTTCAATCAACATCAAGTTCATTTTTTTTTTCAATTTCATAATAGTCCTTTCAAAAATAAAAAAAAAATTAATAAAACTTATTAAAAAATTAAGAATGGTGGCATTTCATGCAAAGGAAAAATTCTAAAAAGAAATGTAAAATTTTTGATCTTGCTGCACTTGTGTACTTTCATCTATCTTCATTTCATTTGTAGATACTGTAAAATAAAGTAATAAAACAGAAGAAAAGAGGGTTTTGAATTTGAAAGATATTATAAACGTTAAGACTTGTAATAGATCAAAAAATCTTTATTTTATTATTTCAACAACTAAGAGCTTTATATAAGATGATATCTAATAATAAAAAATAGAAAGTCAAAAAAAAATTATAATTGATTATGGTATTGCATTAATTATAATTTTTTATAAAATATAATTTAAATTTGGTATGTATTACCTAATTATGTTATTTACATTATATGTCTCCAATTATAAGAATCTTCACTCACATAATTTACTACCACCATTAAGAATGAAGAAACTGTACTAAATTATGATTTTTATTAGTTTTGATATGCATGATGTTGTGTTTATGTAATTTGTTTTTTTTTTAAATTAGACATGTAATTATTTCCATACTTAGAAGGAAGGAACGAGAATTAATTTGGTTTTTTTTTATAGGGGACAATTTATTTAAAAATAGAAAATAATTAGCTAAATTGATTTAAAGGGTTTGATTTTTTTTTTTGAAAAATACAAGAAATAAAATCAAAGAGGACTAACCTTCAAAGTAGGATCTTCAAACAATCTTAAGCTTGACTTCTATCATAAACCATTTTGACAAGACTATTAGCCACAGTGTTTTCCTCCTGGGGAATATGCTGAATCTTCTACTATTTAACCTTTGTTAGGATTTGATGAATTCTTCTGAGTAAAGTTGAGCTCGAAATTCTAAAGGTACCTTTCTGAATGACATTACTGGCCTCGAGACTATATGTTTGAATTAAGATCCTTTCAAATATTCTATCTAGGATAAGCTTTAACCTATTCAAGATGCCCCAAAGTTCAACCACTGTACAATTCCCCAAGTATCTATTAAAACCCATGATCCATCTACCATTTTGATCTTGTATTAACCCTTCTACTGCAACAAATCTCTCATCCTATCTCACTAAACCATCCAAATTTAAGCACGCCCAACTTTCTTCCATGAGTAAACTATCAAACGACTTATAAGCTTTAAGTGTCGAGGTCATAAAAGAAGAGGTATATTATCTTACCCAAGTAAGAGAACTTTACTAACATCATCAGTGCTCCAAGAAAAATATGATGATTTCATTCTAACTGTAAAAATTAAAAGCTGAAAATATAACCATTTATGGTATGTTTAAAACATAACATATAACAATAATTAATTTAAACAAAATATAGAAAGAGTTATTGTCATATAAAATATTTTTGTCTAAAACTCTTATCATATTAAAATTATTATTCTCACATTATTATAATTACTAAATATTATATACTTTTCATTCTAGATTCTATAGCAAATAAAATTAAAATTAAATTCTAATTTAGATTTTTTTTTGTAATCAATGTTTAAATAATAAAAAAAAGTAAGGCTTATTGCCATATAAAACACTTGATATATGGGCGAATATTCAATGTAATATTAGGGTTTTAAAAAAATCATTTTATTTTGAAATATATGTTCTATGTAAAAAAAATAAAGTTAATACTTTAAAAAATTCATATATCAATTAATTATTTCACTTTTTATTAGTTAATATCATATTTTAATTTTTCAACATAATATTATTTTTCTAAAAGTATTACTCATACAATTTTAAAAATTAAAATATGATATACCAATAAATTTATATTTTAAAATATAAAGTACTAAATTAAATTTAGTAATATTTTTAATAATTTGGAATACTTTATACAATTTTTAAAAATCAATTCATATTTTTCAAAAAAATATATAATTTTTTAAAGTATTAAATTTAATTTAGTAATCTTACATATATTTAAAGTATTACTAATACAAATTTATTGGTATATACAAAGTATTACTTATATTCAAATTGCAAATTTAGTAATTTTTTTAATAATCTGGAATACTTGTAATCAATTTTTATATTAAATATAGTCTAATATTTTTTACTATACACAACGAGTGCAATACTTTAATTTTTAATCTAATCAGTGTGAAATGTAATTGATAAAAAAAATTCAAAAAAAATAATCTAAAATGTAGAGAATCTTACAACTTTAAAGTCGAAAATTTTCTATTAAAAAATATAGTTTATTATTTTTTAGTTATGGAAACGATCACTAATGAAATTTTTTTATTCCAAATTTGATAGTATATACTAATAAGGAATTTATATTTAATTAATTTTTTTAAAAATATAATAAATATTTACACGTGGTAAAATAATTTGGTGACAAATGGTATATTATATGCACGCCATGATGGAATTGTTCCTTTTTCTTGTAACTTCAAATTACTATAGTATATATGTATATGCATAATTATATTATGGTATATATATTAGATTATTAAAATGAAGTTAATAATTATGGTATAATTATTAACTTTATTTGATTCAAATAAAAAAAATTATTCATTATCTCTATAGTAGACTATTTTCAATGATTGTTGCACGTAAAACAAAATCAATAAATAATTATTAACTCTTGGTTATCTAGGATTTAATTTATATTAAGTTGTATTATATGAACGGATTTAATGCAAGAATACAACTTATATTAGTTGGTAATTTAAATTTTCTATAGCCCAAAAATCAAATTGAGCAAATGGTTAAAATAATAGGGAATTGTTATGTCATCTATAAAGTCTAATTGGGGAGCTAGCTTATCTTGATTATCGTAGCAAGATTAACTCATAGAAAAAAAGACACATAAGTTATTGTTTGGATTGATAATACATTAGACAATACCCAAGTTGAATTAACACTAGATCCATTTATGGATTTATTCATTGGTGACGTTTATGGTATGACTTACCTAAATCCTAAGTAAGTAAATGACCATGTGTTAATAACTCATGCACTTTAATATACTGAAAAAATGTGCTCTCATGGTAGTGGGTTGAAAGTTGGTACGTTGGGTACATGACTTGTGCATAACATGACATTACTTATAATAGTGAAATTCATAACTCAAATAAAAAGTGAATGATATCCTCTCATTGACATTGTATGAATTATGAAAATAGAATCTAGTTAGGGTCATTTGTCTGAGACAAATGATTTTATCATTATTAATTTGAGTAATGATCATTTTCATTGCAGAAGATACAACAATGATCATTAGATAAAATGGATCAAATTAGGTGAATGGATTTGACCTAAAGGGATCATGAATATTCCATAAAGGCAACACACATACAACAAGGTCATTAGACTAAAGCTTTAAATTAGTAACCTTGTAATGATATATAGTGGGAAGTGCATTCATGTTACTTTAGTGAATTGACTTTGTGACTAAATAATTTATGATTAATAGATGAATAGTCAAAACTTAGCTACAAATTATTCAAGCACGAATTATATATGTCCAATCAGTCCTTCCACTAGTGCAACACAACTCTTTAACAGATTGTGCTTAACATGAACACTTGTATGAAATTGTAAACGATTGAACAAGGAGAAATGATTCACTAAATTTACTCATTGGAGTAGGTGTTTTCTTAGTTTGATGATTAAATTGACCTGGGTTAATTTAGTCACTTTATATATCGATTCATTTGGACTAAGTGTTGAATTGAAGTGGCCCTAAATTAAGGGATCATGGTTTTTGTAATAGCTCGATTTTCAGTGGTGTTGAAAATAATGGTTTGAGACCACCAAATCCGGCGAGTAAGCTCGTAAATTTTATTATTTAATTTTTACGAGTCAAATAGGGTTTTAAAAGATTTTTGAATTGATAATTTATGCCTTATAATGAATTATTAGGTTCGAGTGATAAAACTCTAGTTCAAGTGGTTTTAGAAAATGAGGTATCGAGACCTCGTTTCTATAAACCGAGCCATAGATATTTTTATAAATATTTACGGAGTGTCGTTAAGGTAGTATTAAAGTTTCATTGAAAAATTTTAACGTTTCGACAGTTAATTAATTAAAAAGGACTAAATTTAAAAAGGTGCAAAACTTACTAATTATAATAATAAAGTGACTAAATGGCTTGATTAATAAAAAAAGGAGGGACTTAAGTGATAAATATGCCTAAATTAATGGATGAGGCGGCATATGAATAAAAAATAATAAAATAAAAATAAATAATGGCAAAATTGTAATTAAATAAAAATTAAAATGAAACAAATTTAATTTAAAGCTTTCTAGACATCTTCTTCTCCAAGTTTCGGTTCAAAACAGACATGGGAGAAAGCTTAAGCTGGGTTTTCAATTTTTGCTTCGTCTGAGTTCAATTCTTACTCGTTTCTTATAATTTTTATGTTTTTAAGATTGTTATAGTTAGGTCCAACTAAATCTTCCCTTTGTTTTTTATTTTGTTAAAGATTTTGAATGTTGCCATTGATGAATCTATATGATTTTTTATGTTAAATGATGAATTTGAGATACTTGTTGTTAATTAAAAGTATTTTGTTAAGTGATTTTGATGATTTTTTCGATTAAGGAATAATTTGTTAAATTAGTAAAATACAAGGATTTGTTGTGAAATTATTGCAAAAATGGGTTGTATTTAATGCCATGAATATTTGGCTAGCTTGGACTGGTATTAAAAATGGTTAATTTGCATATTTTGAGTTCAGGGACTAAATTGAATAAAAGTAAAATTTTAGAGGTAATTTTGTAAAAATGTAAAAAATGACCAAATTACATGAAATGAATTTTTTTATTGTCTAAATTAATAAATTAAATAAAATTATTAATTTAGATCAAGATCGGGTGGAAAATCGAAGAAAATAGAAAAATTATCAAAATGCCCCTAAATCTTGGTATTTCTGCAATTTTGCTGGATAAGTTCGTGTAACTAAATTGTATGTTTATATGTTTAAATTGAATGTTATGTTTTTGAAATGTATAATTGTCATGTATAAGTACTGATCACATATCCGAAGATATCTAACAAGTACCAAGTCCCGTTTGAACCTAAGAAATTCGATGGATACAAATGACATTGTCATTAAGGGTTCCAAATTGGTTGTGGTTATGCATGTGTTGCGAACTCACTACAGCTCTTATGAGTGTCCCGATATATATGGCTCTCACGAGCTTCCCGATAATTGGCTCTTATGAGCTTCCTGATTAATGGCTTTTTAAGCTTCTCGATATTAGCTCGCATGAGCTTCCTGATTACGGCTCTTATGAACTTCCCGTTACATGGCTCACATGAGGTTCCCGTTTACATGCTCGTATGAGCATTCCTGAATATAAATTGACGAATTACAAATTTGTACACTTTGTGTGTACTACCCGTGTATCTAACGATATTCTAATGGTTCAATGGGCAATGTTCTGTTATGAAACGATATGAGTTCGATACGAACTAATACTGGTATATATATATGAAATACATGGAAATGATAGTACATGATATATTGATATATTGAAATTGACGGTATATGTATATGAATAAACGAAAAGAGAATGATATGTATCATGACATATACATATGTGAATATCTTTAATATGTTAATACATGGAAATTATGTTAGCTGAGATGAGTAATAAAATCAAGGGTGACATGTTGAGAAAATAAGTTTATCAATGTTGAATTTAGATAAAATATGTTCAAGTACACTAACAAGTGTTGTTGTTTGATGCTTAGGCAAGTGCTAACCTATTGGTTAAATGGTAATATGTTTATTTATATGATGCATTGAAAGGGTAAGCACTCAAAAGAAAATATGCTAGTGCTCATGAAAGAGTGGTAAGGTTTAAGTTATGCAATTTCTTATGAAATGACTTATCATGTGATTAATTTGAAAAAGGCTATGTTTAAATGTACTAACTTATGGCTATGGTTGAATGATATTTTTATGACTAGTGTGTTATGCATATGGAATGAGTATGGAAAGTAAAGAAATGCAAATGAAAATAAAGAAATTGGGAAGAGTTAAAGTTGTTTAAAATCCTACTATGCTAGGAATAATATGTATAAGTGATATTGTGGATTTATTCACCTTGTGAGTTGTTGAATATAACTTCACAAGTATTGCGGTATCAATATTGGATTATTCTTGATGTGTAAAAATTTCATATTTGAAATGAATTAATATAATTAAAGTTTATACAAGCTTACTAAGCATTTATTGCTTTCGTAGTTGTTTTCCTTTACTTTTCACATTATCGGAAGTTCGATTGGGTTGGAAGTTTGTCAAAGTTATATCACACTATCCATCGGTTCTATCAGTACTTTTGAATGTTTTGATTTTGGTTATAATGACATGTATAGGTTATTCTTGGCTAAATGTTGGCCTATATGTATTTTGTTGAGTTTAGCCACTAATTTATCTTATGTTTTGGTATTTTGATATATGCATAATGTCTTAAAATGTTGATGTGTGGAATGATTTGTGGTTAAATGATAAAATGTAAAATAATAGTTGAAAATGCATATGAGGTATGTTTTATAACTTGGTGTGATTTGGTACTATGCTATAGTAAGTGTAGATGTATTTGATGCTATTAAATAAGTGGTACAATTGGTACCAAATGGTAAGTTTTAGTAAATGATATACATGTTGAGTGTAACAACACGTTTTTCAGTGGTGTCAAAGATAATAGTTTCGGGGCTTCCAAATCCGACAAGTAAGTTTGTAAATATTATTTTTAATATTTACAAGTTATTTGTGATTTTAAAAAGGTTTTTGATATAGTGATTTTTGTTGTATAAATGATTTATTAAGTTAAAGTGGTTTTAGAAAATGAGGTATCGAGACCTCGTTTTTATAAACTGAGCTGTAAATATTTTTATAAATATTTACGGAGTGTAACTAAGGTAGTATTAAAGTTTTGTTGGAAAATTTTATAGTTTCAATAGTTAATTAAGCAAAAAGGACTAAATCGCATAAAGTGCAAAAATTGTGTTCTATAAGCTAAAGGTATTAAATAGCTATAGAACTTTAAAGTGGAAGTCCTTATATGGTAAATAGACCATTAAAGGTGATAGTGGATGTGCATGGCTTGGCATTAATGTAATTTTTAAAGTTAGGTAAGGGTAAAATAGTAATTTGATTATTAAATTAAATAAAATAAAAAGCAAAATGTTATATCATCATTTTCGTGTCTTCTTCACGCATGAAAAGAAAAAAAGAAGCCATGGATGCTGGAAAATTTCAGCCATGTTTATTCCTTGCATGTAAGCCCCTAAGCTATCAATTTCTTGTAATTTTTATATTTTTTAGATCGTTGCAACTAGATCTAGTTAGCCTGTACCTTCGATTTTGAAACTGTTAAAGATTTTGAATGTTTTCATTGATGAATCTTGTGATTTTTTATGTTAGATGATGAATTTGGAATGTTGATTTATTTTTAAAAGTATTTTGTTAAGTGATTTTGATGAATTTTTCGATTAAGGACTAATTTGTTAAATTAATAAAAGTACAAGGATTTAATGTGAAATTTTTTCATAAATGGGATGTTTTGGATACCATGAAAATTTGGCTAAGCTCAATTCTGGGTAAAAATGGCTAATTTGCATGGTTTGGGATCAGGGACTAAATTGAATAAAAGTAAAACTTTAGGGGTAATTTTTTAAAATTTTAAAAAATTACCAAATTTTATGAAATGAATTATTTTATTGTCTAAATTAATATATTGAAATAAATTATTAATTTAGATCAAGATCGGGTGGAAAATCGAGGAAAATGAAAAAATTACCAAAATGCCCCTGACCTTTGGTATTTCTGCAATTTAGCCAGGTAAGTTCGTATGAACTATACTATGTATTTTTTTGATTAAATTGAATGTTATTATATGATTTTTTTTGAAAATGAAACGATATGTACATATGTTATTATATAATTTAACTTATAATGAAACGAGGAAAAATTCAACGACGCACAAAGATTACCGAGTCCCGTTTGAACCTTAGGAATTCGTAGGATACGAATGACATGTCATTAGGGTTACGGATTTGATTGGGGTCCTGTATTTTTTGCGGACACACCATAGCTCTTATGAGCTTACCGATTCACAGCTCGCGAGAGCATACTGATTCATAGCTCGCGAGAGCATACTGATTCATAGCTCTTATAAGCATACATGTACATGAATTGATGGATTACAGTTTAGCACACTATATGTGAGCTATCTCGAGTATCCAAAGATATTCTAAATGGTTTAACGTGCAATGTTCTGTTACGGGATGATATGAGTTCGATACAAACTATTACAGGTATTTACATGAAATACATGGAAATGATTTTACATGATGTATTGATACATGATATGTATGTTACATGTATATGGAAATTTAATGAATTGTTGAGTTCATCCGTGATTATTGATTCATATGTGAATTTACATGACTAACATGGTTGGTGTATATGTGTTTAGGCTTTGGCCAAGTTGTGGTTGGATTATACCACGTTGAACTTATAAGTTATGCATTGAAATGGTAAATGCATAAATGGAAATATGCTTGTGATCATGAAATGGTGGTAAGATTTAAATTATGTAATTCCTATTGAAATGGTTTACCATGTGGTTAGTTCCAAAAAGAATTATATTTAAATGCACTAGCTTGTGGCTATGATTGAATGATGCGCTTATGTTTTGTGTGTTATGCATATAAAATGATTGTGGAAAGGTAATGAAATAGTAAGTTCATACCTGAAGTGTAGAATGATGAAAAAGGGAATGATGAATTGAATTTATGTTATTTGAGCTAATGAGAGTAAATGCAATGGAAAGTAATAAAATACAAATGAAAACAAGAAAAAAATTTGAAAGGGTTTAAAGTTATTTAAAATCCTACTATGCTAGGGATGATATGTATAAGTGATGTTGTGGATTTATTCACTTTGTGAGTTGTTGAATATAGCTTCATGAATCTTGCGGTATCGGTATTGGATTATTTTTTATATGTATAAATTTCATATTTGAAATGAATTTATATGATTAAAGTTTATACGAGCTTACTAAGCATTCATTGCTTAAGTAGTTGTTTTCCTTTACTTTTCAGATTATCGAAAGCTCGATCGGGTTAGAAGCTCGTCAGAGAATTATCACACTATCCAGCGATTATATTGGTAAATTTTGATATCTTGGTTAAGGTTATAATCACATGTATAGGAATTTTAGCTAATGTTAGCCTATGTGTTTTTGTTGTGGAAATGACTATTTGGTTAGTTTGCATTTTGGCCTTGTGTTGGTAAAATGATATATATTATAAGGTGTATATAAGTAGCTTTGTAATGGTTGATATATGACTTGTTATGGTTGAATGATGGTAGATAGAAAAGTAGTTGAATGTGATATTAGATATGACATATAACTTGTTGTGAATTGGTGTCTTGCCATAATAAGCATATATGTATTTTGATACTAATAATTATGTGGTACAGTTGGTATTAAATGGTATGTTTTAGTAAATGATTTACATGTTGTGTAATGTTGTAAACTTAGTTAGAAGTTAATCAATTATTTTGGCCAAATTGAGTACATAGTTATACATGTTTTACTATTTTCATTTGAGGTGCCTTTGGACATATTGGTTGGATGTTATTATACCATATGTGTTTGGCTTGATTATGCATGATTTTGGTGCTTTAGAGGGCTTAAGTAAATGTGCAAAAGGGATTATAGGTACATGTTGAAAAGGGTGAGAAAAATGGTTTGTAAAATAGCCTATTTTTGTCCACACAGACGTGTGTCTTAGCCGTGTGTGACACACGACCAGGTAACACGATTGTGTGTCTAAGGGTTGCAAGTCAGGTTTTACACGATCTAGTACACAACCTAGCATACGGGTGTGTGAAGTAATTTCGAAGGGTACATAGCTTGGCACACGGGCTTGTGGTTTGGCCGTATGACCCAAGTTAGTGAGTTACACGGGCACGGACACAAGCTACAACATGGCCGTGTGTCCCTATTTTGAATGCCTACACGGCCTAAGACACGGGCGTGTCTCTTGGCTGTGTGAGTCACACGGCCTGGCCACACGGCCATGTGACACCTGCAGTTTGTAAATTTTCAACTTTTCCCTAAAATTTCTATATGTTTTTGTTTTAGTCTCGATTTGTCTCTAATATGTTTTTAGAGCCTCGAGGGCTCATATAAGGGACAATATGTATGATATTGATTGGTTTTACTGTGATTGGTGATATGAATTAAATGTTTTAAAATTTTTGATAGTTCTAAAATGTAAACTCTGGTAATGCTCCGTAACTCTATTTTGACAACGGATACGTGTTAGGGGTGTTACATTGAGTATTAATGCAATTAAACATAAAAGTTGGTTGATTACTTGGTTACATGGATTATATGGTTAAACATATTTGTATTTGTCAATTAAAATGCCTAAGGGCATATTGGTTGTATGTGAATATACTACATGTTTTAGATTTGATTTTAGCTTGATTTGAATGCCTTGTTATGGCTTATTATTGTGTAAAAATGTTAATTTAGGTTGATGACAAATTGGGTAAGAAATATAGCTAGGAAAATGGTCTATTTTTGTCCACACGGACAGAGACACGAGCATGTGTCTTAGTCATGCATGACACACGGTCGTCCCCTGTATCTTTAATTTGCACAAAACAAAATGCTTACATAGCTTAACACACGGGCGGGCGTGTGGCTTGGCTGTGTGGCCAAAGTCAGAGAGTTCACAAGTTTGGACACGGGCTGGGGCACGGTTGTGTGTCCTTATTTTAAATGCTTACATGGCTTGAGACACGGGCGTGTCTCTTGACCGTGTGAGCCACACGGCTTGACCACACGGGCGTGAGTCCTCTACATCTTTGAAAAATTTTGATGTTCTTTGAAAAATTCTTTGAGTACCCAATTTAGTCCCGACTTATTTCCAATGTGTATTTCGAGCCTCGAGGACTCGTATAAGGGACAATCTGATTGGTTGGGATTGATTTCTGATATGAATACTAGATAATAATACTAGATAATATGAAATGTCTGTTATTTAATCTATAAATTCTGGTAATGCTCAGTAACCCTGTTCCGGCGATGGATACGTGTTAGGGGTCTAATTATCTAATTGTTTGGAATGAAATAAAATTAATTAAATCATGTTACACATGCATTTTATCATACCTTAACAAGTGTAAGAACTCAGATTTTCTAACTCAGATTTTCCTCTGTAAAAATCCAAGTTTTTTTCCCTTACTAAAAAGAACTCAAACTAATTATTAAAAAAAGGAAAAAGGAAAATTAAAAAGATAAAATGAGTACCAAAATGAAAACTTATTAAAGTTAGGTGAATAAAATGAGTGTTCGTAATGAGAAATTAATGACAGGTGACTAAAATGATAAAAGTATGTAATGACATTGACTAAAATAATAAAAGTATGTAATGATAATGCCCATGCTAAAAACTTTTTTTAGTGCCCAAAATGAAAATTTTGAGTGACCAAATGTAGTTTACCTTTAAATTTTGATGCAAGTAAAGTTAAATGTTTAAAAAACAATGTGTCATGGGTTCAAATCTTATTTTGGTTGATGTTTTTATTTTATATAAAAATATTAAAAGATAAAACACTCTCATAATAATATAATTTACTTTGTATATAAAAGGATATTTTAATAATTTTTTAATTAAGTTGATATTTAATTGACTTGTAACACTAACTCAATAAAAAACTTAATATAAATATAAATATAAATATAAATAACAAGAGCGAATAGCCTTTTTTCTTTTAAGAAATTAATAATTTAATTTATACTTTTTTTTTGGCATAAATCTCTAATGATTTATTTATTTTTATCTCAATCCTCTAAAAATAACTTATAAACTTATTGTTTCTAATAAACCAGTTGTAGAAGAAATATTATTTAATATACATGTGATAAAGTTTTTTTTTTTAACTCCACAATTGAGCTTAAAAGATTGGCAAGTGTCTCATATATATATATTATTTTTAAATATAAATTAAGAATACTCATTAGTCTTTTAAGTTCGCTTTTAACTTATTTATAAAATAATTATCCATTTTAGAATGAATTAATTTTAAAATTGATTAAATCAAATTGAATTTATAAAAGATTAAGTTAAACTAGTTTAAACTAATTCATTATTGCCTCTGATTAGGATTATGAAAATAATTAAAATAAAATTAAAATTAAAATTAAAATATAAATACAATATAATTATATAAATATATTAATAGTTATTAATATTAATTATTAGAGTTAATATTTGTTGGCGCGTGGAGATAAAATTAGACTTATAAGAAATTAATGAAGACTTTAAGATGTGTATCAATGTCATTTTTTTAAGGATCTATTCGCCCCCACATATTTTGGTATGCAAAAAAGTTACTAAGAAATGAACCTTGAGGATACAATGAAGTCTAATAACTGTCTACGTTTTATACTAACGGAAACAGTTACTGAGTATTGAGTGGAGCATAGTAAGAGTATCAATTTTTATAAAGAAATTATGCAATAATACTTTATTGAATAATGTAGGAATATAAAAGATGATGAAAGAATAGAAAGAAATTTTTATTTCTCAACTTTTGATGTGTTTTTGGTGCACCAAACAAATGAATTTTGATTCCGAGTTCCCATGTTCTTCGTAAAGACATAACTATTCAAATGGATAGACACATCTTTTAACAATAAACATAACTATTCAATATATATCTATTTGAATAATTATGACCATTTGTTATTAATTAAGTGATATAACTTTTGATAACAAGAGTTAACTCATCATTATAAATAATGACAATGTAATTTTTATATCCTTATAACTTTTCATTTATAACTATTGGAACATTATAAATATTTTAAAAATATTTCAACAGCATTTAATATATTGCTAGTGAAAAATTTTAATATTCAAAATATTACCAAATTTCTATTTTTTTTTTAAAAAAATATTTTTTATTATGTGAACTTTTTAATAATATGCATGGAGTTAAAATTTTTCCACTCATAATGTTTCAAACATTATTTTTCTAAAATTTTTTAACTAACATAAAATTCAGGATTGAATTTGATGTAACAAATTATTTGAATAAGTTAGGAAAAGACAAATAAAATAATATCATAAGAGAAAAGTAATACATCAATAAAGTTAAATAAGTAGTTTAGTATTTTAGAAAAAGATACATTTTCATCCATCGATTTCACCCAAAGGTGTAGGTGTTGAGGTCTATTTTAATGCTTAAATTTATTTCATGTTAAATTATGATTGTTATATTCGACATGGACATGAACACCCCCTTGGGAAAGACATGATGACTCAAAAACCTCTATAATATCTCCAATTTTATAAATCTTAACAATTAATCTCAAATTTTCGATAAGAAAATTTATTATTTTATGACAATAATTATATTTCGAGTTACAAATCTTGAAATTAATTGGTTTAAAAACTATTTAGAAGAGAACTCAAAGTTCTATGATTTATGTATAAGACCTTGTACTGAAATTATAGAGCTTTGAGTTCTCTTCGAAAATTTTTAAATCACTTAATTTCAAAGTTTGTAGCTCAAGATATAATCATTTTTGTAAAGTAGTTCAGTTCCCTAAAAAGGGTTTGACCTTAATTGTTGAGTTTCGCAAGTAGTGAAAATTTTTAAACTCCAAAAATAGGTTTAAGAGATTAATAAGTATATTTAATTGATACTTAAAAAAATAAATAATATATAACCAAGACACTTGCCAATCTATCAAGCTCACTTTTGGAGTTAAAAAAAATTTCATCACTTGAGTATCAAATAATATTTTTTTCTAATTTGATTATATAAAAGATCAAATTTACAATTTTTTTTGTTAAAGGATTGAGATAAAAATATAAATCACTAAGGGTTTACGTGTTCGGGGTTTATGCTAATATTTTTAAAAAAATTAAATTATTAATTTCTTAAAAAAGGCTATTTGTTCATGCTTATTTATATTTATGCTTATATTAAGCACAGATTGATCTCCGTCATTTGAGCACTAACTCAAATAAAAAAATATTAAAATATTTTTTTATATGCAAAGTAAATTATATTATTATAAAAGTGATTTTATCATTTTATATAAAATTAATAAAAATGAATCATAATAAGATTTGAATATGTGATACATTTAATTTTACCAACATTTTTCACTCAATTTTTATAAGTTTTCATTTTGAGAATCGTAAAGATGTAAAATGGGCATTGAGGTTAAATACATTTATTATTTTTGTTTTATTTTTTATTTTATGGAGAAAATTAAAATTTATTATTGACTAAGTGATTAATTTAGTTTATATTTTAAATATTATGAAAAGATGAAATAGAAGTGGATTTTAGTTTTTTCAATTAAAACCGAATCCGAGCGATGTTGAAAGAGAAATGGTTCAAAATTACCGGGAATCTCTGCCTTAAAAACCCACTTCCTTCATTCTTCTATTCTTCTTTTTTAAAACCCACTCCCATTTCTTCTTCTCTGTCCCTTCTGCCTTTTAAGTGCCTTTCCATTTCTCTTTCTCTTACGCTTTCAATCTACCTGTTTTCTACCCTTTCAATCCTTACAACAAAACCATATCAAAGAAACCAACCACCTCCCAAAAAAAAAAAAGAAAAATATGGTGCTCGCCGAAAGTGGCTTCTCTTCTCCTCGAAACGATGCTTTTCCTGCTGGCCTCCGGGTTCTCGTCGTCGATGATGATCCCACCTGGCTCAAAATCCTTGAAAAGATGCTCAAGAAGTGTTCTTATGAAGGTTTACTTATCCTTCTTCTATCCTTTTTTACTTGCAAACCAACTTTACTTTGTTACTGTTACTCATACATGGGGCACTAGTTTCTTTTGTTTTCATTTTAGTGCACTGTTCATTGTCTGTTGCTTTCTCTTGGGTTTGTCGTGTAAATAAACTGTTCGTTTTTCGACTTTGGGTTTTTTTGTTTGATTAAGGTTGATAACATTTCAGCTTCTGTTTTTGCTGTTTATGGAAAAAGCTGATCATATATGGTTATTATCAAGTATTGAATATGTTATGATATTCAAGTTTTTTTCAAGTTGCAAAAGGTTGAGTGGGTAAGTTTGATCATCACTGTCATAGAACTGTGGGGGAGAAAAAAGAAGTGAAATTCTGCTATCTTTGTGATATTGGATAATGAAATTGGACAGATTCAATTGAAAAGCATGCTTTCTACTACTTTCTATTGTCGTTATATCTTTTCATCTCAGTGCTTTTTTGGTCTAATCATCTTGCAAAAATGGAGGTTATTGATGGGCTTATATGATTAGACTCAGCCAGACTTCTTTTTGACAAAGTTTTCATGGCGTTAGGGATGAAAAAGATGTTTTCTTTTCTAAAGGCTTGTTGTGGGTGCAAAATGTTGGTTCTGGCATCATTTTGAAAATATTTTCTAATTCATTGGATATTGGGTGCACAAAACACAAACTTGTTTAAAACCCTTGTTTTAAAAGGTTACCAAAGATGTGACATAGTGGAGGTTTTGTTATTGATGCATAAGCTTTGCATCTAAGTCCATAATTTTTTTCTGGAAATATCAAACATATTTTTCATACTATCCTGACATTCTTTTGTGGTGCTTTCCCTGTTCCAGTGACTACATCTTGCCTTGCACGAGAAGCTCTGAACTTGCTTCGCGAAAGGAAGGATGGTTACGACATTGTAATCAGTGATGTTAACATGCCTGACATGGATGGCTTTAAACTTCTCGAACACGTTGGGCTGGAAATGGACTTACCTGTGATTAGTCAGTTCTCTACCGTAACATACGAACCTTCGTTTTAAACATTGTTATTGCTCTGTTTTTCTTTTCAATTTCAGTATAATCAACATCTGACAAGCTCCATTTGTGTAAAACATCACAGTGATGTCTGTTGATGGGGAGACCAGCAGAGTGATGAAAGGTGTCCAGCATGGTGCTTGTGATTACCTTCTTAAGCCTATAAGAATGAAAGAGCTTCGCAATATATGGCAGCATGTGTTCAGGAAGAAGATACATGAGGTGAGAGACATTGAAAGTCTTGAAGGTTTTGAAAGTATTCAGATGACTAGAAGTGGCTATGATCTGTTTGATGATGGGCACTTCCTCAGTGGAGATGATACAACTTCGGGAAGGAAAAGAAAAGATGCTGATAACAAGCATGACGATCGAGAGCTCAGTGATCCTTCTTCTACCAAGAAAGCAAGGGTTGTTTGGACTGTTGACCTTCACCAAAAATTTGTCAAAGCCGTAAATCAGATCGGATTTGACAGTAAGTATATTTTCAAGCTTTTGGTTCTAAAGGGATCTCTTGATCAACATCATGAAGTAGCCATATATGTAATATGTATCTCTTTCAATGATATGGCTATAGTTTCTAATTATATTTGTCAACACCTCATATTTGTTTGACAGAAGTTGGACCTAAGAAAATACTCGACTTGATGAATGTACCATGGTTGACAAGAGAAAACGTCGCCAGTCACTTGCAGGTAAATACCTCCCACTTGATTTCCCTCATGATACTGCCATATTTCTTTGAAAAGAACAGCAAAAGAACTGTTAATTAACGTTTTGTCAAATATTTTTGGTATAAAAAACCTGTGGTCTATTTTAAGTTTTGGTTTAATCAAGAAATGGATGAAGACGATGGGTTTTAATGTTCTTAAGCTTTCGGAATCTATAATCAATGATACAAGAATTGTCCATAACTTGCTTATATGTTTCCAGGAAAAGAAATGTTCTAAGCAGTTGAAAGAATGAGATTTTAATTGTCAACAATCTAAGACTGTTTAGATTCTGATCAAGAAAAGTACTCTTGTGCAGAAATACCGACTCTATTTGAGTAGGTTGCAGAAGGAGAGTGATATCAAGAATTCATTTATAGGGATGAAGCATTCAGATCTGCCTTCAAAAGATTCGACTGCCAGTTTCGGTCCCCATAAAGCGATGAACATGATACCAGATGATGTGCCGAATAGTACCTATAGTTTTTCAGCAAGTAACTCGCAAGCTCAGAATGTGGATCTCAAAGGTCAAGGTGATCTAAAAGGAATTACTTCAGCTCCTATGGCAGAGCCCAAAGGAGCTTTGTCTGTAGATATTCGTGATTCCCATGAAGCCAAAAGCACACAGATGAGCTTTGATCATTCCCTTGGATCAGTTGATTCAGCTGTAAGCTTTGCGTCATTCAATTCGACTACCCCATTGCAGTATCCGTGGACTGAAATTCCCGAGATCCAGTTCAAACAAGAGTGTGAATCCTTGCACTTAGAAAATGGCTTCAGCCAACTACCACTGCCTGGACCTTCCATGATTGAAAATGAGGCTAACCGAAGCAGAATTGAAGTTAAGCCTTTGCTTGACGACTGTAGAAGCAATTTCGTCGAGCATTTAGGTCCAGTTGGTGCAGAAGACTTGTTTCCAATTCAAAGCAAAAGCCAATCGCTGAATAATCAAGTTTTTGACTTGATTTCTGCCACTAAATCAAGCATGAAAACTCAGGATGTGGGTCTGAACTACCTTGCCGACTCGGAATTTGCACTGAGGAACCTGAATGCAAGCGGTGTAGGAGTACCTTTGGCAACATTGTCTGAGGACTTACAAATATGTTGGCTTCAAGGTGATTGTTATCCCATGAATTATGGTCTCCAGGATTTAGAGTGTTCCACGTATGACAATCCAGCACTGATGGCTGAAACTCCATTTCACTTGTACGATGTACTAAGGTTTGACCACGAGCATCTCTTTGATCCTGCAGAATATTATGCAATCGATCAAGGGTTGTTTGCATAACATGAAGTTGTCTTCGGTGAATGATCCTTTTTTATATCAGGTAATATCTATAAGTGGAGTACTTCAAATTTATGGACAGGATGCCATTTTCATAAGCAGTTTGGACTTGGTTGTTTAAACATGTATAAATACAAGTGATAAAACATAATAATTTTGCTGCTATTTTCTAACCTGGGATATGTATCTTAATGCTGTATTAGTATGCATGTATGCTAGTCACATCACATGTGAACTTTGGTTCAAGAAAGGATATAATTTCTTCTCTCTTTTATTTTTGCCTTCTATCCTTTGGTTCATCTTTCGGGGGTATTTGCATTTTTCAATATCCTAATCAAAATATTATTTAATGTCGCAAAAAACAGATAGGATATTTGCAGCCATACAAATCTGCACTATCTGCCATCCTAGGAAGGGGGCCATTGACATTATTTTGTGGAGATGAGTCTCAAGGCTCTTTTAACTAATTTTGGGATGGAATTAAACAGCTTAGGGTTAGATTTAGCATGTAAACCTATCACCATCTAGACTACATAAAAGGCCAGGACTTTATAAGCAGATTGATAGCCAAGGTTCTTCACAAAATTGTACTTAGGATTGATGTGGAATTTTGCAGTACAGAGAAATTACAAACTCCTCTCTGATACTTTCCCTGATGTAAATTCTATCTTTCATTGTATTTCTTTTTCTGTAATTTTTATTACTAAAGGAACTAAAAAGTCATCGGTCGCACCCACCAACGTGGACCGACCCCCCACTTTCATGCTTGTATGAAATACTCCTTTTGCCAACTGAAAGCTGGATATTCGGGGAGGCGTTTTCATGCCTGTTCTTTGGCAATGAGGTCCTTGAACAAGTTGTCCTGTTATTTTTCATTGATCCATTCTTAGAGCTTTCGGCCTTAATTGAAGGCCTCCTTGGATGTCTAGAGTTTGCATCTTGCACCGTGCTGGGAGATGGCTTCCTTCCAGATTTTGGTGATTGAGGCCAATTTGACGTGATCTGCAAGGCATAATTTACTGATTAATGGACAACACAAGCTATAAGCACCTTGGAAAACATAGAACATCATCCTTTCCCGATGGGAACCGATGGGAAGATCGGGACAGAGTTAAGTCTGCCTCTACACCTACTGAATTGACAATCTAACTCGTGATTAAGCTGTTCAAGATACAAGGCAAGCAGCATAATTTGATGCATGCTTAATTCCATTATATCATTATCAACAATGCATCAAAAGAATGTTGGTTAAGAGTCAGGAGAAAAGGAACCTTCTTAACGTAATTGCTTGAGAACTGTGATCCATGGCATGAATCTTCATTCGATCTAGCTTTCACATCAGTGCTTTGCCGGAGTTTATTCAGTTCATTCTTTGCTTTCTCCTGCATATCAGGCCATAAATCGGTTTCACATGCAAAGAAGCAAATGAGTATTCATAACATGCATGTTCACACGCACAGACCAAGTATACATGCATCAACTCAGGCAACTCATTCAAATTGATTACTGAATTAGTTCACATCTCTGCAATTTAGGAGCTTTGACTAGGGAACTGCAGGGTTTCATCAATTACACTTGTGCTAACATCCTAATAAGGTTGTCTGATTTGTACCTTTGATTTTTTTAGCATTTGTGATTTTTCTGCTTCCTTTGACATCATTTTGTCTTCTAGCTTCTTAAAGAACTGGCATGGAGCAAGCAAGGAAACACTAAGCTTGGTACAATTTGAAACTATGGCAATTAAAGCATGAGGAAAAGTAATAGTAAGACTTGCCTCCTTCCGTTTTGCCGCCCTTTCTTCGCTCCTGAAACTAAATGGAGCAGAATTAATAGTACATCTTGTACTGGTTCCACTTGCATTTGAAGATTTCGAGCAGCTGCCACAATTCAATACAGAACACAGTTACAATGTTCATATAGGACAGCAACTGCGGCAATTAGGTCAATATTATCTGAGACCTGATCTGTAATGTAAACCCGAGAAAAAGGAACATAAAGAAGCCATTGCACTTTGAAACTAAATGAACTTTTGGTAGTTTCACGAACAAAGAAAGTATACTAACTTTATTAGTTTTTCAGACATCCCTAGTTTGCAAAACATATAAAAGGATAAATAGAAAAAGCTCTTACCTGGAGAGGGATGGCCATCTCCCATCTCCTGTTGCTGAAACTGACTTATTGAGAACTGATGTAGTTCTGTAGATATAAATCTAATTATGTCAGCAAAATGAAAGCCAATTTAGACAAATTGTCAACAAAGACATTTCGGGAGCAAAGATTACCTTCTATCTCGTGCCTGAACAACCTTGGAAGCATGCTTTAAAACCCCATAAACGGATGGCTGCAGTTTGTGAATGAAACTTATCTTAATCATTAAAAAGTCCAGACCAAGTACCCTCTAAAATTATTTTAAATAAAAAATGTATACTCAACAATATTGCCATTTTCACTTTCTGAACATCATAACTATGTTACTTTGGCATCCACTCCAGAAAATATCCAACAGTATTTCAGTACATGCAGTTGCCTTTAATGTGCAAATGGAACAGCAAATGAATGATGTGACAAAGAAATTACCCTGGTTGGAGCTTCTAGTGGAGTCGAACTTTCTCTGGAAATCTTAGGCGATGTCTTATTGGTTTCACCAGCATGCGGAGTAAAATTCATTGACATGTGAAGCGATTTTTGAGCTATTCTCCTCTGCTCGTTTGGGTCTAATGCAGGCTTCTTATTAATATGAGCATGGTTATTTCCTATTCTTGAAGTTGTTTGTTTGGGTACTATGCCACGATTGGATAACTTCGAAGTGGAATTCGACTGTCTTTTTTCACTCGATGGAGCTAAATTCTCTTGATCAGCAGATTTCTTCAATGCCCTGGTTGGTGTTTGTGTTGGACTATCTCTTAACATTCTTAGTGATGTTTTATTAGTTTTACCGGCACTGGAAGCAACATTAATTGACATGTGGAGTGAGTTCGGAATTGTTTTCTTCTTGTCATTTGAGTTTCCAGCGGATTTGGCAACATTAGCATCACTCTTGGCTTGTGCTGAAGCCATTCGTTTAGAAGGATGTAATGGAAGTTTGGATGTTCTACTAGGAACTGATGACTTTGACGAAGAATTTGTTCGCCTTTTCTTGCTTGATGAAGTTGAGTTCTTTGGATCAGCACAATCCTACAGTGTTCCATAATGAGGATAAACATAAACACTAGATCAAAAGGAAGAATAAAAGCAAAACTGGTTAAACAGATTACCTTAGGGAGAATCTTCGGGGTTGCCATAATCTTGCTATGGATGTCACCATTTTCGAAAGCCTCCGAATTCTCAATCTGGTCACATTTCTCCATATTCACATCTTCTTCCATCACTGCCGGACCTTGCTCCGCATTGGTAATATCGGTATTTTCTCTTACAACACTAAGATTGCCTGCATATACACCAACGGTATTAATTATCTCAGCATTGGAAACATTTTTCTCCAGCTGATCCGCACTCAAAGATGCATCTGAATTGGCTAAATCCGTATGTGACAAAGGGTCAACCGAAGCTGCATTTATAGTTCCCATTTGAGATGCATCATTGGTGACAACATTGGCTTGCTCAAGCAAAGCCGCAGCTCTCATTGCGGCTCTTCTCTTGTAATGAGCTTCAAAGAAAGCTTTCTTTTGAGCAACAGATCCAGGTTTTGAAAACTTTTCCACTTCTTCCAAGTAACGGTTGTGAGAAAATGTTGACCATTTCTCCCATGCCAGCGGTTCCGACATGAATCTGCCGAAAGATATTGATTCTGTGAGAGCACGAATCGGGTTACCCTGTGATTCAAAATTCACCATCAGTTTCCTGACTCGAAAACAAAGTAAGGAAAAAAAAAGAAGAAGAAGCTTGAAGCTTGTTAGAAACTTGCATCCCTGATTGACACCTCCATTCTTTAACACAAAGATTGAAGGGAAAATTAAAAAAAGAACCCAGCATAATCAGAAAACTTTCTAGGGTAAATCATTCGACTGTCAAGCTATCATAGTATGCTATGTTTGGTTCCCGAGAAAACGAAAGGAAACAGCCATTAAGAGCCCTAATTTTTTAATCCAGATCTCCAGTGAGAACCCGTTTTCCCATAACCCCAGCGACCAAAACAAGAGTAAGTAAAACAAAACAACTGAATCAAGAGAATCCATTTAAGCAAAAAAGAAAAGAAAAAATCATTTCTTTTGTCTGTGAAGTTTCAAGCCTTGCTCACAAAACTGACCTCTTTAACTTCGCGAGAAATATCTGCAGGATTAGAAAATGATCTTACAAGACAAGCAGATTCCTCCATTTCTTAAAAAAAAAAAATCTATTCTTCTCTAGTTTCCTTCTCTCCTCTTCTTGCTGTTGTCGATGAGCTTTTGATTCACAGTCACTCACTCTGCTGGTAAAAAAAAAAAAGGATAGGCTCCCGCTCTTCGAATCTAGCCGTTGTTGTTTTTGAAACAGTAGAGTTACGGTAATGGGTCCATTTCAATGTCCAAACTCGAGGCTACAATGGGTTTAGCTGAGATGTGTAAGAAAAGAGAGCTCCTTTTCTTTGTTGTTTGCCTTTAAAGGTTGGGTCTTTTTGCAATATTTGTAAGAGTATGTGGATATGATCTGATAAATGAATCGGGTCCCGTATTTGTTGAAATTTAAAAGCTCCCCAACGTCTACTGCCTTTTTTTTTTTTTCTTTACAAATGATTATTGCTCGTTGATGATATTGATTTAAATAATAGCATTTGGTTCCACTTCAATCTTATTTTATTTTATTATTATTTTTAAATGCATTTAATTCGGTTTAGTATGGTTTGTAGTTTACAAACTAAAAATAATAATTATTTGAATTGAATAAAATTTTTATTTATAAATATAAAATAAGTATACTTATGTTTAATTTAGTGAAAAAAAAACTTCAAAAATACTATAAAAATTATATTTTAAATAAAATAAATATGATCCTAACATTTATTTGAGTGTAATCCATCCTGTCATCCTAATATGGTTAGGGTTGGAGCCGATATTTAAGTATTAGATTTACAAAATCTGGAAAGCATTTATTAAATTACTCTAATTTGAATTTGGAAGTCATCAAGAATTAGCTTTGCAACGGCTGTTGTCCGCAATTATGCATGAAAATGTGGGGTCACCATATAATTTTCTCCTTTTTTTAGTCAAAATAAAAACTTGGTTTGACTCTGATCACCATTCGTCAACTACTTAAAATGTGTTTGATTAGTCAGAAAAAATAACTTTTAAAAAAATTCAAACAAGTCTCTGAGTGTAGTATTAAGTCACAAACATATTACACCTTTAAAAAAAAAATGTGAGTTTGAATTTTAAAAATAATATTATTAGAAGAAATAGGTACAAACTTCGAACACAAATCATAAAATAAATATAAAAATTATTAAAAATTAGAGGCAAATCAAGTTCTCCCAAAATAAAATAAAAAATCAATTTAATTTTTTAATAAATAGATTATAAATTAATATATAATAAAATTACATGTTAACTATTAAAAATAAAAAAAATATTTAATCCCTATAAAAATAATAAAATCATAAATTAATATATAATCTATGAAAAAATTATAATTAAAATTACACCCCAACTAAAGAATATTTTGGATTCGCTGCTGCTGGAAATAAAATGTGGTTGGTTAGTGAAGGAAAAAGGGAATGCTAGCTCTAGCAACAACTAAATGTGTTTTTAAGGAGCCTGGGTTCATGAAATGAAAAGTGAACACGTAATATTAATTATTCTCATATCAATTCAATATATTAATCATATAATTATGAGTTTTTTCAAGCTAGAAATTTAGGGGAGGAATTCATTTTATAGTTATACTAGTACACTATGATTAATATTTTTAATAATTTAACCATTAAATTTATTAAAATATTTGTATTTATCATGCATATAAAATTTTGAATCAATCTGATATCTCTATCATATCGATCTAATATATTATCTATATTAATAAGTTTTTTTACACAAAACAAATAATTAGAAAATTTTAATTTACGCTTAACTTAATATGCATTATCTATACGAATAAAGCATTAAATTTGACTATTGAATTATTATAATAATAATCATATAAAATTTATGAAAAAGTGTAAAATCACTTTAATTTTACATTATGTATGTAGATCTCTCCCTTTGAATTTATTAATATAGTAAATCTTAAAGGTATTTGTCGAAATTATTTTGTAGTAAAAATGTGAAAGGAAATCACGGTGTTAATACATGTAACAACATAATAATAGATGCGATAATATGAGCAATAATAAAGCGAAAATAAATGACGATAAAGTAAATGAATAAATGAAAACCAAGCTAATTGTAAAATAAAATAAAATAAAAATAAAAATAAAACAAAATAAAAATATTAAATAAAACAAAATAAGAAATGATGATGATAATAATAATAATAATAATAATAATAAAATAAAGAATAATAACATAATAATAATAGTAATAATAAGCATGATAATAATACCAATAATAAGAATAATGATAATAGTAATAATAATAATAATAATAATAAATAATAGTAAAAGAAAATAATAATAGTAATAATAATAATGATAATAGTAATAAAAAAATAAAAATAGTAAGAGTAATAGTGATAAAAATAAAAATAATAGTAATAATAATGGTAATAATGATAATGAATAATAATAGTGAAAAAAAATAATAGTAAGAATAATAAAATTAACTAATTTAATAATAAAGTAGCTAAATAACTAAAAAAGGGATTAAATTGAATTTAAAACAGAAAGTTTGGGGCAAATCTGAAAATAAATAAAAGAGAACAGGACCGATTTGAAAGCGCGAATAACAAAGAGGGACCAAAAAGGAAATAATCCCTACCCTTCAAAACGTGCGTTTCATGGGGGACTAAATTGGAAACCGAAATAAATTACAGGGTAAAATTAAAAATAAAAGAAACTTAATTATAAAACGATAAAAAATGCGGAAGGGCCAAATGTGTAAATAACTCATTTATTGAAAACACGCGGATCCTGCGACGGGTTAGGTAGGATTGGGTCGGACCAAGGCAAAACGACGACGTTTTGGTGCTTGAGAGGCATGCCCAAAACGGCGTCATTTTAGGAGCCTATTTAAGGCCAATTTTTTTTATAAAAAAATCACTTCCTCCGTGTATCAGAAAAAAAAAAAGAAAAGAAGAAAAAAAATAGTTTTCTCTCTAGGCTGAGCCTAGAATCCGGCGATAGGAGGCTGCCATGGTTCGTTGCCGGTGACTACAGTGTACGGTGGTCGAACCCCCTAGGTACGTTTTTTTATTCCCTTGTTTACTATATTTTAATATATA
This sequence comes from Gossypium hirsutum, assembly GCF_007990345.1. Classification (NCBI taxonomy): domain Eukaryota; kingdom Viridiplantae; phylum Streptophyta; class Magnoliopsida; order Malvales; family Malvaceae; genus Gossypium; species Gossypium hirsutum. Next base: position 93,682,371 of record NC_053426.1, on the reverse strand, counting down.
GTTATATATATATACATCTAACTTTTTTAAAACGAAAAGAAAATAAAGATTTGAAAACAAACAGTTTCAAAAACAAGAAAATAAGGAAGATAAAAAAATGACCTTTACACGTTTCTAATTTGGTTTTTCTCAAAATCTGTTTTGTGGGTTTTTGTTGTTTGATATTTGAATCTCTTTTTTTGATTGTATTCAATGTCTAGCCAAAAAAATATAAAGATTAAAAGGCTTTATATAGCTATTTACAAAGTATTTTTTGTTTACCTACTTGTCATTTTTTCTTTAATTCTTGCAGGTTCAAGTGGCGAGGGCGGTGGTGACACGACAGTGGCGGTGGCGGAAGAGGTCAGAAGACCTAGGTGCAGTGTACCTAGGGTTTGCTATTTTTTGTTCCTGCTGATTAATGTGGGCTGAGGTAGGTTGGGTTGTAATTGGGCTGCTTGATTTGGGTTTAATTGGGTTGATAGGTTTTGGGTTAGATTTAGTTTAGGCTTTAGGTTGGGTTGTGTTTGTATTGGGTATTGGGGTAGTTGAGTCTGAATTGTAATTTGGGTTTGATTTGGTTTGGGTTTTAGTGGGCCCAGGCAGAATTGGCCCACAATAGCTGCCCTTCTTTGCTCATTATCATGTAACGGAAATACTGCAAAGACTTTAAAAGGGGCCAATTTTGCCCGGTCTTGCCGAGTCTTGACCTTTTTTTGGTGCTTCTCTTTTTTAAGTAGCTTCATTTCAGTCCATTACATCTTGTTGCTTTGATCCACTCCACCGCCACTTTAGAGAGATAAGACTTGTAGCTTCAATCTACTCTGCTGCAAATTCAGGGATGTGAGGTTTGTGGTTTCTGGTTTAATCCAACCTACTGCAACTTCAGAGGTATAGGACTTGTCGCTTTAATCCGCTCCACTGCAACTTAATGGAGACAGGATTAGTAGTTCCAATCTGCTCTGCTGTAACTTCAGGGAAATAAGATTGGTATCTTCAGTCTGCTCCACTGCAACTTCAGGGAGATAAGACTTGTAATTTCAACCCGCTCTACTGCTACTTTAGATAGATAAGGTTTGCTATCTTCGATCTACTCCACTATAACTTCAAGGAGATAAGATCTATTGTCTTCAGTCTGCTCCACTGCAACTTCAGGGAGATAAGACTAGTGACTTCAACCTGCTCCACTACAACTTCAGGGAGATAAGGTTTGTTTTTATCTGCTTTACTGCAACTTCAGAGAGATAAGATCTGTAATTTATAGTTTCAATCTTTTCCACTGTAACTTCAAGGAAATAAGATTCGATATCTTCAGTTTGCTCCACTGCAACTTCAGGGAGATAAGACTTATAACTTCAACGTGCTCTACTGCAACTTCAGGGAGATAAGGTTTGCTCTGATCTGCTCTACTACAACTTCAGAGAGATAAGGTCTGCAATTTATAGCTTCAATCTGTTCCACTGCAACTTTAAAGAAATGAGATTCACTATCTTCAATCTACTCCACTATAACTTCAGGGAGATAAGACTTTAACTTCAACCTGCTCCACTGCTATTTCAGGGAGATAAGGTTTAGTGGCTTCAATCTGCTCTACTGCAACTACAGGGAGATAAGATTCGCCATTATAACTTCAATCCGTCCCACTGCAACTTCAGGGGTATGGGATTTGTGGATTCACCGATCTTTTTACACCATCCTCTGGGGAACATGACCTGTAGAATCGATTTTATGGGCCTATTTTTATGCCAAATGATTAGGATGTCATGATCAGAATGAATCAAATGCTCCTAACTAGATGTGTATGAATGATATTTGTATGAATGCAGAATGTTACGAGAATGATCCCTTTTTAATGTTTGGGTTGTCATTGTTCATTGTTCATCAATGTTGTATCACTGACACAATGTTCTGTCTTCTTGTTCAGCTAATATCTTTGACAGAAAATCTGAAGAAATAGTCACACTTTAGACTCTTCTTTCTCAAATATTTCCAACTCTTAGGCTTGGTGAGTTCTCAATAATAGTCTTGTTTCAGGTTATTGTATTATTTAGAAGCTTTTAAAATAATATGCAGAACTCCTTTCGTGAAACTATTATTAGTCCATTAATCGTTATTTCAATGCAAAATGCTTGAAAAGATCATAATTATGGACAAAAAGAAAATTTATTGGGATCATAGCTCGAAATGAATAAATTAATCAAAGATAGCAAATGTAATAAGAAGGAAATTAACTCAAAATGAACAAGTTAATCAAAGATAGCAAATGCGATAAAAAGGAAATTGATTGGGAGCATAGCTCAAAACGAATACAGTAATCAAAGATAGCAAATTCAATATGGGTTAGATGAAAACTAGGTGCCCCAGATATAGCAGCCTGAGCTTTTCTGTACAAACTTTTTGAGGACCATTTTGAGCTCGACATGTGTTTAGGAGATCTAGAGTACTTTGTTGATGCCCCAAGATGTAGCATGTCTCCTTCTTGTTAATTCAGACATAGCAAGACTACCGCATGCCCCATTTTTTATTCGAATTGCCCTTTACAGGTTTTCAATTCAAAACCCTTTTGGTCTTAAAGTGCCCTTTGCAGGTTTTCGCATTAGCTTCTCATTTTTCTTGTCTTTTCTTTTTTTTTATTTTATTATTCTTTTTTTTTGGAAAACTTTTTGACTGAATCTGAATTTATGGGATTAGGCAGGTTCTTGCCATCTATCTCGGTTAAAATCAATGTTTTTCTACAGAAGGCCTTCTTTACCACATAAGGTCATTCCCAGTTTGGCATCCACTTTCCTCTAAAGTTATTTTGTATAGAAAGGATCTTCTTCAACACCAAGTCCCCCTCATGGAATTCTCTAAGATAAACCTTTCTGTCGTAAGTTCGCATAATTCGTTTTTTGATACATTTGACCATGATGGGTATCTTCAAACTCTTTTCTTCAATCAGGTTCACTTGATCATATTGAAACTGGACCCATTCTACTTCATCTAATTCTTGACTCAATCGAAGCTTGGAGAGAAAGAATCTTAACTTCGATAGGCAAAATCACTTTCATTCCATAAACCAATGAGAAAGGTATTGCCCCGGCGAAGGTCTTGGCCGACGTTCGATAAGCATAGAGGATAAGTGGTGACTGTTATGCCAATATTTACAAGTCTCGATCATTTTCCCCACAATCTTTTTTGTTTTATTATTTTTTTACTGCCTCTGCTGCACCATTCATTTTGGGTGATATGGCGTTTAATCTTAGACAAACTGCAAACTTTTGATATAATGCTATTATGCATTATTAGATATGATCCTTTTTTTTAGGAATTTGATGACTGTCAACTTTGTGAAATTGGCATATAAAGCAACTTTCACCCACTTAGTGAAGAAATTGACGACCACAAAGATGACGATGTCTGCTAAGAGCTTGTGACGATATCGACCCAATAACATCCATACCCCACATAGAGAAAGTCTATGAAGAAGGAGGCACGTGAATCTTGTTTCCATAAATTTGGCATTACGGTATAACTAATGCGATTCCTTTCCATGGTAGACTAGCAGCACCCGAACCTCATGATTTGCCTGGCCATTGTAAAACCATTAGCATGTGTTCTTCAGACACCTTTATGGATCTCTTCTAAGATTTTCTTAGCCTTAACAGCATCCACACGTCTTAGTAGCTCAAGTGTATCCTAATACAATCATGCAAAAACATCTTTGAATTCTTGGAATAACTCAATGATGTCTCGCTTTGTCTCTGTGGTGATATAGGCTCCGATCTTCACCTTTTTCTCTTTCTCTAAGCTCGCATTGTCCATTGACCCTTTGTAAGGTAGGATCTATTTTTCGTCTTGTTCTACCATCCTTAACAAACCAGGAGATAGGCTACAATCTCTACCATCTTCAAAGTTTTGAGATATAGGCTACAATCTCTACCATCTTCAAAGTTTTGATATCCCTCTAGACACATATCTTGCTCAAAAGGAGACTCTGGGTCAGTAACAGTGTCGCTTATGTCGTTGATATCTGAAGACCTGTTGTAGGTACGAAGGAATATTCCAAATAATAAATGAACCTAAGAATAGTTATTTATGGTATGATCATGAATAAAAGAATATCTGAAAGAGAGTACAAAAGACAAAAGAATCTAAGAATAATTATTTGTATAGTATGATTATGAATGAAATGGAAAGAATGAAAGAATATTTGCTCAAAATGATAGCAAAGATACATTTTATTGAAATAAAAATTTTGAACATAAGCTTATTTCATAAAAGGATTCTCGTCACTCCTAGGCTTGAAGCAATAAGTGTGTTTTGAACATTATTCTGGGTTAGCTCTAAAAATACAGAGATCTCTCCCAGTCCCATTATTCAAAACACTTCTAAGTATGCCTAATAAATTCTCTTTTCCAGATCCTTCTTCCAATACTATATTCAGATTCTCCATAATTCCTTCTGGGCCTTTGACTTCTTCAAAGAATTCCAATTCTTTATTATTCGTTAGACTCTACACTAAAACTTTGAATTCAGTACACTCTTGGATTTCGTGACCACCTTCAGCGTTGAACTCACAGTAACTCTCTATCCCTTTCGATATCTTCTTCAAATTCTCATATCTATCATTTATTTCAAAATCCATTTCAGTGGGGGTTCCATTCTCAATTATCACATTTACCCTTTGGGTCTGAATGACCGGGTAACGGATTTCCTACCACATTAGGTCTTAATGGATTATCAAACTTCACGATGCCCATCTTAATGAACCTTTCAATTAACTTCTTAAATGTGGTACAGTACTCAATTGAGTGCCCCGTTATTCCTGTATGATACTCGCATTGAGCATTCGCATCATACCATTTCGGGAACGGAGGTTGTATGGGTTCTAAGTAGAAAGGGGATACCACATATGCATCAAACAGATTTCGATACAGTTCTTTATATGACATTGGGATGGGTGTAAACTTGAGTCTTTTTGTGTTTAGCCTCGAGTTGGATTCTTACCTGAATGGGCCTTGATAGCTAGTAGTTACGGCCGATTTAGAATACCTTTTGCTCACATTATTCACTTCATTTTCATTTTTTTTCGGGATTAATCTTTTAGCGCTTTCTCCCGTGTCTATCTTCTCACTCCTTACTACATTTTCAATCATCTTGCCGGATATTACCATATCTGAGAAGCTCATGGTAGCGCTTCCCAACATATGGTTAATGAACGTGGATTTTAGAGTGTTGATGAAAAGTATTGTGATTTCTTTCTCCAAGTGAGGTGGCTAGACTTGTGTTGCTACCTTTCTCCATCTTTGGGAATATTGCCTGAAGCTCTCACCTTGCTTATTTTCCATATTTTGCAGTGTGATTCTATCGAGCGTCATGTCTGTCACGTGGCCATATTGCTTCATGAAAGCCTGTGCCAAGTCCTTCCATGAGTGAATTTTGGCGCGGCTCAGTTGGTTGTACCACTTGGCAGCCGACCCAATCAGACTATCTTGAAAGCAATGAATTAATAGTTGATCGTTATTAACGTATCCTATCATTCTTCAGTATAACATCGTGATGTGAGCTTCAAGACAACTAATCCCATTATACTTTTCAAATTCTGGAGTCTTGAATTTCGGCGGGAGTATTAGATTTAGGACCAAACTCAGATATTTGGCATCACACTCGCAATGGTAATCAACATTTTCTATTGCTTTGAGTTTTTCTTCTAACCACCTGTACTGATCTTCGAGTTGTTTTGGCAGTTCCACCATTGCTTTTTCTATTTTTGCCATTTTGTCTAGATCTGGAACTATAGGATTGGTTGGATTTTCGCTCAGATTGGAACCTGAGCTTGTCGGGTAGTTCATTGGTGCTGAGGTACCGGTCTGATATTGTTGGGGTTTGATAGTAGCGGGTGCCCCTTGTGGATGTGCGTTTGGTTTGGCTTGGGTATTTGTCGGGGTAAAGCCTGGAGGATAAGTAGGGTCTTCATTATCATTTCCCGAGTTAACCATAGTGCTCTCCCCTTTTTCAAATTCTCTAGCTAGTAATTCCGCCAACTGGCTTATCATATTATTTTGGGATTCTTGCATTTGTTCCCTCATGTCTTGTTGAATTCTAGCTAATTGCTCTTGCATTTATGCTTGTAATTGATCTTGCATATCTCTTTGCATTTGTTCTAATCTTTCCAATCTCTGATCCATTACTTTGGTTTTGCAGCGGGTACTGTAGCGATATTTAGTTGGTTGACTCTTGTTGGTTTCCAGATTAACTGAAAGAATTTTGTTTAATTAAGGTCATTTCGTGAAATTTAATGCATATGATGCAATGCAATGCTGATGCATGAAATGAATGCAAAAAAGAAGCATTGATTCTGATTCAATTCTGTTAGAAGAACTTTACTAGAAAATAAATTTCTTTACATAAAACGGACATATATACGGCCTTACCATCATACTCTAGGCGAATACATCGATCCTTTTCTTCATGTATGGGTGTTGAGATCAAATTCCGTGAATTTTTCAAGAGACACCTCTATTATCTCCTTTTTGCTTGATCTAGGCCGCGACCCATTGCTCACTCATCTCCGTGATGCTCGTCAGCTTAAGAAATTCAGGATGTTTATAGCTCTCGAGTAATCTTTTTCTGTAACACCCCTACTCGTATTCCGAGCCTAGAATAGGGTACGAGGCATTACCGAACTTAATATGATCAATCATGTAAAAATCAGCCATAAAATTTCTTCTAAATTAAAAACTTTCATATATACGTTTAACGTCCCTTATATGGGCCTACGGGGCCCAAAACATATATTCAAGGTGGTTTGGGACCGAACCGTAAACATATAAAACTTTTACAACACTTAGAAAATTTTCACATTTTCGAAAGTCACACGCTCGTGTTTTCAACCCGTGTAACTCTCTGTTTATGACTTCATCACCCTTGTCAATCGTACACTTCATATAAATAACAAGAAACGTGTATGAGCTCAATTCTCATTAAATTTCTCATATATATACACAATTTCACGTTATGTAATCATACAACATATATCAGCCATATCTCTGTAATCTAAATATATTTTCATAACAACTTATCTTGATTTCATATTATTTCATATTTAAGCTTAAATAACCAAAGTATTTGAAATATCATCTTTATGCAAATAGTACATATGACGTATATAATTCCATAATTATGAATAAACACATTTATCAAACATTTTCCATATTTATATATCAATGTCTCATGTCTCCATATATCAATAACCATCATTTTCATGAATTCCGAGTTCAATTTCATAATTATTTGTCTTGTGTTCAATTTATTCCATGTCGGAACTTTATTCATTAAAACATTTGAATTATCAATACATATGGACAGTACATTCAAGATGAACAATTATATAATCACAAATGAATTCATTTATCAACTCGTACTTCCTTGTATCACATAATTCCATGTAACACTTACCAAACTTTGTCAAATTAGTGAACGTCTTACGGAATTGAGTACTTCGTTTTCTCGATGCCATAGTTCAACTATGGTCTTACACATCTTCACATAATGATGCCATAGCCCAGCTATGGTCTTACATATATTCATATATCGATGCCATAGCCCAACTATAGTCTTACACGAATCACATATCTCACTGATGCCATATCCCAGATATAGTCTTATACAGTAGCATATATCACACCGATGTCATATCCCAGATATGGTCTTATACTGAAATCACTTGTCACTTGTAGCCGAAGCTACCACTATTCACTGATCAGGTAGTCGGAGCTACCATTTTTCACTGATCAGGTAGCTGGAGCTACCACTTTTCACTGATCAGGTAGCTGGAGCTACCACTTTTCACTGATCAGGTAGCAGAAGCTACCACTTTTCACTGATCAGGTAGCCAAAGCTACCACTTTTCACTTGTCATTTGTCATTGATCAGATAAGTGTAACCGAAGCTATCACTTATCACTTTCACTTGTCCTTGATCAGATAAGTGTAGTCGAAGCTATTACTTATCACTTTCATTTGTCCTTGATCAGATAAGTGTAGCCGAAGCTATTACTTATCACTTTCATTTGTCCTTGATCAGATAAGTGTAGCCGAAGCTATCACTTATCACTTTCATTTGTCCTTGATCAGATAAGTGTAGCCGAAGCTATCACTTATCACTTGTTACCATGGTCCAACCATGGTTTTTTCCTTCAATTCATCTTGTCACTGAACTGAAATGCTCAATTTGATCATTTATTCAATTTTCATGCTTTTACATTATTCAGAATTTTATCATCAATACATATGAAATAACACATCATGAAATTCATAAAATTAACAAATAATCACTAAAATTTAGCCATATAAACTCACAAGTTCAATTTTTGTATTATAACGATAATCATAATTTCATAATAAATATTCCAAATAAAACATTATATCATTTCTAGTCCAACACTTATCGATTATAATTCGGCATGTGATCAATTTATACACAAGTCATTCATATATTTTTTTATATTTTCCTCCTCCTCCTCTCCATCCACATCCTTAGTATAAACAACACACTTATAGGTAACATTATCCATAATTTTCACTATCTACTTATGTGAATATTCAAACTGTCCATCTGTGTCATAGTCACTAAATTATTTTTATCTTGAGCTACAGAACTCCAAATTAAGATCCATAAAATTTCCCAGAAACTAGACTCATATTTCTTCTTACCATAAAAATTGCATAATTTTTGGTTGGGCCAATTAATACAGTTTATTCATTGAAGTCTCCTCTGTTCTGCTGTCTGACAATTCCAACCCTTCTTCACTAAAAATTAGTTATCTTCGCATACAGGATTCAAATGATGTCCTAGTTTGTTTCTCTTGTTTAAGCCTCTAATTATTTTTATCCAATTTTTGACGATTTTCCAAATTCAGAACAGAGGAATCTGAAATCATTCTGACATTGTCTCACAAAAGTTATTGTATCTCATGATTTACAATTTCATTGCTTACATAATTTCTTTTATAAGAAACTAGACTCACTAAGCTTTAATTTCATATTTTATTCATCCTCTAATTCAATTTCTAAAATTTTTGGTGCTTTTTCAAAGTTAAACTACTGCTGCTGCCCAAAACAGTTTTAGTGTAAAATGTTGATTTCCATTTTGCCCCAAATTTCACAATTCATACAATTCAGTCCTTGCTCAATTAACCCCTCAATTAAGATAATTTTCTCAATTAATACTTTTTCTAGACATTATAAGTTATTTCATAACTATTGAAATTCAGAATTTTCACATAAAACTCTAACTTCAAACTCTTTTACAATTAGGTCCTAAACATTCACTTCCTATTCAATTCTTTCAATAAAATCAGAATATAAATAATTTAAATCTCTAATTCCATGCCAAATCATCATATACTTCCGGAACTCATCCATAACAACTTCAAAAATTAGACATGGAATCAAAAACTAATGAAATAGTAAGTTGGACCCAATTGTAAAAGTCCAAAAACATAAAAATTTCAAGGAGAAAGCAAGAATTAAACTTACATGAAGCTAGAGTATGAAAACCAGCTTGAACCCTCCTCCATGGCTGTTCTTCAGCTGATGAATATGAAGAGAAATGAAGAGAATTCTAGATATTCCAATTTAGTTCCATTTTTATTTAGCCAATTTTGGCAATTTTCTAATTTTGCCCTTATTTCACCCATTTCCTGATTTTTCTCAGCGATTGCCGCCCAAAATATCTCCTTTGGCTTATTTTAACTTTAGGTCCTTCCTCGTTTGATAATTGAGCTATTTAATCCTTTTAGCAACTTTTACACCCTTTTCAATTTAGTCCTTTTCATTTAATTAACCACCCAAACATTAAAATTTTCTGACTAAATTTTATTACTACCTCACCAACACTCCATAAATATTTCTAAAAATATTTATGGCTCGATTTATGAAGTCGAGGTCTCGATACCTCATTCTCACCCAATTTACCTAATTAATTCTTGTAAATCACCAAATTCACTAATTCAAAAATGCTTTTATATTCGCATTTGACTTATAGGTATTAATTTATTAAATTTTCAACTCACCCGTCGGATTTAGTGATCTCAAATGTCTATTCCCGATACCACTGAAAATTAGGCTGTTACATTTTCGGCTTGAATCTTGGGGCAACGAATCAAAAACATGTATTTCCTATCAGATTACCAACCTTCTCTCATTGCGTTTTCTCAGACCATATTCAGACAACCGCATTGTCTTCCACTTTATCAAGAAATCCATTTTCCATGACAAGCTCTCTATTTAGTAATTGAACGTGAATCAACACCTCTTTTCTATGATGAAAATGCAATGCAATCCTAGCCAAAACAAAAGAAACACAACAGTACAAAAAACATAAATAACAAATAGAACACCTATTTGGATGACCTCTAGGGGTTTGGTGTAGTTCTACCTAGGGTAGGCTCTCAGGGCTCACTATATGCAGTTCGGTTCTAAAGTAAGAGTACCTGAACCAGCATATTCCTCGATCCTCACCCATTATAGGCTTATATGGACTGAGTTCAGTTCAGGGGAATACATTTCCCTATGGCTATACGGAGATGAAAATCTCACGAAGACATAGCTACGGATGTATCCCGAAAGCGATTCACTATCCCATGCGAAGGTGAAAACCTCACGAAGGAGTAGTTTCTCACTCCCACTTAAAAGGTATAACCGAGAGGTCATGCAATGCAATATGCAGAAATGTACCAAAAGGCTCGAACCAATAAAGCAAACATATCAAAATGAACCACAAAAATGAAATGTAACAAAAAGGATCGTAGATTTAAATCAAAATTTCAAATTTCAACAAGAAGACAAAAATTAATCAACTCGTGGCTTGACTCTCTTTCATGTTCCCTAGCGGAGTCGCCAAGCTGTCGAAACTATTTTTTTTTAAAAAGAGGGTTGACTTGATTTTGAAAACGAAAACAAACATGGGAGTCGCCACCAATCCTTTTTTATGAGGTGTGATCGGGTCACCTTGTAAAAGTGGTTATTTTTAATAAATGGCTTGATTTATTTAAACAACGATTTTGGTCCACGAAATTCAAAAAGACGGGTTCGGGATTCGGTTACGCATGAGAAAGGATTAGCACCCTCGTAACGCCCAAAATTGGTACCTAGTTGATTAATTAGTGTCTTAGTGTTAAAAATTGAGAACTTTGAAGAAAAATACGATCCATAGTTAAATTATTGCTTAATTGAATTTTTTTGAGAAAAATGGCGTATTTCACGTTAATCGAGGAAAAAAATTATATCTCATAAGTTAGAACACAATGTCTTAAATTCTCGATACGCGAATAAATGCCGAAAAATTTATTTATTTTGAAAGATATTTGATTATCTTGGTTTTAGAAAGAAATTATATTCCGTAAGTTAGAACACGATCTTTTCATAATTCCCGAGATCATTTAAAAGTTTATGCTTTAAAAAAAAGTTCGTTTATTAGGATTCATCAAGAAAATCGAAACCCCGTAAGTTAGGAAACGACTTTTTGAATCTCGAATTACGAGAAATTGCTTATTTAAAAAAACGAAATTTTATGTATCGAGCAAGGATTAATGTAACATGATTTTGTAGTAAAAATGTGAAAGCAAATCACAGTGCTAATACACGTAACAACATAATAATAGATGCAATAATATGAGCGACAATAAAGCAAAAATAAATGACGATAAAGTAAATGAATAAATGAAAAGCAAGCTAATTGTAAAATAAAAATAAAAATAAAACTAAAAATAAAATTAAATAAAAATATTAAATAAAACAAAATAATAATAATAATAATAATAATAGTAATAATAAGCATGATAATAATAATACTAATAATAAGAATAATAATAATGATAATAGTAATAAAAATAAAAATAATAATAGTGAGAGTAATAGTGATAAAAATAAAAATAATAGTAATAATAATGGTAGTAATGATAATGACTAATAATAGTGAAAAAAAATAATAGTAATAATAATAAAATTAACTAATTTAATAATAAAGTAGTTAAATGACTAAAAAGGGATTAAATTGAATTTAAAACAGAAAGTTTGGGATAAATCTGAAAATAAATAAAAGAGAAAAGGACCAATTTGAAAGCGCTAATAACAAAGAGGGACCAAAAAGGAAATAATCCCTACCCTTCAAAACGTGCGTTTCATGGGGGACTAAATTGGAAACCGAAATAAATTACAGGGTAAATTTAAAAATAAAAAACTTAATTATAAAATGATAAAAATGCGGAAGGGCCAAACGCGAAAATAAACTATTTGTTGAAAACACGCAAATCCTGAAGGCGAGTCGGGTCGTATCGGGTCAGAACAAGGCAAAACGATGTCATTTTGGTGCCTGAGAGGCATGCCCAAAACGGTGTCGTTTTGGGAGCCTATTTAAGGCCAATTTTTTTTTAAAAAAATCACTTGCTCTGTGTTTCAGAGAAAAAGAAAAGAAAAAACAGTTTTCTCTCTAGCCTGAGCCTAGAATCCGGCGAGAGGAGGCCACCGTGGTTCGTTGCCGGTGACCACCGTGTACGGTGGTCGAACCCCCCAGGTACGTTTTTTTCTTCCCTTTTTTATTATATTTTAATATATATAGTTATATATATACATATAACTTTTTTAAAACGAAAGGAAAATAAAGAGTTTTGAAAACAAACAGTTTCAAAAACAAGAAAATAAAAAAATGACCTTTACACGTTTCTAATTTGGTTTTTCTCCAAATCTGCTTTGCGGGTTTTTGTTGTTTGATATTTGAATCTCTTTTTTTTATTGTATTCAATGTCTAGCCAAAAAAATACAAAGATTAAAAGGCTTTATACAGCCATTTACAAAGTATTTTTTGTTTATCTAGTTGTCATTTCTTCTTTAATTCTTATAGGTGCAAGTGGCAAGGGCGGTGGTGAAGCGACAGTGGCGGTGGCGGCAGAGGTCAGAAGACCTAGGTGCGGCGCACCTAGGGCATGCTGTTTTTTGTTTCTGCTGATTAATGTGGGCTGGGGTAGGTTGGGTTGTAATTGGGTTGCTTGATTTGGGTTTAATTAGGTTGATAGGTTTTGGGTTTTGTAATTGGGTTGTGTTTGTATTGGGTATTGGGGTAGTTAGGTCTCAATTGTAATTTCGGTTTGATTTGGTTTGGGTTTTAGTGGGCCCAGGTAGAATTGGCCCACAACACTATTAACTAGACTTGTTCACGGGCTTGGCAACCCACTCTGGTCCGAAGGCCTATCCAAAATTTGGGAGGGTTTGGACAAAAATATTATGCCTAAAAAATGAGTTTGGTAAAAAAACTAGGCCCGTTTAAGATATAAGTTCGGCTCGAGCTTGAACATTCAAGATTCGAGCTCGACTCGGCCTGACCCATTTTAAGTTTATAATACTTTATATTATGTTATTTTTATATATTATGTAATTTAGAACACATTAAAAAATAAACCTAGACTCTAATGTAAACATTAAAATAATGTTAAGATAACTATATAAAAAAATTCAATAAATAAAAAATTATTAAATTATTAAATATTAAAATAATATAATATAAATATATTTTTTAAAATTTTAAAAATGGTTTAAATTGAGATTGGATTAGTCTTTTGCAAATATGGACGAGTTTGGACAAAATTTTTGACTCAAATTTCAAGCTTGAACAAATATAAAGTATGTTAAATACTTAGACCCGACTCGATCCAGCCCATAAATACTCTAGTATTAACCAAGTAAAATATGGATATAAATTTTATTAGTAAACAATCCAAAAAAAGCTTTTATTAGTAAAGAAAAAATGATTTTTTTCCCTTTTCAATTAGATTTTTTTAAGTGTAAAGTGAAGGAAAGATGATAAAAATGAAAGATAAAGTTTATTAGCAAATTTTAACAATATTATAAATGTAAAATTATCAACTTAAGGTAGTATTCTTCATCCAAATACGAAATTCAAAATTATGTACATATATATCATCTAAATTTAGTTTGATTTGAAAATACAAATTTCAATTTTTTTTTTTAGATTTACCTATATTTATAAATGACTAATTAAGCTTAGATACACCCAATTTTTAATAGATTTCTTTGTTTTTGCTCAATCATAATGTTTTTATTTAAACATTCCAAATATCAAACGAATTTTTGAGCTTGAAAAAGTTATAGGTGCCAAAATCCACCAATTTTAATTTCCTATGCCTAAAAACTAAATAAATTCGTAAGTTGAGAAGTAGGGTCGTATTCCGTAGAGATTAGATATAAAGAATTAAATTCTTTTGTGACCAGGGCTTAGTTTCGGGCACAACTAAGTGATCTGCAGAAAAAAATAAAAAGAGGATTTAAATTTTCTGAAATAATAAAATAAATGTAAATAAAAGAAAACAAAATGTAAATTACATTAATTCAAAATAATAAAGAATAAATCAATATTTTAAAAATTATAGCCTCAATCTTGGTACAGAGTTGATCACAAAGTATTGATGTTTCCTTATTCAATGATAAATTGGTTATAGTGATCGAAAAATAAATCTAAACCATCAATTTTTTTTTAGATTGTAAATTAAAAATAGCTTGACAATTAACCTTTTGCTAGTCGAACAATCCTAAGAGACGCTCTCCCAACGTTTAATTCATCAACAACCTTACAAATTAGAAAGACTTGACTCTAATCAACAAACTTAACTGCATGGTTCATTTAAATTAGATTACCCACTCCCATAGCATAGCGTGATTGCTCGACCCAATCAAATTATACTAACTTGTTCTAATTAATTATTAGAAAAAAAGAGAGACAATTACATACCTAATTACTGTAATAAACTATTTATTATCCTAAATATCAAACAAGGGATCCAACCTGAAATGATGTTAAGAACAATAATATGGTATGACCTGAGCAAATATTAGTTGAATAAGAAAAGAATGAAGAACATTTTAAATCTCACAATCCTAGTAAAACCAAGATTTTGTCTAAATAAAGAAATGAAAAACACTTCACATCATCTAGCTATTGTCCAAAATCACTTCTTATAGGAGAGGAGTTCCATCCTAACTTTAGAGATAATACAAAAATAATATTTTAATTCTACATTTAGTAGGTGTATTATTTTTTTACATATGTTTTAGTATATAAGTTAACAATAAACTAATTCAACCGGTAATATTTAGTTATTCCCATGACTTGTTTTTAGCAAAGAGAAGGAATTTTCATTTATTTTGAAGAGATTTTATTTTTTACAAGAGATTACTCATCTTTCTAATTTAAACTTTAAATTTGTACTAACTATTTTTTATTTTATGTCTAACTATTGTAATACATATGTAATAAATAAGCTTTTTTCCTCATATTATTACACTGTTAATCAAATGAGGCATAAAGGGTAAATAAGGTCACTAAATTATTAGTAAGTTTATTTTTTTGTCACTCAACTTCAAAAAGTTACAAAATGTTCACTAAACTATTTGAAAGTTTTCATTTAAGTTATTGAGTTGTTAAAATCGTTGTTGTATGCCCTTCTTTATTCGCATCGCCTTCACCAATTGAAAGCTCTATTTCCCCTTCACTTCCACAGTTCAGCCTTTTTATGAAACAACTTTAAATATCATGAATTTGAGAACCAAAATGCAAATAGCTTTCTTCTCCGATCTCCAACATTAAAAAGCTCTATTTCCACTCGTCTATGGGTATAGATCCATTATACCAATCATCGCTTGGAGCTCGCTAGTTCACTGACTTAAAATGAAAACTTTTAAATAGTTCAGTGACTATTTTGTAGCTTTTTAAAGTTGAGTGACCAAAACATAAATTTACTAATAATTTAGTCATACTAGATATAATTTATACCCTGTTTTAAAATGATAAAATATTAAAAATAAAAGATAAAAACCACTTAATATAATAAATATTCTTCAAGAAAAATTGTAATATAAAACAACTATTAATCTAATGGTAATTAACTTGATCCAAAAGTTTCCATGCACTACTTATCTACCTTAGGTCAGACGCCTATCTCATGTTCCATTTCTTGGTCATTCGGGCAACAATTGCACGAGTTGGTTCCAAATTCTAATATCTTTATGACATGAATTGCACTTATTACAAGCAATAATGTTCAAATTTCACTAGAATTAATGACAAAATTATGTCAATTATGTACCCTAACAAAGGGTAATCCAACTAGGCCAACCCCTTTCTTGTTCTAGTCTTTAGTTGCTCTTTGCAAGTGATTAATGTGGATTTTTTTTTCTATAGCCATGTGTCTGATTATCAGTAATATTATCAAAGAGAAAGATGAGAACTGCATCCAATGAGGCTGATATTTCCAAGGAATTAAGGAGGGAGTTTAGCCATTTAATTTCTAGACATATTTATACATTCATGCAATGTGGGAGATGGGTATATGTATTAATTATATAATATTTCTATTATAATTTTAGTTTTTGTTTTATTTCATTAACTATTTGAATAAAAAAAATGAAGCATGAAAAACTTAAAATAAGAGGGTTAAAAAGGTTGTTTAAAAACCTCATAATTGCAACATAATTCAATTTAAATATTATCAAAAATAGGCATAATATTAAATTTAGTCCTTAACTCTTACATTTTTTGTTAATTTGGTCTTTTTAAACTAAATTTGACAATTAATTTTTCAAAAAGAGTCAAATCTCTTTGTTCTAATGGAAATGTGACTAAAATATTAACTTTTAATGATCTTGGCATGGCAACTTGCAAGGTAGTCTACGTTTACTTTATATTGACATGATATTATTTATTTGATATGTCATGTCAACAAATAATTTAAAATTTTTAAAAATATTTAAAAAATAAAAAAATTCAAAGTTCAAAAGAAAATTAAAATTAAAAATTTCATAAAAATTCATTAAATTAATATGAAGTATATATATTTATTTTGATAGTTTTAGGAAGATTATGTTGAAAGATGTCTCCTAGGCACCAAACTTTAAGAGAAATTTAATTCCGGTTGCATGTTTATTCAAAGACGATTTCACAATGACTTTCAATAATAGTATTTCATGATATTCTCTCATCGACATTACACGATAGATGGAAAAGTAGTGTGTCCACGAGTACTTTTTTAGGAAGAAAAATGTAATAGTTATCATGAGATAAAATAGGATTATATTGGGTGAATAGATTTAACTCAAAAAAATTAAGGATATCCTATGAGGGTTGTAGGGCCCAATTTTCGCCCGGGCCCAACAAACCTAAAGAAACCAAATACCCAAATTTTTCCCGGGCTACCTAATTCCAGCCCAAATACCCAATTATAGCCCAATTACATAAAAATTTTGACGCAAATTCTAAAGCCCAAAACTCTACAGTGGCCCAAATAAAAAAAACCCTAAGTTACTCCTAGCCACCCACGTTGCAACCCCCACGTTCAGCGCCACTCCACCACGCACGTCGGCACGCCCCCAGCTCGCGCATCCACGTCCCACGATCGTGCACTCCCCCTCCACGACCTCACAGCACCTGCGATTTGAGCAAAGAAATAGGCAAAAACTGCTTGTCTTTTGGCTATAAAGCCTTCGATTTTTTCACTGTAAAGGGGTTTTTTTTGGACAAAATAATAAAAGAAAATACACACAAAAATCAGAAGAGAGGCAACCAAGAATATTTCTAAGGTGATTATTTATTGTAATTTTGTTCTATTTTTCCTTTTTTTTTCCTTTTTCCATTTGGATCCACAACACATACGAAGGATTGGAGAGAGGAGAAGAGGCTTACCGGGCATCGTGCCCGCACCGTTGGAGGGCCTTGCTTCGCCGGTTACAAGCGGGCAATTGGAGGCCTGGACATTAGACATTAGGCTGGAGGTTGAGAGAACATCTCAAAAATTTTAGGGTTTTTTTAAAGATAAAAGCTTTGGAGTTCTCTAAAGATTTTTTTTAATGTTAAAGGAAAAGAAATAAAATAAGGGTTTTATTAAATTTTAAAGTAGTGCAATGCGCGTTGACTGATCCATTGCGCATTTCCACCTTAAATAGTTAATTTTTGCATCTAATCCCTCCCATGTGCGCCATTTTTGATTTAATTCTATCTGCTTCTTTCAATTTTTTCCTGAAATTTGCGCGCCTTTTCAATTTAGTCCGCGCTTGGGTGCTGTTCTTTGGGATTGGGAAAATTTTCATTTTTAATCCTCGGACATTTGCGCGCGATGCATTTTAATCCTTAATTTTGTTTTGTAACTTTCTTTATTTGTAAATCGGTTTTATTTTTACTTCAATTGAGTTTTTTACTTCAATTTATGTTTTATTCCTTATTTCCCCCCCTCAAAAATTTATTTGTTATTTATCTTTAAACATATTATCTTGGATTATTTTATTAATTTTGCATGGTTCTCCTTATTATCTCCTCTATATTTTTTTTATTCGGTGTATTTTGCGATTTATTTATTTCAAATCTTCTTTTATATATTTCTATATTTAAAGATCTATAGATATTCAACTCAATACTATTATACATGTATATACGTAACTTATACTAAATTATTTTTATTCTAAGTATACATTATTGATTTCCTATTATTTTATGTAAATATTTTTTTATTATTATGTATATATATTATTGATTTTATATTATTTTGTGTATATATATTTTCTTTTAAGAACCCTATTTTAAATGGTATATTTTATTTATTTTAAATACTTTCATAGACTAGTACCTTTGTTTTTTTATATATAAAATATTCATTTCAAGCATATTATTTATTTAGATTGACAAATGCTATGTTATATATTACTTACTTTTTTTTATATACGTTATGTATTTTGAAATTTCATTTATATATTATTATTTCATATATTATTTTTATTCTTATTATTTTGATTTATTTCGAACTTTAATGTATGTTAGCTTAAGATTTTTATATATATTTGTTTGTTGGCATATTGATGATTCCAAATTGCATTTCTTCTATATCATCTATTTTATTTGTTTTAAAACTTGTCATATGTTGTCCGTGTTAATTTGCTTGGAATTTCTTTAAATTTATTTTTAATTCATTAGCCTTCAAATGTATATTAGTATTTTAATAATATATGGTATGTCACTATTGCATGTATCCTAATTCGTTCCTTTGTATTTTCTCATTCTTTATCCATGACATATTACTGCTTTTACCTTAAGGCGAACCAAATGAATATACTTTGAGCTGGTTTTGCGATTGTTTATTTAAAAAAAACTTCTAAAACAAAGGCAATGTTTGACATTTGAAAATTTGGGAAATCGTGCCCTACCGTGCTGAGTTTCGATTTTCTGCTTGCCCAAAATAGTCAAATATTCCTTTAAAATTTTATTCATGTTTTCTAAATTTTAAAACAAGGCAATGTTCTATGTTTGGAAATTCAAAAAATCGGACCCTAACGTGTTGGGTTTCGTTTTTTTGTTGGACCAAATAATGGAATACCCTTTTCATTGCGTTTTGGAATCATGAGGTGATCTCAGTTTATGCTTAAAATATCGTGTCCTAATGTGCTGGATGTGATATTTTATTCTTTTGGAATGAGGGAATCTTAAAATTCAATTCGAGTTGTTCACACATTTTAAAAGGAATCGTATTTTTAGCATTTTCCCTTCAAATTTTCAACAATAGGACATTAAATAATTAATTGGTACCAATTTTGGGCGTTATGAGGGTGCTAATCCTTCCTCGTGTGTAACTGATTTCCAAACCCTTTTCTCGATTTTCGCAGACCTAAAATTATTGTTTTAATAAATCAAATGCTTTATTAAAATGATCAATCTCAAGGTGATTCGATTACACCTCAAAAAAAAGATCGGTGGTGACTCCGTACCTCATTTTTTAAAGTCGATCCTCGTTTTTGTAATGATTTAAAAATGGTTTTGACAGCTTGGCGACTCCGCTAGGGACCAATAAAAGAGTCAAGCCATAAAATTGATTGTTTTTTGTCCTTTTGTTGAAAATTTAAAATTTGGGTTTTTAACATATGATTCTTTTGTTACATTTGTTTGTGATCCCCATGTTTGCTAGAATACTCTTGCATTGCATTGCGTGACCGTTGTGGTTACACCTTTTAAATGGGAGTGAGAAACTATGCCTTCATGAGGTTTTCACCTCTGCATGGGCTAGTGGACTGCTTTCGGGATATAGTCGTACCTATGTCTTCGTGAGGATTTCACCTCTGCATGCCCATAGGGAAATATATTCCCCTAAACTGAACTCAATCCGCATAAGCCTATAATGGGTGAGGGTTGAAGAATCTACTAGTTCAGGTACCCTTTCTCTAGAACCAAACCGCACATAGCGAGCTTTAAGAGCCTAATCCTAGGTAGAGCCACTCCAAACCCTAGAGGTTACCCAAGTAGGTCTTTTTATTGTTTTATTTCCCTCCTGTGCTGATGTGTTTTGTTTTATTTATGACTACATTGCATTACATCATTATAGAAAGGAGGTGTTGATTCACATTTGATTGATAAATAGAACATTTTGTCATAAGAAAATGAATTTTTTAATAAAGTGGATTATAATACGGTTGTCTGAATATGGTCCAAGTAAATACAACGGAAGAAGGCTGATAGTTCGCGAAGGAAAACAAGACTTTACCTGAGAATTCAAGTCGATAAAGATTATTCGAGAGTCGTCACGTCCCGACTATCTTAAAGGATCTAACAAGCATCATGAGGATAAGTGAGTAATAAGTCGCGGCCCGGATTAAGCAAAAAAAAGCTAATGGAGGCATCTATTGAAAGTTGGCGTGGTTTGACTTTTACAGAAAAAGGGATCGCCTGGAAGATGAGAGCAAAGCCGCATATGTAATCCGTTTTATGTAAAGGAATTTGTTTTCTAGAAAAGTTGTTCTAATAGAATTGAATTCAGAATCAACGCTTTACTTTCTTTTGCATTCATTCCATGCATTTGCATTACATTGCATCATGTGCATTAAACTTCACAAAAGAACCCTAATTAATTAGAAATCGTGTTATAGTTACCCTGGAACATCACTACTACACACGGAGAAAAACTAAAATCATGGATCAAAAGCTGGAAAAACTGGAACAAATGTAGAAAGAAATGTAGAAGCGGTTGCAAACACAGATGTAGGAGCAACTGGCCAATATTCAGCAAGATATGAAAGATCAGATGCTAGAATCACAGAAGAACATGATGAATCAGCTAACTCAGTTACTGCTTGGAAGGCCAGGAAAAGGGAAGAGCCCTATGGTCAACCCTGGAGATGACAGTGAAGATCCTGTCTACCCATCGGGTTTTTCCCCAGCAAATACCCTAGTGCAGCCCAACGCATATCCACCTAGGTTGCCTGTTAATATCAGTCCACAGTATCAAGCCGGCATTTCGGCATTGACGCATTTCCCGACAGGTTCAGGCACCGGAGACAATCTGGTAAATCCTGGTGTCCCTGATCTAGATAACATGGCCGAAGTAGAAAGGGCAAAAGGAGAACTCCCAAAGCAGCTGGAAGACCGATACAAATGGCTGGAAGAGAAGTTCAAGGCGCTGTAAAGCGCTGATTATCAGTGTGGTATGGATGCTAAGGAATTAAGTTTAGTTCCGGATCTAGTGCTCCCTCCGAAGTTCAAAATACCGGAGTTTGAGAAATACAATGGAACCAGCTACCCTGAGGCCCACATCACGATGTTTTTTTGGAGGATGACTGGTTATGTCAATAATGATCAGATGCTAGTTCACTGTTTCCAGAACAGTTTGATTGGGGCTGCGGCCAAATGGTAAAATCAGCTGAATCGCACCCAAATCAAATCATGGAGGGACTTAGCACAGGCCTTCATGAAGCAGTATGTCCATGTGACGGACATAGCGTCTGACAGGATCACGTTGCAGAATATGGAGAAAAGGTAGAGTGAAAATTTCAGGCAATATGCCTAGAGGTGGAGGGAAGTTGCTACACAAGTCCAACCATCACTACTGGAAAAAGAAGCAACCATGCTCTTCATTAATACCTTGAAAGCACCCTTCATTAATCACATGCTAGGCAGCGCAACTAAGAGCTTTGTGGATATAGTGATGTCTGGTGAAATGATAGAGAACGCGATAAGATATGGGAAGATAGAGGCTGGGGAAAGCACCAGGAGGTCGGTTCTAAAGAAGAGAGAAAATGAGGTCGACAATATGAGTATGGGTTATATAAAACTGATCACGGTAAATCAACTGAGAACGGTAGCCACGGGTCAACAAGCCTCGCCAAGACAGGAGCCCAATAGACAAAGCATGGAAAAGCTTTGGTTTACTCCCATTCTAATAATGTACCGGGAGCTGTACAAAAGTCTATTTGATGCATACATTGTAGCCCCTATCTATTTAAAACTGTTGCAGCCCTCATATCCCAAATGGTACGACGTAAGTACTCAATGTGAAAACCATACGGGAACAGTGGGACACTCGATAGAGAATTATCTCTCTTTTAAAAGGTTATTCGAAAGGCTTATCAATATGGGCGTTGTGAAGTTCGACAATGCATTTGGTATAGGAAATTCGTTACCCAATCATACTGATAATGGGGTGAACGCGATAGCTGAAGATATAATGGAAAATTTGAGCATCAACGCCATATCTGAAGAGGGGGTGATGGAAGGAAACTTATCAGGCATTCGCCATTATAAGCTTGGAAGTGTTCTGAACAACTGGGCTGCGGAAGTAATTCTGTAGTTTTTAGAGCTAATACAGAGTAATGTTCAAAACACACTTGTTTTTTTAAGCCTAGAAACAACAAGAATCTTTTGTGAAATAGGCTCATGTTCAAGCATCTTTATTCTCAATAAAAAATGCACTTTTGTATCTCGTTTTGAGCAAATATTCTTTTATTCTCTCATTTCATTCATAATCATGCCATACAAATAATCATCCTTAGAATCATTTATTCTTTGGAAATATGCCTTTGTACCTACAATAGGTTCCCAGATATTAACGACAGGAGCAACGCTGTAACTGACTCCCTTTTGGGGTGAGATATATGTTTAAGCAGATCTCAGGACTTTGAAGATGACAGAGATTGTAGCTTATCTCCTGATTTTGTTAATGATGGTAGAACAAGATGAAAAACATATCCTACTCTACAAAGGGTCAGTGGACATTGTGAGCAAGAGGTAAAGATCGGAGCTTGCATTGCCACGAAGACAAAGTAAATCGTCATTGAGTTACTCCAAGAATTCAAAGATGTTTTAGCATAATCATGTCAGGATATGCCTGGGATACTAAGACCTGTGAATGCAAAAAAAAAATATCTATACGAGTGTCAGAAGGACAGATGTTTCACAGTAGCCACACTAATTATGAGGTTTGGGTACTGCTAATCCACCATGGAAGGGGATGGTATCAGTTATGCCGTAAATGCCAAATGGAGGAAGACATTATATGACACCTCCATTTCTTCATAGATTTTCTATATGTAGGGCATGGATATTATGGGGCTAATCTCTTCAAAAGCTTTTAACCGATACTGATTCATCTTTGGGGTCATCGATTACTTTACGAAGAGGGTGAAAGTTACTTCATATGCCAATGTTACAAAGTCGATAATCATCAAATTTAAAAAAAAAAAATCGGGTGTCGACAAGGAATGTTAGAAAGGATCATATCTAATACAACTGCACAATGTCAAAATCTTACAGTCTGTTCAAAGATTAGACACTATATCCTAGTACGGCAAAGGCAACCAAAAGACAAAATAAAAAGAAAAGGAAAATAGACAGGAGAGGCTAAGGCGAAAACCCGCAAAGGGCGCCTTGAGACCAAGGGGATTTGAGTTGAAAACCCAAAAAAAGCAGCTCAAATTTGGATCAAAGTGGGGCATACGGTAGTCTTGCTATACCTAAATTAATAATAAAGAAGTATGCTACATCTTGGGGCATCTACAGAGTACTTTGGATCCTTTAAACATAGATTGAGCTCAAAATGATCCTCAAGAAGTTTGTACAGTAAAGCTAAGGCTGCGATATCTGGGGCATCTAGCTTTCATTTTACCCATTTTTGCTATCTTTGATTATCTTATTCTTTTCAAGATACATCCCAATAAATTTCTTTCTTAATTGCATTTGTTGTCTTTGGCTAACTCACTTACCTCGAGCTTTGCTTCTAGTCCGTTGTTATGATCTTTTTTGAGCATTTTGCATTGAAATAATGATTAGTGGACTAATAATACTTTCATAAAAAGAGTTTCGCATATTACTCTAGAAGCTTCTAAATAATACAAGAATCTGAAACGGGATTATTGTTTAGAACTTACCAAACTTAAGGGTTGGGAATGTTTGAAAATGAAGGGTTTAAGTTAAGACTACCTTTTAAGATTTTTTTTCAAAAGTATCAGATACAGGATATTACATCGGTGATACAACCTCGAAAAATAACGAGCAATGTCAATCCAAGTGTAAAAGGGGATCATTATTGGGAAAAGAAAAATGATACTCTACATTCATGTAAATATCAGACATTTACATCTGGTCATTACACCCAGGGAATAGTGTAACAAATCAAATTGATTGAAGATGATATAACTTCTATACCTCTGATTTGCAGCAGGATGGATAGAAGAAACCAAATGTTATTCCCTTGAAGTTGCAGTGGGAGGTACAAACTTTATGTCCCAGAAGGTACAGTGGAAGGGATTCTGAAATAACAGTGGGGCAAGCTCGTAAAATACGATTTTTTTTTGGGTTTTCTGTCAAGAATACCAGCCGAACAAGATGGAAATAAAATACGTCAGTGATAAAACTCTAATGAACAACGAGCGATGATACTTTAAGCATTTAAAAATGAATCATTCTCATGACATTTCTACATTCATATCATTCATAGCACATCTAGCTAGGAGCATTTGACTCATTCTGATTATAGCATCCTAGTCATCATCATTAGGCATAAATATAGGCATCTGAAATCGATTCTACAAGTATGTCCCCTAGAGGATGATGTAGCAAATTTGGTTGAAGCAACAAATCTCGACCAGCCTTAACCCCCTAAGCAGTAGGGTAACAGGCTGAAAATTACAGATCTTATCTCCCTAAGCAGTAGTGGAGCAGATAAAAAACGGTGAGCCTTAACCCTCTAAGCATTAGGGTAATAGGCTGGAAATTACAGATCTTATCTCCCTAAGTAGTAGTGGAGTAGATCGAAGACGGTGAGCCTTAACCTCCTAAGCGGTAGGGTAATAGGCTGAAAATTACAGATCTTATCTCTCTAAGCAGTAGTGGAACAGATCGAGGACGGTGAGTCTTAACCCTCTAAGCAGTAGGGTAACAGGCTGGAAACTACAAATCTTATCTCCCTAAGCAATAGCGGAGCAGATCGAAGACAGTGAGCCTTATCTCCCTGACCAGCAGTGGAGATGGCTGAAGATTACAAATCATATCTCCCTAAACAGTAGTGGAGCAAATTGAAACGGAAAGTTCCTATACTCCTGAAGACGCAGTGGGTTAAAGCGAGGCTACCTGAAGAAAGGGAGTATTAAGAAGTTAAGACTCAGTAGGACCGGGCAAAATTGGCCCTTTTAAATCTTTGCTCCATTTTCGTTACACGACAATGAGCAAAGAGGGGCAACTGTAGGGCCCAATTTTCGCCCGGGCCCAACAAACCCAAATAAACCAAAAACCCAAATTTTGCCCGGGCTACCTAATTTCAGCCCAAATACCCAATTACAGCCCAATTACATAAATATTTTGACCCAAATTCTAAAGCCCAAAACTCTGCAGTGGCTCAAATCAGAAAAGAACCCTAGGTTACTCCTAGTCACCCACGCCGCAACCCCCACGTTCAGCGCCACTCCACCATGCAAGTCGGCACACCCCCAGCTCGCGCATCCACGCCCTACGATCATGTACTCCTCCTCCACGACCTCACAACACCTGCGATTTGAGCAAAGAAATAGGCAGAAACTGCTTGTATTTTGGCTATAAAGCCTTCGATTTTTTCACTGTAAATGGGGTTTTTTTGGACAAAATAATAAAAGAAAATACACACAAAAATCAGAAGAGAGGCAACCAAGAATATTTCTAAGGTGATTATTTATTGTAATTTTGTTCTATTTTTCCTTTTTCCATTTAGATCCACAACACATACGAAGGATCGGAGAGAGGAGAAGGGACTTACCGCGCGTCGTGCTCGCACCGTTGGAGGGCCTTGCTTCATCGGTTACAAGCGGCAATTGGAGGCCTGGACATTAGCCATTAGGCTGGAGGTTGAGAGAACATCTCAAAAATTTTAGGGTTTTTTTAAAGAAAAAAGCTTTGGGGTTCTCTAAAGGTTTTTTTTAATGTTTTAAGGAAAAGAAATAAAATAAGGGTTTTATTAAATTTTGAAGCAGTGCAATGCGCCTTGACTGATCCATGGGCTGGATTTGCGCATTTCCACCTTAAATGGTTAATTTACGCATTCACACTACAGCAAAACAGATTTTTAGCGGCGCTTTTTTTAGCCTTTAGCGGCGCTTCTAAGCGCCACTAAAACTTTTTGCGGCGCTTTTGAAAACGCTGCAAAAAATGCCGCTATAGGCGGCGCAGCAAAAACTGGTGGCATTTATTAAAAAAAAGCGCCGCTAAAAGTCATGGCCTTTAGCGGCGTTTGAAGAAAAAACGTAGCTAAAAATCGTGGCCTTTAGCGGCGTTTGAAAAAAAGCGCCGCTAAAAGTCATGGCCTTTAGCGGCGTTTGAAGAAAAAACGCCACTAAAAGTCGTGGCCTTTAGCGGCGTTTGAAGAAAAGCACCGCTAAAAGTCGTGGCCTTTAGCGGCGTTTAAAGAAAAAACGCCGCTAAAAGTCGTGGCCTTTAGCGGCGTTTGAAGAAAAAGCGCCGCTAATTTTGGCAGATTTGCAATACATTTTTTCCACCAATATTCAACCCTTCCTGCATTAAAATCCAACCAAATACAACAAATATAGCATAAAATGCAGCCAAAATACCAAATTTAGCATAAAAAAATACAACCAAAATATTAATTCTAAATAATACTTCAAAATTAACGAAAGATATATGATGTCATTAATAAAGTATGATTTAAAATATTCTTAGAATAATGTTAAACGTGACAAAGTTAAAAATATTCTTACAACGAGAAAACTAATGTCTAAGATGGCGGCTTTTGCGACTGTTGAAACATCTGCATCATCTGCTGAAGCTGTAGCTGGAGGTCATTGTACTTTTTCCTATGCTCTGCCTCCCTCGCTGCTGCCGCTGCCTCCCTCTCTGCTGCCTCCGCTCTAAGTTGTTGCTGGAGTTCTTCATATTTTCGTTGAACCTCGGCAATTTGCTCAACTGTGTTCGCTTGCATCTGAGCTATCTGATCTCTTAACCTCTGAACTTCAGCTTTAGCTTGACTTCCGGAAGGCATGTATTGCTGGGAGCCGGATCCAAAATATTGGGTCGGGATAACACCAGATCCTTGAAATCGAACCCGACCGTACCTTTCAGGACCCAAAACTTCAGTGATAATTCTGTTATCAATGTTCTCAAGATTAACAGAACTATCAGTCGAAGTAGCCGCTTCATATTCCGCCTTCTTATCCTTTAGTTTCTCCTAAAAAATCAATTAAAAAGTTAGAAACGAAATATATAATAAAAAGGAATGCAACATAACATTATTTAAAACTACTAATGATGAATTGAATTAAACAATTATAATTAAACATTATAAATATTTAGAATAAATCAAATATTATTAAGTAAATATACCATAATTTCTCCAGCTTCGGATGTCATAGGAGATCCATCTTTTTTCCTATGCGTAATCTCAAAAAGCTGAAGGCGCCCAACTTTTTGTCCAGATTTGACTTCCTACAATATAGTAGTAAAAATATTATTTAATATTAGAAAGTTATTAATATTTGAAAGAATTAATAAAATTTTAATACCTCGGCCTCAGCTACAGAAGCAAAACTTCTCGACCCTGCCGTGTGCGTGAATTTTTGTTTTTGCCTGCTGCTTATTCCAACTCGCTCACGGTCCTACATAATGAAATTATTATTACGTATATAGTAAACACTATATATAAGAGTTTGGAAATACGTAATACCTCTCATTTCTTTGAATTCCAGAATCTAACCGCATCTTCCCATTGGTACCTCAGCATTCCCGGCGGGACATTTCTCAATTTTTCCTCGAGGCTTATGTCTTTCTTAAAATATTGTTTTTTTAAAATGCTTTTATTGTCTCTCCATTTTTTACCCAATGTCTTCTTGATATAATCATCGGAGACCTCTAAAGCAAATCTATCCTAAAAAAACACAAGTTTAGAATGTAAATATGAATGAAACTTAAACCAAAATATTATAAATTACATTCACATTTTGTTACCTTAATATTAGAGAGAGCCTGATTTTTGTTGCTATCAGGCATGTGATGCCATGATTCGTAGTTGATGGGCAACATATTGACATTTCGTGCTAAAATGCCAATATAGCCTGCTAAAAGTCGAGCTTCAGATCCAACAGGCTGGCCATAAGTATTTCTACTTACTTTGACACGGTCGGCAGGATCTAAGTCGTATAAATCACTAAGCAGTGTACGTCCTCGAGCTCTGCGCGTCCCACCATTTTCAGCTGAAAAATGATATACTATTATTATATTAGACTTTACAAATAAATTAATAATAAAAGTCAACACATATAAAATAAACGTAACATTACTTTGAAATTCTTCAGGCTTGTCAAGTGTCTCTAGCACATTCGAAGATCCAACAACTGTCTGCTGTTCACTATTTCCTTCTTCCGAATTTGGAGTATTCTGGACAATACTTAAACCACGTAATCTTCTTCTACGCATTTTTCCTGCAATACACATAAAATAGTTAAAGTTTTAGTAACAAATTACAACAATAATAGTACATATAAAATAGTCAAATTATATAACATGACCAAGATTAAAATTATAATATTACATATAATTAAAAAAACGTAAAATCTTACTACATCATTATTTGTAAATATCTTCATTCACATCATCTCGAACCCATTGATATTGTGTACTAGTACTAGGGATATTTTCATCTAAGTTTTATTCTGGAAAAGGTAATGTTTCTGATCTTTCGACAATGTCATCTTTACTTCCATTACCCATGTCAAACAAGTCTCTAGGGGTGTTCCGGAGTACAACATACCAACCCTCATCAGGAGCTCCTCTGTACTCTTCAGTACCGTCAAATAGAGTCCTCTGAAATCTAAATAATATTTATAAAAATTATTTTAATTAAGTAATATACATGTCGTTCGTTTTTATTTGACAAATCACATGTGCAGTTAAAATAGTCCACACTTAATTTAATTTATGTTTTACAAGTCATCTTTTCTTAAGTACATATTAAAGCACTGTGTGGACATCCGTATTTAGCTTAAAAGCTATGATTTAGTTTGAATAAAAAGTTTAACTTAAATGGTAAAACGGACGATAATATTTGTGATAAAACGGAGAATTTTTTAAGATTCATCATACGCGGCATTGTTACACCTTGGGAGGATCCATTATATCTTGCAGCTCAATATAAGGCAACCCGTCAGGTTTCCAGCCTATATACTTTGAATCTTTAAAATATTTAAATATTAAAATCAAACATTATTAATATAAAAAAATAGTAATTTGAATATAATAATATAAAAAAGAATCGTAGTTTAATTTTTATAAGTAAATTGGAAATAAATATTCAATAGTAAATGAGCTCGATAGAACTTTTTTCAAGTCTTTTTGAATTTTTTAAGATTCATCATACGTGGCGTTGTTACACCTAGGGAGGATCCATTATATCTTGCAGCTCGATATAAGGCAACCCGTCAGGTTTCCAGCCTATATACTTTGAATCTTTAAAATATTTAAAATAAGGTTGGAGAGAAGGTCAGCCATTGTTGTAATTTTGATAAAAATTAGTTATAACTTTTAAAGACATTTAAAAATATTAAATATTAAAATCAAACATTATTAATGCAAAAAAATAGTAATTTGAATATAATAATATAAAAAAAGAATCGTAGTTTAATTTTTATAAGTAAATTGGAAATAAATATTCAATAGTAAATGAGCTCGATAGAACTTTTTTCAAGTCTTTTTGAATTTTTTAAGATTTATCATACATGGCGTTGTTACACCTAGGGAGGATCCATTATATCTTGCAGTTCGATATAAGGCAACCCGTCAGGTTTCCAGCCTATATACTTTGAATCTTTAAAATATTTAAAATAAGGTTGGAGAGAAGGTCATCCATTGTTGTAATTTTAATGGACAAGCAAGCTACACGGTAATAAAATTAATTCATACTTATTCATACTTAAGCTGAATCAAATAATAATTAAGTTGA
The DNA here is from genome assembly GCF_007990345.1 of Gossypium hirsutum. NCBI lineage: Eukaryota > Viridiplantae > Streptophyta > Magnoliopsida > Malvales > Malvaceae > Gossypium > Gossypium hirsutum. The sequence goes on along the minus strand of NC_053426.1, from coordinate 93,652,118 downwards.
ACCAAATATTTAAAATTAATTTGGTAACAAAATAGTTCTGCTCCAAACAGAACCAGCAATTAAATCTTTACAAAATCGCAACCCCAAAATATTAATTTTTCCAAAATCATCATGATAAAACTATTATTGATTAGAATTTTGAAATAAAACGTACCTTAATAAAACGTACCTGGTCTACTCCACTCTCACCAGCAAACAGAGGCTGGAGTCAAAAAGTAATATTTGTTAAGTAATTTAAAGTGAAAATGCATAGAAATAAGGAAAAAAATTTAGCAACGAAACCTATACGTACCTAGAACAAATGTCAATGGCTGTGGTGTATTTAGTTGCACCAAATATTAATTCAGGTGCTCGATAGTACCTAGAACAGATGTAAGATTATAAGAGTAGCACCAAATATATTTCAGTTTAAGCAAATATGAAAACTTTATCTATATCAGTACCAAATATTAATTCGAAGATTAAATGGCAGCTTCAGTTGAACCAATAGTTACAGGAGGAGCAGGAAGCAGTAACTGAAACATATACAACATTAATTCACTAATATAGACACATGGAACTATATCCTAAAAGTCAAAACACAAGGAATTAAAGTATATGTACCATATTTAGTATACAATATAATTTTACTTCATATATATTACTTCATATAATTATTATAGTAATAATTAAAATTATTAACAATCGTCATAGTACAAAAATAGGGAAGAAAAAATTAGGTGTTGGTTAAAAGCAGTCAAAAAAATATTTTTGTACAAAATTAATTCAAATACTAAGTAAATCTTGACAGAATGACCCAAACAAAAAGGAATTATATAACCAACCTGCAGCGTACAAGAAGTAACAGATAGGCATTTGATACTTGATAAGGATGCTAACAAACTGATACAAAAATTATCAATCTGAATGGCTGATCATTTTTTCATTTGCTCCCCGGAATGCATTGATTTATCAAATTAGATTCAATACACAGAACATAAATGTAAAATTAATTAATAATAAAACTTACTTGCGTCTCAGAAACAGATACAGAAGAATGACCCTGAAAAAGTTTAAAAATTAAATGTCAACAAAATCCAACTGATTTGTACCAAAATAGATCATCTTCAAACTACAACCATCTAAATTGAAAATTGATATAAGGCATAATGTGAGTAATCCTTAGTAAAACTTCATGTCAGTTTTGTGATATAATTCAGTCAAAATAAACTTCTCAGCCCAAAAATATGCAGCAGTTGTTCCAAATGTTTTTACATTACATATATTTATAATCCAGTCAAAATAAACTTCATGTTAGTTTTCCTAGATATAGAAAAAGGGATAGAAATGACATCCATATTTAGACATAAGTAAAAGTTTACAAGCTACAGTGTTTGCAAAAGCTAATCATGAAAATATTGGTCAACAGATTGTTGCAGCACATCAAAATCTTGTTGTAAAAGATTGTTGATATTAGCAAGAAGTAAACTTTGGCCTCTAGCCTTAACAAGTAATGTGATAAGAGAAGTTTCCAACCTAAGTTAAGTGTTAAAAAAATCATATAAAAGGATAAAGAAAATGGGGGAAGCAAATGTTTTAGTCATTCACATCTGAGCCTAAGAATCAAAAGAAGTTTATAAGAAGAAACTCATTGACAGACATTACAGACAATAGGCTAAAAACAAACAGATCTGATAATATGGGTCAAACCATCTAGCCAATGGAACTGATTGGCCAAGAAATTTTCATTAGACGTTTCTAACTTTATGAACTTTGAACAATGGATGAGGGCCAGCATTTGCAACCCCATGACACCATGATATTTTACCTAGAAATAAAGATTTAGCAAATTAAATATACATACCTCTTAGAAAGTATAAACTGGATGGAAGAAATTACACCTGCAAACAATGAACAGCCATGAAATAAAAAAATAATCTAAGGATAAACAAGAATTAAATAAGAATTAAAAACATGATCCATTAACGAATTTTCCAAAGCAAAAAGCTATAAATTATTTAAATTAAGGATAAAAACCAAATTTATATTATTGTTTATGTATTATGAAATACATAAATAAATTAATAAATCCTTTGGATAATTTCTTTGTTTCTGCTTGTTTGGTTACTGTAATATTACTCAGTTGCTGCCAATTTCAAACTCATAAATTGAATTTGCACTAATTATTTAATGTGGATCATAAAGTATGTACAAAATGTACAAAATTCAACATGGAGAAAAAAGAGAAGCACTTTTTCATAAGCAACTGAATTAATACCACTCCCATTCTTATTCTATATACAATATGTCACGGAATAGTATGACTATATCTTAGCATTATCAAATGGAAAAAGAAAAAGGTTATACACTGAAAACTCATGCACTGAAAAACTCATTCATAACTACCTACCAAGCATAAATAAATCATGCACTGAAAAACAACCCAAAACCCTTAACCAACATGTTATTTTCGGTTTAACTAGTTTAAATTCATCACCATTCTTTGTTCTTTGATAGAATTCAATCTTCTCATTTATCAATCTCCAACGTTTAAGAGAAAAGACAACGTATATGTAGCACTTAATCCTCATTTTCGTCATCTTTTATATGTCTACTACTTTTGCATCAGTAGCATTAGCCCCGTCACCATTCGACACCCAATCTTTCAGCTTTTCCAAACCCCAAGAAGACCAAACATTTTTTATATTATCTATCGGCATCAATCCTAAGCTTCAAAAAATTTGTGGAGAAATTGACTACCCCATCGAATGTTTAACATCAATTATTCCATTCCTAAATGAAAATGTTGCCATGATCTCTATGTCTATTCTCAAAGTTGAGATTGATGCAATTCATAACAAGACCAAGGAAGCGTTAGACAAGACTTACGAGCTTTCAATGAATCCCCCTACCTCAAGACTCCTCCCTTTATGTCTTAAAAGTTGTATTAATAACTACAATGCCATTCTAGGAAGCAAACAAAGAATCCTTAATGCAATCTCTATGGGTGATGCTAACGAGCTGAGCATGGAGCTAAGCCACAACATGGAGGATGTATTTGTATGCGAGGAGGAGTTCAACAAAGCCAAAATTAAGTCGCCAATAACAGAATTAAATTCATTACTTGTCAAGATAATTACCAGCAGTTTGACAATTGATGTTAACATGACCAACGTTTAGAGGAGCAACTCATGATAAACAAATTACATTAAACCTAAAAATTATAGCATTTTTTATTTGTAACACGCAGGGCTGGAGATAAGAGTTTCAGTTCATAACAAAATAACTGAATACCCCTGCAATGTTGCACCCTTCTTACCTCAACAGTTTCAGTTCATAACAGAGTTGCTTAAACCTAATACATAGATAAGAGTACCTTTAGAACCACAGCTCTACCAGTTAAGGGCCAAAAAGGAAGGAAGGTAAACCTGGGTTCTCTGTTTTGATCTTTTCCAAGAAAAACCCCTGAAGTAAGACAAGAGACAGTGCTTAACACCAAAAACTTGAAACCTTAATCCTAAAATGACCCAAACCAAAAACAATTCAACCCAAAACTACCGAAAATCAAAATAACCCAAACTGAATATCCTGAACCCTAAAATGACACAGATATGAGATGACCCAGCTGGAAAACGCTAATGAATCAGAATATTTTAAAGCCTAAATGAAACCGAACCGAATTTACCTAATCTGAAATCAATCTGACCCGCTAAGGTCTAGGTTCATTAGTAAATGGTTTTCCACCAAAATAACTCTTGTTCATTGCAAAAACTAGCTAAATCAATAACAAAATAACTGAATACCCTAATTCTTACCTTGAACTATTTTCTTCAACCCGAAAGTTGATTTCTGAAATCCTTACCTTTGTTAATCCGATTTTCCATAAATGGGAAATCAATGGCCAGTGGGAAGGGTGAGTTTTAGGGATTTCAATTTGGGGAAGAAGAGACGATAAAACTTTAGGGATTTGGGACTAAGGAAAATAGGGGAAATGAAGGGGATAACGGGGAAAATGTTAAGTGTTATTGTCTGGGTAAAAAATAAGTTACATTTGCGGCGTTTCCACCGTAGCGCCACTAAAAGAGAGAGCTATTGCGGCGTTTTACCAAAACGCCACTAATAAACAAATAAAACGACGACGTTTTAATATCAACAAAATCAACTTTAGTGGCATTTATGAACTATCGCCGCTAAATCCGAACCTATTGCGGCGTTTTGCACAAACGCCACTAACAAATCCTATAAAACGGCACCGTTTAGTTTTAAAACATGCTGATCTTTTCCGGCGTTTTTCCAAAAACGCCACTATTGCATACCTTTTGCGGCGTTTATGAAAAATGACGCTAATGCCTTTAACAATTTAAATTATTTAATATATAAATAAAAAACAATATAAATTAAAAAACAATAAGTTATATAGCCAAAAAACTTTAATTTTATTTTAAATAATAGTATTTTAATTTTTTCATTTAAATAAATAATTTTTTAAATTTATCTAATATTTAAAAGAACTACATAAAATTTAAAATCTTGAAAATTATTGACAATTTGAAATCATTAAAATTTGAAATTATTTAATATATGTAAATTAAAAAAGTCAGTCATATACCTAAAAAAACTTTAAAATTAATTATTTTAAATAATAGTATTTTAAATTTTAATTAAATTTTTTAACACTAATTATCCTAAACCCTTAACCCCTATATCCCATTAACCCGTAAACCCCTAAACCCTAAACCATTAACCCTTAATCCCTAAAATTTAAACACTAAACCTTAAACAATGTCCCCTTAACTTCCAAACCCATAAACCCTAAACCCTTAATCCATAGACTTTGAACACTAAACCCTAAACTATATCCCCTCAACCCCTTAACTCCTAACCTTTGACCCCTAGACCCTCAACCTTTAAATATTAACCCCAAATCCCTAAACCTTCAGCCCTTGAACCATAAACCATAATCCCTAAATCCACAATCAATAATCCATAAACCTTAAAATAATATTGACCCATAAATTAACCATAAACCCCTAAACCCATAATCCCTAGACCCACATGCATAATCCATAAACCTTAATTAAAATATTAACTTGTCATAATCCATAAACTGTAAACCATAAACCATATATACCCTAAACCATGCATAAACCTTAAACTATAATAATGATAATTAATTAAATATTTTAAAATTAATATCATCTCTTTTATGATTATATAAGTATTTATTTAATATATAAATTGACAAACAATCAGTCATATATCCAAAAAACTTTAATATTATTTTAAATAATATATCCTATATAAAATTTTTATTTTTAACATATATTTTTATATGTTTTTATTTTCAAATTTTTTACGTGTTCTTCATTTAGGGTTTATAGTTTAGGGTTTCAAATTTAAGGTCTATAGTTTATGGGTTTAGGGGTTAAAGGTTGGGAGTCAGGGTTAATGTGTTAGGATTTATGGTTACGACAGTGTTTAGAGTTTTAAGGGTTTATGGGTTGAGACTTAGGGTTTAAGAGTTTAGGATTTAATAATTTAAGGGTTTAGTGGGTTAGGGTTTAAAACATGGTGTAGTTAATTTATATTGTTTATAAAGTCAGTTTCAGATATGATCAAAATAAAATCGAAATTAATCAAATTTAAGGTCTATATTATCTCTTTTACAACTATATATATAATATATTATTTAATATATAAGTTAAAAATACTAATTAATTTAAACCTTAAACCCTTAACTACAACCTCTAAAACCTTAAATCATAAAATATAAACCATCAACCCTAAACCAACCCTTAAACCCATAATCTATAAACCTTAAAATAGTTTAGATCTTTAGCGGCGTTTTTTCAAAAAGTGCCGCTGAAACTCATATCTATTGCGGCGTTTTCTAGAAAGCGCCGCTAATACTCAATCTATAGCGGCGTTTTTGCGCAAGCGCCGCTATTGCCAATGAAGCTCAAAATAAACGACGCCGTTCGGTTTAATTTTTTAGCGGCGTTTCTATAAAAACGCCGCTATAGGCCGACCTATAGCGGCGCTTTTTAAAAAATGCCGTTAATACTCAAACCTATAGCGGCGTTTTTGATAAAGCGCCGCTATTGCCACTGAAGCTCACAATAAACGACGCCGTTCGCCTAATCTTTTAGTGGCGTTTTTATAAAAACGCCGCTATATGTCGACCTATAGCGGCACTTCCTTAAAAACGCCGCTAATTCTCGATCTATAGCGGCGTTTTTGAAAAAACGCCGCTAATACTCAATTTATTCAATTTTTAGTGGTGTTTTCTATTCAAACGCTGCTAAAAGCGCCGCTAAAAGTCTGTTTTCTTGTAGTGTCAGTCCCTCCCATGTGCGCCAATTTTGATTTAATTCTATCCTGCTTCTTTCACTTTTTCCCTGAAATTTGTGCGCCTTTCCAATTTAGTCCGCGCTTGGGTGCTGTTCTTTGGGATTGGGAAAATTTTCATTTTTAATCCTCGAACATTTGCGTGCGATGCATTTTAATCCTTAATTTTGTTTTGTAACTTTCTTTATTTGTAAATTGTCCTCTGGGTTTTATTTTTACTTCAATTGAGTTTTTTACTTCAATTTATGTTTTATTCCTTATTTTCCCCCCTCAAAAATTTATTTGTTATTTATCTTTAAACATATTATCTTGGATTATTTCATTAGTTTTGCATGGTTCTCTTTATTATTTCCTCTATATTTTTTATTCGGTATATTTTACGATTTATATATTTCAAACCTTTTTTTTATATATTTCTATATTTAAAGATCTATAGATATTCAACTCAATACTATTATACATGTATATACGTAACTTATACTAAATTATTTTTATTCTAAGTATACATTATTGATTTCCTATTATTTTATGTAAATATTTTTTATTATTATGTATATATATTATTGATTTTATATTATTTTGTGTATATATATTTTCTTCTAAGGACCCTATTTTAAATGGTATATTTTATTTATTTTAAATACTTTCATATACTAGTACCTTTGTTTTTTTATATATAAAATGTTCATTTCAAGTATATTATTTATTTAGATTGACAAATACTATGTTATATATTACTTACTTTTTTTTATATACATTATGTATTTTGAAATTTCATTTATATATTATTAATTCATATATTATTTTTATTCTTATTATTTTGATTTATTTCGAACTTTCATGTATGTTACCTTAAGATTTATATATATATTTGTTTGTTGGCATATTGATGATTCCAAATTGCATTTCTTCTATATCATCTATTTTATTTGTTTTAAAGCTTGTCATATGTTGTCCGTGTTAATTTGCTTGGAATTTCTTTAAATTTATTTTTAATTCATTAGCCTTTAAATGTATATTAGTATTTTAATAATATATGGTATGTCGCTATTGTATGTATCCTAATTCGTTCCTTTGTATTTTCTCATTCTTTATCCATGACATACTACTGCTTTTACCCTAAGGTGAACCAAATGAATATACTTTGAGTCGGTTTTGCGATTGTTTATTTAAAAAAACTTCTAAAACAAAGGCAATGTTTGACATTTGAAAATTTGGGAAATCGTGCCCTACTGTGTTGGGTTTCGATTTTCTACTTGCCTAAAATAGTCAAATATTCTTTTAAAATTTCATTCATGTTTTCTAAATTTTAAAACAAGGCAATGTTCTATGTTTGAAAATTCGAGAAATCGGGCCCTAACGTGTTGGGTTTCGTTTTTTCATTGGACCAAATAATTGAATACCCTTTTCGTTGCGTTTTGGAAATCATGAGGTGATCTCAGTTTTTGGAGGCTTAAAATATCGTGTCCTAACGTGCTGGATGTAATATTTTATTCCTTTTTGAATGAGGAAATCTTAAAATCAAATTCGAGTTGTTCACACATTTTAAAAGGAATCGTATTTTTAGAATTTTCCCTTCAAAATTTCAACAATAGGACATTAAATAATTAATTGGTACCAATTTTGGGCGTTACGAGGGTGCTAACCCTTCCTCGTGTGTAATCGATTCTCGAACCCTTTTTCTCGATTTTTGTAGACCTAAAATTATTATTTTAATAAATCAAATGCTTTATTAAAATGATAAATCTCAATGTGGTCTGATTACACCTAAAAAAAGGATCGGTGACTACTTCGTACCTCGTTTTTTAAAGTTGATCCTCGTTTTTGCAATAATTTAAAAATGGTTTTGACAAGGGTAATATACTAATTACAATGTCATTGGACAAACACTTGATAACTTTCATAATAGTATATAATAAGCGAGAGCTCAATCATGGTACAATAGTGTAATGACTCTATGACTAAATAATGTTGTAGTTAATAGACGAAGAGTCGAAACTTAATTACAAATTATTTAACCCTAATTATATATGTCCAACCGGTCTCTCTGCTAGCTCAATACAACTCTTAATGGTTTGCAATTGAATCAATATGATGAATGAATGAAAATGACGAATTAGAGAAATAAATCACATGTATCACTATCCGCAGTGAATGTGTTATCCCACCATACACAAGAGATGACCTAAGGATTAAATTAATTTCTTTGAATTATTATTTAATTGATTATAATTAATTAATTGAAGTTCGAAGTGGAAAATTAAATTAATCAGTCATCGCAATTTTGGTGAACAAGTTAATTAAATTTATTTACTCATAGATTTTAGTACGGTAAAATCGTCATAACTTTAACGAAATTAGGATTGAGTTAAGAAAATAATTTAATTAAGAAATTAATTAAATTTAATCAATTAATTAATTAATTAATATTTTGAGAATAAATTATATGAGTTGGTTAAAGACTAAATAAAACATATAATTATACCCAATATAAGTTACAAGCCTAGAGGTCAATTTGGCATGTAATGGGCAACAACCCTACTCCTAAAGACTAGGTGTTGCTATCGCCCCAAGGAATTCCCAATAAAAAATATTTATATTTTTTTATTAAAATAATCATATTTATTTAATCCTTGTTTAACTAGAACTCTTGTAATTTTCTCTATATAAAGGGACCTATCTCAAGACATAAATAGACAACACTAGTCTCACCTATGTGTGCTTCCCCAATTCTCCCCAACCCGGAAAATGGAGCCTTAGCATGCGGGATTCAACGCCCTAGCGCCAAATTTCATGCCTCGATGCCCAAAATTTCGAAACTCCACCTTGGTCAGCGCCTCTCGCCCATTTTGGTGCCCCATCATGCAATTGCACACCCGTCTGTCGACACACCTACGTCTATGGAAACCCTCCCAATTTGAATTTTTTTGTGTTTTGAGGAGTGAACGCCCCAGACTCATGTGCTAAGGATATTTTGGTATTTTAAACATTTATATTTGATGTTATACCTCAATTTGACGTCCTAAAAGTCGTTTTACTTTAGTCATTTTTATATTTTTCTTTGAATACAAGTGTAAAAAAAAAAAGTTTTGACAATAGATCGAGGGAGCAACTTCACAAATTTGGTGAGAACATTTTAATTTGTTATTAGATTAGTTTCTCCTTAAATTCTCATTATTGTTGTACTTAATTGTTAAACATATGGAAAGCGAAATTAATTTTTGGAATACACTTAGGTTAAATACCACTCTCATGTAGTTAGTTAATTAAGAGCACTTTTATATTTTTACCATTATATTTATTTTCCTATAAATAGACTATAAATAGACATTATTAGGTTAAAACTTGAGAGACCTAAACATAGTTGCTCTTAGTTTTATTTTGTTTATGTTTTTTTTCCCTTTGTGGGTTTCTAAACCCTCTTTTTTAGTTAAAGGAATTTAAATTTAAATTTTGATTTTATTAAAAAAGCTCCCTCAATTTATTTTTACTTAAAAAATAGAATTTTTACCAATTTCTTTGGATACAATCCTACTTGTCTCTTTCTACTAATATTATATTTTTAAGAAGGTTTTTATTTTATAGGTTTTAATAGCCTATCACTTTTTCAGCGGATTGAGTTTGTTAATTTCCATAAGTTTGGGCATTAAGTGTGTGCTTGGTTGGGTGGTAAAGTGGAGGGATGGGAGGAGGGTGTGGAAGAGTAAAAATAAAATAAAATTTTGAGTGTGTTTTGTTAGAAGAAAAAGTGAGAAGAAAGAAAATAGGAAGGATAGTCATTTTCCATTTTAGTGAATAAAAATCAATCATTCCAAATTGGAAACGTGAGATGAGAGAAAATGAGAAAAATTTGTATGTTAGTTTTTAAATTTTGCATTTTTTAAATGTTTTACTTTCTTTCCTTTTATTTTTTTATTCTACCAAGCAATGAACTTTTTCTTTTCATTTCTCCATCTTTCTTATCAAACATACTTATTGAAAGAAAAAATTATGTTTTTCATCCTTCTAATTTTCAATCCTTTTAATTTTCTTTCCCCTCTACAAAATAAAGCCTAAATTAGGATGCCGCCTCAAAGTTTAGTGCTCTCCTTTCCTTGTGAGGTGTTCCCAATTCTTTTAATTATCTTTAATATTATGTGTTTTGTTTTCTCTAAATAAATAACTTGTGACAACAAATATACGACCGTATAATTTAAATTTAATAAAAGGGTAAAAATAACTCAATTAGGTCTCTCTAGTGTTTTGTTAGTATCTTAGGATATATATATATGTATAAATGAAAGTTTTAGCAACTGATATAAATTTCATCCATGTATGATGATGATGCATATGCTAACGTCTTCGAAAGTATAGCAGTATGAACAAGGAGAACAATTGAACTTTCTTAAAACCATTTTGAAGGCGTCTTCAAAAGTTACCCAAAAATTAAGTACGATTTGTCAAATAAAAGCTATAAATGAGCAAAGAAAAAAATAAAAAAGGGAATAGAAGCGTACTTGGCTTCAATTTGTCAACTCTTCTCATGGAGATTGCTTTCTCCAACCCAATCTCACCATATTCTGTGATATTAATGTGTTGTCTCCCTACTCCTTTTACATTTCTTTAATTTTTATTTTAGAATTTCAGAAAAAAAAAACAAAAATTTAGAATTTCTTTTAGAACTTTCTTAATTTTTTACTTTTTGAGGGAATTTTGTTTGCATTATATGTATTTTGAAATTTTATTATGGTTTTGATGTCATGTTGTTATTTGGTTGTTTATTGCCACACAAATTTTTTTAACAAAAACATTTGATTGAAGGAATTTCAAAATGAAACTTCAACTAAATGTTTTTCTCTCCAAATACTAGACTGACAGTTTCACTATACTGACCAATTTACATATTAAATCATAAGGGAACAAATCATTATGACAACTTATATATGGTTAAATTCTGTTATTAATTTTTGTATTTTGTGAAAGTTAATGTATTTAATTCTTATATTTTAATTTGACTAAATTTATTCTTTTTTTTTGAATTAGTTAATTTTAGTCCTTATATTTTTCAAAATTTAAAAATTTAGTCCATATTCTCTAATTAGATAATTCTAAGTCATTATATTTATCAAATTTTAAAATTTTAATCTTGACACAGAATTACCTCATTAATCCATTGGCTAAACTTTTAGTGAGTAATATGTAAAAATAATAAACTGACATGATATTACACTTATGATAATATGTTTCCCACATCATATTTTAGAATGAATTTAATAGCTATCATTTGGTGAGGACTGAAATTTTTAATTTGGAAAAGGTTTAAGGACTAAAAATGACCGAATTAGAGTATAGATATTAAATCCACAACTCTCACAAAAATACAGGGACTGAAGGAAAAAATCTTAGCTTGCTTCTCGCAGGAGCCTTTCAGCAAAGTCAAAACATTTTACCTAAATCAAGATAAACAATCTATATAAAGTACCACGTACCTAATACTATGTCGTAACGTCAGAAGTCCTTTGTTTTTGTCGTTTGATCGGTTTTATTCGTAAAAGGTCCCCATACTGCAAGTTGTAAGAAGTCCATGTTTGAATCTTACCCCTATGATATATACCCTCAAAGTCAATATATTGAAGAGACATACAGTATTTACTTAATTAGATTAATCATAATAATATGATATATATTAGTCTACAATAAAATGCTTAATTATTTCAACATTCTTAATTATTTTTATCCTCAAAATAAAGATTTGTAAATAAAAAATTATGTACCCACGTTTAAGTTAATGGAAATATAAAATAAGAAAAATTCAAAATTAACTTTCTCATGTTCTACCAATGAATTGAATTGATTGATTTAATTAAATATTTTAAATATTAAAATATGCATTTTATTTAATAATATAACATTTAATATAAAATTAAAGGATGTTAATAGAGTATAAAACAAAATAAATGGCCCATTTATAATTTTATTTCGTTTTCAATGAATTAATGCACCCATTCAATAATTTTTTTTATTTTTTTATATCAAATTAAATCAAATGATTCATTACAATTATCATATATATATATATATATATGGTGTTGGGCTACAAATCCTCCTCAATCACGGCTGGTAGAAAACAGCCTTAAACATGAAGCTCGAAGTTGAAGTAATATGCAAAGAGATGATCAAACCATCTTCTCCAACTCCTCAACAACTTCGTCATTACCAACTCTCCTTACTCGATCAACAAATAAATTCAGTTTATAACCATCTGGTCTTGTTCTACCCCACTAAAACCAATGTCCAAACCCACAACATTAACATCCTCGATCTTCACCACTTTAAGCTGTCCGTATCCCAAGCCTTGACCCACTTCTATCCCCTAGCGGGACGCATTAAAGGCAACTCCTTCGTCGACTGCAACGACGAGGGTATTCCCTTTAATGAAGCCCATGTCAAGTGCCAACTTTCAGATCTTTTACACGATCCAGTCCCTGATGAGCTCAATAAGTTGTACCCGTTTCCTCTCGATGATGCTAAGGTATTGCCCATGGGAATCCAACTCAACACCTTCGATTGTGGTGGAATCGGGATTGCTTTGTGTATTTCTCACAAGATCGGCGACGCCTTGTCGTATTTTACGTTTCTGAATACTTGGGCAACCATTGCTCGTGGGGATACGAAGAACGTGGTTTTGCCTGAGTTCGTATCAGCCAAGCTTTTTCCTCCGCGGAACATATCCCTGCCAGAACCAGCGTTGGATACAAGTGAAAAGAACATAGCGACGAAAAGGGTGGTGTTTAGTGCATCTAAAATAAAGGAAATCAGAGCGAAATACGCTGCTGATCATGAAAGACGCCCTTCGCGTGTTGAGGCTTTGTCAGCTTACATATGGAGTCGTTTCATTGCTTCCACTAAGAAAAAACCAAGCCCTAATGTGATGATTCACACAGTTAATTTACGTACAAAATTTGAGCCGCCGCTATCAGCTCAGTCTTTTGGGAACATTTTTCGTGTTGCCATAACAGTTCCTTCCATGGACGATGGGTCTAATCTTGTTAGCCAAATAAGGAACTCCATTAGAAAAATCGACAACGATTACGTAACGAAACTTCAGGCTGTTGATGAGGATTTATTCGAGCCAACGAACCAAGGGGATGGAAAGGGAGAGACGACCCCATTTATTTTCACTAGTTTATGCAGGTTTCCACTATACGAAGCTGATTTTGGTTGGGGAAAACCAGTATGGGTCAGTTCTGCAAGGTTGAGCGCAAAGAATCTGGTTGTTTTCATGGATACTGCAACTGGTGATGGCATAGAAGCTTGGATTAATCTGAAGGAGGAAGACATGGCTGAATTTGGAAGTGATGAAGAATTGCTTGCAACACTTAAAAGCTGTTGAAATTAAGATAATTCCCCATTAAAAGAGAACTGCCATACAAGATAAATTTACTCATGTTTGAGAGGTTTCTCTGTATTATATGAAAGACAATAATATGAATAAAGCACTGTTTTGGTTTGGGTCGATAGTTTTAGTAGTCAAAGTTTTAGGTTGTTGTTCGTATAATCAGATTTGCATTTGTTAATTATTAGGGTACATTTGGATTTGGATGAGCAATAGATTGGTTTTAGTGAAATCGAAGGAGTGGTTATGTGTTTAATTATGGTAATAATAAGATGAAAATAGTCATAGATTCGTATAAGTTATATTTCATTTTTGGAAAAAGAATTTTAAATTGAAACCTTTTTGAACTTAAATGCATGGACAATAGTGAGATATGGAAAATATCACTAAAAGAATAATATTAAAATAAGTGTATATAATCAAGTCATTAAAATCATACTTATATTAAAGAATAATTTATTAAAAATTATATATATTCATATTTATTAATAGTATATATTAAAAATATTGAATATTAAATAATAAATAAAATCATATTTATGTTAAAAATAAATAATAAAAATAATAATAGAATTAAGAAATGAAAGAGGTAAAAGGGAATTACCCCTCCACTGGATTTTCAGTTTAAGCCTTGGTCAAAATCTTTAGGCTGATTGGAAATCTTGAGCCTCAGTCAAAAAGAAGCCAAAAGATTATTATGAGAGAAAATTCCTAAGTTAATATATGGAGATTAGTCTTTTTGCCCATTAAAATATTCAACGCTCTATGATTACGATGCCCTTTTATAAAGAAAATACAAAACAAACTAACGTACGTCTTGTCCTTGATATCACTTTCTATCTTTAATCTATCTTTACCTATATAATTTATATAATTATATCCTGTTCTCACTAGCGATAAGCTCATCATGAATGTATATAGAGCATTTCATTGAGATTAATCAATTAAATGGGACTCATTCGACACATTTGAACTAGCCTGATTCGTGAAACATGTAGAGAAATTTATCTACTTAAAGCCTTGGTGGTTAAGTGAAACACTTAAAGAAAACTAGGGTTACTATGACAAATATGGAAAGTAAACTTAGAAGATTTGTGATATTAAAAGATTTAAATTTTTAATCTTAGGGGATCTTGTAAATCCTTTAAGAAACCCAATTTGTAGATTGGTTTTGATCTCTACCATCAATGTAAATTAAGTTATACCGTTAGATCTAGGAGAGCTTCGTTATAAATAGAGGTCTTCCCCCTCATTTGTAATGATCTTAATCATTCCATTCACACCATTCATATTTATTGAATATATTTAAGAGCATTTACTCAAATATCTTGTGTGCATTGCTTTCTCGTGAGTTTTTTTTTCAATTCATGCTTCTTTGTCTTTTGTGTGTGTTTCTACTTTATTTCAATGTCTTGGAGAGTTTCCTTTTTGAATTCTCACTTTCAAAAGTAAAGTTGACTTAGGCAAATTTAAAGCTAAAGAATCACTTAAGACCGCACGGTTTGCAAGACTAAAGTTCTAGCCCCGTGTCAGTTGGTATCATAGCTAAGATTCAAAGGAGTCGGTTGAAATGAGGAAAGGAGTATATGAGCAGATTGAGCCTATGGAGACCCATGGGAGGGGCAGGAAAGCTAGCAGATCGAGGGACATTTTGTTGGCTTTGGAACGTCGAATGGTTGATTTGGAGGAAGCTATGGGTGATGTGAGGGAAACACTTGAGGGCAGTTAAGGGACACACCGATGAGTTGTACTCGATGAGAGAGCAGGTCAAGAAATATGTGGTGGAAGCTCTTAGTTCCAATTAGGTGCAATGAAAGGGGCCCTCAATATTGCTATAGAAGACAAGATGAAGAGGAATGATGCTCTGAAAGTAATGGTCATGACTTTGAAAGAGCAAATTGTAGCTTACTGTCTACAAGGTTGCTTTGGGTAATGAGATGTTGGCTTTAGAACTGAAACAATGTAAAATAGATGTTCTCAAATAAAAAAAAATTTAAGGGACAAGGTTCGCAAGGGATGTGGACAATCTTCTCTACGGGATGGAATAGTACTTTCTTGCGATGGGCATCTTCTCTAATTTATTCTACTTATGTTGCTCTTTTATGGTGGCAGTTGACGGCCTATAAACATGATGGACATCTTCTCTAATTTAAGGTGGTGATGTGGTTTTTACAAATGCATGTGTTCACAAGATTTGAAACTTCAAGGTTTATCATCAGTGATGAAGGGTCCCACTTTGTGAAAAACTCTTAAACTTTCTTTGCTGTTATTGCTTGGCAATGGCCTAGAAGTTGGATCTCATATATATCAAGTGTCCGGAAGTTGGTTATTGTACATGATATAATTCACTGTTTTTCTCTTAAATGAGTGAAAATCCTTGTGTTTTGAACCACGGATTTGGCTTCTGGACAGAGAGCATTGAGACAACCTTGAAGTTAATTATACCTGTGGCTCATTCTTTTTATGATGTGAATTATATTACCATTATAAGCATTGCACAATTTGATGATAATGAATTTTAATTTCCTTTATAGCTCGTCAAAGTTGCTAAGGCATTATCGAAGTTGGAATTTTATTGGTTATAAATTTCATAAGCCTTACCCCTCTATTTCTAATATATATTTGGCTAGCCAAAATGCAATATGAAAACAATATATGTGTTTCGCTAAGAGTGTTGGTGCAGTATATCACAAAAGAAGCTAATGATATGATTTTGGCATGTGACAATTTTAACACCATTATGTCAGTTGTTGATTGAAGGTCACTTAATCTATAATAACATGAAAGATTTCATAAGGTACAAGATATCATCCAATGTTGAAGAGCTGTTGGGTTTATTCCTGAAGATATTGCCACATACACAAGCCACCACGTAGGCACCATTTATATCCAAGCCATCAAGGCTTCCCTTTCAAGGCCGCTTTGCTTATAATGTTATATTATCCTTTGGATTTCCTTGCAAAACTTCTTTTTCTAGGTTCGCTAGGCGACTTCGCTTACATGATTATTTTACTTTCCTGGTTCGCATGTTGTTCAACTTTCTAGCCTCAACATCTTTTCAGCTTACCTTTTCAAGTTTTGCTATAGTAACCCAATTGCAAACAAGTTTCTTAATAAATTTTCACAATTATAATTTTAGCCCTCAATATTTACAATTTTTTTGTTAATTTGACCCTTATTTCTTAATCTAAATTTGAATACAATATTTTAAAAAAAGGTTAAATTTGCTTATAAACCTTATAAAAAGAGTCGAATTTGACAATTTAATCTTTTAAAAAAGAATCATATTACTATTTTTTTAACAAAAAAACGACTAAAACGCTAAAATTTTAAATATAGAAGTCTACTTGACAACGTACTAGTACTTTATTTTTTTATTATATATTTTTATTAACTTAGTAAAACTTTGTTTAATATTTTTTTTATATTTTTTTATTATTTGTTAATGTTCATATAAGATAAATAGTACCATGTTAGCATTAAATATACATGAACCGTCATACGAGTTGCCACACTAAAATTCATAAAAAAAAGTTTTAATCAATATTTCATTTAAAAAATAATAATTTGATTTTTTTAAAAAATTAATAGCAAAATTTAGCTAAAAATAATAATATCAAATTTATAAAAAATCAATCTCATCTTGCATCACCGGCTTCTGTTTGTCGATAGCAGCTTCGGCGGCTTGCTACTTTCCCAATCCTTCCATAGCCCTGTCCACCTTAGGAAGGGCCTTACCTTCAAGTGGGCCATTAAAGTCCAACAGATTGCTAGTCTCCTTTAAATTCTTGTTGGACACGTCATTCCCAAACTGAGTACCATCTACCAACTTATTAGTCAAAACAGGCCCAACAGGAGACCCACTAGCAGTACCGTTTGGTCTCAGTAGGCCAGCAATATTTTTAAAGCCCAATTCGTTAGGTGAGCCTTTGTCCACCATTTTTCTTACCAGTTGACCGTTGCTTTGACTGTGGCTGGATTTTTGTGTCTTGTATTTCTAAATGTTTTTTTCCTTATCATTTTGTTTTTAATGCACTCGGTTATGCTTTGGGACTGTTTTGGTAATAAATAAAGTCCAACCATTTTCCCTCAAAAAAAAGGAGAAAAGAGAAAAGGTTACTTTTGTTTATTATTTTTTTCCAGAAAAATGACAATAAATGAAGCCATTAGTATAGCTCTCCAAATGACCGTTACACAATAAGTCAATAACTGAGACCATTAAAATTCCTACTATTTTCAAAATAAAATAATACAAAAATATCTCTTAGGTCTCTTTCTGTATGGTAACCGGCAAGAGAAGAAGCAATAAATGAAACCATTAAAATTCTTAAAACTGTTTTCAAAATATAAAAACTCTATACAGACTAAAGAATCCTAGTATTTTCCCGACCCAGTTGATGATGTAACCAATTGAAAGACCAGCACAACTTCATGATCAAGTTGAAGAAGTAATAAATGAAACCATTAATATTCTTAAACTATTTTCAAAATAAAATAATATAAAAAACTCTCAGGTTTTTTTTACTCGTTTATTTTTTGCTGGTTTTCCCTTCTTCCTTCTTTGTTAATCCAATCTCTTTTGCTTTCTTTCTTCTGTCTTCCTTCCCTTCTTTTCCTTTCAAAACAAACCTTAGCCACTTCCTCCGCATCTACACATTCCTCTGTCTTCAATCCATAGCACTCTATTTATTCGCCAACTCCTTCTCTCTCTGTCTCTTCTCAATTTCTTCCTCAATATTTTTTAGTTTTAGGTCAGAAAAAGCCAAACACACACACATCCTCACTTTACAGCAGGAATAGGGTTTTTATGAGAGGGAGAAACCCTTGAGACCTTTCTGTTGACCAAGTGATGTGGAGCTTGCAATTTGCTGCTCAAGTTCAGGACGTACGACGTGGAGATTTTTGGAGCAGTTCTCCTGGCGGTTCTCCTTCCCAACCCGCAAACCTCCCCGTTGCCTTCCATTAGCGATAATTTTCAGGTATTTCGATCTATAGAATTTTTTTATCAAGCTGTTAAACTCATTTGTTGCAATGATTTAGAGTCTGCCATTGGGAATTTGAAATCTGTGACTTGTTTTTAACAATTGAAACTACTGAGTTTTTTGGTGATACCATTATTGTTTTCCCTATTATTTTTCGAGTAAAAGCACATAGAAATATGATACTTGGATTCGGATGAGGGCGGAATCTATAATTTTTTAGTCTACTGTGTTCTATTTTTTCTGTTTTTTGTTTCCCTCTATTTTTAACATTTGATTTTAGATATGTATCTTTACTTACCATTTATCTTTTTGCTTTTTCATCTATGTTATGCGGTGTGAGTGCTTAGCTTGATGGGTTCAGGGGTTATCGGTTCGGATTTGTGTTCCTATCGCTGAAATGATGTTACCTATTCTTTTCCGTAAGAGAGTGCTTCTAATAATTATTCAATAACAAATTAGAGGGCATTATAACATGCTTGGTCTCAAGAAATTCCATTTGATCTACTTTTCTATGTTTTAACTGTTGGCCTTTAACAGTTTTTCACTTTGGACAGCCAGGATATGTTGTTCTTTAGGGTTGCAAGAATGGTCATGATGAGAATCGAATTCATAGCAATTGTTTCATTTTCATATGTATATCTTAATGGTTTAATCCGTAATTCACAAGTAAGTAGAGTTTCTTTTGGGTTGAAATGGTTGCTCAACAAACATGAAGTGAAGCATAAGATTGTCAGACCGTAATGGTCATGATGAGAATCGAATTCATAGCAATTGTTTCATTTTCATATGTATATCTTCATGGTTTAATCCGTAATTCACAAGTAAGTAGAGTTTCTTTTGGGTTGAAATGGTTGCTCAACAAACATGAAGTGAAGCATAAGATTGTCACAACCTAATGGTCATGATGAGAATCGAATTCATAGCAATTGTTTCATTTTCATATGTATATCTTCATGGTTTAATCCGTAATTCACAAGTAAGTAGAGTTTCTTTTGGGTTGAAATGGTTGCTCAACAAACATGAAGTGAAGCATAAGATTGTCACAACTTACCATCCACAGACAAATAGGCAAGTTGAATTGGCAAATAAGGAGATAAAAGGTATACTCAAGAAGGTAATCCATCCAAACCGGTGAGATTAATCCGAAAGATTGGATAATGCTTTGTGCGCCTATCGGACAACATTCAAAACACTTTTAGGAATGTCTCCCTATCGGTTAGTTTTTGGGAAAGTCTGTTATTTGCCTTTGGAGTTAGAACATAGAGTTTACTAGGCTCTCAAGCAACTTAATTTGGATCTCAAGCTTGTTGGAGAGAAATGAATGCTTCAACTCAATGAATTAGAAAATTTTCAAATGTTTTCGTATGAAAATGCCAAGTTGTGTAAAGAGAAATTAAAAATATGACATGACAAACACATTCGAATCTGTGAGTTTGAAGTAGGTTAACAAGTCTTGTTGTTCAATTCCATATTAAAGTTCTTTTCCGGTAAGTTAAAATCTCATTGACCTGGTCCATTCACCATTTGCCAAGTCTTTCCATACGGGGTCATTGAACTACATGATGGTAAGGGAGGTAAGTTCAAAGTCAATGGTCAATGTCTTAAACATTACTAGGGTGATAAAGTTAAGCGGAATAAAACCTCACTCATTTTATTAGATCCCTAATTTTCACTTTGATTTAGAATAACCGACATTGACAATATTTTTTCTAGGAGGTTAGATTTTAAGTGGGGACATGTGGCCCTTCCAATCTTTCTTGGGAATTGCTTTTTATTTAATTTTCTGAGAAAATATTTTCTATAATAAAGTTTTGATTTGCTGAATAATGGGTTAATTCTGACCTAATTTTCATATGCAAGTAAGTTACTTATTTTTTGTTGTGTTCTTGTAAATATTCTTAGTAGCCAATAATAATATATATTGTATATATTATGTGTATTTTTGTATTCTGATAGGTGTTTGTGATCAGTTAGACAAGCGCAATTAGGGGTTTGTTTAAGGATTTATGGAGGAAGTTAGAAGAGTTCATTGGTGAGGTGGGATGTGCTTTTTGCCCCAATAAAGGTTGGTGGATTGAGGTTGAAATCTATGATAATGTAATACCCTTAACCTATCTTTGCTGCCGGATTGGAGTTACAGTGCGCTACTGTCCAAATAAGGACATTTATCATTAAACAAAAACATAAATATAAAATAAATTATAACATTCAATAACAAACCATTTAATATAAGAAACATTACTCGATGAACGATATACAAATATGAGTACACAATTATCAATTCGAAACACGCAAAAACACTCCAATGAGCTAATCCAATCGGTAACACGTCTCGACACCAAGTGTCTAGCCTAACATCTCTCTCATAACACACCTCGGCACCAAGTGCCAAGCCCAAAGGCTTTACATCTGTCCCCAGTAACACGTCAAAAATACTATAGATATAACATGATAGTACGCAACAAATAATGGGTTTTGGTATGTTTAGTGAACAAGAAATAAACAAGAATTATCATCTCATCTTAAACCAATCCCAAATAGTGCACACTATAACCTATTGGCATGCCAATTGTACTCTATTTTATTTTCATTGGCTTAGGAGATATTACCGTTAAACCAAGTCCAACAGGTTATTATGCCCATTCATGCTAATTTAACATTGAAATATTTACTTTAACAGTCAACAACTAAATTCTTATTTAATTCATATTGTAAATTATATCAAAATAAACGAACAAACTTACTAGGGCTAAATTGCAATAACAACAAAGATTCAGGGACTATTCAGCTACTTTTTTTCCTCTATTATCTACTTGTTCTTGATTTATGATATAATTTATTTCAATTATTAGCTCAATATAATACATATAACTTCTTATTTATAATTTTGCACATTAGACCCCAAACATTTACATTTTATTTAATTTGGTCTTTAAAACCAAAACAAGCTTATTTCACATAATTAAACTTTAAACCCATTGAACACAATTTTTAATCATTCTAAATAGCCCTATAATTTCAGAATTTATCAAAAAAAGCATGTCCATTTTAATTTATTTCCAATTTAATAGCGAAACCTGAAATTATTAAAAAACACTTTACAAACTCAATACAAATCATTACTAAGCTACTACCTATACCAATTATAACTATAAAACTTCAAAAATTTCAATGGCATAATTTCTATATTATAGTATTTTTACAAAATAACATTTAATCCAACTTAATATCAAGATAACAATCACAAAAATGTCAATTCCATGAGAAACAAGTTAGGAAAATCCTTACATGCATAAGCTTGATATAGCCAAAATTTCAAGCTCTTTTCATGGAGCTTATCACTTCAATTTTCGGTGGAGAACCAAGAAAATGAAGATGATGCCCCCACCAACCTTTGTTTTATTATACTAAATTCATTTATTTCTTTTATCATTATATTTATTAATTAAATTTATCATTTTATATTATAACATTAGGAAACAATTATGTCACCATCCACTATTCTCAATTTTGGCTAATTTGTCATATTAATCTATTCTCTTTTTACTAATTACTACAAATTGCACTTAAACACTAATAGAAAACAATTTTTGCACTTTTTATGATTTAGTCCCTTTTTCTTTAAATAACCATCTAAACGTCAAAAATTCTAAACCAAATTTTAATACAATACTAATGATTTCGTAAATATTTATAGACTTACACGTTAAAATTGTGGTCCTGAAACCACTATTTTTGACACCACTGAAAAACGAGCTATTATAGATAATATGACATCTAGCTTGCTAAGTTTAGGTAGCGATTCATCATGAATAAAAGTAAAATGAGGGTTCAGGTGCTCTAAGCGAAGTATCTACCGTGTCGTAGTTTGTTTGAACCATGACGTGGTATGAGCTGCTCACATATTTGGAGGAGGATGCTTGTTGTTCGTAAAGGGTAAGTGTCATTGTTAGAGAATTTGTGATGGTTCAAGGACTTATTTCTGGCTTGATAAGTGGATTGTTGATGGACCGCTAATCTCTCTCTGCTCATCGAGTCTAAAATCTGAATTAAAAAGTATTTTGATTACAACTTTTATTGACAATAGTTTTGATATTTCCTTTATTATTCAATCATTTCTACCTGAAAGGGTTTTCAACTAGATTTTAGCTAATCTTGTGTAGGTCAATGCTCCTCTTAAGGATACATTCATTTGGGTTGGTTCAATTAATGGTTTCTTCATGACGAAATGGACTTATAATATGTCCCTTTATGGTGATGCTTATGTTCGACCGATTGCTACAGCAATATAAAGATTAAAAACTCGACCTAGGATTAAAATGGTTATTTGGCTCTCTTGGAGGGACTGAATTATGTTGAATGTTAATCGTCTGGTTCATAATCTAACTAATAGTTCAAGAAGTAAGTTTTGTGGACAGGTAAGGGTGGACAAACTGAACGTATCCTTCAATCTTTCTACTCAATGAAAGAAATTTGGAGTGCTTTCTTGAGTACGGATGTTGAATCCCAATTTTATGAGTTGTTGATAGAGGACTGGTAACACTATAATCTGATTGCTTACGGGGATAACAAAACAGGTGACTGGAGCTGGCCCACTGTTTTTCAACTTTTTTGATAAGCCTGGAAATATTGAATTGACTTTGTTTTTGCAAATGTAACTCTACTCGACCACGCTAAAATTCAGAAGACGTGCAGAGTTTTAACTAAACTTTGAGGGAGCTTTAATGATAATGTAAGATGTTCAAGAATTAGTGTAACAACCTATTTTCAGTGGTGTCAGAGACTATGGTTTTGGTATCACAAATCCGACGAGTAAGTTTGTAATGATTATTATTTAATTAATACAAGTTAATTATAATTTTATATAGAAATTTTGATGTGATAATTTTTAGATAATTGAATAAATTAGGTATAAGTGGTTGTTCCAAAAGTCAAGTGATTTCAGAAAATGAGATAACAAGACATTGTTTCTAGAAATCAAGCGATTGAATATTCTTATTAAACATTTACGAAGTTATTATATTAGTATGTAAAGGTTCGATTTGAGAATTTTTATTGTTTGGTTAGTAAATTAAAGAAAAAGGTCTAAATTGTGAAAGTTGTAAAATCTAGTTATAATTGAATTATAGTGAATAGATGGTTTGAATCAAATAAGTGGAATGATTTAAATGGAAATTATACCATTCTTATTTGGCATGGACGGTTAAAGCTTGAAAAATGATAAAAATGTGCGTTTAATTGAAGGGAAATTTTATAATTAAATAAATATAACTTAAATAAAATAAAACAAAAATAACGCATCATCTCCCTTAGTGTTTCTTACCACCAAAATTGAGAAGTTGAAGAGCACCTTAGCTTAGTTAACATTTGATCAAGCATAAACCATTGCATGTAAGTGAATTTTCACCGTTTTTAATAATTTTTATGTTTTTAATATAATTACAACTAGGTTCAGCTAATTCGTACCTTCGTTTTTGAAACTATTAAAGATTATGGATTTCACCATTATTGAATCTTAGTTATTCTTTATGTTAAATGATGAATTTGTAGTCTTAGTTGTTGATTAAGATTACTTTGTAAAGTGATTTTTGTTAGTTTTTAATTAAATGATTAATTTGATAAAGTATTAAAATTTACGTGGAATTTTTGTGAATTGTGAATAATTATGAACTATACTAGTATAGGAATAAATTCGGCTAGTATGGAGAATTGTGAAATTTTGATAAATTTGGAATTTCGGGTTTATGAACTAATTTGTGATAAATGTAAAAATTTAGGGAAAATGTGTAAATAATTAAAACTTAAGGGTATCACGCATTGAATTGAGTTTGTGATGTATGTGAATTTAATAAATTGAATTTAATTACTATATAGATCAATAACCAAGTCAAAAAGACAATAATCATGAAAGGGAAAATTTACGGAGTAGTCCCTGCGAATTAACCGGAAGCATATTGTAGGTAAGTTTATAGTATAGATAAATATATTTATATAATTATATAACTTGTGATATTATGATTTGGTTAAACTGTATCTAAATTGAATTATGATATTAAATTGAAAATATAAAATGTTTACAATTAAGTACAGATGAGAGTTGATTATTCAGCAGTTGGTTAATAATATGGTTAGTTGATATTGAAATGAATGTAATTGACTCATAGCATGTGTATGGATATTTTGGAAGTGCCTTTGATTTATAATGTTAAGAATTTTGTTACGTTCCAGTTTGAACGTAGTAATTGATTAGGATACAATTGACATGCCAATAGGGTTAGTATGTATGCTTGTACGGGATTGCATTTCGGTCTCTTTAATTGCACATTTGTGTCTTTGTTTGCACTTCGGTGCCTCTTGTAACAGTTTGATTTTGGGCCTAATCGGAATAGTGGTTTCAGATCCACTAACCCGAGATCAGAGAAATTATTTTTAATATCATTTTATGTGTTGTAGTATGATTATATAAGTGTATGAAAATTTTGGTGAATTAATTTTATCGATTGTGAGCTTAATTGCGAAAAATGACTAAATCGCCTAAAGGGCAAAAGTTCTCTTTTACTAGAAAGTGGTATTAAATAGCTAGAGAATCATAATTAGGGGTCTTTAAAGGGCAAATAAACCCATTCTAATAAGGGTGGCCGCCCATAGAGACAAAGAAAATGAAATGGTCAAAGGTTAGGTGAAATTTGGTCACTAATTTGACTTGAAATAAAATAAAATAAAGAGAAAAAGATATCATCTTTCATCTTCCTCCTCTTCACCGAAATTTTCAGCAAAATAAGGGTTTTGGAAACTTGAAATTTCAGCAACTTTTCACCCTTACAAGTGGTTTTTGTGGTCCTTCTTAATTATTTTTGTACTTTTGGAGCCCTTATAGCTTAAGCTAACTAATGGGGGGACTTTTTTGCAAAATGGTTCAGAGGTTAGGGAGTTGCCATGAGAGTATTCATTTTTTTTGCTAAATTTTCATGGAAGAAAATGAATTATGGTTGTTAATTAAACAACTTTTGTGAAAGGGGTTTTCATGAAAATACTTAAAATGGATTATTTTGCGAAGTTTGTTAAATGGATGGTAATTTGTGAAATATTTAGAATTTTGAGATGCTATAGGTAAAAAAAGAGTTCAGCTAGGCTTGGTTAGTAAGAAAATTCTATGAAAATCGATTTACAAGCCTAGGAGCAAAATCATAATTTTGTAAAAATTAGGGGCAAAACGATTATTTTTCCAAAATATAAATTTTGAAATGTCTTGATTGATGTGATGATTAAATTAGTGAATTTTATCATTTTAGATCAAGAAATACGAAATCAGGACCTAAACCGGGGGAAGGCTAAGCTAGTAGATAGATTCAATCTAGTCGCCTACTTTTTGTATACCAAGGTAAGTTGTACGTAAGTAAGGCAGCATTATCGCTATTATGTGTTGAATGATTAGTTTTGCATAATATGGTTGAATATTCTTATGAATAATGCATGATGAAATTAATGTGGTAAATATCCAGTTGAACCTAGTGTAAGACCATATCTGAGACATGGCGTCAGCAACAATATGAGAGCCAGTGTAAGACCATGTTTGGAACATGGCATCAGCAATGTTGTGAGAGTCAGTGTAAGACCATGTCTAGGACATGACATCGGCGTCGATATGTGTGCTAGTGTAAGACCATGTTTGAGACATGGCATCGGCCACATTATAAGAGCCAGTGTAAGACCATATTTGGGACATGGTATCGAAATTGAGACGAGAGCTAGTGTAAGACCATGTCTGGGACACGGCATCAGCCTCGACATGTGAGCCAGTGTAAGACCATATCTGGGACATGGCATCGGTAATTCACCCTCTTGTGTAAAGCTTGTAAGATATCATTTATTCCAAATGGTTTCATGGGTTACTTTTAAAGCTTATGATAATAATATGGAATGATATAATCGTGTTGTGAGTGGTACAGGTTCTTATTCGAAACTTATGAGATATGAGTCTAGTTATGTTGCCTTGAAGGTAAGAATGACTTGAGTAAGTTCTAGCTATGAAAATGATTTCGGGACAATATTGTAATCTTTGGCTTATACTTGTGATATATAAGCATTTAGTGATATTTGCCTTTGTTCACTCAAGAATGTTGTGTTAATTCATAATATGCATTATTGATGTTGTTACTTATTTATATGCAACTTACTAAGTTTTATGCTAACTCCCTCTTTTTTCCATTTTCTTATAGTGCCGCTAAGATAATATCGGGAATCAATGGACGTCGGAGGCATCGATCACACTATCCCTTGAAACTTTTGGTATAGCTAGTATAAATGTTTAGAGTTTGGCATGTATAGGGACTTGTTCTTTTTGTTTAGAGTAACGTTAGTTTAGCCACAAGTGTTGGCTCATATGGATGTGATATTCATTTTGTATAGGCCATTGATGTTAGCTAATATTGATTACTTTTAAATGCATTTGATAAAAATTCTATTGGATGTGGCTGTTTTGATTATGTGTGTTTGTATTGGGATTGGTTATGTTTGACGTTGTCTAAGTTGGTGCAAGTAAGAGTAATAAATAGGCTTGGTAGATAGCCTTATTTTTTTCCACAATGGCAGACACACGGGCGTGTGTTTAAACCGTGTGTGACATACGGCTTACCCTATGGACATGTGGTAAGGTCGTGTGTTTCCTGCACCTAAAGTTGACAAATCAGAATACCCGGTAATAACCACACGGGCAGAGATATGGCCGTGTGTCTCAACCATGTAGAGGACACGGCCTAGTACACGGGCGTGTACCGTGCCCGTGTACCCCTAAAAGGTTACTGATGGTAGAAACAAAATGTCAAGGTTTTTACACACGAGCTGAGACACGGGCATGTGCCAAGCCGCGTGAAAATCTTTGTAGGTTTTAATCGAGAAATAAATTCACATGGGCTATAGACACGGGCATGTCTCGATATGTTCAGGCCGTGTAAGCCACACGGGCCTTCAACATGGCTATGTTAAGAAGACACACGGGCGTGTTGCCCTTTTACACGGGCGTGTGCCTCTGTCTGCTTGAAATTTTACAAAATTTTCTAGAATGTACAGATTAGTCCTGAATCAATTCCAAAGTGTGTTCGGGGTCTTGTAGGCCCATAATAGGGACATTAAGGTATTGTGAAAAGTTTTAAATTGGAACAAAATTTCATAACTAGGAAATGTATGTTGTATGTGTTTAAGTTCGGTAACACCTCGTATCCTGTTTCAGCGTCAAACTCAGGTAAGGGGTGTTACATTTAGTGGTATCAGAACTACAGTTTAGTTGATTTTTGGATTAACGTAGCGAGTGTACAAGTCTAGCTATACATGCCATAAATATATTGTAAAAGTGTGATGACTCCCACTGAATGGACCGCCCCAGTAGAGAGTGAGCCCGTGACAATGAGTCAGGGTAGAGAGGCTAGAGAAGCCTACCTTTATATGATGGACGCATTGTATTCAGAGTTTATTTGTGCGAATCCGAACACTCCACCTCCCCCACCCCCTCCAATTCCCTAGCCTGCCCCCATAACTCCCCAAGTTTTAGAAATGTTAAGAAGGAAAAACCTCCGGTTGACAGAATTAGGAAGCAGGGAGCCGAGGAATTTAGGGCGAATATGGATGATGACTTAGAGAGAGCGAAATTCTGGCTAGAAAATACTATTAGGTATTCGATGAGTTATTTTGCACACCTGAGGAATGCATGAAGTGTGTTGTATCACTCCTGCGATACTGGCTTGCCAATGGTGGAATACCCTTGTGTTGGTTGTACCAAAGGAAATGATTACATAGGAGTTCTTCTAAGAGGAATTCTGAAAGAAGTATATTAGTTAGAGGTTTATAGATAAGAAGATGAAGAATTTTCTAGAATTGAAGCAAGGCCAAATGACAGTAATAGAATATGAGCGTGAGTTTGTAAGACTCAGCAAATACGCTAAGGAGTACGTATCTACCGAAACTATCATGTGTAAGAGATTTGAAGACAGATTGAACGAAGACATCCGATTATTAGTTAGTATCTTAGAGTTAAGGGAGTTTGTGATGCTGGTTGAAAGAGCTTGTAAGGCATAAGAATTGACCAAAGAAAAGAGAAAAGCTGATATTGAGTCACGTGACTTAAGGAAAATGCAGATGGGGAAATCATATCAGTCCTGATCTAAGAGATCGAGAGAGTTCACTACTTGATCGAATGCTTTAGTGGGATTCTCGAGTAGAAATAAGAAGAAATAGTCCACGGCGTTTAAGGCTCAAACCACTTCTATCGCAAGTGTTGGTAGTGCTTTATCGAACAGACCAAAATGTTCACAGTGCGGTAGACGCCATTTCGGTGAATTCTGAGGAAATGATAGAGGTTGTTTCAAGTGCGGTTCACTAGACCACTTTATCCGAAACTATCCTAAAATGGATGAGAAAGACAAAAAGCAAGATGTAAAAGCGAGTAATGCTCCTTCGAGGGGTAGACCACATAAGAACCTGAGAAGTGGGGCTAGTAACAGAAGTATGCATCTAGATTCTATTGTGAGGTCTAAGGGCCGAGCGCTTGCAAGGACTTATGTCATTCGAGCTCGTGAAGAGGCATTGTCACCAAATGTAATTACATGTGCTTTCTCTCTTCATGATATTTTTGTTATTGCTTTGATAGATCCGGGGTCTATCCATTCGTATGCTTGTGTGAAACTGTTGTCTAGCATGAATATGCTTGTCGAGTCTACAGAATTTGTGGTAAAGGTGTCAAACCCATTAGGCAAGCATGTATTAGTTGACCAAGTTTATAGAAATTGTCCCTTGACAATTAGAGGTCATTGTTTTTTGGCTAACCTCATGTTATTGCCATTTGATGAATTTGACGTTATCCTTGGTATGGATTGGTTGTCGACCCATGATGTCATAGTAAATTGTGAAAAGAAATCCATTGAATTGAAATGTGAAAATTGAGATATTCTTCGGGTTGAATCAAGTGAACCAGATAGCTTACTTGTAGTGATTTCTTCTATGGCTGCTGAGAAATATATGAGAAAAGTGTATGAGTCTTATCTCACATTTGTGTTGAATACCTAAGTGTCGGAGGTAAAGATTGAGTCAGTGCTAATAGTATGTGAGTTTTCAGATGTGTTTCCAGAAGAGTTTCCTAGACTGCCTCCAGCTAGGGAAGTCGAATTTGGTATCGAGTTAGTCCTTGGTACTGCGTCTATATCGTTTGCCCCGTATAGGATGACATCATTGGAATTAAAAGAGTTGAAAGCTCAGCTACAAAAGTTAACGGATAAGGGTTTTGTGAGACAGAGCTATTCTAAATGGGGTGCTCTGGTACTTTTTGTGAAAAACAAAGACGGGTCGATAAGGTTATGTATAGACTATAGATAGCTCAATAAGGTGACAGTGAAGAACAAGTATCCCTTGCAAAGGATCGACGATTTGTTTGATCAATTAAAGGGAGCCATGATGTTTTGTAAGATAGACCTGAGGTCCGGTTATTACCAGTTGAGTGTTAAGGAACATGATGTGTCAAAAACCACGTTTCGAACGAGGTATGGGCATTATGAGTTCCTTGTCATGCCCTTTAGCTTAACGAACGCTCCTGCAGTGTTTGTGGATTTAATGAACCGTATTTTTCGGCCATACTTGGATAAATTTATTGTGGTTTTTATTGATGATATATTAATTTATTCTCGTGATGAGAGTGATTATGCAGAGCATTTGAAAACTGTTTTTCAGACTTTAAGAGATAATTAGTTGTATGCCAAGTTTAGTAAAAGTGAGTTTTGACTCCGAAAGGTTAGATTTTTAGGACACATCGTGTCGGGCGATTGATTAGAGTTGACCTGAGTAAGATCTCGGCTATTATTGAATGGAAACTATCGAGGAATGTATCAGAGATTAGAAACTTTCTAGGCTTAGCGGGTTACTATAGACAATTCGTTAAAGGATTATCCATGATCGCTACTCCGATGACGAGGTTGCTTTAGAAAGATGTTAAGTTCGAATGGACGGAAAAGTGCCAGCAAAGCTTCGAGAAACTAAAGGCGTTGTTGACTGAAGCTCCAATTTTAGTGCAACCAGAACCAAAAAAGAATTCGTAGTGTATAGCGACACTTCCTTGAATGGATTGGGATGCATGCTCATGCAGAAAGGCAAGGTAATAGCATATACCTCAAGACAAGTAAAGCAACATGAGAAAAACTATCCGACTCACGATTTAGAGTTAGCTGCCATAGTGTTGGTATTGAAGATTTAGAGACACTATTTGTATAACGAGAGATGTCGAATATTTACTGACCATAAAAGTATAAAGTATTTGATGAATCAAAAGGATTTAAATCTACGGCAACGATGGTGGCTGGAGTTGATTAAAGATTATGGGTTCGTAATTGATTATTACTCGGGAAAGGAGAACGTGGTCGCAGATGCACTAAGTAGAAAGTCATTGTTTGCCTTGAGAGCTATGAATACTCAGTTTTCTATAATTGAGGATGGTTCGATTCTAGCAGAGTTGAGAGCTAGACCTATGTTTTTTCAAGAGATTTGTGAAGCTCAGCAAAGTGATAAAGATTTGCAAGCCAAGGTGACTCAGTGTGAGACAAATAACAAATCAGATTTTTAGATTAGTACCGACGGTTGTTTGATGTTCCGAGATAAGGTCTGTGTACCTAGAGATGATAAGCTTACTGGTAAAATTCTTCATGAGGCACATAGTAATTGTATGTCAATCCATCCTGTTAGTACCAAGATGTATAATGACTTGAAGAGATTGTATTGGTGGCTGGGTATGAAAAGTCTCAGAGTTTGTGTCGAAATGTTTAATTTGTCAGTAAGTGAAAACCGAGCACCAAGTACTTTCAGGTTTACTTCAGCCTGTAATGGTTTCCGAGTGAAAATGGGATCGAATTACCATGGATTTTGTGACGGGATTGTCGTTGTCACCAAGAAAGAAAGATGCTATTTGGGTCATAGTTGATTGATTAACGAAATTAGCTCACTTTATTCCGATATGTACCGATTAGTTGAATGTTTCTGAAATTGTGAGACTTCATGGAGTGCCCTTGTCTATTATTTCGGATAGATATACGAGGTTTACCTTGCGGTTTTGGAAAATGTTACAAGAATCTTTGGGAACAAAGTTGAATTTTAGCACGGCCTTCCATCCGTAAACTGACCGCCAGTCAGAAAGAGTAATTCAAATTCTTGAAGACATGTTGTGGTGTTGCGTCCTTGAATTCCTAGGCAGTTGGGAAAAATATTTACCGCTGGTAAAGTTTACCTACAACAATAGCTATTAGTCGAGTTTGAAAATGGTGTCTTATGAGGCTTTGTAGGGGCATAAGTGTCGAACACCCTTGTATTGGACTGAACTCAAAGAACATCAGATTCACGTGGTTGACTTGGTCAAAAAGACATAAGAAAAAGTAAAAGTAATCCATGACTGTTTGAAGACCGCTTCGGATAGACAGAAATCCTACGTGGATTTGAAACGAAAAAAAATTGAGTTTCAAATTGGTGACAAGGTGTTTTTGAAAGTATCCCCGAAGAAGAAAGTCCTCAGATTCGGTAAGAAAGGAAAAAAAGTCCTCAGATTCGGTAAGAAAGGAAAATTAAGTCCACGTTTTATTGGACCTTATGAGGTGACTGAGAAAGTTGGACCAGTAGCTTATTGACTAGCCTTGTCATCTGAGTTAGAGAAGATCCACAATGTTTTACATATGTCGATGTTGCACCGTTACCGTTCTGACCCTTCGCATGTTCTTTCGCCAATAGAGATTGAGATTTGGTCAAATATGACTTATAGCGAAGAACCGGTTAATATTTTAGCTCGGGAGGTTAAACAATTGAGGAATAAGAGTATAGCACTTGTAAAGGTATTATGGCATAGACATGGGATAGAAGAGGTCCCAAAGAGACCATGAGAGACCAATACCCAAACCTTTTTAATGGTAAGATTTTCGGGGACGAAAATCCCTAAAGGGGGAGAATTGTAACAGCCCGATTTTGGGCCTAGTCGGAATAGTGGTTTCAAAACCACTAATCTGAGGTCGGAGAAATTATTTTTAATATCATTTTATGTGTTATAGCATGATTATATGAGTGCATGAAAATTTTGGTGAATTAATTTTAGCGATTGTGAGCTTAATTGCGAAAAATGACTAAATCGCATAAAGGGAAAAAGTTTTGTTTTACTAGCAAATGGTGTTAAATAGCTAGAGAATCATAATTAGGGGTCTTTAAAGGGAAAATAGACCCATTCTAATAAGGGTGGCCGGCCATAGAGACAAAGAAAATGAAATGGTCAAAGGTTAGGTGAAATTTGGTGACTAATTTGACTTGAAATAATATAAAATAAAGAGAAAAAGATATCACCTTTCATCTTCCTCCTCTACACCGAAATTTTCAGCAAAATAAGTGTTTTGCAAGCTTGAAATTTCAACAACTCTTCACCCTTGCAAGTAAGTGATTTTGGTGGTCTTTCTTAATGATTTATGTACTTTTGGAGCCATTATAGCTTAAGATAACTAATGGGGGGACTATTTTGCAAAATGGTTGAGAGACTAGGGATTTTCCATGAGAGTGTTCATGTTGTTTTTTGAATTTTCATGGAAGAAAATAAATCATGGTTGTTAAATAACAACTTTTGTGAAAGGGGTTTTGATGAAAACACCTAAAATGAACCATTTTGTGAAGTTTGTTAAATGGATGGTAATTGTGTGAAATATTTGAAATTTTTAGATGCTATAGGTATAAAAAGGGTTCAGCTAGGCTTGTTTAGTGAGAAATTTCAATGAAAATTGATTTACGAGCCTAGGGGTAAAATCGTAATTTTGTGATAGTCTAAGGACAAAACGGTCATTTTGCCAAAATATGAATTATGAAATGTCTTAATTGATGTGATGATTAAATTAGTGAATTTTATCATTTTAGATGAAGAAATACGAAATCCGAACCTAAACCGGAGGAAGGCCAAGTAGTAGACAGATTCAATATAGTCGCCCACTTTTTGTATACCAATGTAAGTTGTACGTAAGTAAGGCAACTTTATCGTTATTATGTGTTGAATGATTAATCTTGCATAATATGGTTAAATATGCTTATAAATAATGCATGATGAAATTAATGTGGTAAATTCCTGGTTGAACCTAAGAATAGATTAGATATCCATGTCATGACATTTGGGTGATATATGCGCTAGTGTAAAACCATGTCTAGGACATGACACCGGCTACAATATGAGAGCCAGTGTAAGACCATATTTGGAAAATGGCATCAACAATGTTGTGAGAGCCAGTGTAAGATCATATCTGGGACATGACATTAGCGTCAATATGTGTGCTAGTGTAAGACCATGTCTGCGACATGACGTCGGCCACATTATGAGAGCCAGTGTAAGACCATGTCTGGGACATGGCATCAGCATTGAGATGAGAGCTAGCGTAAGACCATGTTTAAGAC
The DNA here is from genome assembly GCF_007990345.1 of Gossypium hirsutum. Lineage (NCBI taxonomy): Eukaryota > Viridiplantae > Streptophyta > Magnoliopsida > Malvales > Malvaceae > Gossypium > Gossypium hirsutum. The sequence goes on along the minus strand of NC_053426.1, from coordinate 93,617,996 downwards.
ACGGCATTGGGCTCGACATGTGAGCCAGTTTAAGACCATGTCTGAGACATGGCATCGGCAATTCACCCTCTTGTGTAAAGCTTGTCAGATATCCTTTAGTATTCCAAATGGTTTCACGAGTTACTTTTAAAGCTTATGATAATAATATGGAATGATATAATCGTGTTGTGAGTGGTACAAGTTCTTATTCGAAACTCATGAGATATGAGTCTAGTTATGTTGCCTTGATGGTAAGAATGACTTGAGTAAGTTCTAGCTATGAAAATGATTTCAGGACGATATTGTAATCTTTAGCTTATACTTGTGATATATAAGCATATAGTGATATTTTACCTTTGTTCAGTCAAAAATGTTGTGTTGATTTATAATATACATAGTTGATGTTGTTACTTATTTATATGCAACTTACTAAGCTTTATACTTACTCCCTCTCTTTTCCATTTTCTTATAGTGCCATCAAGATAATATCGGGAATCAAGGGACGTCGAAGGCATCGATCACACTATCCCCTGAAGCTTTTGGTATAGCTAGTATAAATGTTTAGAGTTTGGCATGTATAGGGACTTGTTCTCTTTGTTTAGTGTCACGTTAGTTTAGCCATAAGTGTTGGCTCATATGGATGTGATATTTATTTTGTATAGGCCACTGATGTTGGCTAATATTGATTACTATTAAATGCATTTGATGAAAATTCTCTTGGATGTGGCTGTTTTGATTATTTGTGTTTGTGCTTGGATTGATTATGTTTGACGTTGTGTAGGTTGGTGTAAGTAAGAGTGATAAAAATACTTGGTAGATAGCCTTATTTTTGTCTAAACGGGCAAACACACGGCGTTTCTCTAAACCATGTATGACACACGGCTTACTCCATAGGCGTGTGGTAAGGAGGTGTGTTCCCTACACCTAAAGTTGGCAAATCAGAATACCCAGTATTAACCACACGGCCTGAGACACGACCGTGTGTCTCAACCATGTGGAGGACACGCCTTAGTACACGGGCGTATACCATGGCCGTATGCTCTTAAAGGGTTGTTAACGTCAGAAACAGAATGTCAAGTTTTTTGCACACGGGCATGTCTTAGTCGTGTAGGGGGCACGGGTCATGGACACAGGCGTATGTCAAACCGTGTGACAACCCCTATAGGTTCAAATCAAGAAATAAATTCACATGGGCTAGGGACACGGGCGTGTCCCGATATGTTTAGGCCTTGTGAGCCACATAGACCTCCAACATGGCCATGTTAAGAAGACACACAGGTGTGTTGCCCTTCCGCATTGGTATGTACCCCTGTCTGCTTGAAATTTTATAAAGTTTTTTAGAGTGTACAGATTAGTCCCGAATCAATTCTAAAGTGTGTTCAGGGCCTTACAGGCCCATAATAGGGACATTAAGGTATTGTGAAAAGTTTTAAATTGGAACGAAATTTCATAACTAGGAAATGTATGTTGTATGTGTTTAAGTCCAGTAACACCTCGTATTCTATTTCAGCGTCGAACTTGGGTAAGGGGTGTTCACCTCTGTTACGCATCCATGATGCCTTTGGTGTAGTGTAGTTACTTGAGTATCCGAGTCAAGTTACTATAGTTCATTGGGTTATGTATTAATTAATTTACAGCTTATCTACTTGATTAACTCTATTGTACATCTATGGTGTTTTTAAGTAAAAAATGTTACAATGAATTTGTTGTTTATATATGTGGATGGTTACATTGAAGGAATTTGGATGATGGTATTGGTTAAGTCTTTTGAGAAGATGTTATTATGTTATATATATATGAATAAATACTAATATGGTATGAACTAGTTTTTGATTATTAGGAGTTAAATTATCTACTTGTTTATTTATCTTGGTTAAGGTAAGTTAACTGATGTTTAGACTATGGACTTATTAGGCTTCTTAAGGTTATTTGTTTTATTTGTGTTTCTTTTGTAGTTAGCATTCTGCTGACTGGATGGATTGATTTGGAGCTCACACTATCCAGCCTTATTGGTAGTTTTTGTTTATTATTTTGGGTTGTGGCATATATATAGGTTTTAAGTTGTTGATATGTAAAGTGATAGGTTAACTTGTTATAACTAGTTAATGTGGTTGAATTTGGGTGTGTACTTGTGTTGATTTTGGTCAAGTTGCTCTTTAGTGCCTTATATATATGTTAAGTGGTGATGTTTTGGAAATGGTAGTTTTGCTGTGAATGACCATATCTTTGGTAAATTTTTTTTGATGGTTTTAGCCATGAATGGTTAACTAATGATAAAGCTTATTTCTTAATTGTAACTTTGTTCTTGAATTGAATTGGTATGTGAATTGAGGTGCCTTTTGATGGCATATTGGTTAGACATAGGATGGATGAATATTTGGCATGTATTTGGTGTTTTGAATGTGCTTTTAACCTTGTGAGATATGCTAGTTATGGTATGTCTTATTGTGCAAGAAATGGTGTTTGAATTGGCTTGATTAATGGTTAAAAATAGAGCACACAGCTTAAGAGACGGGCTGTCACACAACCGTGTGCCACACATGGCGACCGCACACAGTCGTGTATCATTATTATTTTAGATGCAGGATTCACATGTTCTGAGACACGGCCTACAACACAACTGTGTGTCCCAAGCCAGTATGTAGTATGGTCTGGCACATGACTTATGACATAGCCGTGTGACCCAACATCGAATGCACACACGGTTTGGCACATGTAATGCAACACGATTGTGTGGCTCGATTTCAAATATACACACGGGTAGACACATAGGCTGTGGCACGGCCGTGTGTCCAGACTTCAAATGTTCACACGGTCTAGGCTATGTCATATGGTCATGTAACCCATGTTTGCCAAATTTTCATGTTTTTCCAGAATTATCTAATTTGTTTTGGTTTGATCCATGATTGTTACCAAACTATTTATAGGTCCCTGTAGACTCGATTTAAGGCCCATAAGTGTATTTTTTTTCCATGATTAGATTCAATTGTTATATGTTAGCATTTAATTTGTATAATTGTTTCTATTGTAAAGTTAAATGTTCTATTTTTTTTGTAATACTCTGTAACCTTAATCCGACAACAGAGACAGGATAAGACTGTTTCAATTAAAAAATATTTATTAGTACAACGGGATAAGCCACCTCACAATTGATTTATGTTGAATGTTGAGAGTTGGGATTAGTCGAGCGAGAGGGAAAGTGTTGAGGGTTCTATTCATGACTACTATGGTAATTGGGTCATGGGTTTTTCAATTTTTTGTGGAAATTGTAGTATTAATGTGGCGGAGTTTAAGGAATTTTCAATTGGGTTGAAGTTGCGTGGAAAAAAAGAATTTGGAAATTATAATTGAATCAGATTGGCTATGACTGTTGAGATGATCTTGAATGGCATTAATTGTTTTCATCCTTATTTTTGTTTCATTGGAGTTGTACGAGGTGCATGGTAAAAGGAATGGTGTTGGAAACCGGTTCACATTCCTAGGGAAAAGAACTTCATGCCAGATTGGTTGGTGAAACATAGCCTTTCTCTACCTGGTGGTATGTGTTTATTTGATCGACCACAGTACGTTGCCATAAGTGTGTTGCTTGTTAATCTCTTGGGAGTTGAGTTCACTAGAATTTTTGTTGGTTGATTATTTCGGGAATATCCCTCCTATATTTACCAAAAAAAAAAGTAAATAACTTACTTTTTATGTTATAGGACAGATATTATACAAACCTCCATATTCTCTTAGAAATGAGTTAGAAAAAGTTTATTTTTCTTACTCCAATCATGGTGCTCAAAGATTTCAATATAAGAAATCAAGTTTTTGTTGTCATAATTGAAAACTTAGATTTCTAACATCTTAATTTTTATATGAATTATATAATATTTATCACTTTTCAATATAATAAAAAGCATATAACAGCAAAATCATCTAGATTAAGAGGTCATTATTAAAAATAGGCTTACGTTCATATTAGATATATTTTAATAGACGGTTGAAATGACTTTACGCTATAAATAAAATGACAAGTTATGAATTCAAAAATCTTTTGGGTGGACATTTTTTTCTCAATAAAGATTAATCTTATTATTAAAAAAATAAACAGCAAAATGTTTTGTCACAACCTAGAATTCTCTAAAGGTGGTGAATCTTTAAGCCTAAACAATATCGTACATATCATCTAAAAAAAAGAACAGAACATACACTCCATAGCAAACTATAACAACAAAAATAGTACATCACAATCGACATAAATCATAAATCACCAGAAAAAAAGAAGAAGTAAAATACAATATAATGTATTTAGGATATAGTATCATTGACATTTCTAACAACTATAAGTTTTGTAATTGTTTTCTAAAATGTTTTTAGGTAACAAATGTAGTTGGTTCATGTAAAAGGGAACTAAATATTATGGGAGTCCTAACCTTATCTTTTCGTCAGCATTATTAAAGAGAAAATAAGAATTTGTAAAGGCTTAGACTCTACCTTTATCCTTAAAGATTTGAAGTAGTTAGAATTAGAAGCATTTTTAAAGTTAAAATGATGATATTTTGAGGATAATTTCCTATTTGAATTTGAAATTTAATCTATCTATTCTTTTAAATTGTAGGCTAATCGAGTGAAGCCTATAAATAGGATATTTGTGCCGCACATTCGGAGTGAGCCTTTGAGTGTCTTTATTCAATTGTTGTGAGATTGCAATTATCTATTGTTGTGAGGGTAGATTGAGTTTAAGCCAAAAGTTGTATCGGATGAATTATTGAATAAAATCATTCTCTGAACCAAGTTGGGTCGAGAAATGTTGTTGTATCTAAATTGTGTTTAGAAATATAGTGTGTTGTCATTTCTTCTTGTGTAAATCTGCTAGCAAAACTATCTTATCCTATCTTCTTATTTGAATCTTTGCTACAGAAACAATCATGCTACATATGGTAAGAATATTATTTTGTTCACCAAGTTTTAGTGACTGACATGATTCATTCTAGAAAAAGGAGAAGAATTTTTTTTTACTTATTTTGAAGATGTCTCATTTTTTTGCAAAAGTTTTTACTCATCCTTCTAATTTTAAGTGTAAATTTATACTAATTATTCTTTTTTGTTGCAACATTTGGTAGTATTATTATTTTTTCACCGTGTTTTAGTATATGAGTTAGCAATACGCTAATTTTAATTGGTAATATTTAGCCACTGACATGATCTATTTTAGGAAATGAGAAGGAACATTTTTTAAAATGTTTATTTTGAAGAATTATTACTTTGAGCTTTACTTACTTCTCTAATTTCAAATTTAAATTTTACTAACTATTTTTTATTTTATGTCTAATAAATGTAATACATATGTATTAAATAATTTTTTTACTCATTATTATACTAGCAATCAAATGAGGTATTTATGTCTAACGATTGTAATACATATGTGTTACGTAATTTTTTTCCACATATTATTACATTAATAACCAAACAAGACATCAGAACAATACATTGTAACAAAAATAAATCGAGACTTTTTCGATGTAAAATTAACTCGTGATACTAAGTTACACAAAAATTTAAATATAAGTATGGCTACAAATAGGTGCAAATATGATATCAAAATCCATGGCTCTAACGGAGGCATCTAGACTAGATGGACTTCCTGCTTTTTTTTTATCAGAAATTATGGCACATTGTTGGACCCACTATTAATGATTACTATCTTATCGTTTTAAACAAAGGAATGCATATTGTGGCCATTAATGGTACTCATCTTGTTTTAATTCTAAAAGTTTCGAATCTGACCTGTATACAACGTTTTTGCCCTATTAGTCTCTGTGTTGTCTTATACAAGATCATTTCAAAGGCCCTAGTTAATAGGTTTCAGTCAGTGCTACATTTGTGTGTGGATGAGACTCAAAGCGCGTTTGTTCCTAGGAGGTTGATTACGGATAATATTATTTTTGCCTATGAGATCCTCGATGTGTTTCGACGTAAGTGGTGGGGAAGGAGGGGGCACTTTGCCTTAAAGTTGGATATGAACAAGGCCTACGATAGAATAGAGTGGGTTTTTCTTGAGCATATGATGTTGCAAATGGGCTTTTCGGTCCATTGGGTGAGTCTTCTTCTCCATTGTATTTGATTTGTCTCATACTCAGAGACCATGAACGAGGAGGTCAATTATCTGTTCTCATCGCGTCGAGGCCTTCGACAGGGTAACCCACTTAGTCCATATCTTTTTCTTGTCTACTCTGAAGGGTTGTCTTCCCTTTTGCAACAAGCACTTTGTAATAATTTGATTCGTAGGGTTTGTCTTAGCCGTGGAGGCCCATTTATTTCCCACCTGCTCTTCACTAATGATTGTTTACTTTTTGGGAAGGCTATGATTGGGGGTGCTTTGGTGTTAAAATAGATCCTTTCTGGTTATGAGCGTTCATCAAGACAATGTCTTAATTTTGATAAGTCTGTTATTTATTTTAGCTTCAACATTGAAGACACTCTTGCCACCTCTATCTTGGATTGTTTAGGAGTCCACATCTCTATCGAGCCTAAGAGATATTTGGAATTGCCAAATATGGTTAGGCGTGCGAAAAAGCAAGGTTTTCAGGGTTTGAATGATCATATGTGTTCCTAGATTGAGAATTGGTATGTTCGTTCATTGTCTCAATATGGGAAGGAAGTGTTTATTAAGAGTGTTTTACAAGTTATTCTTACATTTTATATGTCTTGTTTTCTTTTACCAGTAACTTTATATGTTGATTTGGAGAATCATTAAATGTTTTTTGTGGAAGCGACATGGGGGTCAGGGAGGTATGCACTGGTGAGATTGGAAATCTTTATGTGCTCCGAAGCCTGAGGGTGGTTTGGGTTTCCGTGATTTGGAAAAATTCAACATTTCTTTATTGGCTAAGCAAGGTTGGTGTTTGATTAATAACCCAGGTTCATTGTTAATGCCTGCCCTTAAAGCTAAGTATTACCCACATTGTGATTTCATGAGTTTAAGTTTGAGAACTTACCCTTCTTACCTATAAAGGAGTACCTAGTCTGCAAAAGGGTTGCTCCATATAGGGCTTTGCTAGTGTGTAGGTACAGGGTCAAATAAATGGGTCTGGGATAATGATTGGATCTCAGGTTTACCTAATAAATGTTTGCAAGACATTAGTGTTAGTTCTCCATATTTACTTGTTTTAGAATTCATTAACCCTAATTCGAGACAATGGGAAGAAAACAAACTCATCAGTGTTCTTGGTCATGCCCTGGTTGATTATGTGCAATGTATTCCTATTTCTCAAATGGCCCAAGATGACTTCTTGGTGTAAGGTGTTGAACCTTTGGGTGAATTCTCTATTCGTAGTGGTTACAGACTTCTTGTTTCTTCAGGTTACACAATGATTCCAGACTCTTACAGACTTCTTGTTTCTTCGGGTTACACGATGATTCCAAACTCTTACAGACTTTTCTATACTACTTTATGGAAGTTGCAACTACCAGGAAAAGTTAAAATTACAGTTTGAAGAGTTTTTCAGAACTACATTCCTAGTTACTATACTCTATACCATAAACGTTTGCGAGCCTCCACTTTTTGTCCACGGTGCTTTATTGCTAATGAGACTTTGGAACGTATCTTCCGAGATGGCCAGCCAGTTTCTCCTATTTGGGAGTCCCTGTACATCACATGGCCAAGTGAAACATCAAATGCATCTTTACAAAGATTGACTACTATCCATTTTCACAGTATCTACTAGTGATGTAATCCGGAAAGCAGTGCATGCGTTATGGTTCATTCGACATGCGAGAAATAGGAGTGTTCATAATAATGATATTGTTCAAATGCATGTTGTGGTGCATAAATTTCAGGCTTACCTTTTGGAATTGGACGTGATAAACCAATGGTTACCTGGTCACCTAATCGGTATTGAGTGATGGTGGCCTTTAGATTCTCTCTTTATAAAGGTAAATTTTGACACAGCTTATAGTAGGTCTGATCTTTGTTCTTATTGTAACACCCCTTACCCGAGTTCGACGCTAATACCTGGTACGAGGCATTACCGTTCACAAATCACATACACATGTACTAAGTCAGATCATACGATCCCGTTAAAATTTAAAACTTTTTCAAACTTGGTCTAAACTTCTTTAATATGGCCTACGAGGCCCCAAATATCCATTGGAAAACCATTCGGGACCAACTCGGGTCCTTAAACCAACTTTAGAAAATGACCTTTGAAAACAAGGCACACACCCGTGTAAGAGGGCAACACGCCCGTGTAAAAGGGCAACACACCGGTATGGAACTTTAACATGGTCGTGTTGTTGGCTCGTGTGGCACACACGGCCTAAGCACCTAAGGACACGCCCATGTCCCTTACCCGTGTATATTTAATTCGAACTTACAGGGGTTTTCACACGGCCTAGCACACGCTTGTGTCCATGGCCCGTGTCCCTTACACGGCCTCGACACGCTCGTGTCTCAGCCCGTGTTCGAAAACCTTAACATTCTGTTTCTGATGTCAGCAATCCTTAAGGGCCCCACGACTAAGGCACATCCTCGTGTACTAGGACGTGCCCTTCACACGGCTGAGACACATGGCCGTTTCTCTGCCCGTATGTTTATTACCATGCATACTGACTTGTCAATTTAACGTGCAGGGGACACATGGCTGGATAACACGCCCATGGGGCTAACCGTGTGTCATACACAACCTAGACATACGCCCGTGTATCTGCCCGTGTAGACAAAATAAGGCTATTTACCAGCTTTTTTACCGCCCTTACTTGTACTAACCTGCTTATCATCTAACATGACAAATCCACACAAGAATACAAGGTCTAATCAGCCACACAAGGCAGTATCTCATTCATGCAATTTACTCATCCATGAAAATATCATCATTTGAATGTATCAATAATAAACATTAGCCATTATCCAAGGCTTTATACAAAATAAAGGGATTCATCCCAAGCCAACATTTTTGGCCAAATTAGCATTGACACAAAACTCAAAAGTCTAAGCCCTATACATACCATATTCAAAATAATAAATTCAACTACACCAAGTGCTTCGGTTGATAGTGTGATCGATGCCTCTGACGTCCGATGATCCTCGAGCTAATTAGACATCACTATAAGAAAATGAAATGAGAGGGAGTAAGCATAAAGCTTAGTAAGTTGCATGCAAATAAATATAACAACAACTTTACCATTCATCATCATACTCATAATACAAAAGTAGGCATAAGCACAACTTACTCGTCACTGTCCAATACAATTCACATAGCATACATTGAGCTCACATCTCATACATTTCAAATAGGTACCTGTACCACTCACAACATGATTATGCTTTTCTCATTTAACTTAAACTGTAACTCTCACTGTTGAACCATTTGGAATGCTATCGAATATTCACTAAGCCTTAAACATAGGGTATAATGTCGATGCCATTCCCAGACATGGTCTTACATTGGCTCATCCATCAAGTCGATGCCATTTTCTTGACATGGTCTTACACTAACTATTGACATCGAGGCCGACGCCATGTCCCAGACATGGTCTTACACTAGCTCTCACATATCTGTGCCGATGCCATGTCCCAGACATGGCCTTACACTGGCACCTCTATACGTGCCGATGCATGTCCTAGACATGTCTTACACTAGCTCTCGTATCAATGCTGATGCCATCTCCCAGACATGGTCTTACACTGGCTCTCATAATATGGCCGATGCATGTCCTAGACATGTCTTACACTGGTACACAAATAACCTGAATGCCATGGCATGAATATCTGATTTATTTCCTAAGGTTCAAACAGGAGTTCTACTATCTCAATATTCATCATACATAATCATTTCCACAAACAAGCAATTTATGTTATATCAATTCAAACACATAAAATAACAATGTAGTTGTATTATTTACATACAACTTACCTCGGCATACAAAATGTAGGCGACTAGCTCGGCTTAGTCTACTAACTTTGTTTTTCCCCGGTCTAGGCCCGGATTTTGTAATTCTTGATCTAAAATGATAGAATATTCATTCATTTCATCAGCATATTAATCTAGACACTAAAAAATTCATAATTGGGCAAAATGACCATTTTACCCCTAGGTCCAAAAATCGATTTTTATCACATTTTCTCACTAACCAAGCCTAGCCGAATACTTTTTATACTATAAGCAGCCCATAATTCTCATTATTACACATATGTAACATCTATTTCACAACTTATGCAAAATGGTCCCTAGTTAAGGTTTCCATGAAAACTACTTCACAAAAGTTGTTTATTTAACAACCATGATTCATTTTCTTCCATAAAATTTCAGAAATCAACATGTTTACTATCATGGAAAAACCCTAAAATTTCAACCATTTTTCAAAATAGTCCCCTCATTTGAAAGCTCATGCTACAAGGGGTCCAAAAATACAAAAATCATCAAGAAAAACTATCAAAATCACTTACTTGTAAAGGTAAAGAGTGGCTGAAATTTTTCAAGATTTCAAACCCCTATTTTTATGGTATTTTTAATGGTGAAGAGGGTGAGAAAGAGATGATATCTTTTCCTCTTTATTTTATTTCATTTTGGTCAAATATATTACCAAATTTCGACCTAACTTTGACTTTCTCTATCTTTTGTCTCCTATGGCCAGCCATCACTTATCAAAGGGTCTATTTGCCCTTTAAAGACCCCCAATTTTGGTTTTCTAGCTATTTAACACCCTTAGCTATCAAAATAGGACCTTTGTACTTTATGCGATTTAGTCCTTTTTCACAATTAGGCTCACAATCGCTAAAATTAATTCACCAAAATTTTCATGCACCTATATAATCATGCTATAACACAAAATAATATTAAAAACAATAAAATAGTTTCTCTAACTTCGGATTTGTGGTCTTGAAACCACTATTCCGACTAAGACCAAAATCGAGCTGTTACACCAGTGCAGGTATTGTCATTAGAGATCACACAGGTATGGTGACGGGTTCTCAATCAATACCCAACGCGCATGTACCTTTGCCTTTTGTTGTCAAGGCACTGGCTTGTTATCATGCAGTCTGCTTGGCTCTAATCTGGGATTTCAGTCGGCTATTTTTTAAGGTGATTCTCTAATAGTGATCCGCAAACTCTTCTCTCCTCGGCCTGATACGTCTATTATGGGTCCTTTCATCAGGGACATTATTGCCATGGTAGCGTGCCTCTGCGAATGTCGCTTTTTGCAATTCCCTTGCATCGCAAATCAGGTGGCCAATCAGTTGGCATCAACAGGTCTTTAGGATGGGGATTTAGTTTCTAGGGTAGCTACGGTGCCTCTCTTTATTTAAATGGTAGTGAACCATGATAGGGGTGTTCCCGGGTTGATTTTTTGGGGAAGTTGAGAAGTCTTTTGATAGGAAATGTGCCCATATTGTAGTAAGTATGTAATTATTTTCTATTTATTTGAATGATGAATAAATAAATAAAGTTAATTTCACATTTCACTATTATGTCTTTTATATTTTGCATGATTGTGACAAGCAAATATTAGCTCATTGATTGTCTAAAGTTCAAAAGATAAGCGGCACTGTAAAGAATGTTTACATTGCGAGAAAGACAACTTGCTTCAGTAAATAATCTTAATGAGTTAGTAATCCTGTAAAAGAGTCAAAGTGAGTATTTGATTCAAATACTGAGAATGATTATTATGTGGTCTACAATTCCAATTGGGGAGATGGCTAGTCTTGGCTATCGGAGCAGTTAACTCCACGAGTAGAGACATAGATGTATTCATTGGTAGAATGATACATTGGACTGGACCCAAGATGAATTAATTATGAAACCCTAAACCCTAATTCACTTATGACGTTCATGATGTGATTTACCTAAATCCTGAATTAGTCACTGACCATACGTATGCAACTCATGTGCTTTGATATAAGTGAAGGCTTGATAAATATGGCACGTGGTCATGGGTTGCTTGTTCTTGAACGAGAACGTGGCCATGGGTTGCTTGTTCTCGAACAAGTAATTTATCACGATCATTTGTTGACAGTGATCATATTAATCGTTAAGAAAACATAATTGTGACAATGAGATAAAATAGGATTGTATTGAGTGAACGGATTTAACTCAAAGGAATCAAGGATATAATATGAGGGTAACACATACATGATGAGGTTATTGGACAAAGCAATTGGATGAATTGCTTTCGTAAAGAGTACACAATAAGGAATTTTCGATCATAATATTTCTTGTAGACTGACTCCATGATTAAGTAATTGTGAATTATTAGAGCGATACTTTTGGACATAATTGCAATCACTAGACCTAATTGTATATGTCTGATTGGTCCCTCCGCTAGATCAACAAAAGCTCGATCAGACTGCATTTGAATTAGAAGAAAATTCTACGACTTTGGGACTAATTTAATTGAATCGATTTATTCGATGTAGAATTAAATTAGGTGGTCTTAAGTATTGTTCAACTAGAGAATTTGATAAAAAATTTTAAAAAAATTAATTTAGAAAATGTAAGTGATTTTTGGAAAAATTAATTTTGATAAAGTAAAATTAAATTAATCAAATTAATTAAAATTAATATGATATTTTTAGAAGTTAATTTTCAAGTCAAATAATTGGCCAATGGGTAATTGACCCGAGATTGTAAATTGGGCCTGGGAGCCTAAAACTAAGATCAAGACCTAAAAACTGGTCGAATCAGGCGGGGTATGTGAAATCGGGCGGACGGTCCAATCGATGGCTAGATTGGATTGGCCAAGTCGTTACTGGCCAAGACCGAACTGACAGCAGTCGAACCGGCTTGGGGTGCTATAAGGGTGTCGCAGCTGCATCACCGGACACAACAGTGCCAGTGGCTACGACGACGGTGTCTCGGTGACTGGCGATTGTTGGTCATTGGTGGTTGAGTAGTGGAAGAATTACACTCTTACTAGGACTCTACTAGATAATTTGATTTTAGATTAATTATTAAAATAATAATTTTAAATTAAATTTAATACTTATATTAATAGTATTTTATTAATTTAATATTAAAGTGATTAAAGTTAATCATAGTTGAATTCTTTATACTCTCCCTATATAAAAAGGAGCCTTGGGTCATTATTTACACAGACCTGAATTCAAGAGAAAGTTGTAGAGGGTAAATTTTCTTTGAAGAGATTATTTCAGAAAATTTCTAAAGATATTTTTTTTATTTACAACTTGACCCAAGAGTTTAGAAAAATTACAAAATTGTCCACTAGTAATTTTTGTGAAAAATTTTCTGATTCGAAGCGAGCCAACGCTCGGCAAACGTGAGCTTGAAGATAGTGGTGAAGGCTACTCGTCGAAGCACTCATCTTAGACAAATTGAAAATATACAATTTTAATTAAGTGTTTATTACTTTAGATATCACAACCAGGGTTTTATTTTGAAAATTTTTTAAAACTCTAATTTTTTCTTAAATTTATTTTCCGTTGCGTTTTTCAAACTCGCTTATCCAACATGTTTGCCCGTGGGGTGAGCTCAAAGATTTTCATGGTTTTCGCATAACTAGCTTGGGATTTGGGATCTCTATGCTGGAAAACAGGCTCCAGACTCAGTAGTTGCCTGCTCATCGATTTTTATAGTTACTTCTCTGGTTTTCCACGGTCGCCGAATCACCTCTTTTGTCTTGTCATCTGCAGCGTCCCTTCAACTTTGGTTTTCTTTGTAGGGTTCGGATGACAGCTCGTTTAAGGTTACAAATTTTGATCTTGTTTTGCTTCCGGAGCTGTTTATTCCAGGCTTAATTTATTAAGGCTTTCGTTTTATTTTTTTGATTTGTCTCGTTGTTTTGGACTGGTTGCTGTTATGTTTTGTTTTATCTATCAAACCCAATTTGTTTTCAAAAGGAAAAATCCCCGAGGCAATATAAAATTCCCAGCTTGCTTCTTGCAGGAGCTCTTCAGAAAGTCAAAACATTTTACCTAAATAATCATAAATATTAATATTTTAAAGGTATCAAATAAAACACGACATAACCTATCCATGTCGTAGACTCAGCATTCGACATCAACAGTAAATTCCCTATAACTTGTTTCACTGAATTGTTGTAAGAGTCTACCTTGGAGTCTTAGCAGGGTTCAAAGTTAATGACATGGAATATTTTTTTTTGGTGTAATAATGACATGTAATATTAATTATATTACACGAACATTTTGTTTTAGGGTTAGGTATTCGTGTAAGATATTGTTTAAATATTTTAATAATTTTTTTATTCTGAAAATTAACATAAAAAATCTATTATATATCCATCCACATCCAACATGAATGGATGTTTATTTCAAAGATTATTTATGGTAATATACAAGCTTAAAAATTCAATTAGTTTAAATTGTTAATTCAACAATCACCAAATAAAACGGAAAAAAATTAAAAATCTAGAAAATTGATAACTTTTTAGGAATAAGTGAATATTTTGTTCATGATAATTTTTTTCAATTTGGTTCTTAATTTTTTTTGTTCATATTAATTTTTAAACTTAACAATTATATTTTTACCTGATGATGTGATACAATATTAAAATATTATAGACTATAATTGAGAAAAAATTTCAAATTTCAATATTATTGAAAAAGTTGGTAAATTCTAAAATTAATAGAGATTTAAAAAATTTTAGAAATTAAATTGAAAAAATTATTAAGTTGAAGAGTAAATTTTGCTTTATTTTTATTTTTAACAATATCATGTTATCATGTCTATATAAGTGTAGTAGTGAGCAGCAGGCAACATGTACCATTCACGATCAAAAACAGCCTAAAACATGAAGCTTGAGGTTGAAGTAATATTGGAAGAGATAATCAAGCCATCTTCTCCGACTCCTGAACAATTTCGCCATTACCAACTCTCCTCACTTGATCAACAAATACCACCAGTTTATAACCATCTGGTCTTGTTCTACCCCGCCACAACCAATGCCCAAACCTACAACTTTAAGCTGTCGGTATCCCAGGCCCTAACCCACTTCTATCTCCTAGCGGGACGCATCAAAAACAACTCCATTGTCGACTGCAATGACGAGGGGATTCCCTTTAAAGAAGCCCACGTCAAGTGCCGGCTTTCAGATTTTTTACACGATCCACTTCCTCAACAACTCAACAAATTGTACCCTTTTCCTCTCGATGATGCTGCGGAGTTGCCCATGGGGATCCAATTCAATACTTTCCTTTGTGGTGGAATCGGGATTGGTGTGTGTGTTTCACATAAAATCGGCGATGCTTTATCCTTTTTTACGTTTTTGAATACGTGGGCAGCCATTGCTCGTGGGGATACGAAGAGCGTGGTCTGGCCTGAGTTGGTATCGGCCAAGCTTTTTCCCCCGCGGAACGTATCAGTGCCTGAACCAGTAATGGAAAAAAGTGAAAAGAATATAGCGACGAAGAGGTTGGTGTTTAGTGCTTCTAAAATAGAGGAAATCAGAGCCAAATACGCTGTCGATCATGAAATCCGCCCTTCACGTATTGAGGCCTTGTCTGCTTTCATATGGAGCCGTTTCATTGCTTCCACTAAGGAAAAACCAAGCCCTAATGCATTCTACGTGATTTTTCATACAGTTAATATACGTACAAAATTTGAGCCCCCGCTGTCAGCACAGTCTTTTGGGAACATTTTTCGACTTGCCGTAACAGTTCCTTCCCTGGACAAGGGAAAAGACGATGGGTCTAATCTTGTTAGCCAAATAAGGGACTCCATTAGAAAAATCGACAAAGAATACGTGAGGAAACTTCAGGCTGGTGAGGATTTATTCGAGTTAACCAACCAAGGGGATGAAAAGGGAGAGACGATCCCTTTAGTTTTCACTAGTTTATGCAGGTTTCCACTATACGAAGCTGATTTTGGCTGGGGAAAACCAGTATGGATCGGTTCCGCAAGCTTGAGCGCCAAGAATCTGGTTGTCTTCATGGATACTGCAACTGGTGATGGCATAGAAGCTTGGATTAATCTAGAGGAGGAAGACATGGCTAAATTTGGAAGTGATGAAGAATTGCTTGCAACATTCAAAAGCACTTTTGTTTGGGAATGATAGCTACTACAGTTGTCAGAGTTTTAGGTTGCTTTCCATATAATTTGATTAAGGAATAAAGATTATTTGGTCCTACACCTGTTGTGAAATATTTGTATTTGATGATATAATAGTTGGATTATATCAAAGAGATTATACACTTTAAAATTAATTTAGTCTATGGAGATAAGGCCTCTTTTGTATGCCCAATAACCTCTAGTTATGTGTGATTGATCTTGATTTTGTACTAGAGATTAGATTTTGAACTGCTGGAGTCTTTTTCACCAGTTAAGAAAAAGCACTTGCAGTGGATAATCTTCTTCCCACTTTAACTTTGTATGGTGTTATAAAAGTACAAGCGCACACACAATATATATAATAAATTTATAGGATCAAATTCCTACTATGTGGAACTATTATTAAAATTACGTGCAACATTTTTTTATCGGTCGTCTTCTGCTGTAATTAAAGGACTTATTTTGATATATGCATAAATAATTAAAATTTTAATAATTGAAGTAATAAAAAAATTCTAATTACTCAAACAAACATATAAGGTTTACTTTTATATCTTAAAATATACAAATTATTATTAAAATTAAAAAAAAATACACTAATCAAATCAATCTTAATATTACTTTCAACGCAAATCTATCTTAATACACAATTCTAACAATTTTACTAAAATAAACATGCACTACCAAACCTATCTTAATAAACATACACTACAAAATAAAATAAACATACATAAACTACAAAATTGGCATACACAATTCTAATTTTTCAAAAAAAATATATAATAGTACAAATATCTAAACTAACACAATTCTAATTATTTTCAAAGTTAACATATTATTGCAAAAAAAATAAATAAATAAACTTTTAACACAATGCTAAACTACTAATAATTATACTATTAGAGAGACCTTCGCCTGCGGGGAAAGAGGGAGGAGAGAGAGAGAGTACCTAAGTGTTTGTAATATAAAAAAAATCAAAGATGCAAAATAATTAGTACTAACCTTAATACTAAATAAACTTAACAAAAATAAATACTAACCTTAATACAAAATAAACTTTTAACATAAATAAACTACTACTAAAATATAACTAATTATACTACTGAAAAACCTATAGCTAGGTTGTTTTCTTTCGTCTAATGAGTGAATCGTGGGGGGTTTGGGGACCAAATCAACCCCCTTTTGTAATAATGAAAATAAAATATTATTAATTTTAATATTTTAAACAATAGATTAAAAAAATAAAGCTAGATTTTGGGTATTGGAACTCGGACTTGTAACCAACGGGCCATATCGATGGCAGGTCATCAAGCCATTGCCACTTGATAGCCCAATGGCATCAGAATGGAAAAAATAAAACTGGCCCAAAAGCTCACCTCATAAGGAAAAATTAAATTGTTCAAAAAAAATATATAGGGGCTAGTTTTAACAAATAGAAAGCATAGAGAAATTAAGTTAAAAGAAATGGAGAAGGGAGGAAAACAAAGGGAGAAGCAGAAGAAAATGGAAAATAAAGAAAAAAAAGAAAGTTAAAAGAACATAAAACAAAAAAATTTAAATTGCTCAAAACGAAAAAATATAGGGACTGATTGTATAAAATAACCTAAAATTTTTGTTTGAAATGATGATTTAACGTGCCACATCTGCTTACCTTACACTGTTAACGGCAATTAATGACTCAATGCTACAACGCGATAACATAAGTGACAAAACGTAATATTTCAAACATAAGTGACTAAAATATAACTTGAGGTAAATAAAAGTGACTATTTTAATAGTTTACCAAAAAATATGTTAACTAAGGTTGTTATGAAGTTAAAAATCTATGGAAAAGGAATAAGCTTTTGGCATTGGCGAAATCAGCCATTAAAAGCTTATTGAACTATGAAACATGACATGATAAAACATTACATTGCATCTAATGCTCTATGATGTGCTTAAAGCCTGCCAGTGGATCCCAATTCCACCTACTTGGGAGAACTAAAACTATAAAAATTATTTTTGGTCCGATTTATGCAATCGGAGGAGTCAGCAGCAATTTTAAAGAAATGAGATTTTTGAGTTCTTATTGTTCTAATTGTGTGTGAATTTTTCTTACATAATAATGAATTTAAAAAATATTTTTCTGGTTTCAAAAAATAATAAATAGTTTTCTGAAATTTTAATTTTTTTATGATTCTCTTAGAATTATTGTTAAAAAATGTTGTAAAAGGATGAAATTAATTAAATATTTTAACCATAGTTCAAACTTCAAGTTATATATTAACCCTTCAATTAACATTTCACATCATTATTTAACAGATAAAAATTAACACAGGACTTCATTTGCACATTTCAAAATATATATATATATAAGGACTATTTTATTGTTTTTTTTAGTAGAGAGGCTGAAATGCAATCTACTCCTAAATACAAGGGCTTTCCTAATATTTTTACCCAATTTCTTAGCATCATCACACCCAGATCATTCTCTTCTTCTTTATTTTTTCTTTTTACATTTTCCCTCCATTTTTTGAGTTTTTTTAACTTCTTTTTTTTTCTTTCCTTTTTTTATTCTTTTTAGTGATAAAGAATAAAAAAAACTGATTACATTACATAATTCAAACCCTTTAGTAGGGAGGTTTCAAAAACTTGCAACCCTTGACTATCCCTGAGCTAATTTGGCCAGTATGTTAGTTTCCTGATTCTCTTCTCTAAGGATATGTCACATACTCCAATGTTGAATCCATGAAAGTAAGTTGAATCCATGAAAGTAACTGAAGAATTCTCTTAATCAAAGCCAAATTGGATCCACCTGTGGGACTCTCCTATATGGCATTAGCCACTTCAAAACTATCAGTTTGAATCTACACATTGTTGTATCCTCATCAATCAAGATGTCTAAGCCATCTAAGATTCCCCACAATTCAGCCTCGAACATTGAGCAGTTCCCCAAGAATCTATTGAAACCCAAGATCCACTACCCACTTCGGTCACGCACAATTCCCCCTGTTGTAGCAAAGCCATCCTCAGGTCTAACAGAACCATCAGTATTCAAGTAAACTCCATTCCCAGACAAGTTTGAGCACGAACAAGGTGTAGCACCCTAATCCCGAATATGGAGTACTCGAATACTAAGGCGCTACATCAAGTCACTGAAAGAACCCAACAAAATTTTCAAATAATTTTAAAACATTGAAATACATTTCATATAAGAGAAAGTACGATACATAATTATATTGAAAATAGTAATAAAATCAATTATACAAAATATGTGGAGCTCCAACATCATTGTATATCAAAATAGTCAAAATAACTAAAATGATAAAATGAGTTACAAACCTACAAAAAAAATACAAGGCCTTAGGAATACAATGCCCACTAATAGATAAGGTACTGTTCTCTGAAGACGTGATGCTAGGAGTCTCTCATCGATAATGTTCCTCGGACACAAACAAAAGTCTACAAATCTGAACATTAAGACAATTCAAAGGATGAGCTTTACAAGCTCAATGGTACACAACAAATCTACCATACTTCAAGCAATTCATAAATATAAGCATGCAAATCAAATGTATACATAGAAACATGACATGAGTATCGAATAATTAAATCATGAGTCATTAAATCTAGATAACCAAATCGCTTGCTTATCAAACTTGTCAAACTTGTTAGATTGCACATACTGTTCAAATAATCAGGTATCTGGATAGTCCCACGCCACTCATGGCCGCTAGTCAAATAGTCCCAGGTATCCGTAGGGTTATCCCGAGCTCCACTCATGGCTACTAGTTAGGTTAGAGCCTGAAGGCTGAGCGCAAACAAAGCATCAAACATATAATCACAAAAATACAACTATGACATTCGAGTCTCATACTCGTTTCAACTTCCTTATCATTCCAGCTAAAATATTAACTAATGAGATGTGATTGTCTGCTACCTTGACATTCTGACCTTTTCTCATTCAAAAATTAATAACTCTTAATATATAATTCTAAATCGAGCATCATTTGTTTTAAACGAAATTAGACTTCTGTACGATATAGAGATTTAAGGCTCACTTCCTATTTTATCTTGTCAAATTTTTGGTTATTTTTCAAAGTCACTACTAAATCTATTTTATAAAAATTCTGCTGCTAGATTTTTATGACCTTTCAACACTCAAAAATTCATATATTTTAAAATAAAAATCTAAATCGATCTCTGTTTGTTTCAAACAAAACTAGACTAACTCACAGTTACAAAGATGTAAAGATCACTTTTTAATTATTTTTACAGAATTTATGACGAATTTTTAAACTTAAAATTATGTAATAATTTGTTTCTGGCAGATTTCACAACTAAGTTTTTAGCTTCATTTTAAATCATCCAAACAAGATTTCCACCCAAAGACATATAACGTGCATGCATTATCACACAAACATCATATTTATGACTTATCAAGAAATTAGATAGGAGAGTTAAAGGGTACCACCTTGATGGAAGAACACCAACAAAGTTTCTTGCCTAACTCTCCACCACTTTACATTTACCCTTAGCTTTAGAAGATTCACCACCCTCTTTAACTAATAACTATGTAACACACAAGATTTCCCACAAAAGAAAAAGTCGATAGGATGTAAAAATGCATACTTTAAATAAATAAATAAATAAAATATGAGAATGGGTAGAGACTTCCTCAAACTCAAACCCTTCCAAACACTCAAAAAATTCCACCTTCATCCTTGATGAACATAGATATTTTTTTTCTTCCATGGAACTTTAAAAAAAAAAACTAGATTAAGATCTTATCTTCTTTGAGATTTGAAGGATGAAAAAAATTGTTAGAACTCACTCAAATCTCTCTCCCTCTACATGACTTGCTAAGGAAAAATAGATGGAGAAAAGAAGAAGAAAAAATGAAGAAATGTAAAAAGAAAAAAAAACAATAGGGTGATTATAATATAGGGAAAAATGGTACAATCACCATATTAGCTATCCATCTTCCCTTCCCAACATCCTTAATTTCTTATAAAAGGTTCAAAATTCACCCAAATTAAGTCCAACAAAACTCAATCCTAAAATAAATTTATTCATTGCCAACCCAGGTCAAAACTCAAACGTTGACTTGAGAATTTGGGGCCGTTACACAAGTACTCCAAAACGAACTTGTATGCCTCCTACCGGACATCATAAAGTGTTTGACCCAGCTATATGAGACCTTAATTATGTCATTACTGCTCCAAGACGCACCCTAAAAAATAAATAAATTACGATTTTTCCATATGCTCCAGATGAGGATCCCAAATAAACATTACCAATCAACCTCCTCAAAGCCAAGATCATATTCATTCTGTAAGTTTTAAATGATCCAATCCTATAAATTACCAGACTAAAAACTAACAAGTCAATCAGTATGAATTAAAAGGTTCCAAATTTCTCTGTTGAAGGATAGTCCCGAATAGCATGCAGCAAATCTTCGATGATATGTCGACAAACCTCACACGTCAAACTATGGCTGATCCCCCGCCAAATTCTTTCCACCTTAGTGAGCAGCCACTATTTGAAGAACGTTTTTGTTTTTCAAAATCAAATAAAACAACAAAACTAAATTCATTGTCAAAATTTCTCGGTCAAAAAACACTAATCCCTATCTTATAGCACAACATTAAAGGCAATTTTGATAATTGATGCTGGTTTTTATCAAATTATATATATTTAAAATTTTATTTAGATTTTATATTTTTTTTGTACTTTAATATATTTTAAACAGAAATCAAATAATGATATAATACAATCTTTAAATCCTACATTATCAAATAATGATGTAGTACAATTTTTGAATCCTATACAAAAGTTGTACTAAAATATTTGATGGAAATTGGGACCAATCTAAATAAATCAAGACATTTTTATGATGAAAAGAAATTTTAAAAAAGTTTATTTATCGCGAGATGATAAAATTATAAATAAATTATACTTGTAATTACTTAATTATGAATACTACAAAATGGTAATTTACTTATTCGATTTTTTATTTTTTGGTTACTGGTTGTTAAATGACAAAAGGGAAAATGACATCACAACTTTTAAAACTAACATAATAGTAACTTTAACTCTCAACATTTATGCATTGCATCAATTTAGTATTGATTCTGAAAAATTTATCACTCAATATTTACATTTACAAAAATCAAATCTATCAACTAAATTTGATCAGTAATATACAAAAAATGAAAACACCCGAAAATTCAAGATAATAATTTTCATCTTTTCTCATTCTTTTAAAATTAACCCTCAATATTACAAATAAAAGTAAGAGTACAAAAAAAAGACTAGATTACACAATGTATAAAGGTTAAAGGTTAATTTTTTGGGGATCTGGACAAAACTGATACAATGTATAAATGTTGAAGGTTAAAATTGCTATTGTGCTAATTTTTAAAGCTGCCAAGTTATTTTTCTGTTAATGATTTAATGGGTAGTGACAAAAAATGAAAAATTTGAATAGTTGAGTGACTAAAAGAAATTACCATTAGATAGGTGATTTCTAACGTAGTTTACCCTCAAATTATATTGGTGAGAGACAATAGAAAGAAAGAGTATTGGTCAAAACACTAACACTTTCAGACATTTATGATAAAACATGATTAATTTTTCATGTCGAGTCCTGATTCAGCCTGAAAAATGGGCTTACTTTTTGCCCAAGCTCGACCCAATTTGAGAAAGGTAAAACACTACCATAAATATAATAGATGTTTTATTATATTAAAAACACAAATAAACATACACTACAAAATAAACATACACAATTCTAATAATTCAAACAAACATATAATATTACAAATATCTAAACTAACAAAATTTTAATAATTTTCAAAATTAACATACCTTAATACTAATCTTATCAATTAATAAACTTTTAACACAAATCTAAACTATTAATAAGGATTATTACAAAAAAAATTTAATATTACAATTTTCTTTTTCGGCTGGGGAGGGAGAAACCTTAGGTTTTTTTTGTTATCAGAATGAATGTTTGTGTGGGGGTTGGGGGACCAAACCCACCCCTTTTGTAATAATGAAATGTTTATTTTATTATAATTTTTTTTTTAAGTTGAATCCCTAGTTTATCACTGAATTTGTGACTAACTTGTTACTTTGGTGTCAGGCCATCAGGCCAGTGCCATCGTGCTATCAGGCAGCACTGGTCTGCCATCGACGTGACCAGTTAGTCACTAATTTAACCTTAAATTTCGGTTTTAGTTTATTTTTTAAGTTTAATAAAAAATTTATACATTAATTTTGTGTTAGGTGGCACCATTAAAATTTTTTTACATGATATAATATAAAAATACAGGGCCAATATAATACAGTGCTGTCGATTTCTCAAACGACACCAAAGAAAAAAAAATCAAAACAAATCATCAGTGCAATCATTGGTGGAAGGTAAGGTTGGTGGAGCCGATTGATCAGGGGACATAATTTTTTACTGTACAATTTGTCTTGTTTCGTAAATAATGCCCCTGTTATCTCATTTTAGTAAATTTTTTTATATTATTTAGGTAAAGAATCCAAAATTATATAAAAAGAAAACTTTAATTTTACGTAATTATATACATTAAACTTTGATTTTTATTTAAATGTATCTATTAAATTTTTATTTTGATTTAATTATATACATTTAAATAAATAAATACATTAAAAAAAATTATACTGAATAATTACAATTATTTATATATGTAATATATAAATATAAAATAATCTTATATTGATAATTATATTAATTATTTATGAAAATTGATATATTTTACATATTATACCAAAATTCATATGTAAATTTGAAAATATAAAATTGCATAAAATGGTTCCATTCGTCACATTCTCCGTGAAGCGAACATGGTAGCAGATTCCATGGCAAAACTCACGGCCATCGGTTGGCATGATTGGCGAACGTTTGCTGCGCCACCTCCTAGCTGTTTGACTTCTCTTTGTGGTGACCTGGATACAGGCTTTCGTGCTTAATTTCTTTTAGTTTATGTTTCTTGACAATGAGCTGTGCCCTCTTCTTTCTACCAAAAAGAAATGATGTTTATATATATATATATATATATTTACACTATATTTAAAATTTTAATTGATTTAATGTTATTCAACAATTGGATCTTAACATACATAAAGTGACTAAAAAAAATTTAAGTTTTACAAAACAATAAATATTATTTTGAGAATTATATAAAATTTTAAAAAAATATTTACACATAATAAGATTTGAGTTTAAAATACTTTTATCTTTTAATATCTCAACTTTACTATTTTATTCAAATCCATATTTGTTTTTTTCTTTAATTTATTTATTTATTTGATGAATTACAATAACAGGGTAAAGCCCAAACAACAAACGCGACTAACACGATTCAAACTCAAGCTACCCCTGGAGTAGTGAATACCCTTAACTATCAGGCCATCACATAAAATTCATTACATATAATTTTCAGTACGTGTGTCATAATCTAATAAATGTTATGTTAGATATTTCACAATTTATTATTTATTGTGTTTAATTAATTATGCTTTTGTAATGAAAACAACTGTAATCATGTCGCATGAATTCGTGCCTTCATTCTTTTAGTTAGTGTAGGTTTGAGAAGTCATGCAATAATTAAAATTAAGTGTAATTACATATATTTATGTTAAAAAGGGTTTTAAAAATTGGATTGATAATTAGTTAATATATTGAATCGGGATAAAATAAAAAATATTAACTATTAAAAACAGCAATCGGACCACGAATCATCCATACGATAATACTAGCAATTTCTTTTAAAGTTATATATATTGTTAAATCAACTTGGGGGAAAAGGAGAAAAACCTTATATTGGCCCAATTTCTTTTAAAGTTAACCAAATTTTTATAGAAAATTTCATAACTTGAAATCTAATTCAGCCTTATAATTTAGAATTCAACCCGTAACTGATATCCTCACAATCTCGCAAGGGAGACATGCAAATACTCCTCGTAACCTTACAAGGTAGGATACACGAACATGTATGATAATACTAGCAATTTTCTTTACTAATGCTCGTCGTGTTTTGTTTTTTTTTAATTAAATTAATTTGTTGTTATGATATTAATATTATTATTATAGGATGAGCATACAATATTGAACTATCTATGCTAATGAAGAAAATCATACTACAATTGCAATACCAAAAAAAAAAAAAACAATGGCAAGGCAGTTTTTTGTTTTCTCCCTCTTTTCAAATGTAAGATCTACCATTGATATAGCCAATATTTTGCAATTATTGAACTGAAACACATTTTTGAATTTGTGGTATATGAATTTGTAATCTTTGATTTTTTTATTTTTTATTTATTTCATGGATGAATGTAAAATATGAGTGAACGGATATATTGGAGCTATTAAAATATAATTTTATATTTAGACATGATTGAAAAAAAATGAATGAGAATGAAAACATTAAAAGATTGCAATGTACAAGAAATAAAGAAAATTTATATTTTCATCATCTATTTAAAATTAATTTAATTATAAATTAATGAATCAAAATTATTATTTTGGTATATATATTTAAAAAGTTGATAATTAAAAATGCATATGAAGAAAAATGGTGAGTAGGTATATAGGATGATTAAACAAGAATGCAAACCGTCTGTTTTCTGTATTTGATCCCAATAGAAAGAAATGGAATCATTAATGGAAGGGATGCCTTATTTTAGATGACATTCTCAACTCTTTGTTCTTCTTTGTATTAAGTAAAAGAACACCGACTGTGCTTCCGTTTCGTCCCAACAATAATTTATATGAAATAGAACAACTATATTGTTGAAATATTTATGAAATTATTTCCTCATACTGTATACGTATGTGCGTGCGTGCATGCATGCAAGGAAGACAGAACTTCAAATTGATTTCTACATTTATAAATCCCTTCCATTACTTGTAATAAAGAAAATAGCATCAAACTCCAATAAAGCTCATCATCCCAATCTATCAATATTTATATTAAACATACACACACCAATGCAAGTTCTCATTTGTAAACAAAAGGTAAGCTTAGATTATACATATATGCCATCAAGTGAGGAACAAATAAAAAACCGAGATGAACAACATAAATTACCTGTCACTGTAGATGGTTCGTATGATTCTCTAAAACAAGAGCTAAAATAGTTTTGAGACCAGATACTACCTTCTATTTGCTTTGTATGAGTACCACAAGTGTCGGACCTGATGCCGCAGAAAAGATGTTCTTGACCATCCAGGCCAACTCGATTTTTGGTGCAAAACATTGAGTATTCAACTTCTCTAACCACTTCAACCGTCTAGTGGGCTGCAGCAAACGATAAAAGAAATAGACACTTGACTAGAGTCCAGTCAAATCACCAAGGGTACTCATGATGTTTCTGAAGCTACGACATGAGGAACAAGAACTGCTTCACCATTTGCAGCATTTGATACCGCAATCTCTTCTATGCGCTTCCAGGCCGCTTCGTGTTTTGTTTTGATCTCTTCCCGCTTTTCTGTATTTTCTTGAAACTTGTTCAAGCATTCCTCGAATAGCTCAGGATCGGTATCAGAAAAAATCTTGCGAACATTAAGCGTCAAGCTCTGTACAACCTGGTTCCAATGGTTATGCCCATTTTGCTCCAAGGCAGGGAATATAATGGGCAGTATAACTCTGCGGTTTTGTCTAATCAAGCTCTCGATGTGATCGTTATTCCACAAGTACAAAGCCCTCTCTGCTACCTGTAAAAGCAAGAATCAATTATCTGAAATCCCAAAAATCCATTGCAAATATAACCAAGCATTTCAGCAGATGTCAGAACCAAACTGAAATCTTCAGATTTCATACCAAGAACTTGAATCTTACACAAAACTTCACTAACTAAATTCTTGTCAATGAAGGGAAAATTATTTTTTGATAGTAAATTGCCATATACTGTAACTAAAGGATTTATTATGGAAACATAATAATTTGGTTTTTACATGGTAACACCATAAATTGAACTATATTATCATAACAATGCACAAACCACTCGAACGATGAAAGACAACATATTATTGTCCATTTTAGTATGTCCAAACCAGCTCCGTGGTGTCATAAAGAATAACGAAACCATCAAGAGTCAGTAAGCCATCAATTTATTTGCGAAGAATATATATATATATTTGAAGCCCAAGCTCTAGAAACAACCCACAAACTGGTTAAACCACTTAATCTTTGCACGTAATAGCACACAATACACATCCTTCCTGCCAAATGAAAAGCAATTTTTTCCTTGAACTAGAATCTCTCAAGACCAGGTTCATATGAAATCAAATATATGCTTTCTAACAAGCCTATGAAACTCAACCAGTGTGTACATGCAGCCCCAAGTTTTAGCAACAAGCCATTAAATGGTTAAACCTCTTACTGTTAATATGTAATAGCACAAGATTCACATCTTTCCTGCCATGGTGAAAGCAATTTTCCTTTCAACTAAAACCCAGGTGGCACAAAGTCAAATTTTACACTCTATTAAGCCTATGAAACTTGACCGTATTTAAATTATAATTATCTCCAACAACTATTTAACCAAAACAAGCACCAGAGTGATCAAGATTCAAGACCACATTCATCGCCATGCTACCACCAGCATTCGAATAAGTCAACAACTGCAACCTGGACGACCACAGAAATATGGTAACAGCAGACTATCAACTGAATTCCACCATACTTCTGCTTTTGTCCACTTGCACTTTAGTAACATTCTCAAGTGCCCTTATTAGAGATAGCTAGATAGGAAATTCAAATAGTAAAACAAAAAGGACTGCTAGGAAAAACATTCAATACAACTCCGAACCTATAAAAGTTCGGAAGCAAACAAATATATAGGTGCATGGATGTATCAATTATTGATGCACAGCCAAAACATCAATCATTTTCCATATTCAAGTCAATAAAAGATTATCCAGTAGAATTCCTCAGCATGTTTAATAGCTAACTAACTTGGCACATATTTTACGCAATTATGCCAATAACAAGCTGGCTATCCTTTTTTTTTTTGGCCAACAAGAAGCAGGCTACTGTTAAGTTAACACCTAGATATTTGGATTTTAAGTGTCAAATCACCCATCGAAAGACTATTATGAGTTATGAATTATACCAATGAGGATTATTTAACAAGTAATTTAGACCTCGAAAGCGAGAAAATAGCAGGCTTATGCACAACCAGCATGGTTTTGATCTCATAAGCTCAAGCATATAGACCGGTGTACAACAGAGAGAAGCACAGAAACATCATTGAGGACTTTATAAGATCTAATTTGCTAACATAGAGTCCATCCTCTTAATTATCTCAATCTGGAAAGATGATAATAGAAGACACCTGGAGAGAGATGAAAGAACTACTCTATCACTCCATTTAGATTCTTTAAAGAGAAGAATGATTTTTTAGGATTAGTACAGGACAGATGGAACTTTTGACAAGGGCATTTCAGACGATAGGATATGAAAAGAAATTTGAAAAGCTAAAAGGCATATTACCTGAAAGTGTGAACTGCTCAAACATCGTGCAATTTTTTGGAACAAGGGTACCATACATCTCTGAAATTCAGCAGGCTGAGTAGCTTCCAAAATTTCTTCAAGCTCACTAAGGAACATGACTTCCTTTGAGCTATTAGTAATTGGCCAGTATTTCAACAATCCCCTTATAACAGTATCAGCTAGTTTGCAGTCTTTCTCGACAAACTGCGTGATGCAGTAAGACAACTGCTGGTGGTACATCGGCAAGCATTTTGGTTTGTGAAGGGGTATTAGTGCCCGGACAAGGAATAACTTGTGCTCTTCTTTGAGTGGTAGAGCAAACCCATTGATTATACTTCCCAAAACCTCTAAAAGCTCAGCTATCCCATTATGCTTCTCCGTTTCAAAAATAAAACGGAAGAAAATATAGTTAATAGCTTTCCTGATATACGGACGATGCACCATAAACTTGCCATAGATACGATGCAGAATTGTTTTTAGATACTCCCTCTCCCTTGGATCTTCAGAATCAAAGAGATCCAATAATTTAAGAACAAAAGAATGGTCAATATATCTCTTGGCCAACTTCGCATCAGTTTCGGGAGATGCCACAAATCTCAGAAAGAATTCATATACAATTTGCAAGTGAGGCCATGCATGGTCCACCAATGGCTCTTCCTCTTCCAAATCGAAGGCTTCTAGCACCTTGTTTTCACGAGGCTGTGGAGTAAGAGGTCGAAACAGGTTGGCAGACACCATCTTCACAGCTTCTTGCATAACGGATTCAGAAAACTTTCCATTCGCAGAACTAACATAATCCACAAGCTCAAGTAACGTCTGTCGCTTGATGTCCTTCTCTTTCAAGTTCTTCATTGGGTCAGAGAAATCAAATACAACGCAACAGAAGCTCAGCTTTCTAAGAAACAAGCTTTGCTTCTCAGAGCTAGGAACATCCTTAAATCCCGGCAAAGCTTCATATGGAGCAGTTCCTGAGTTCCCGTTAAGTTTTTGATCAACAACTTGGGAGGGTCTACTTCCATGGCTATATCCGAAAGTAGAAGCAGAATTAGGGCCAGGAAGAGGGGCGTTATCAATTAGCAGCCTATGATTACCCACGATATCACTGCTTCTGGAGTGGGAGGGATTACTCAAAGGAGGAGCAGACGAACCCCCAAATTCACGATTCTCAGACGACTTAGATGGCTTTCGAGGAAGCCTGCCTAGTATCTGCTTGATCATTTTCAAATCAAAATAAAGAACCAAATCCACAATGAACCAACCCTTATTCAATTTTCCTCTACAGCATAACCTAGTCCATTAAGAGAAGGGAACTTTAACTCCAAAATCAGAGAGGAAAACCCTATAAACTATCCCAGAAGTAGAAACCTCTATCAGGATGAAATTTTGAAAAACCCCAAAAGCATCTACCAAAGCAAACACTCTTGCTCTTACCAATCATCCTATACCCAAAATTTGACTACTTGTTTTGCTCAGTACAAATATAAAACAGAAAGATAAAACCTTTTGACTTAACTTCAACAGAAATAAAAGAAAAAAACAAATCCACTCAAAACTGGAAGGCAAAACTACAAACTTCAAGAATTAAGAAAAAGCTCCAGGTTTCTAATTCTATGTAGTTCCCCGTTACCTCTTCTTCCCCAAATCAGCAGCCAAAGTCAGTTGGGTCAAATGATGACAGGATCTGGGTTTTATCAAAAACACCGAACTAGCATCAATCATGGAAACTATGAACCAATATATATATATATGAATTATAAAAGGTGATGAACTGAAACAGAAGATAACATAACAACAAGAAGAAAAAAGCAAAAACAACATAGAAAACAAAAGCAAACCCAGAAGAGAGGAGAGCCCTTGAAACTTACAGAAAGCTATAACAACTTGATGCAGAACTTGAACAGAAGAAAGCAAAAGGCTTTAGATTTTCCCCTTTCTTTAACTTTCTATTTTCCTTCTGAATTTACTTTGGGCCAAGGGAGGAAAAAGAGAAAGTCAGAGAGAGAGAGAAAGAGAGAGAGAGAGAGGGAACAAAGTGAGCAAAAAAAGCAGCCCTTTGATGCAAGAACCTTACTGGCTTACTCACAACCCGTAAATGGAACATCTGAGAACATTTAAAATTATATAAATTAGTAAAAAAAAATTGACAAACAAAAATAAGTCTACATCCCCTGTCAAGTAGTACTTGTAATTTGGATAATTAATAAAATATAAAATAAAAACAAATATACAAAGGTTTTTTGTGATGATATACATTATGAGTATGATGTAATGTTGAATTTTTTTTTGAGGTATATGCTTTTTTTTCTCAAATTCTGCTACCATTAACAACTGTAACACACTGTTTCAAACATTGGACCATGTCCAATTTACAACCCTTTTTTATTGGATTTGTTTAACAAAATCTATAGCTTACAAGGAAAAAAGGTTTACTTTAAAATTTTCATGTAAGATTAACCCAAAACCTAAATGGGACCAGAAATTCTTACCAAGCATATATAGGATTAGGGAATCATTTGACTTCCATTTATTTTAGGGCTTATTTATTGAAGCTAACAAATTTGCTTAAAGGGTGTTGGTACATACATTATATTCTTTGTTAGAGTTGGAGAATAATCCAAAGAAATGGAAATGATTAGGGTTTATTTGCGTCTAATTTTTAAAAGAAAGTCAATAAGAGGACAAGTACTTAAGCTAAGAAAATCAAAAGAAAACAAGTAGGATGACCGACCATGGCAACTTGTAAAAGGGTGTCATGCTGTCCTGCAAATCAGACATGGATATTATCTCTCATTAATTCAAGTCAATTGAGAATTGAAAATGTGACCATTAATACCCCAAAAAGAAAATGTTAGATAAGAATAAATGCAAAATTCAAGGTTTATTATGGTTCACATGTGATTATTCTTTTAAGAAGTTCAATATTAGAATTTTAATAAATATATTTTTATATTTTACTCTGATATCACAACAAAAGAGATTTAAAATCCTAGATTTGAAAATATAATGTTAAACTAATTTCCAGTATGTAAGAAAGAATATGAAGGGAAGAATGACATAAATAAAATAGGGACCCTGGCTGGGTAGGGTGTGGGGCTGGTTGACGCGGTGTTTGAGTGCGTCGGCAGCCGAACAACAATTGGAGCTTGCACTCCAGGCCCGACTTGGTTGGAGCAGAGCCCAATTTGCCCATTCCAACCTTAACCTTACTGCCCTTCACACTTCACAACATATACAGAGTCGATTCAAGTTCCTGTTCATTTTATATGTTATCAATAAAATTCATTTTCTTAAAAAATTAAAAAATGTATTTTTTTTAAATAAGGTTCATTGAATCTTACGTTAGACAAGATATATCAAATAATTTCAAAGTTTAAAGTTTAAAATAAAATAAATTAAATAATTATTTTAATTTTAATTATAGAAAGGAAAAGAAAAGATACGAACAACAAAGAAACCAAATCTTTCTCTCTATCAATTTAGAAATTATTTTTTGGACTTTCCCACCGTATCATCCATGGTCCCTTTTTAATTATTTAATGATATTTTAGCAATTTTTTTCATGATATATAATTTTGATAATTTTTTTCCTTAAACCCCGAATTCGAGCCCTAAATCTTGAACTTTAAACTCAAACACTAAACCTAAAATGCTAAACTCAAATCTTAAGTTTAGGGTTTAAGATTTAGGATTTGAGTTTAAGTCTAAAGATTAGGGTTTGAGATTCAATGTTTAAAGTTTGAGTTTGGGGTCTAAGGTCAAGACTCGAGGTTCAAGGGTCATGGTTTTGTGTTTAGAGTTCAGGGTAAAAAAAATTACCAAAATTATGTATCAATGAAATGAAAAAATTAATAAAATCTTGAACCTCGAACTCAAACCCTAAACCCAAAATACCGACCCCAAATCTCAAATTTAGGGTTTAAGTTTAGGTCCAAGTTCATGGTTTGAGATTCAATGTTCAAGGTTTGAGTTTGGGGTCTAAGGTCAAGATTTAGGGTTCAAGGATCATGGTTTTGTGTCCGGAGTTCAGGGTAAAAAAAATTACCAAAATTATGTATCAATGAAATAAAAAAATTCATGAAATAATTGGAAAGGGACCATGAATGATATGATGGGAAGAGTCCATAAAATAATTTCTCCTATCAACTTGATGGTAGCATCAACGATAATACCATTGATAATTTATTTAGGGAGGGGCGGATGTAGCCAAGTGGATAAAGGCAATGGATTGTGAATCCATCGTGTGCAAATTCAATTCTCGTAGTTCGCCCGTATAAATTTTTTTACTATTTTTTATTTTTAAATTTTTTAAATATATATTATTTGTTTTTTGTAAAAAAGAAGAAAGAAATAATCTCTCATATTTACTCCGATGATGAAGAATCAAATTATCACTATATTTATTCTTTTTTCTACTTATACAAGATAAACCCAAAGTGTTGCGAGTTTTTTTCTACCAATTGGAGTCCTCTCACCAAGGTTCATAACTACTCATTTTACTAGAGGACCTTTCTCTAACCAACATTTAAATTTGGCTATTTACTCAAACTTTTCCAACTCATCCCAACACTCCTCACTTATTCAAAATAATTTTAATGTCACCGATTTCCGACACCTTCCAAGTAAAGTATCTTCTTGGCAACTAAAATTAAAGATTCAACAATGTCGGTAGATAATAATCTCAATGGTGGAAGCATTAGTGGGTGCATCAACATCTATTTAAGGGGTAGATGTAGTGCTTTGACTATAAATATGTCTTTAAGTTTTGAGGAAGAAAGAATGTTAATGGATATATGTAATTTAACAAACTTGGTGTGTCTGAAAAGTAATTGCAAAACATATATGTCAAATTTGGGGGCTAAGCTCCTTTGTTGTTCATTTTTTCACTCTTATTTTATTTTAAACTTTAATAATTTTTTATATGTCATATTATTAAAATCCAATAAATAAATGGAATGTATAATCAAAAAAATTGATTAAAAAAAAGTAACGCATAAAAAACAGTTTATTGTTTTTAAAAATAAAAAGTCACAGTTATGATATATTTATAACATAACTAGGTTTAACTCATCTATGTTTAAGAGGGAACATTTGGGTTGAAGTCAGGGGTGTTAGTAGGACTCCCGTCTTTCTTTAAAATGGAAAAAAAATTTACTTAGGTATTTTAAAATTTTTAAAAATTTAAATTAATAATAATAAAATTGTATTTTATCTCCTTAAAAATAATAAAATTTTGATTTAATCTTGTAAAAGTTATAAATAGTGAAATTATATTTTTACTATCGTAAAAATTATAATTTAATTTCAACCCCTAAAAAAATTTTCTAACTTGAGACCTAATTGAAATCTTAGTATTTATATGTAGCACCCCAAACCCGGCCCAGACGTTAAGGCCGAATCTGACGTGCCACATTGAAGTCAAAAACACGTGTTCCCTTTTCAGTGTTTTAAAAGCCGACTTTCATCAAACTAACCAAGTGAATGGAAGCTGGGCACCAGGTAGGTATCCATAACAGAGGAGGTGAGCCATGAAGGCTGCTTAAGTACCAAGCTCTCCGATTGGATCCAATTCTAGACATGCCCACATCCACTGCCACACTTGGTTATAACAAGTTGAAATTTCTTTGAGTGATTATCTTTGGTAAATCGAATATTCGAGATGTCGTGTTATTTAAAAAAAAAACAAGTATTGTTTTGAAATCACGCCCTAAGTCTAGCCCATTTGAATTATTATCCATCAATTTAAAGTTGTTTAAAATAATATAATCCCAGAAAATCAAAGAAGAAAATAAAGTTAAAATGGCCTGATTACAACCCAAAAATTAAATAGTAATTAAAAATAACTTAAGAAAACCAGTCTCTTTTTCAAACCCAAAAGTGTTCACCATGGCCACTCTGAATCCCCTCCGGCTCCAAGTCACCCACATCAAGGCTCACCTGCAAGGTTAAAGAAGGGGTGAGTTTGGGGAAACTCAGTGTGTAAGGAAAACCCATTCAAAGCCCAAGTCAGCTTAAGCCCATTGGGCCTAAGCCCATTCAGTTAACAGTGGTACTGGGCTAGAGCCCTTTTCAGATTACAATAAACTGGGCCTTAGCCCATTATTCAGATAACAGTATGGCCCATAGGCCTATTTCAAAATACATGCAACATCAATAAACATATGCAAGCCTATTTGGGGAGACTCAACCCACCAACTGCTACACTCCACCCGTACCAGCCATACACTCCATGTGGGGAATAGCTCAACCCACCCAGCCCAACACTCTACAGGTGCAGCCTTGCTGCTCAGTTAACAGTAAATTGAGGCAAAGCCTCCAGTACGTGGACAAGCCACTTTCAGTACTTCCTCTGTCAATATCCTAGTCCCATGCATCAGATAATAACAACATGGCATGCATTAAATAACAACAGTCAAACATGCATTTAGGTCAATTTAACCCTAGAGGTATTTTGGTAATTTATCTCCTAGGGGTAAAACTGTAAATTTTCCACTTTTAAAGGTATTTCAGTAATTTATCTATTTTAGGGTTTTTCATGCATATTCCTACCTTTCACGTACTAACAGAATCACTACCGAGGGTTCTTACCGAATTGGGCCCGTTGGCCCATCATTCCAATTTTGGCCCATTAAGCCCAAAAATATCGAGGGCACAGAAATCATGCACTTTGCAGTCCAAACATTGCAGCTTACCAAAAACATTAATCGATTTACCTCACGAGCATTCGCACACTCGCAAATCTACAAAATACCGGTTTTCGGTATTTCGGCTTTTCGGCTTTTGCCGATCTAGACTAAGAAAGAGGGTGTTAGTTACACACTTGTTTGCGACGATATGCTGACGAGATCCACACACGAACTGCCTACAATTGGATTACTAACACGTTAATCTAACTATTCAAGTACGAACTACGTATTAACCCCTTACAATATTCGGCCAACCACACCTACAGATCATAGTAAGCTTATAAGAAATCAATAAGCAACTCATTAACAATTTTTTTGTCAATGTTTACCACATAATCAAAATTTCACTGCAAACTGTCTTCCTGAGCAACAGTAACTAAATCATTTATAACTGGAGCTACGAAACTCCAAATCAAGTGCCGTTAATTTTCCCTGAAAATAGACTCATATATATTCTATCCATAAAATTTTCAGAATTTTTCGTTTAGCCAATCAATACCAGATTTTTCTCAAAGTTTCCCATGTTTCACTGTTTGACTAATCTGACCACTCTTCATTACGAATCAAATTTCTCATTGTACAGAATTCAAAACATGTTCTCGTTTATTTCATTTGAAACTAGACTCATTAAACTTTAATTAAATAATTTATTCAGCTTCTAATTCATCTCCCACAATTTATGGTGATTTTCCAAAGTCATGTTACTGCTGCTGTCCCAAGCAGATTTATTACCAAATCACTCTTTCACACACCTATCTTGCATGCATGTTATTTAAACATGTATATCACCAATCAATCATCACATATCTATGATTTTTACTTAAGCATAATCTCCATTTCATCATTTTAAAGCACAACATGTTAGCCGATTTTTCCCTTTAGCATCTAAGGCACATGCATGATCATTTGTTTGGCTCAACTTCACCTATCTTCCATTTGTCATCAAAAGAACATGAAACAACAACCATTTCCTTCATTTTAATTCATGACCAAATGCTCACAACACAACCAAAAACCAAAATATGCTTCAAGAGTTAAGGTAGAATCAAGAAGAACTCATGAACATCAAAACAGAAGCAACTACCATGAACTTACCTTGGATTTTTTTTTCTTCCCCAAGTGACCGAATATTCAAGAGCTTTTTTCCTCTCCTTTCTCTTCTATTTCCGGCTATCATCAACAAGGATGAACAAAAACCTTCCTTTACTTCCTTTTTGTTATTCTATTACTAAACATTTTATGACACAAAATAACATATATTATTTGTGCCATACCTATGCCATAACTCCAACAAAAATATGCCCATAATGCTTATCATGCCCATCATGGAACATTTTCCTAACACATTATCAATTTTTATCAATTTGTACCATAAATTATTAATATCAAGTGCACATATTGTCTACCACCAACATGATGGCCGGCCACTTCATGTAAAATGGGAGGTTTGTCATGCAAATCCTCCTATTTTGCACTCCTATTTGTTTGGCCACTTCAATTTAGCATATGGCATTTTCAAACATTTTCACATAGGTCCTATTTCATAATTTCACCCCCTTTTTCTTATGGAACAAAAATTAACTAAAATTGTCGGGTTCTATCTTAAGCTTGGGCCTTCTAAAGGCCCACTAACATAATTAAACATATGCCAACATTCACAGAATTCCCGAAAATTGGGGCGTTACATTATAACTCAATCCTTTGCCCTTATTATTTTATTAATTAATAAATAGTAGATGAATATTATATATCACAAGGAATATAATCTTGCGTTGCCAAGTTTTAAATAAATTGATACAACAGTTTTTATATAAAACTAGTAAAATATTAGTCAATAAAAAATGAAATTTGAGGAGATACATTTAAAACATATTAGTAATTAAATTAAATGAGTATCACCCCCATAATAATAATCAAGATCCTAAAATTCTAATGAAAAGAAATTTGTAAAATTTTTAATTGTAGAAATAATATAAATATGTACAATAATTTAATCTTTGGGATGTGAAAACTTATCTTATAATCTGAAAAAAAAAATAATAAAAAAATAAAAATTGATATCTTTGTTCCGTTTAAATCAATTGACAAAAGCTTTGCTCCTTTTTGTTCTAAATACATATATGGTGAAATTAAGTTAAATAATTAAGTGGCTGTTGTTTATATTACTTATTTTATACACACTCTCTCTTTGCTCTCTCATTCTCTTTGTTCTTTATTTTCTGTCTATTTATTTTATAACACGTTATCAACAGATTCTCTTTTATTTTACAATACAACCACTCCAAATATGCTGCTCAAGTTGTTGTTGATTGCCTTCTAGAGCTATTACAATTTCAATCTTCAATTGAGACCTGCGCACTATGGGTAATCATTACCCAAAGAAATTTATATAATTCTTATGTGAGTGATGACGACGATGTTAAAGATCTTCAGGTATATTTTACTATGTTTATTACAATTGGAGACTAATCATGACAACATGAATAGATAGATTCTGATTTGAAATCCACTTATATTTGTGATGGTGATTATGAAATAAAGAATCTATTGAGATATTTATAAGTTCTTCCTAGTAAATCTATTACATTCCCCAAAATGAACGCAAGCATAAAGGAAAATAAAAACCAATATTATTCCAATATTTGGTAGTACAGAATTAGGCGATCCAGAAGAGCTAATTTATTAATATCTTGTGATGATTAATCCATTGGTTTTAAAAGATATTCATAATGGACCTCATATTGAGATTGTGAATAAGGAAAATATTATATTTCATATGAATCAAAAAAGGATTGAATTATTGATTAATCTTGTTATTAAATTGAATTGATTGTAACTATCTTTGTGATCTTCTTTTGACATCATCCACATTAAGGGGTTGAAAGCAAAATATTTGACTGAGAAAGATCTAATTATGAGCAATAGAATATTGTAATTCTATCTAAAGCTCGTTATGATTGGATGCACCTGAAATTGCAATTTTTTTTAAACTGTTAGTATAACTCTACAGTATTCGAAATAAGTTCTCAATTAAAATTACGTGGACCGATGAGAACTTGCAAAAGAGAAAACTTATGTATGAAAAGTAATTGGTTATATACCTATTGTACACCTAGAAAATAGTGATTTACACTTCGCATTGATTTAGATATTTCCAGTAGTAAATGTCACAATAGTATTTATATATGGATAAAAAGTAAAAGGAATAACAGTAAAATTATCAATTTATCACAATTTATATTGACATTATCAGTACAATTGAAATGCATGTTAAAGTAAACCAGAAGTGTACTGATACAAATGCACTTACTACTTGGTGTGACCAGTTAGACCATCCTGGATCATATATTATGCGAAAATTAATTGAGAATTCATATGAACATTCATTAAATAACTAAAAGATTCTTTAACTTAAACAATTCTCATTTGTTGTTTGTTCTCAATGAAAATTGCCTATTATAAACTCACTAGCTAAAGTTGAGATTTAATGTCTTGCATTTCTAAAATGAATATGGGCTCATTCATCCACCATGTAGATGATTTTGATATTATATGATTCCTAGTAGATGCGTCTACAAAATAATCACATATGTGTTATCAATTTGCAACCTTTCATTTGCAAGATGTTTGTTTAAATAATTAAATTTAGACTATGCAATTAAGACAACTCATCTTGCTAAAGCTGATGACTTTATATCTTAGCCTTTTATTGATTGAGTTTGAAAAACTTTTGTAAAAGCTTGTTATTTATGCGCAAGCGATTTAGAGAAATTATTGATTGAATGCCTCTGATTAATATCTAAACTATTACTTATAAGAACTAAACTTCCTATTTCAACATGAGATTATGTTGATTTACGTGTTGTACGCATCAAACCAATAAGTTATAAATACTCTACATTACAATTGGTTTTTCGTCAAAAGCTAAATATTTCTCATCTTTGAATTTTTATATGTGCGTATATGCTCTAATTGATCTACCACAATGTACAAAGATGAATGAACCCTAAAAGAAAGTTGGGAATATATATTAATTACGAGCCTTTTTGTATTATTATATGTTTTAAATGTATTGGAGATTCAATTATAACATGATTTGTGATTACTATTTTGATTCGATAATTTTCCCGACATAAGAATGAGAGAAATAATAAATTGTAATAAGTTAGAGGGGAGAGTAATTTGAACCAGAAGTTCAACAAGGATAACTCATTACAAGTTCTAAAGAAAATTCTCATAAAAGAAAATAATAAATATAAATGGTTATATGGTAGAAGTGGGTGCTCCAGAAGATACCCAAGACATAATTAAAACTTCAGAAGAGATTCAGATACCTGAAACTAAAGATTAAAATAGTGAAAATAAATAAATCTCGATACGTTTTGTCAATTCGAGAGAATGTGGAACCGATAATAAAAGTGGTTGTCCTTTATATTAAAATTTTGAAGGATTTAGAATGCTAGAGGCATATTGAAATTATTGGGAATTTGTTCATTTATATGAATTGAAATAATTGAGCACATGTGGTAAATTTGATTTAGTTAATACTAGTTGA
Source organism: Gossypium hirsutum (assembly GCF_007990345.1). Classification (NCBI taxonomy): domain Eukaryota; kingdom Viridiplantae; phylum Streptophyta; class Magnoliopsida; order Malvales; family Malvaceae; genus Gossypium; species Gossypium hirsutum. Next base: position 93,578,266 of record NC_053426.1, on the reverse strand, counting down.
AAGAGGATTATAAAATGATCTAAAATACCTATTTGTATTTTTATAGAGGGATCATGATTAAATTTTCCTAAAGAGATCAAAATATTTCCCCCAAATTTCCCTTTTACTACTGACTTTCAAAAGAATGGTAATATAAATGTTTAGCAATACATTCAAATAGTCATTTGAAAAGTTAGTATTCAAGATTGAATACATAGAATATGAGATATTATGTGATGTTTTCATGAGGGGGAGTAAATATGCGATGTACTCTTTTTTTCTTAACCTATGTTTTGTTCCATTGGGTTTTCCTGGTAAGGTCTTTAATGAGGTAGCATATTATGCGTATTATAAATATGTGCACTTTTTTCCCTTCACTAAGAAATTTTTTTCCCACAATGTTTTTATCTTAGTAAGGTTTTAATGAGATACATTGTCTATGAATGGATATCCAAGGGGGAGTGTTATGAATATTTTATTAAGTGAATGTCCATCAAGATCTAAATAAGTTTTGATTTACTTTAAATGCTAATAGTCATTAGAAGTAGAGTTCTATTTCATTTATACTTCTAGACTTTGGAGAAGTATTGTATAAGATTCTGATTGATCAATAAAATACACTCTCTTTTTACTCTCCCATTCTCTTTGTTCTTTACTCTTTGTTTATTTACTTTATAATAAAATTTTCAATTAAAAAGTACTCAAGTTTTGTATAAAGTAAGTTTTTATAAACCTTACGTTTCAAATTTAAATATATAAATTGAAGCTATATTTACATGGATGTTATAAATTTTTTTGACATTTTTATCTAAAAAAATATAATATGATTGACAATAATATATGTATAAGTTACCCAAAAATAATTAATCTTCCAAAATAAAAAATAATATTTAAAATATAACTCTTAGCTAATAAATGCATCAAAGAAACAAAAACAATAGATATATAAAAAAATTCAACTTATTGATTTTTATATTAAATTATTTAACATCAAAATAAATAAAAATAAATTGTTACAATTAGAGAAGTTATAAATATGTATTTTCCTTAAAAAGATATTACTATACATTAAATAGATAAGATTGATTGAAGCCCCTAAGACAATATAACAATATTTTATATTTAAATCTAAAATTATAAAAATTTGAGTGCCACACTCTAGCTCGATGAGACTACACATGTGAATTCACTATTAACTATATAAAAAAAAAGGTAAGAAACTATAAGTTTTTTGAGAAGTTAAAAAGTTTTTTAGACTTCATACTCGTAATAACTTGTAGAATTATACAAAGGAATTAAATAGAAATTTAAAGAGTAAATACTTTCTATTTTGAAGTAAATAAAATAAAAATACGAAGCATGTAATCAAAATGAAATATATACTAGTGAAGTAACAACCATGTAACAATCGTCCGGCGAAGTCTCTATATTTGGTTACTATTTGATGTGTTTTGGTAAAATAAGGATAGATGTGAGTAAGTGATGTGTTTGTTTTGACGCCATTTGGAGAGAACTCTTTGTTTTGGTGTGTTCTGCAGTTTGACGGACTCAATAAGTTCGTAGTTGTTAGATTTGTTTATTACTTAAGTTTGATAATTTGGCTAATTAAGTTGAGACTTAGCTAGAATGAAACTAGACTAATGTAGATGATAAAACTTAAATTAATTTAAGAGCACTTAATCACAGGAATCAAGAGAGTTAATAGAATTATTTGATTTTCCCACTAATCATTATCTCCGAGCTTAAGTATTTAAGGTCAAGCAGTGGTCTTTCAAAATACTTTTACGATTTCATCTTTTTCCCCAGATTTTCTCTAAAAAACTTCTTAAAAACTTAAGTTTAGAAAAACCTCCTTGGAGAAGGTTCGCAATGATCAGCTAACTTATATGTTAGTGCCAGTTTACTAGTAATTTCTGATGAACCCTAAGTTATTCTTTAAGCCATTTACGTGTTCTTTGTTTTGTATGTATGAGTGCTAAAATGGTGTGTAAGGAAGGAAACTTCCTAATTCTGTATAAGTGTTGTTGATTTTTGCATGCATGATCAGATTTGATGGAATGATGATCTGATATATTGAATTATCTTTATTTTAGCTCACGAAGATAACGAATGTCCAAGTGGTAAGGGCAAGGGACCTGCTTTATAGATTTGTGTTAGAGTTTCTGATGAGTTCCTTCTTACTTCCATGTGTTGTAACTTTATTATTTTATATTTTGTGTAGGGTAAATGTTCTTCCTTTGTAAATGATGAAAAGTGTGTGAGTGTGTAACGAATGGAAGCTATTGTGTAGGTAATGGTTATCTAAAGTTGTCAATCTGAGTGTAATTTGACTATGATATGAAGTAAACATCATTTTTCATGATCAAACCACTATCATCTGCTACTAATATGTAAGAAATGATATGATCTGATGTGTGAAGGAGGAGATACGAAGATATGTTTGTGTAGCCTCCGGTAGGGTAGATATATTGCAAACCAGATTGACAGATCACGATAAAACATACTGTTCAAAATGAAAATGTTATAAGGAGCTAAAGGGGAGAATGAATGTGAATAAGTCTGAATGATATGCTTTTGATTCTGAATTCTATGTACGTGGCTGACATGAAGTTGGATTTGTCTGAGTTATGTTAAGTTGGTGTTCAATATATGCCCAGGTTGTGAGTTGGCATATTGAGTCTGTTTGTGTTCTGTATACACCAGTAGGCGTACTCTGTGCGATATGTATATGATCTTCAGAAGAGTCTTAAGTAATGAATTGAATGATTTTTCTTTGGAACATACTAAGTTCATATGAACTTACTCTATTATCCTTTAACCTTTTCAAGATTTTTTGGTTGAAGGAAGTTTGATCAAGGACTACGCTAGAGAGTTGTTTAAGCTGTGAGATGTTTGCTTTATGTCCGTATCATGCATGCTTTAAGGGGGTGGCACATAGATTTATTTTGAAAATGATGTGTACATAAAATTTTTTGTTTATTAATCATTTGTTTTAACAAAACTTATATAAAGTATTAACATTTCAGTTTAAGCCAATGTATTTAATTACCGAAGTTGTCGTATTTAAATTTATACACCATATGCCTTGGATATTATTACAAACTGATAATGTTGTTTTACTTTTAAAATAACAATTAAAATATGTATTATAACTATAACCTTTTAATAATTATTCGAAGTTTTTGCTGTAAAGATTTAAGTCTTAACTGTTTTTAAATAGCGACGCACCATTCTCGAATCCTATTATAGGGTGAGGTTTGGTGTGTTACAAATCAAACATTGATGATTTGATAGGGGCTAACATGCTACATGTTGGGGGTTGTAAAATTTTAAATAAATCATAAAATATTGAAAAAATATTGTCGAAACCATTCTTTTGAAAATGGGGATCGACTTTGTTTGAAAGTGAAAATTAAAATGGGAGTCGCCACTGATCTTTTATTAGGTGTGATCGGATCACCTTTGTTTTAATAAATCAATTTTAGTTTACTAAAACAGGGTCTTTGGTCTACGAAACTTGAGAGAATGAGTTCGGGACTCAGTTACGTGCGGGGAAGGATTAGCACCCTCGACACGCCCAAAAATTGGTACCGAATTGATTAGTTAGTGTCTTACTGTCGAAAATTAAAAATCGGGAAGGGACTTGAAATACGATCTTTTCTATTAATACTGATTTTAAAATTCTTGAATTGGCTTAAATCGATTTGTTTAAAGATTTCCTTATCTCGAGATATCGGAGTATCACATCCCGTAAGTTAGGACACAATACCATGAATTCTCGAGCACAAGGTCGTCTTTTAATTTATATTGGAAATCCGTGTATTTCAAAACTCAAAAGGATATTTAGCTATTTAGAACCAACAAGAGAACCGAAACCCCGTAAGTTAGGGCACAATTCTTCGACGTTCCAGAATGCGAAACATTGCCTTATTTATTGAAATTAGTAAAAACATGAATAAAAATCTTTAAAGTAATGAACAACAGAATGATATAAAATGGGCAGGAGACAAAAAATAAACGAGTTGGAAATACATTGAAACAAATAATAAATATGACAAAATATTAAAACAATAACAATGCATGCGATATATTAAACGTAATAATAGTATCCAACGTAAAATAAAAACAATAAATATATACATAATAAAGATATTGAGAGTATGTACGTAAAATATATATATATAAATAGTAATAGTGTTAGAAATATACTATATATAGTGTTTGAAGTATATACATAAGATAGTAAAAATATATAACTAGTAATGTTAAAATATATATAATATATACATATATATATAAAATAAATATTGAAAAATGTATGTACATAACGTATATGAAAAATATATACATAATAATATTAAAATAAAATAATAAATGATGACAGTGAAAATAATAGGTATAGTAATAAATATAATGATATATGAAAATAATACTATGTATAAAAGTATATATATACTCGTATAATAAAATGTATATACTAGTATTAACAATATAATAGGGATAAAAATAGATATAATAATACATACATAATATGGTATTAAAAGTATTTACATAGCATTTACATATTAGAAACAATAATGTTAAAAGTACCTATTAATAATATTATATAAATATAAATAATAATAATAATAATAATAATAACAATAATAGCAATAATAGTAAAAATACAAAATAAAGTATGACGTAATAATGAGGTAAGGAAAATAAAATAAAATATATTAGATATATAAATATAATAGTAAATATAATAATGTTCGAAAATACCATACATAAAGAGTATATATAAACATATATAATAAAAATATACACTAATATTTATAAATAATAATAGTAAATGTAATAATAATAATAATAATATTAAGTATAGTATAAATAACATGTACATAACAGTAATAATAATAAGTAACAATAATAATAATATAGAAATTCAAAAAGGTAAACATAATATAATAATATTAAAATAAAATAATTTAAAAAATACTATGTAGATATAAATACATATACGTATGTAAATAAAATATACACTAATATAATAATAACGATAATTTAATAATATTTAAAATGAAATAAAATAATAAAGATAATACGAAAATAAACTAAAATCTAAAAAAGGACTAAATTTTGAACAAAAACAAAGTTTTGGGGTAATTTTAAAGAGAAATAAAGAAAAAGGATCAAAATGCTACACGTGCATAACCTGGGAGGACTAAAATAGCAAATATTCCTTCCCATCAAAACACAATATATCAGCGGGGACTAAATTGAAAAGCGCGACAACTTCATAGGGAAAATTTTAAAATAAAAAAACTTGATTGCAAAAGCTTGAAAACGCGGAAGGACCATACGCGCAAATTCCCCCTTTTCCAAAAACACGCAAATCCTGAGGCAGGTCGGGTCGTATCAAAACGACGTTGTTTTGGGGTTAAATGGCAGCCCCCAAAACGACGTCGTTTTGGGAGGCTATATAAAGGCCAAAATTAACAAAAAAAATTCATTTGGTGAGAAAAAAAAAGGGAGAGAAGGGAGAGGGAGGAGGACTTTCGGCCATGGACAGGTCACCGGTCTGATCGCCCGACCGTCGCCGGCCGTCGCCGTTAGCCACTGCCGAAAAAGGTAATTTTTTTTTGCTTAATAATATATGTATATATATGTCTATGTGATTGAGTAAACGAGAAAGGAGTAAAAGAAACCGATTTAAAAAAAGGAAAATCACCTTAAGGTTTCGGCTACTGTTTTGGCATTTTTGACTCTTTTTCTTTGGACTGCTTTGTTTATTTTTGTGTACTAACACATTGTTTGGCTTTTATTTCAAAGATCTGATATTTTTATTTCTCAAAACAGCCCCCTTCTGTACATTGATCTCATTTCCGCTTTTATAGCCTTTACAAGTTCTTTTTCTATTATTTTTTACTATTGTTGCGTGCTTGCTTCCTTCCTCTGTCTTTGCAGGTGCAGTGGGAGTGTGTGATGGTGCTGGTGGCAGACAACCTGGGAGATTGGGGAGAGGCAAGTGGCTGAGTCAGTCGAATTTAGGGACTAGGGTTTCGGTTGGGCTAGCTTAGGGTTAGGGGTAATAGTTGTAAATGGGTCAAGGGATTTGGGTGTAAATGGGCCATTCGGGTTTGGGTAGTTAAAAGGGGTAAATGGGTAATTGGGTTTATCTTATTGGGCTCTGGGTATTGTAATGTAAATGGGCTTATGGGGTTTAATGTAAATGGGCCCAAAATTGGCCTATAACAGTTGCCCCTCTTTGCTCATTGTCGTATAACGATAATAGAGCAAAGACACAAAGAAAGGCCAATTTTGCCTAATCTCGTCGAGTCTTGACTTCTTTGGTGCTTCTCTTGTTCATGTAATCTCTTTTCAGTCCACCCTATCTTGTAGCTTTGGTTCAATTTATTGCATCTTTTGATATATGCTTTGTAGCTTTAAACTATTCCAATGTAACTTCAAGGATATAAAATTTGTAGCTTTGATTTGCTTCACTGCATCTTCAGGAAGGTGAGATCTACAATTTCAATCTGTTCTTCTATCGCTTCAATGAGGTAAGGTTTGTAGTCTTTTCTTCTGCGACTTCAGAAAGGCAAGATCTGATGTCTCGATTAACTCCGCTGCAACTTCAGGGAGACAAGTTCTGGTGTCTTCAATCAGCTCCAATCTTTATTCTTTACTCGGCATGTGATCCTTTCACGATATGAGTTGATTTTTTTTTGACAAAAATAAATTGAAAAAGCATACTTTGAAAATACCTCGACATGTGACCCGAGGCTCAGCTTACCTCTCGCAATATGAGTTGATTTTCTTTCTTTTTTTTTTGAAAGGCAGAAATTGGAAAGCAGAAATTAAAAATACCTCAACGTGCCCTGACGCTCAACTCACCTCTCGCAATATGAGTTAATTTTTGAAAAACAGAAATTGAAATTACCTCAGCGCGTCCTGAGGCTCAACTCACCTCTCGCAATGAGTTGATTTTTTTGAAAGATAAAAATTGAAAATACCTTAGCATGTCTTGAGGATCAACTCATTTCTCGCAATATGAGTTGATTTTTTTGAAAACAGAAATTGAAATTACCTCAACGTGTCTTGAGCTCAACTCATTTCTCGCAATATGAGTTGAATTTTGAAACATAAATTAAGAAACAAAAATTGCCAATACCTCAGCGTGCCCCGAGGCTCAACTCACCTCTCGCAATGAGTTGATTTTTTTGAAAGACAAAAATTGAAAATACCTCAGCATGTCTTGAGGCTCAACTCATTTCTCGCAATATGAGTTGATTTTTTTGAAAACAGAAATTGAAATTACCTCAACGTGTCTTGAGGCTCAACTCACCTCTCGCAATATGAGTTGAATTTTGAAACATAAATTAAGAAACAAAAATTTCCAATACCTCAGTGTGCCCCGAAGCTCAACTCACTTCTCGCATTATGAGTTGATTTTTTTGAAAGATAGAAATTGAAAATACCTCAGCATGTGAACCGAGGCTCAACTCACCTCTCGCAATATGAGTTGATTTTTGAAAACATAAATTGAAAATACCTCAACGTGTCTTGAGGTTCAACTCATTACTCACAATATGAGTTGAATTTTGAAAACAGAAATTGAAATTACCTCAGCGTGTCCTGAGGCTCAACTCACCTCTCACAATATGAGTCGATTTTTTGAAAATAGAAATAAAAATTACCTCAACATGTCTTGAGGCTCAACTCATTTCTCGTAATATGAGTTGAATTTTGAAAATAGAAATAAAAATATCAAAATACCAAAACCTGTTATTTGGTGGAACTTAGGTGTCTTTTCCTTTGATTCATACAACTATCATCACATCTTCTCGCTCTACTGGAGTATCTGTATATGTCATGCATGACGTTATCATGATATGCACATGTTTGTCTTGAATGATTTTATGCCTACATGATTATGCTATGAGCTTTAGGCATGTTTGTCGTATGTCCTTCTTCGTCATGATTTTTGCGATGACATGTATTCATTACTTCGGCTCTTGACTTTCTCTTTAGGCCCTGTACCCGTCCTCAGGCTTCACGAACAATCTGTGTTTCTCAGTTATCACTCTCTTGCCCCTGGTTGAACTTTGTCCTTGCTTTGAGGCTCTTGTACTTATCAAGTTCTTATCTAGGTAGTGCTTAATTTCTTTTGTTTAGAGTATGTCATTTTACTATTTATCATGAAAATAAACGACATAATGAGATGCATGAAAATGGTCAGGTAGGGACAAAAGGATACCTCACATTTATTTATTTCAAATGTGGCAAACAAAGAAAATTAACCAATGATAACAAAAAAATGTCATAAAGAGAAAAGGGATCGCATTCAATGGATACAGATGCTCTAGATATTCAACACACGAGCTCTTCCACGTTTCTTATCAAGAATCTTTTCGAGCATGGCTTCTGTAGAAGATTTTGAGCTACTGAAAAATGCTTCAAATACTGTATTCTCGCTGTTTAACCCACCGTTCAACCGCTTTGCTCTTTAAGCCCGGGTTTGCTTCATTAGAATGCCCTTTCGGGTTTTCATCCTAATCTTTTGTGTTAATCAAGATGCCCTTTTTGGGTTTTCACCTTGATCTTTTTTCTTTTTTTTTAGGCATAATATTTCTTCACAGCATCTGAGTTCACTGGATTCGGTAACTCTTTCCCATCCATCTCAGTGAGAATCAAAGCTCCGCCTGAGAATGTCTTCTTTACGACGTATGGTCCTTCCCAATTTGGTGCCCATTTTCCTCTTAAGTCCTTCTGTATTGGAAGAATCTTTCTCAGTACGAGTTCTCCTTCGTGGAATTCTCTTGGCCATACTTTCTTGTCATGGGCCGCGATCATTCTCTTCTGGTACGTTTGTCCGTGACAAATTGCCTTTAAATGTTTTTCTTCGATGAGGTTTAACTGGTCATATCGAGCTCGAACCCATTCTGCTTCCTCTAGTTTCGACTCCATTAAGACTTGTAAAGAGGGGATTTCAACTTCGATGGGTAGCACAGCCTCCATTCCATAGACCAGAGAGAAAGGAATTGCTCCCGTAGATGTCCGTACAGATGTCCGATATGCATACAAAGCAAATGGTAGCTTCTCGTGCCAGTCTTTATATGTCTCGGTCATTTTCCCAATAATCTTCTTAATATTCTTGTTGGTCGCTTCAACAGCTCCGTTTATTTTCGGGCGATAGGGTGATGAGTTATGATGTTTTATTTGAAATTGCTCACACACTTCCTTCATCATCTTGTTGTTCAGATTCAAAGCGTTATCTGAAATGATTCTTTCAGGCAAACCATATCGACAAATGATTTCCTTTTTCAAAAATTTGCAAACTGTAGTCTTTGTCACATTGGCAAACGAAGCAGCTTCTATCCATTTTGTGAAGTAATCAATAACCAAAAAAATGAACCGGTGTCCATTAGAAGTTTTTGGGGAAATTGGCCCTATAACATCCATGCCCCACATAGAAAAGGGCCATGGAGAAGCCATGACATGAAGGGGTGAAGGGGCTACATGAATCTTATCGCCATAAATTTGACATTTGTGGCATTTTCTTGCAAAACTAATGCAGTCGCTTTCCATCGTCAGCTAGTAGTAACCGAGTCTAATAATCTTCCTGGCCATAGTGAAGCCATTGGCATGTGTCCCACAAATTCCCTCGTGGACATCTTCAAGTATTTTTTTGGCTTCAACAGCATCTACGCATCTCAAGAGTACCTGATCTTTTCCCCTTTTGTACAGGATATCCCCATCAAGAATGAATCTAGCTGCCATTCTTCTAATTGTCTTTTTGTCGTTCTCATTTGCTTGTTCGGGATACCTTTGATTCTTGATATATTCTAAGACATCATGGAACCATGGTCATCCATCTGGTTCTTTTTCAATCTGAAACAATGTGCAGGGACTTCATATATGCTCATTTGAAGAGGCATTATTTATGTTTCTCTGTTTGCTTTGAACATTGAAGCCAAAGTGGCCAAGGCATCAGCCAATTGGTTTTCTTCTCGTGGGAGGTAATTAAAAGTTATTTCTTCGAATTCTTTAATCAACTCTGCCACTAGATCGCTGTATTTAACCAGTTTCGAATCTCTCACTTCCCAATCTCCACGGATTTGGTAAATCACCAAGGCTGAGTCTCCGTATACCTCTAAAGTTTTGGCTTTTCGTTCAATAGCTGCACGAAGTCCCATGATACATGCCTCATATTCCGCTATGTTATTGGTACAGAAGAAATTCGGCCTGGCAGTGAGTGGGTAATGGTTCCCTTCTGGCGATACTAAGACTGCTCCAATCCTATGCCCCAATGCGTTCGATGCACCATCAAAGCTCATCTTCCATGACTTTTTTTTGATGACTCGCCCTCTTTTTCTGTAATGCACATCAAATCTTCATCCGGGAAATCAAATCTCAATGGCTCATATTCATCCATTGCTCGAGTTGCTAAGAAGTCAGCTATTGCGCTCCCCTTTATCGATTTCTGACTTATATAGGCAATGTCGTATTCCGATAGGAGGATCTGCCATCATGCTATTCTTCCTGAGAGTGCCGGTGATTCCATCATGTATTTTATTGGGTTCAGCTTTGAGATTAACCATGTCGTATGATACAACATATATTGCCTGAGTCTCCGAGCTACCCAAACCAGAGCACAACAGTATTTTTCAATGGACGGATACTTTGCCTCATATTCAGTGAACTTTTTGCTGAGGTAGTAGATCGCCTTTTCTTTCTTTCCTGACTCGTTGTGTTGCCCCAGAACGCAGGCCATTGAATTTTCAAACACAGTCAAATACAATATCAATGGTCTTCCTGGAGTTGGTGGTATTAGCACTGGAGGACTAGACAAATATTGTTTTATCTTATCAAAGGCCACCTGGCATTCCTCATTCCATTCTCCTGGGTTATGTTTTCGAAGAAGCCGAAAGATTGGGTCACATTGGTTGGTAAGTTTAGCGATGAATCGGGCGATGTAGTTTAACCTCCCTAAAAATCCTCTGACTTCCTTTCGCGTGCGCGGAGGTGGCAACTCTTGAATGACTTTTATTTTATCTGGATCAACCTCAATACCTCTTCCACTGGCAATGAAGCCTAGAAACTTTCTCGAGGTAGCCCCAAACGTACATTTGACTGGATTAAGCTTTAGCTGAAACTTTCTCAGCCTTTAGAACAACTTCTTGAGGTTCACTACATGCTCTTCTTCGCCTCGGGACTTGGCAATCATATCATCAATGTAGACCTCTATTTATTTATGCATCATGTCATGGAATAGCGTCACCATAGCCCTCTGATATGTTGCTCCAGCATTCTTTAACCCAAATGGCATTACTTTGTAGCAGAACGTTCCCCACATCGTTATGAAGGTAGTTTTCTCCATATCTTCCGGGGCTATTTTGATCTGATTGTACCTCGAGAATCCGTCCATGAAGGAAAATAACGAATGTTTTGCCGTGTTATCCACCAATGTATCAATGTGTGGTAAGAGAAAATTATCTTTAGGACTTGCTCGATTTAGGTCACGATAATCCACACACATTCGTACTTTGCTGTCTTTCTTTGGTACCGAGACTATGTTAGCCACCCATTCTGGATATTTGGAGGCTTGTAGAAAGCCAGCATCAAATTGCTTCTTAACTTCTTCTCTTATTTTCAACAACATCTCAGGTCTTATCCGTCTTAGCTTTTGTTGAATGAGCTTGTATTCTAGCTTTAATGGGAGCTTATGGACCGCTACATCTTCATCCAATCCTGACATGTCCTGATATGACCATGCAAATACATCTTTGTACTCGCGGAGCAAAGCAATCAAATTATACCTGGTGCCCCCTGAAATAGAAGTCCCAATCTTCACTTCTTGCTTCCTTTCTTCAGTTCCAAGTTTATTGTTTCAACAAATTCTTGATGAGGTAAAATATGTTTATCCTCTTGTTCCACCATTCTTAGCAAGTCAGGAGACGAGACATAGTCTTCAGCATTTTTTTCAGCTTCGAATTCTCCTAAACAAACAACCTTCTCAAAATCGATTTCAAGACTCGTAACGGGTCTGTTCATACTGTTGACATCTGAGGACCTGCAAGTTGAATGGAAAAAGAAACTGTAGAGGGGCATCCAAGTATTGGAACCAACAAACGAAATGTTATAGCATGGCATGAGGCAAATGTAAGGATTGGCTATGAAATGAGAAAATGATTATGAAATTAGTGATAATGTGAAAGATTATGACAAAATGCATATTCATTGATATTCATTTGAATGATAAAGAGCGAATGCAGGCTCTTACAAAAGAATTCTATTATATCTAAGGACATAACAGAATGTTAACGTTTGAGCATTACTCTGGAGACTTATAAACTACAAGAAGATCCTCGGCAGTCCAATTGTTCAACCTGAAACCTAGGGGACAAGGACGTATCCTTGAGATGTCTTTATTTGCGTTAGCTCCTTTGTCAATGACGTTTATACTGATATTCTGAAAACCCTTTTCGATCATTAACATTGTGCCTTGTGCATTATCCCGCTCCGGGTATATCATTCCCGCAGACATAAATGTTCTTGACAAAAGAGGGAATTCTATAGGCTCCCATTCTGGTTCTCAGCCTAAGGTTCTCGAGATCCTTCTTTCCTGATCTTTCTTCCACTGCCTTCTTCTTTGACGCATGTTCGGCTGGAAACCTAGACCGTATCGGGCCTTGTGGTGTACTGGCTTTAGAGCCCTAACTATTCCTTGCAGATATCTCCCTAAACCTCTTCTCGGTCGAGCTCCCCTTCCTATAGTCAACTTGATACCCATCCTACTATTTCTCGACAGTTTTGGCTCGGGAATTTTGTTACCCTCAGCGATGAATGTGGTATTGAAAAATTCAAAAGATCGGAAGGAACATTCTACTGCGTCTTTACTTACTTCAAGGTATGGCGCATCAGCAGAGATAGATGCGACAATGTCTTCTTCTCCCTCAACAGTGACCAAACAACCATCCATGATAAATTTCACCTTTTGATGGAGGGATGATAGGACTACTCCAATAGAATGAATCCAAGGTCTTCCTAATAGACAATTGTATGATGGTGTAATGTCCATGACTTGAAACTCAACATCGTATATGTAGGGACCCACTTCTAGAGGGATCTCGATTTTTCCCATAACTTCTCATCTTGTTCCATCAAATGCCCTTACTGTAGAATGGCAGGGCCTTAGATAGGACAAATCCATCGGAATACTGGAAAGTGTGGCCAAAGGTATGACATTGAGTGCCGATCCATTATCGATGAGCACGTTCGGTATTATATAGCCCTTACAACAGGTTGTGATATGCAATGCTTTCACTGAGCCTCTACCATTGGGCGATATTTCATCATCACTAAAAGAAATGAAATTACCCGCATTCAAGTTGTTCATCCATCTATCTAATTTTTCAACAGATACATTGTTTGCCACATAAGCTTGATTTAACACTTTCAGCAGAGCGTTCCGGTGTGGTTCTGAATTCAACAGTAGAGATAATACCGAGATTCGCGCTGGCTGCTTACTCAATTGTTCTACCACATTGTACTCACTGTGCTTGATAAATTTTAAGAATTCCTGTGCTTCCTCCTCGTCCACAGGCTTTTTACCTCCTTGTTCAGGCACAGTTTCATGCTCATCTTCGGTCACGTGCATCGGTGCTTTTCCTTTTTGTTTCAAGTTACTGTTCTTCTTCACCTCCTTCGAATAACATCTTCCACTATGAGTGAAATGACCTACTTCCCCGACGCTTCTAGCCATGGCTTTGGGTTTTTCATTTTCAGGTGTGACGATATTAACGTCATATTTCCATAGTACTGCTTTATTGTCCTTATAAGGGAAAGGAGACAGTACTTCAATTATCATTTTTGGTTTCATCGGTTCCTTCCTTGCATCGTAATAAATTACGAATGGTCGATCGGCGCTATATGGAAAACCTGACGATTGATTGTCAGAGACACATACTTCTTTCTCATTGGCCTCTCCTTCATTAATGATCTCAATCTCCTTATTATCTATCCGGTCTTGCAGTAACCTTTTAAATTCCTTACATGATTGAATGCCGTGCCCTACAATTCCATGAAAATCACAAAAAACCTGACATTCTTTTCTGAGATTATCGTCGGGGCGACAGAGCAATCCATTCTTAACCAGTGCCTCCCAGATTTTCTACAGACGCGTCCTTATTTCTGAAACACATCTTCTGACTTGCCATTCATCTTCTCTTCAGTATGGTTAGGGAACGGGTTCCCAGTTGCATTACTGGCACTATCGAATCGTAGGATACCCGCATTAATTAGTCCTTGAACTCTCCTCTTAAAGGCTAGGCAATTTTCCGTGGAATGTCCCTGGTTTCCCGCATGGTATGCACAACTAGCGTTTGGGTCGTACCATTTCGGGTATGGGGGCCTCAAGGGTGCCATATAATGTGGGGATATCAATTGCTTCTTCCAAAGTTTTGGGTACAGTTCCCCATATGACACAGGAATAGGGGTAAATTATGGTCTCTCAGAATTGGGTTTTGCTGGCCTCTGCTCGTTTTTGGATTGACCTTGGGCGGGTATTGTATTTTATGGGAATGTGGCGGTTGATCTCGGGTTACTTGTGGCGTAAACAAGGTAAGAAGAGTAAAGGAGGCTGTGTTTGGTAGTAAGGGGTTTGAGGAGGATAATAGAAATTCGGAGGTGGGTAATTTTGAGGTCGGGGTTGGTTTGGATACGGATTAGGGGTATAACAGCTTCCCATTCCCACCATGTGGGTTTCTGGTTCTTTCTTCTTCATGGGCGCTACCCTTCTTGAACTTTCTTGACCTTCCATTCTACCGCTCTTGACGGTGTTCTCTATAAGCTCACCGGATATTACAATATTCGCGAAGTCCTTCGTGGCGCTTCCCACTAGTTTGTCATAAAACGGCGTCTTTAAGTTGTTGATAAAAAGGACGGTTATCTCCGTTTTCATTAGTGGGGGTTCCACTTGGGCTGAGACGTCCCTCCATCTCTGCGCATACTGTTTAAAAGTTTCTGACGGCTTTTTCTCCATCATTTGTAAAGTCATCTGATCAGGCACCATATCTGATACATGCTTGTACTGCTCACAGAATGCCGACGCCAAGTCTTTCCAAGATCGGATCTTTTTCTTACTGAGCTGGTTGTACCACCGAAGAGCCGATCCTACTAGACTATCTTGAAAACAATGTACAAGTAGCTTATCTTCGTTCACGTAACCGGTCATTTTTCGGCAAAACATGACAAGATGTGCTTTTGGATATCTTGTCCCATCGTACTTTTCGAAATCAGGCACCTTGAACTTCGGAGGCAGGATTAGGTCAGGTACCAAACTGAGTTCTTTAGCACCTAGTGCAGAGAAGACTTCAATATCTTCTATTGCCTTAAGTCTTTCCTCCAAGCTCCTATACCTCTCTTGAGCCTCGTGATCATCTATTTTCAACTTGGCTATTTCGACTAGATCATCTAAATCTAGAACTACAGGATTGACAGGGGTTGCTCCGGGATTTTCCATAAATGTTCCTTGCCCTAGATGAACAAATGGCATAGGTCGTTGTTCCAAGCCTGTGGATTCCCCTTGAGTATACCCTCTTTGTGCTACGTGGGCATGTGGTGGAGTGAATCCTGGGGGATAGAGTGGATCCTGGTCATGATTAATTCTTAATTGAGGTTCTATACTGTCGGGGTTCTACATGGGTCATTTTCCTTTGACTAAAACTGACATCATCTCCATCATTCTAGCCATTTGATCCTTTTGTTCAAGTGATTCCTCTCGAGATCTTACTATCAAATCCCTCGTTTGTTGCTGTGACTTAGCCAGTTGCTCTTGTAATTCCATTTGAATTCTTTCCATCCTCTCAATCCTTTCATTGAATTCGGCCTTCATTACTCTAGCTTGTCGGCGCGTTGTATACGAATGACGTGGTTCCAGTCTTGTGGTATTACAACTGCAATTGTATGTTTTAACCTTAGCGAATAATTATGGGACATACACATGTAATGAATGAATACAAAAAGAGGTGTTGATTCCAATTCAATTTTATTAGAAGAACTTTACTAGAAGAAATTTTTTTTACATAGAACGGATGATTACATATACGACTTCGCCCTAATGCCCAAAGTCTTAACTTTCCTAGGAAGCCAAGCTAAGCTTCAGCCTCGGTTTGATTCTGACTCATACTTCAAACTCAATATATCAGCCTGAACTGCCAAGGTTTGCAAGTGATCAGCTACCTCCCGAACCTGAGCTATAGCTTCGCCCATGACATAGTCTCTACCTCTAATCTGATTCTGAGAGTGGTGAAGCTGTTCTCTGTAATGTTCGTTGTTTGTCTCAAGAAGTTCCACTCGACTTTTTCTATTTCGCAGTGCGGTCTCGAGTTCTTCTGTTTTTCCTTTCAACTCTTCGATCCTGCTCAGACTAGCCTTTAGTTTAATTATCGAATTATGGCATGATGTTGCTGAAGTAATCTTTCCAATTCAACCACCCGAGCTCGTAACTTCTCCTTTTCGTTTTGGGTTTCTAACAAACTCTTCTTCAAAGTGTCCTCTTGTACTCGGGCATCTTGAAACCTTTTCTCCCAATGGTCGGCTCTAGTCTTTTCCTCTTTAATCTCTTGACGTCATTATTCCGACGTTTTACCTAATCTGACAGTTTTTATCGTTATACGAAGCTTCTTGTAATCGGTTTTCAGACTATCTAAATTTTCCTCGGCCTTGTTCTTTCCTTTCCTTAACTTCTCGGCCTCTAGCTTGTGGATATCGACGTCTAACCCCAACTTCATTTTATCTTCTTCTAGCTGCTCTATCTTCTTTCCCAACTCCGAGTTTCTTTTCTCAAAATCTTGCTTAATGATCTCTAACTCGGATGGGATGACCCATAAATGCTCCTCTATCGGTTGAGTGTTCCCTTGATTCTGCCTAGGGATGTTGTCGTTGACTCTCCTACCCCACCACCATTCATACTCGGGGGTCGTCATCGGGCCTGCGGTGAATGCTTTCATTCTTCGAGTTTGGTTCCATGCATCTGATATCTCGCGAACCCTCTTCTTATAATTTTTGTCTTTATAGGGGAACTCACATTGTGCCAACCCTTGTGTCACCGGTATAAACTGCCTTGATCGATACTGCCTTAACACCATCAGTGGAGCGTATCCAACAGCTCCCCATATTCCAGCCAGAGGGACCCAGTTAAAATCACCGCACCTATATAAAATCTCGTCAGGAATCAACCATGGAGCCCTCCATTCAACGTCTTCGGCCCGTAAATTTTGGAGAATAATTATCCACCTCTCTTCGGAGATGTCGTCCCACCTCGATGTGGCCACTAATTCTCTTAATGGGGAATAATCCTTAGAGAATACCCGATAGGAGACCTTCTCCACCTTCCAAAAAAGACTATGGAACCAAGCTAAAAGAAGCTGTGCGCAACCAATAAATCTTCCTTCGCCCGCTCTCCAGTATGCATTCAAGGATCGAAAAGTTTCTGCTAGGATTGCCGGGACTGGTGTGGTACCTTTATCAAGTCGATCGAATAAATCTGAGACGGCTTCATCTATGTGTCCAAGTGCTTTAGGAAAGACGATCAAACCATAGATGCTTAAGGCAAAAACATCAACCTTTTTCTTTGAATCTGGGTGTGCAAGGATCAAGTCCCTCAAATTCCTCTAAGGAATACATTTACTATCCCCTTTTTGCTTGATGCGGGCTGTAACCCATTGCTCGCTCATCCCTGTGATATTCATCAATTTCTTCAAAAAGGGAAGGACGTTGACAGGTCTTGAATAAGCCCTATCAGCCTGAATCTTCGAGCAATTAAGTAACGCCATGTATTCCTCTACCGTAGTTACTAAATCAACTCCTCCGAAAGTGAAGCAACTATAAGCGGGATTCCAAAATTGCGCGAGGGCCCTAAACAAGTACTTGTCCACTTTTACATCGAGCAAATAGGGTAAGTCACTGTAGTTACAGTAAAAGAGTTGTTTGACTTCGCCATTCCAACTATTCCATATATCCTTTAACTCTTGCAGGTCGTTCTGAGTCACACTGGTGCGAGTGAAATCCCATAACTCTGATTCATATCCCTCGATCAAACTATCTCCTTTCTCCTGTTGCGTTCTCTCAAACCACACTCGGACGGACGCATTATCCTCCACTCTATCAAGAAATCCTTTTTCCATGCTAAACTCTTCTAATTAGTAACCGAACGTAAATCAACACCCTTTTATGATGAAATGTCATGCGAAAATAATCAAAATACAACAAGTCAGTATTATATACAAAGAATAGAATTCAAAGCAAATAAGGAGTAAATAAGCACCTAATCAGGTAACCACTAGGGTTCGGTGTGGTTCTACCTAGGGTAGGCTCCTATGGCTCATTACATGTAGTTTGGTTCTAAAGTAAAGGTACCTGAATCAGCAGATTCCTCGATCCTCACCCATTATAGGTTCATACAGACCGAGTTCGATTCAGGGGAATACATTTCCCTACGGCTATACGAAGGTGAAAACCTCACGAAGACGCAGGTACGGATGTATCCCGAAAGCGATCCACTATCCTATACGGAGGTGAAGACCTCACGAAGAAGTAGTTTTTCACTTCCACTTAAGAGGGTGAAATTGACCAATAATGCGATGCGATATGCAAAGATCCCTCAAAGAATTAAACCACTTAAAGCAAGCATATTATGAAGAGAGTCGCGAAAATAACAGACAACATGCAATGCAGTAAATTTAAAACCGATTTTCGATTTTTGACAAAAGATAAAAAATAATCAATTTAAGGCTCGACTCTCGAGGTCCCCAGCGAAGTCGCCAAGCTGTCCAAACCATTCTTTTGAAAATGGGGATCGACTTTGTTTGAAAGTGAAAATTAAAATGGAAGTCGCCACCGATCTTTTATTAGGTGTGATCGGATCACCTTTGTTTTAATAAATTAATTTTAGTTTACTAAAATAGGGCCTTTGATCTACGAAACTTGAGAGAATGAGTTCGGGAGTCAGTTACGTGCGAGGAAGGATTAGCACCCTCGACACGCCCAAAAATTGGTACCGAATTGATTAGTTAGTGTCTTAATGTCAAAAATTAAAAATCGGGAAGGGACTTGAAATACGATCTTTTCTATTAATACTGATTTTAAAATTCTTGAATTGGCTTAAATCGATTTGTTTAAAGATTTCTTTATCTCGAGATATCGGAGTATCATATCCCGTAAGTTAGGACACAATACCATGAATTCCCAAGCACAAGGTCGTCTTTTAATTTATATTAGAAATCCGTGTATTTCAAAACTCAAAAGGATATTTAGCTATTTAGAACCAACGAGAGAACCGAAACCTCGTAAGTTAGGGCACAATTCTTCGACGTTCCAGAATGCGAAATATTGCCTTATTTATTGAAATTAATAAAAACATGAATAAAAATCTTTAAAGTAATGAACAACAGAATGATATAAAATGAGCGGGAGACAAAAAATAAACGAGTTGGAAATACATTGAAACAAATAATAAATATGACAAAATATTAAAACAATAACAATGCATGCGATATATTAAACGTAATAATAGTATCCAACGTGAAATAAAAACAATGAATATATACATAATAAAGATATTGAGAGTATGTACGTAATATATATATAAATAGTAATAGTGTTAGAAATATACTATATATAGTGTTTGAAGTATATACATAAGATAGTAAAAATTTATAACTAGTAATGTTAAAATATATAATATATATATATATAATAAATATTGAAAAATGTATGTACATAACGTATATGAAAAATATATACATAATAATATTAAAATAAAATAATAAATGATGACAGTGAAAATAATAGGTATAGTAATAAATATAATGATATATGAAAATAATACTATGTATAAAAGTATATATATACTCGTATAATAAAATGTATATACTAGTATTAACAATATAATAGGGATAAAAATAGATATAATAATACATACATAATATGGTTTAAAAGTATTTACATAGCATTTACATATTAGAAACAATAATGTTAAAAGTACCTATTAATAATATTATATAAATATAATAATAATAATAATAATAATAATAATAATAATAACAATAGCAATAATAGTAAAAATACAAAAGAAAGTATGATGTAATAATGAGGTAAGGAAAATAAAATATAATATATTAGATATATAAATATAATAGTAAATATAATAATGTTAAAAAATACCATACATAAAGAGTATATATAAATATATAATAAAAATATACACTAATATTTATAAATAATAATAGTAAATGTAATAATAATAATAATAATATTAAGTATAGTATAAATAATATGTACATAACAGTAATAATAATAAGTAACAATAATAATAATAATATAGAAATTCAAAAAGTAAACATAATATAATGATATTAAAATAAAATATACACTAATATTTATAAATAATAATAGTAAATATAATAATAATAATAATGATAATAATAATAATATTAAGTATAGTATAAATAATATGTACATAACAGTAATAATAATAAGTAATAATAATAATAATAATATAGAAATTCAAAAAAACTAAACATAATATAATAATATTAAAATAAAATAATTTAAAAAATACTATGTAGATATAAATACATATACGTATGTAAATAAAATATACACTAATATAATAATAACGATAATTTAATAATATTTAAAATGAAATAAAATAATAAAGATAATACGAAAATAAACTAAAATCTAAAAAAGGACTAAATTTTGAACAAAAACAAAGTTTTGGGGTAATTTTAAAGAGAAATAAAGAAAAATGATCAAAATGCTACACGCGCATAACCTGGGAGGACTAAAATAGCAAATATTCCTTCCCATCAAAAGACAATATATCAGTGGGGACTAAATTGAAAAGCGCGACAACTTCATGGGGCAAATTTTAAAATAAAAAAAAACTTGATTGCAAAAGCTTAAAAACGCGGAAGGACCGTACGCGCAAATTCCCCCTTTTCCAAAGACACGCGGATCTTGAGGCCGTCGGGTCGGGTCGGACCGGGTCGCATCAAAACGACGTCGTTTTGGGAGGCTATATAAAGGCCAAAATTAACAAAAAAAATCATTTGGTGAGAAAAAAAAGGGAGAGAACGGAGAGGGAGGAGGACTTCCGGCCAAGGACCGGTCACCGGTCTGATCGCCGAACCGTCGCCGGTGACGGTGGCCTGAAAAGGTATTTTTTTTTTGCTTAATAATATATGTATATATATATGTATATGCGATTGAGTAACCGAGAAAGGAGTAAAAGAAACCGATTTAAAAAAAGGAAAATCACCTTAAGGTTTCGGCTACTGTTTTGGCGTTTTTGACTCTTTTTCTTTGAACTGCTTTGTTTATTTTTGTGTACTAACACATTGTTTGGCTTTTATTTCAAAGATCTGATATTTTTATTTCTCAAAACAGCCCCCTTCTGTACATTGATCTCATTTCCGCTTTTATAGCCTTTACAAGTTCTTTTTCTATTATTTTTTACTATTGTTGCGTGCTTGCTTCCTTCCTCTGTCTTTGCAGGTGCAGTGGGAGTGTGTGATGGTGCTGGTGGCAGACAACCTGGGAGATTGGGGAGAGGCAAGTGGCTGAGTCAGTCGAATTTAAGGACTAGGGTTTCGATTGGGCTAGCTTAGGGTTAGGGGTAATAGTTGTAAATGGGTTAAGGGATTTGGGTGTAAATGGGCCATTCGGATTTGGGTAGTTAAAAGGGGTAATTGGGTAATTGGGTTTATCTTATTGGGCTCCGGGTATTGTAATGTAAATGGGCTTATGGGGTTTAATGTAAATGGGCCCAAAATTGGCCTATAACAACTATCATGGTAGAAGTATAATTTCATATATATCAACATAGATGGAACATTTAGAGATTCAACTTTATAATAAGACGAGGACAAACATTCAAGTGGATATTTTTGTGGTGAAAATCTCATAAAAAATTGTCTTTCCTTTTTCCGATAAGATAAATGTATGAAAAATTTTTAACTCTATAACTATTTTGTTGAGGAAACCATAGTTCTCATTGATAATGAGTGATGATTTTTTATATTTTTGTAAAGACAATGGTGAAAATGGAAGAAAAATTAAAAATCAAAAGTGAAATAAAATTATCACTCAAAAATAACTCAAAGAATAGTTACATGTACGTGTCACGGGTTGCGGATCAAAACCCATGACGAATGCACATAGGACATTCAATGGAGGTCAACTGATAAAATGGGGCTCATTCGACCCATTTGAACTAGCTCAACTCGTGAAACATATGGAGAAACTTATCTACTTGAAGCCTCGGTGGCCAAATAAAACACTCGAGTAAAACTTGAGTTACCATGGTAAATAGTGTAAATCCTAAAAGGATAAGATTGTATAGAGTATAAATCCCTTACGACTTTTATCTTGTAGATAAGCACTAATCTTTGCTGTTAATGTAATTTGATTCGTATCATTGGATTTTGGAGAACTCAACTATAAATAGAGGTCTTCCCCCTCATTTGTAATTATTTCATTAGATCTGTACTATCGTGACTTTTCAATTCTCTCGTTGCCCTTTTGCTTTTGAGTTGCTTCCGCTATATTTTTCGATGATTTAGAGAATTTTCGGGAGAATTCTCACTTTTCGAATGTTAGGTTGACTTAGGTAGATTTGAAGCAAAGAACCCGTTTGAGGTCACATGGTTTGTAAGACTATAGTTCCCTCATAACATATGTGTGTGAGTATGTATATATATAATTGATCGTTTGTAACTTCTATGAAATTAAATGTTATAAAAAAATAACTTTCAAATAATAAAAAAATAAAGCATAATATTAAATTAAAATGTAACAATAATATTAATGCATATAAATAATTTGTAATATCTATGAATTTTAAAATCATAAAATATAAATTAATTTTAAATTATACATAATTAATTAAAAATTTTAATAATATACAAATAGATTTATTTATACATAAAAAAACAAATAAAAATATAATAAAAATTAAAATTTATAAATAAACTTTTTATTTTTGGTTTTTGCGTGCATTATAAGACTAAAATGACTTATACATAATTAACTAAAAAAGGAAATAAATTAATGATATATGAGTAGATTTATTTATAAATTAAATAATAATTGAAATATAATAATATCTAAAATTTATAAATAAACTAATTAAATTTTTTTAAAATTTCTAAATAACTTTCTAATATCTAAATTATCCTTATTAATTTTTTGTACTCATTAAAATACCCTTATTAACTCCTACAAACATCAAATAAAGTGTAGTATTTGGATGTGTCATTGTTATACGGCAAAATTTTTATTTCTTATTCTGCTCAATTAATTATTTCAATATATAATCTTTGAATTGATAGGATTTTTACTTCTTAAATTAAAAATAAAATAGGATTATTGTAATATGAAGTGATTCAAAAAACTGTTTTTATTATTTAAAACATAAACTATAATATATCATTCACCGCAACTTAAAACTAATGTATATATAATCAAATCCTTTTAATCGAAAAGAGTGCTGAACACCACAACATTCCTACAACATCACCCACCCACGCACTGAATTCAAACTGCTCATCATTTTCAACCAAAACAACACAACTTTTTATGTACAAGCAGAAGAAATGCTGATCATAACTAGGCCAAGATAGCTCTATGCGGATTCCTATCTTGCAGTGTAAAAGGACGAGGTATCAAGATGAATTACCCAAAACTTTCAGTGCCACAAACTGCATTCAATTTTGTTGTCGATAAATGTCTGAATTGATGGTTCTCTTCCAAGAAAATCAGACAGGATTTCAATTGGATCCTTAGCTCCTCCAGGTGCCAATACCTACCAAGAAGTCAAATACTAACATATGACCACGTACATGATAGAAATGAGACTTAGATTTCAATATTTCTGTAACGGCTTGGAAACGAAGAAATGGGAAAGTTTCAAAAACAATAAACAGCATGGTGACATATAAGGTAGTTAGTACCTTGGTCCTAAACTGCATACCAACATGCTGGTTCAGAAGCCCATCTCGAAACTTTGACGTAAAAATATCAGCTGCAAATACCTATACATTTGAAGCATAGAAATGGTAGTTGTAAGGTGTACAAATCACTCAGAAAGAGATCATCCATGATAAATACTAACAATTATACTGCAGACCCCATAAAGTTTACTGTAATCTACAAATCTTATCTAGACAATAAAATAAAAGCATGCAAGAACGATAGGGTTGAGACAAACAAACCTCACTCCAAATACGGCTGTAACAAGCAGCTTCATAACCGATAGCACAACGTGGGAAGCATGAAGCTGGATTAGTTCCTTCTAACATTGGCAATCCCAACATTACCTACAAAGGCCAAAAGACGGAGGGGAAAAACAGAATGATGTAATTGCTCTCCTCCTAAAAGCACAAAGTACGAAGCAAGAACGGGAAATTTTACTTACCTTTGGATGAAGATGTTTGAATAACTCAAAAATGTCAACATTTTCAGCAGAATGTATAATTTGATCAAAAAGACCTGGCAGCCAAAAATATCTTTAGAGCTTATCTGAAGAGAGAGGCATAGAATTTTGAATTACAGCAGAAAACAGTCCATCTATGTTGAGGTGCTAAATTAAGAAAGTGCCTTTTTCTTGTAAACTAAATTCCTCGATCTCGACTCCATATAAAGACAGCTTCACTCAAGATATTTAACCGATCAATATAAAGCACCAAAATACACATTCCTAACTCAAAATGGAAGCAAACTTGTTTATGTTGCAATAAAAGGCACGAAGCATTTATAATCATGCCGAAGTAAGCAGTGTGGGCAAGAACCAAAAACCATGAAGAACAATTGCCCAACATGCCTGGGCGTAATACTCATGCTACCTAGAACAAAAAGAAACCACGATAAAGTACTGACTATTCTTATTATGAATTCTAATAACTCATATGATCCTAAGTCGCAATAAATACCCTATTGAATTTGGAAATGCTCTCGCCTCTTAAAGTTTTCTTCATGTTTATCGAACTGTAGAACTGTCAATTCTGGTTAAACTTAAAGAGAAAGACATCACATACCTGGATCTAATTCCAAAAACTTACCAAATGGGAAATGAAATGACTAACAGATAATAACAGATTTTTGAGTATCAAGGTCTCAACAGATTTCAGTAAAATTGAAATTTCTTGATTGATGACGAAGAAAGAGGCTTACAATAAAGAACTTCTTGCTTCAATTTAAGAGCCGAAAAGGAATAACGCCATTTTTTAAGTGATTTACATATTTCATCCTCAATGGGCATTGTAATATCCTGAAAATGATCATATCACAGAGATAATTTCAAGTAATTAGTTGCCTTTTAGATATTTAAAACACCATCCACCCATCTCAAAAAACAAAAAAAAGGCCCCAGAGAGACTGTGCACCATGTCTTCAAAAGCCACAACATTCCTTTCTCAATCCACCCAGAATATAATTGCATAAAACACATAGATGAACACCCCAAAATACAGAACCAAGCTCCAGCCAATCCATATACAAATGAATATCTGGCAGTAAGACATACAGATGCACAAATACATATGTAGAAAGTATGCATATGCAGAATCTGTCAAAATGAATACCTGATGGAAACCAGATATTAACTTCAATGAGAAGCTCTCATAGCACCTATATGTAAAAAACCATTATCAAGGAGTCTAGTAAGTCCAAAGGAAAAAGAAATAGTAGGATCTACAACCTACCAATTTTCAAGAACCTTAGCAGGGATCTCCACAAAGTCAGGATCAACACGCAACCCAGAAAATCTAGCAAACGATGCACGGTTGCATAGATGTTGGACCTATATCCCCCATAGAGAGTGAAATCCATATTATCTTCCTAAAACATCGAACTAAAATAACAATATACTTTCTACTACAAAAACATTATTATGAGCCAATGTAATGCCCCAATCATAAATGATAAAGCCAAGAAAATAATTTAGGGTTGAACATACCACATGGCCAAACTCATGCAAAAGACTGACCACTTCCGTGAATCTTAGCAAACTCGGAATGCCACCAATGTCGGTCTGCAATTGAGAAATTAGCAATGCCAGTGGAACCTGGGACAGAATAACTAATATGAGTCACTGATTTTTAAGAGCAGAGCATATCTTAGTAACATTTAAGCAAATTTATTCTACTCAGGTGCTCAAAGAAGATGCTAAGATAAAATAGTATAAATATTAAGCATGATCATTATGTTATATCAATCACCTGTCGTGCACCATTGAATGCTACTGAGCCATTTTGAAGAGCAACCACACAAGTCTGACCATATTTCCCTTCCCTGTTCCACAATGATAGCCCAATTTTCTCTAACTAGAGCAAGCAAAGCAGAGAAAAATAAAGAAGAAAACTCAAAGTAATATGTGAACCTCGTGTACATGTCGAGGTAGAAATAACCCAAAAGTTCACCAGAACTCAAGTCAAAAACAGAAAACATTCGAATATCACTGTGCCAGGCATCAGCATCTGCAATTTCCTCAAACCTTAAACCTGCAGGGAAAGGACAGCGTGTATGATACATACAAGACATAGAGATAAGCATTTTCCTTGACTATGAATTCATTTGAATGGAGTTGGGTAGGATTTCCACCACACTGATGCAGTCATTTTCGTCACTGGACACTCAGGGTTCCAGTGCCATTTTGCTGCATCACTGCAACGGGAATCCTACGACCACTCATCCACATGCAGCCTGCATAAGCCATATATGTGCATGTAATGACTTACCAAACAGATCCTGAAATATTTTGAAAATTCCAGATAAAACCAAATTGACAGGAAAGTACTGTTTCAGAGCTCCAAGGTCCAGATCAAATTCCTGTTGCTCAACCTTCTTTACATAGTACAGGAGATCTTCAACTCCAAATGGAAGCTCTCCTTCATCTTGCTTCTGATGACAAAACAAAGCAAATAAAACATTTCTTTGAAGGGGAAAAAAAATAAAAGGAATCAGCATATGGAGATTATGTTCTGACCTTTAACTCTTTCAACATAGCCAGCTCTTTATTGGCTAAGTCCGATAAACTGGAAGAAATGTCCTCTAAGAATTCCAGCACCTGACACATTCACAAATTCCTAAGAAGCAAATATTACATTCATTAACGAAGCATTGAAAAGTAATACAAAACCTAGATGCATCTTTAAAATAAACTTCATAACAGTGTTTTATAAGAATGCTATATTCCATAAAGCACAATCCAAAATTCTTCATAACAGTGTTTTATAAGATTGCTATATTCCAAAAAGCACAATCCAAAACTTCATTCTTTTCTATGTTTCCTAATGTCATCTATTTAAAATGTCACAACATCATGATTTTCTGCTATGTAAAGCTAGTTTTGCATGGTTTGGTCATATCACTCAGGAAATGAATCATTAAGATAATAATCATTTCAGGCGTCATTGTATAAACCAGCACATTCCTTAGGACAGATGAAAGGCGAGGAGGTAGCCAGCAAAATTCAGATTAAATTTCAAGAGGAAACATTGCATTTGGATTAACCATGTCAACAAAAAAGAGATCTAACTAGACTAGGCCAACAAAAAGTTTGTTGTGGTTAAAAAATGAAAAGGAAGAGAGAGGGAGAGGGAGAGGAAGAGGAAGAGACATGGCAAGATTTCAGTCAGATTACTAAAATTCATTATAAAATGAACTATTTACTTTTATTTTTTTAAAACATTAAGGTCAAAGCTGAAAGACATGGAAATTACATATATTATTCATGCAGCAAATAAACAACAAATATTCCCAGAAAATAAATCAGACCTTCGAGGGCGTCTTAGCCATTCTAGGATTCAAAGCATATTCTGCATAGTTTGAATAGCCAAGTAATCGAGCAAATTTGTGACGAGCTTGAACCTATATCACAAAAGAAAAGTTAACTTATTGGTCTTTTATACTCAATGCAAACTAAAGGCTATAATGAAACTTCGTATTGGGGTCCACATCTAGGGACATTGCAGCAATAGGCACTCAAGAAAGAATGAATGAATTAATATAACTATCCTAAAGTTGCTGATAAGTTAAAACTGTTGAAAACCAAGAATTTGTCACCACTTACTAGAACAGCCATTACATTTTAATTTATAAGTTTTAGGTGCTACCAACATGGTATTATGGTAAATATGATATTCTTAATAAAAACTTAAATCATAGAAACTCCCATGTCAATATGTTCATCCTACACTTTTCCCACTTTTCCTGGTAAAATGAGATTGGGCTACACAATGGTAGGTACCCTCTCCCATCCCATAAATCCTAATTCCTACCCTGCCACCTACAAGGTGAAAGCCTGGAGCTTTAACTTCCATAGCATCACCTTGAAGACAGTATTGCCTCTAATGTGGCATAAATTGCAAAACTAAAATGAATGGAAGACAATAAATATACAAATTGATAGTGTAATAAAACCGCCGCCCGCCTAGTTAGAGGGGGTTTTAAAGACCTAAATGTCAAAATGATACACTGAAAGGAGATTTAGTAGCTTATGCCAATACAAAATACTAGTAATGTCAGACCAACAAAGTAAAAGGGCGTCAATGAAAATGCAGCCCCTGGTCTGGATTTGGACCATCATTTCATTCCAAGTAAACATCATCTTAAAGAAACATAGAGGAGGGTCCCAAGGGAGAATGAAATATATACCAAATCTTCCAAGACAGAGAGATTGGCTTTTCCACATCTCTTTCCATATGCCATAGCTACTAACCTTCTTGTCTTTCCTATCTGCAAAGGCTCAGAATGTAAATAGGAAACTCCACAATAGTCATTCTCATATTTCAGTGTTCAGACAATACTGAAGTAATACAAATAAAAAACTTCATTAGATTTCAAGTCTAAAGCCATAGTGACAATTATGGGATCAAGTTGATCTTAACTTTCAGAAAAGGTTGAGTTGATGTTGCATGATATCAACATGCAAGGCCATGCATTTGTCAAATATTAACTGTGGCAGTGGTAATGTCCACTTAATTGAAAATATGCTGGATTTCATTGTCATGCTATTCTTGCAATATCAGAAATATTTTAAAAGCCAGTACATAAGAAAATTAATCAGGACTCCTTAACAATTCTGCAATTCAAGTACGTAATCGATCTCTGAAAATATTGTAATATTAATTCACCTTGTCAATTTGTGCAAAAACTTTTTCCAAACAGCAAGGGCACAGCCATTATCAACATATTGCCTCTTGCCAGCTGAATATTAATCAACTTCAATAATCATACCTTGCATAGCTCCAACACTGCTGCAACATGATGACTTTTCAATGTGACTCTGAACATCCCATTCTCTGCTTTTTCTAAAGTCTGCAAAAGAAACAGTGAAACAAAATTCATTACTATATTATAAACTGAGTCATTCAAAAAACTCTATCATAAGGTATTAAAATTTTGAATTCATAGTCTCTTTCGGGTAAGGAATAGCAGCAATATTTATGAATAGGTCAATTTCCAAAATGGTAGATACTTGCTCTTTGGGCTTCTCTGATGCTTCTACGATGCAGTACAAAAGCATTAGATTATGCAATTTTCACTTTAGATATTTGAAATCATCATTTAGGCATATTCTATTTTATATCCCCAACATGCACTGCCAAATATCAAAACTGAAATTATTTACAAATGTAATTGATTCATGTGATCAGTTAACCATCATTTCTGCAGAATGTTGAAGTTCAACAACTTAAGCATGAAATAAAAAGGGTATGTAATTAATTTACCATCAGAGGAAATCTATGACCAGCAGACCAGCAAAAAATCAAATGTAGAAAACTAATTGAGAACAGAACTTTTTGTTCAAATGAGACAAATGTAGAGTCCAAATTTTCCATATATAAACTAATAAAGTGAGCACAGGAGAGGAAATTAAATATAGAAAATGTAGAACCTTGAGAAACTCTGCTGGTAGTCCGGCTAGCTCATTCTCATGGAACAAAACAGAAGTGCTATCATCATTCAAATTCTGAACATATTGAAAGCTGAGCTCATCAATTTGAGCTTTCAAGCGTTGCACTTCTTCTCTTTTTGTTGCTGTAAGATTTAATCCATTCCGTTCAAATTCTTTCACCTGTCACTGGTCAGAAAGGAGTCAACACTATGACTGAACAACTAAACTTGTAACTAAATTTTAAGAAGATTCAAAACAATGAAACATTTGTGCTCTTGAGCATGGTACATTACAATATATAACCTCGTCTGGCCGTTCTTTCAGTATAAAACTTACTTTACCATTTTACTTTGTAGCCAACAGTATTTGAAAATCCCATGTCATAAGATGGGTAACAAACATGAGAAAGCGGAAATATTTCCCTTACCAAGCAATGAACATAGTGTCTTGCTTCTGGGCCCATCCACTCCCCTTTTGCAGCAAAAGCTTTGACAACACAGTATACATCTTCGCGTTTACTGATCAGCGCCCCAATTAAACAGTAAAAATGTTAGATTTGATTCTCGGTAAACAACTGAACAGTAGAATTTTCATATATACAACTACTAGAGTTCCCATATCTACAACTACTTACAAAGGCATACTAGGCTTAATTACAAAAATAGTTTAGGTTCAAAAAGAGCATTACCAACTTGATGAAACAATCTAAAAATATAATGTTATAACTTGATTCTGATATAAGTCATAAACAAGTGAACTAAACCTGCAGGAACAGATATGGGCATCTATTTTCTTCTCGGCTTCAGCGCTAGCTTTACGCACTTTATCTGAAGTAGAGACCAACTTAGGAACCACACATGATTGCACCAATGGAAACTGTTGAGCCTCCAATTCCGCCAGCGGTGATATAACATTCTTATACGTAACCTGACCGTTTTTAAAAAAAGTGATAAACATATATGAATTTCGAATTCTTATAAATGTAAAAATAGTCAAAAAGAGCATAGAGGGAAAAATTGAAGATACTGAAACTATGAAAACCTTATCAAGCGGTACTGAAGCAACGGCGTCATGAACTTCCTTTGATTTTGCTATGATTCGGTCAGCTAATTTTAGAATCTCACTCGCCGACAAATTAACTCGGAAATTACATCCCGGAAGGTCTAAGATAAATATATATATATCCTTTAATTACTATTTGTAAACGAGAAACAAGCAAGTAAAAGATAAATTGAGAAAAAGAAAAAGGAAATGACCTTTTCTCTTGGAGTTTCGCCGTTTGTTGATAGCGGTGATAGCAAGACTAACAGCGAGTGTGAGAAGAGCGGCAGCTCCGGTGAGTGGTATGATGTTACTTCCTTTCTTCAGTTTGCTGCTGCTCAGTTTTTTCTCACTGTTCCCTTCACTTTCCATTGCCTCTTGAATTTTTTTCCCCTTGGCTGTTTCGTTTAATTTTCTTTGGAGCCAAACACCAACTAAGGAGATGCTAGATTGGGAGGGAAATTTCCCGTCATTCAGGGAGCGGAAACAAAATAAAGAAATTGATGAAATTAAAACGGAAATACAAAATTGAGATTTTCGAATTTTTTTAGTTCTTTAAATCGGAACCGCGCAATGAGGAGAGATTATCGCTTTCGATTTTTTTAAATTGCTACAAAATGAAATGCGAGTCTTGATAGAACCGTAGATCTATCGTTTTCGATCGTTATGTTTCACGAAAAAGGCCGGCCCCTCTACAGAATTTGTGGCCCTAGATCTTGTCAGATTGCATCTGATTTGGGGAACTATACGAGTTTAAAACAAGCTTAGCCTTATAGGATATAAACCCGGTCCTGACCATTTAATTATGGGCAAAAATTATAAAGCTATTGCGTTTAATAACTTATTTCCGTCCTCTAATTTTACAAAAATAATAATTTTAACATTTTTATTTAATTGTTTTTTCGTTTTTAGTTTTTAAACTTTTTTATTTGTCAAACCACTCAAAATGGATAAAAAAATTATCTTTTGTTAACTTTGTTGACATGACATTTCATGTGAATATCATTATAGCAATTAATTAATTTTTAAATTTTTTTTAAAAATTTAAAATAATTTTAAAAAAATTAAAATTTATAAAAATTAAATATTTTTTATATATTTAAAAATTCATTAATTAATGATATGGCATAATAAAAACAATTTTAAAAAAATTAAAATTTATAAAAATTAAATATTTTTTTGTATATTTAAAAATTCATTAATTAATGATATGGCATACACAATGATGCAAGTTTAATCGCTAAAATAAACATAAAACTAAATGGAGAGCCTTTTTTTTTTGTAAAGTTAAAGGGTCAAATAAATCATTATGCTTAAAATATGTAATAACTCCCTCACTATTCCCTTCGTAACTTTTGGTATTTCGTATATGTACTTTTATTTAATCTGATTACAAAAAAAATACATATTTGTAAATTTAATTATGTAAAAAGTAAAAAATATATAGATTTGTAAGGTCACAATAATAATTTTTTAAAGGCTTTTGACATTTTGTTTTACATGTCTTATTTGTTAGTCCATTGTGGTACATTTATTTGACAAAAGTTATATAATTCAATACTTGAAGATAACAAAGTTAATTTTTTAGTGTTTAATTTATGTTTTAAAGTTGATTTGATGAAGACTTATATAATATATTTCAATGCAACGCATCTATGATGGAGGCAATGATGAATCTCGGTTTTCTGATGATCAGAACACTAAGAAAGTGAGGTTTAAAAAAGGATCTAGTAAAGTGGCAGCTGTTTTGGTTGTGGACCTAGATCTAACTCCGACTCTGTCTTAGAAGGACAAGCTTTTAGAAGGAGGTTCAGCCATTTCTGGTAAGGCAAGTGATAGATCTAACGGTGAAAGTAAAGGTGATTTGAATTGTTGGAAGGAGATGTGAGAATATCTATGGTAAACAGGATCCCAACAATAGAATTTTTAGATCGTATTAAACAAATTTTATTCAAGGAGGTGGAAATGACCATTGTCCTGAAGCTTTTGGGCCGGAGTATAAGCTATGCCGCTCTTCATAATCGGATTAGCAGTCTTTGGAAACTAGTAAAATCATTCCACCTAATGGATATAGAAAACAAATATTTTTTGGTTAAGTTTCAGACCACTAAAGATTATGATCGGGTGTTGACTCAGATACCTTGGATTATCTATAGTCAGTACCTAACTGTATAACCATAGGCTAAGGATTTTAGTCTGTCGCAACCATACTCGAGCGTGGTGATGGCTTGGATAAGGTTACCGGGTCTTCCGGGGCTTATGTACAAAAAGAAAATCCTTGAAGCTATTAGGGGTATGATTGGAACAATGGAAAAACTTGATTTTCAGACAAATAGAAAAATAAGAGGCCGTTTTGCCCAAATGGTAGTTTTAATAATTCTCGACAAACCACTGATTTCTCAAGTAAAGGTTAACAGCGAAGTCCAACTAGTGGAGTATGAAGGACTTCCAACAATTTGCTTTTCTTATGGTAAGTGCGGACATATGTAAGAGTTATGCCCATTTTGTAGATCTGACACGGGGAAAAGGAAAGGAGTAGGAGGTCGTGTACCAATGTGAGACTGGGGTTGGAGTAGAAGGAGTGATCGAAAGGGCAAATGGGCCGTGGATGATGGTGGAGAGGAAATCTTAGCATAGACAAAGAAATTCACAGGAAAAAGATCAGGTGAAATCAGGGAATAATTGCGAGGGTTCAAGGTTCATAATGCTAAGTGCGGCAGGAAAGATAAAAGGTAATAATGAAGAGAATGGTACTGTCTCTTGGGTGAAACGACCATTAAAAAGGAAAATAGAAAAATGATGGGTAGTAGGGCTAGGGCTAGAGTTAATGAGAAGACCAATGTGGAGTTGGGTTTTGGCATAGGTGCAGGTCGTAGGATGAATGAAGGCCTTGAAACCCATTTGGGGCCTGATAGGTAAGTTGGACCTGGTAGCAAGGGGAACACAGAATTGGGCCGCATATCTAGTGGGGCTTGAGCTAAAAAGATGGATAAGAGGCTTATGCAGTATGTTAGGCTTGGTCGCGTTAATGAGGTTTGTGTAAACATAGGTATAGCAAGTTCTAACTCTAATCTTTTCTTTGGATCTGTAGGTTCGGTCTAGGATAATTTGACCAATGGATTTTTGGATCTTGAATTTAAAGATGAAGAGGCTAGATTGTATAAGGGTGATATGGAAACAAACTCTTTTAATTTTTTCAGTATTTCCAGCTAAATCCTTTGTAAATGTCTCACATTTTAACTTCACTTTTGAAGGCATGGGTAGTGTAGATGTTCCATTGAATAGTACAGTCTTTGATCCGGAGAAATATTCGACGGTTACTATCAAAGAGAACTCTAACCCAAATAAAAGCATGTCCTCGAGCGTTAATGTTACTATTGAATGAGGCAAAGGTAATGTTGGAATTAAAAACTGTGGTGATAAAGGTGGCTCAGTTCGTATTGGACATAAGCTTAATCAAACCATTAGAGATCGTGGGGATCGATTTAACAAGCCAAAACCGCTCGAGTATCCTTGCCAGATTCTCTAAACTTTATGATCGAGTTAATTAGCACTCAATTTAGCAATGAGGTAGACAAAGACTCCTCAACCTTTGATGGAAAGTAGTTGGAGGAAGCCGGGCTTCCTAAGCAGTAAGATTGGTTTAAATTCTCTTTATGTTATTTTTTTATGGATTTATCTATTTTTTATTGGAATTGTCAGGGTTGTGCCAGCAAAAATTCTCCCCGTATTTTCCATGAATATAATAAGGAATATAAACTCGATATTGTTAGTCTGCTAAATACAAGAGTAAATGGTTGCAAAGCAGATAAGATCATTGCCAATTTGGGTTTACAACATTCGCATAGAGTAGAGGTTGTTGGTTTTTCGGAAGATCTTAGGTTGGCTAGAAAAAGTCTGTTTTAGTTGAGGTAATTCGTAATCAACCTCAGTTCATTGTCATTCAAGTTTTTAAGGGGGTTCAATCCCAGGTTGTGATCATTGTCTTTGTTTATAGAGGTCTTGATAGATAGAAAAGGAGGAATCTAGGGAGGGTCTTAGTTCGATCGTTGCACCTAGAGGTGTTCCTTGGGTAGCTATCGATGATTTTAATACTTTACTTTCATCTAGAGACAAAAAAGGAGGTAGACGAATTGGAACAAGGTGTCCTTTATGTGGAGAGTTCCTTGAATTGAATGATTGTAGGATTTAGGGTTTAGGGGTCCAACCTTCACGTAGCATCAGGGAGATAGTTTTGAAAGGCTTGATAGGGGGATTGGTAATGACACTTGGATTAGAGCTTTCTCTAGTTGTTCAGTCATTCATATTCCTAGGCTTAAATCTGACCATGGGCCATTGTTCCTCTTTCTGAAGTCAGTGGTTAACCCATCTAGGGGGTGCCCATTTAGATTTTTGGCCGATTGGGTGGAGCACCCAAACTTTTTGAATTTTTTCAAAGATAATTGGGTTTTAAATTTTAACATGGTCGAGTTTATCCACCAATTTACCATGAATATTAAAGAGTGGAATAAGTCTATTTATGGTCATATTAGCACCCGTAAAAGGTATTTATGCAAAAACTAGATGGGATTCAAAAGGACATGGATAGGTTGGGCTCCAATGCCTTAAGCCAATTAGAATTGAAGGTTAGGGAGGAGTTGAAAAGGGTGCTACATCATGAGGAGCTGCTATGGAAATAGAAAACTCAATGTGATTAGTTGTACCTTAGGGACCGCAATACTAAAATTTTTCATTTTCGTATGATTCAGAGGAGGAAACATAATTGAATTTCTACTTTGAAGAATGATAGAGGTAAATGGATTTATGATGATGAGAAACTTCAATCTAAGGCGCTCATTTTCTTCCAAAATTTGTATGGTGATCAACCAGTTAATTTGATGAATCTACCTCCTAGTTCATTTCCTAAACTTGATCAGAGTGATAACTTGTTATTAGGCAGAAAGGTTTCAACGGAAGAGATTGAGGCTGCTTTTTTCGACATGACTCCTTTAAAAACACTAAGGAGTGATGGTTTTCACGGCTTTTTTTTCTAGAGCCAGCCAGGAACTCAATAATACATTAATTGTTCTTGTCCCTAAGGTTCCAAATCCCGAAAGTTTTATGCAATTTCGTCTTATTTTAGTTCTTTATAAGTTGGTCATGAAAATTATTGCTAACTATTTCGTAATGGTTTTTCCTAGAATTATTAGAAAAAAGCAAGTTGGTTTCATCGCTGAGAGAACTATCATGGATAACATCCTTCTGGCTCAAGAGGTGATACATTCCATGAGGAGCAAACACAAGAACAAGAGGTGGATGGAAATCAAGATTGATTTGGAGAAGGCATATGATAGAGTGCGTTGGGATTTTATTAAAGCTTCACTTCAGGTGGCTGGTTTTCTGGAATTCCTTAGAAAGGTTATTATGTCGGCTATCATGAATAAGTCTAGACAGATTTTGTGGAATGAAGTCCCGACTTAGAAGTTCAATCCGACCAGGGATATTAGACAAGGTTGTCCTTTATGACCATATCTTTTTGTCCTCTACATGGAAAGGCTTCGTCAGTGTATTCATGCTTCCATTAATACAGGTAAGTGGAGTCCCATTTGTTTGTCTAGGATAAGACCTGTTGTAACGCCCCCGTACCCGAGACCGTCGCCGGAGTCAAGCACGAGGTGTTAACGGACTTAATTCATTAATTAAACAGCTCAAACAATTTATTTTAGAATTTCCAGACAAGCTGGCTAACTGCGTCACAGTCGCTAAAAAATCATATCTCGAGTTACAAAACTCGAAATCCAATTCCGTAAATTTTTCCTTACACTAGACTCAGATATCTACTTAATAATTTTTTTCTAGAATTTTTGGTAAGGCCAATTAGTACAGTTTATTAGTTAAAGTCTCCCCTATTTTAGGGTTCGGCTACTCTGACCCTTGTTCACTACGAATCAAATATCTTCCTGTACAGAGATCAAATGACTATGACGTTTGTTTCTATTAAAAATAGACTCAATAAGGAATCCATAAATATAAAATGTGAGTCCTAATTATTTTTACACAATTTATGGTGAATTTATAAAGTCATAATAGAGGATCTAGAAATCGCTCTGGCCCTATTTCACCAAAACGTAAATATCTCATAAAATAAAACTTTTTTTTATCTATTTTGTTTCTTCCACATGAAAATAGATTCATTAAGCTTAAATTAAATATTTTATTCATCATCTAATTCTATTTCTACTATTTTTAGTGATTTTTCAAATTCACGCCACTACTATTGTATGACACTGTTTTATAGCCAATTTCACCATTTTATGGTTTTCCATGTAGTAGGTAATACATTAAGCATACATAACACTAAATATAAGTTTTGATTAGCCATTCCAGTAGCTAATCATCAACAAGAATTTCCACATCACTCATTCACCATATCATAAGATTATATACACAAAAGGATTATAATGCTATACATGCCATATTCCCAAAATATGCAAGCCACTATACCGAGATGATCTGTTGATAGTGTGAGCGTGCCTCCGACCGTCTTGATCTCCAAGACGGCTTGTCACAACTACAAGGAATGGAAGGGAGGGAGTAAGCATAAATGCTTAGTAATTTCACATGAAAATAGCAAGTAACATAACCATGCAATAATACGAAGTCCACATTTGCATAATATCACCAAAGCATTCATATCATATTTCTCATTCATGATCTTACCATATTATTGTTATATTGAAGTCTCAACCCGAGGGTTAAGTACATACCTGTACAAAGTATCTGTTCCACAACACTTACCAACTAGTCACTTTCATCTCGAGAATTCTTCCATTTCACTAGAATTTTACTCGTTAAACACAATTGGAATATAATTCGGATACACGAATTTCATGCACGTAAGTGCCATACCCGCAGCTAGACAAACTCAATAGCCTGCGGAAATTATGTAGCTAAGCTACCATGTAACCCGCCCATAAGTAAACTTGGACTCAACTCAACGAGCTCAGGCGTTCGCATCCATAAATGAACTCGGACTCAACTCAACGAGTTCGGATGCCTAGTTACATCTCACGAACTCGGACTCAACTCAAAGAGTTCGGAACTCAAATATCCTAGTGACATGTCACTTGTATCCTAATCTATTCCTAAGGTTCAAACGGGCTTTTTCCTCAATTACACATCTTTGCCCTCTTCTACGAAATGTCAAAACCGATACTCGGTAGCAATTCATATTTAACAAGTAGCACACATAATTTGCATATTACTCAATAATAACCATAAAGCATAATATTTCATGATATTAATCATCATATCATATAAATAACATTAAATTACTTGAAATGACAATTATGTTACTACATTTACACATGAACTTACCTCGTATGCGAAAATGGTCATTTTTACCATTTTGTCCACAACTTGGTATTTTGCCGATTTTAGCCCGAATTTCGATTTTCCTTGCTCTATCATTTCAAATATAGCCTAATTAGGACTCATATTATTCAAATCAACCCAAAATCATATTTTGGTAAAATTACAATTTTACCCCTAAAGTTTCACATATTTACACTTTTGCCTCAAATCTCGTAAATTAAACTTCACTCTATTTTCTTATGTTCATTTTTCCTTTCTATAGCAATATCCAATTCTCACTCTAACATGTATTTATGAACATTAAAAACGGGCATAGAAATCACTTACAATTAAGGCTTAAAAGTGTTGAAACCCTAGCTATGGTGGAGAGCAAAATTCAGCAGCAAATTATGGAGAAGATGATCATTTTTGTGTTATTTTTCCCATTTTATTTCATTTAATATCCAAATGACCAAAATGTCCTTCCTTACTAAACTTTCAAAAATTTCATCCATGTCTAATTTTTGTCCATAAACTTAGAAATTGGTCAAATTGCTATTTAAGACCTCCTAATTAATATTTCAAAGCAATTTCATACTAGAAACTTCTAGAATGCAAGTTTTGCAACTTATTCAATTTAGTCCCAAATTTCAAATTAAGCACTTTATGCATAAAATTTCTTCACGAAAGTTTCACACAATCATGCAATCATATCATAGACCTCAAAATAATTATAAAATAATTATTTCTATCTCGAATTTGTAGTCTCGAAACCACTATTCTGATTAGGCCGTAATTCGGGATATCACACCTGTACTTTCATGTTTTTTTCAGATGATCTGCTTATCTTTGGCAAAGCTGACACGAAACAGGTGATATTGATCAAGAAGACTCTAGAAAATTTCTGTGCTTTCTCTAGGCACCAGATTAATGCTAACAAGACGACAATCTACTTTTCAAAGGGAGTTGATAAAAACTATGAAAGGCGTTCATGTGAGACTTTCGGCTTCCGAAAGGTCCATAATCTTGGTTCATATCTAGATTTTCCACTCTTTCATGAGAGGATCACCACTAGTTCCTTGAGGTTTATGGTGGAAAAGGTTAAGGCTGAACTCTAGTGGTGGGATGCAAGGAAGTCATCTCTTTTTGGTAAAGTCATGTTAACTCAGCCGGTTCTCCTCACAATTCCCAATTATTTTATGCAGATAATGATGACCCTACAAGGTATATATGAGGAGAATGAATGCATTGTCAGACAATTCATTTGGGGCATTCTGGGGGGAGTAAAAAGATGGCCCTTGTTCATTGGCAGTCTATTTATCAACCCAGGGCATCTGAAGGGTTGGGGATTTAGTAGTTAAAGGATCAAAACATTTCCTTCATGTTAAAATCGGGGTATAACATGTTAACCAATATTGATTTCTTATGGGTTCATATTCTAAGGTCAAAGTATATGGTGGAGGAAGACATATTTACTGATATTAATTGAGGGAATTGCTCATTTCTTTGGGAAACTCTTTCGAAGATTTGGCCCCCCTATATGAGAATATTATCTGGTTATAGGAAATGGTAATAGAATGAGATGTTGGAAGGACAATTGTATTCCTAAAGTTGGCCCTTTGCTGAATCATATTCCATCATGAAACAACCTTAATGAGGGTTGTCTCTGTAACACCCCTAACCTGAATCCGTCGCCAAAACAGAATAGGAAGCATTATCGGAATTTACAAATCAAATAATAAACATTTCATATCATCTAGCACTCATATAAAAAACTAATCCAAATCCATCATATTGTCCCTTGTGTGAGTCCTCGAGGCCCAAAATACATATTAAAAATAAGTCGGGACTAAACCGGGTACTCAGAAAATTTTTCAGAAAATATTCAAACTTTTCATAGGTCTAGGGGACACACGCCCGTGTCGTCAGGTCGTGTGGCTCACACGGTCAAGAGACACGGGCCATGTGGGCATTCGAAATAAGGGTACACAGCCGTGTCCCAGCTCGTGTCCAAACTTAGAAGCTCTCTGACTTGGGTCACAAGGCCAAGTCACACATTCGTGTGCTAGGCCGAGTGAGCATACTAACTTGCATAATTAAAAGATACTAGGGACACACTGTAACACCCCTTACCCGTACCCGGGACGGGGACAAGGTAGAGGTGTTACCAAACATAAACATGGACAATTCAAAAAATACAAGTTATAAAATTTTGTTCCAATTTAAAAGCAATTGAATAAAATCAAAATGTTCCTGTTATGGACCTACGAGGTCTAAACATATGTTAAAAGCAGCTCGGGGCTAAACCGGAAACTTAAGAAAATTCTAGAAAAAATTTTAGGTTTAAGCCTCAGACCCCTGTGTGGAGGCATTGTACACACCCGTATGCTTGGGACACACTCGTGTCCTTTACCCATGTTGAATTATTGAAATTTATTTTTCATTTCTAACTTACAGGGGTTTTAATACGGCCGAGCACACATTTGTGTCCCCCATAAAGCCATGACACACCCGTGTTACAGCCCGTGTGCAAAAACCTGGACATTCTGTTTATGACATCATCATTCATTTAGAGGTACACGACCAAGGCACACGCTTGTGTACTAGACCGTGTCCTCCACACAGTTGAGACAGACGGCCGTGTCTCTGCCCATGTGTTTACTACCATGCATGCTGACCTAAAATTTTAAGTGCAGGGGACTCATGGCCATACAACACTTCCATGGGGCTAACCGTGTTTCACACACGGCCTAGACACATACCCGTGTGTCTACCTGTGTGGACCGTTTTGAGACTATCTACTAAGCCTTTGGTAACCCTTAAACATCCATACATGTTTATAAGCCTCAATGGTATTTAACATGGCCTAAATATATTCTTAAACCATTTTGGCAAAGCCTATTGCATGTTAACCTTATCTCATTGGTTAGCACATGTTAGGTTATCCTTTTTATTAAGGATTATCATATCACATTTCTCATTTTACCACTAACGCCATATTATAACCATGTACCATTTTATGCCATATCCACTCTCAAGTTATTAGGCCTTATTTCATATATCCATCCATGATACCACATCAACACATCACATGAAACACTTAAACTTAAACATGCAAAATAAGTAGGGTTACAACCCACATCAATATGAGCCACGTCTCATGGCCATATACAAAGGAATAGGTTTATCATTATAAGTTATTTCATTGGCTAGCCAAATGACATATATAATAAAATGACCATAACCCTATACATGCTATTTTAACAAAATGAAAGTTTCCTTATACCAAGCGAGACAAGTTGATAGTATAGACAATGTTCCAATCGTCTTCCGATCTTTACGAGTCCTCGAGCTCTTTAAGACAGGAAAAAGAAAGGGGGTAAGCATTAACATGCTTAGTAAGTTCGTATAACAGAAAGTAAACTTACCGGACATTTAAATACACAGTCATTATATGTCATGTCGTCCATCAATTATAATGACACTTTTTCCTAACACATACACTCAATCATCAAGTTAGTCTCAAATATACCAAAATACATAGATGAGCTCATCATATCAAGTACACATTCTAATTCATGTCTTCTCATTACACTTTCACATACATTTGTCCATTGAATCATTGATCTCTCGATGGATATTTCATTGATCTATATTCAGTGGTTTCCCTTTTTGGGTACCATCTCGAGTCTCAATTTATGCAATGAAGTTGCCAGTCCAGGCTAATTTCTCATTATACCATGTACCATAAGACTTTGTTGGATTGCCAGTCCAGGCTAAATCCTCAATATAACAGGGCATTTCTCTTAAAGCCAATCTGGGTGGCCAGTCCAGTATTTATCTAGTCAATCAGATTACCCATCCGGGCTAAATCCTTTCTATACCGGAATCAATGGATTACTCATCCGGGTTGAATCCTTTTCATCATATTTACTCAAAAAGTTCGTTTCAAGATTACCCGTCCGGGCTAAATCCTTCCTGTACTGTGATCAATGGATTACCCTTCCGGGCTAAATCCTTTCTGCAACACATGCAGGATCTCATTTCTCGTGTAATATATCATATCTGTCAGGATACAATAATCCAAATGGATTTTTACCTTTTTCCAAACAATTTAGGGATTTAGAGAAATTTCATGTAATTTATCATTCATACATCACACAATCAATTCAACACAACAATAGAATCAATACATTTATACATATAATCCAGTTGAGTTACACGAACTTACCTGATAGTAGTTCTGGATTCGTATCTCGATTATTCCGAAACCTTTCGTTTTCCACGGTCGACTTCCGGAACTAGTTCTTCGGGGTCTATATTAGTGAAAATAGATTATCAATACCCCACATTGTTCATTTTCGGCCTAAAACTTATCCTAGGGCAAAATAACCATTTTGCCCATAACCTTTCACACTTTTTACAATTTAGTCCTAAGGCTTGTATAATGAAATGCATGTAATTTTTTGGCTACCTAAGCCTAGCCGAATATTTTTCATACTTGTGGCAGCGTACATTTTTCTTCATTTCACATTTTCTACCATCTTTACAACTTTTACAAATTGGTCCCTTTAGCCATATCCATCTCATATTCTTCCATAAATCATCAAAACACAAGCATCTCATGTATGGGTAAATTTTCTAAACATGAACCCTAGCTTGAAATATGAGTAGAAATAGAGAGAGCATGTTACAAGGATATCAAAAACACGAAGAACATTAAAAACGGGCTAGGGAGTACTTACTTTTGAGCTTGAAAATGATGAAAACCCTAGCTATGGAAAGCATGCAATTTTCAGCAGCATGGAGAAGAAGATGGACATGATTTTGGCCTATTTTTCCCTTTTTATTAAGTTTATTACCAGATGACCAAAATGTCATTCCTTACAAAACTTTCAACATTTTTCATGCAAGCCCATTTTTGTGCAGAAACTTAAAAATTGGGAAAATTACTCTTTAAGACCTTTTAATTAAGAACCCAAAGCAATTTCATACAAATGACTTCTAGAACCCAAGTTTTACAACTTATTTAATTTGGTCCCTGATTTCCAATTGGACACCTTATACTTAGAATTACCTCATGAAACTTTAACACATGCTTATTTTCATATCCTAGACCTCATAATAATCATAAAATAAATATTTTAACTTCAGATTTATGGTCCCGAAACCACTATTCTGACTAACCCTAATTTTGGGATGTTACACACACGACCGTGTCACCTAGCCGTGTGTCCAACACGGCTGAGACACATGCCTGTGTTTCTGTCCGTGTGGACGGAAATAAGCCATTTTACAAACCATATTTCTCATCTAATTTGGTGTCAACCTACAATCAACATTGTGTATATAAACAAGTCATATTACAGCATCTAAAATCAATCCCTAAACATGTAGTATATTCACATAAAATCAATATTTCCTTAGGCACCTTAAATGACCATTACAATTATGTTTAACCATATAATCTGTAACAGCCCGATTTTGGGCCTAGTCAGAACATTGGTTTCGAGACCATAAATTCGAGGTTAAAGAAAGTATTTTATTATTATTTTAGAGTTTTAGTATGTTTATATTAGTGCATGAAAAATTTGGTGAAGTAATTTTAGTGTTTCTGAGCTTAATTGCGAAAAAAGGACTAAATCGCACAAAAGTCTTAATTTGATAGTTAAGGGTGTTAAATTTTCATGTATTTTAAATTTAGGGTCTTTAAAGGGAAAATAGACCTTTAGAGAGAGGCTTGGCCGGCCATGTGACAAAGAAATTAAATGGTCAAGGTGTTAGGTATTTGATGACCTAATATGTGACAAAATAATAC
The DNA here is from genome assembly GCF_007990345.1 of Gossypium hirsutum. Taxonomy (NCBI): domain Eukaryota; kingdom Viridiplantae; phylum Streptophyta; class Magnoliopsida; order Malvales; family Malvaceae; genus Gossypium; species Gossypium hirsutum. The sequence goes on along the minus strand of NC_053426.1, from coordinate 93,534,149 downwards.
TAAAAAGCTTATCCTCCATCTTTTTCCTCCACCCTTTCTTCTTGATCGAAAATATCAGCCATTAGAGGAGTTTTTGAAGCTTGAAATTTCAGCCACTTAGTCTCTCTACAAGTAAGTGATTTTGAGGGCTTTTCTTGAATATTTTTGTACTTTTGAGATCCTTGTATCTTGAGCTTTCTAACAAGGGGACTATTTTGCAAAATGGTTGAAAGTCTAGGGTTTTTCCATGATAGTATACATGTTGTTTTCTAAAATTTTATGGAATAAAATGAATCATGGTTGTGAAATAAACAACTTTTGTGAAGAGATTTCTCATGAAAACCTTAAAAAGGACCATTTTGCATAAGTTGTAAAATAGGTGATAAATGTGTGAAATATTGAGAATTTTGGATTGGTTCTAGTATAAAAATTAATCATCTAGGCTTGGTTAGTGAGAAAATGTGATAAAAATCGATTTTCGGACCTAGAGGTAAAATGGTCATTTTGTGAAAATCTAGGGGCAAAACGATCATTTTGCCCAATTATGAATTTTCAAGTGTCTAGAGTAACATGCTGATGAGATGAATGAATTTCTATCATTTTAGATCAATAATTACAAAATTCGAGCCTAAACCAGGGAAAAGCGAAGCAAGTGGACTAAGCAGAGCAAGTCGACTATATTTTGTAATCCGAGGTAAGTTGTATGTAAATAATGCGACTATATCGTTATTATATGTGCTTGAATTGAGACAGCATGAATTGCTTGTTTGTGGAAATAATCATGTATGATAATAGAGACAATAAAACTCCAGAATGAACCTTAGGAACAAATTGGATATTCAGGCCATGACATTTGGGTCATTCGTGCTAGGTGTGTGCAAAATTCGAGTAAAATTGAAAAAATTCAGTTAACTGACCGAATTCGATTAATCGGTCGGCTAACTGAATTAATTCGGTTGGGGGTCGGTTACTAATTTTTTGAGTTTTCAGTTAACGGTTAATTCGGTTCGAAACCCAAGTACCCAACCCAACCCAATTACCCAACCCAATCATAAAAATTACAAATAATTTAATAAATAAAAATAAAAATTTAAAAATAAAAATAAAAATAAAAAAACATATAATTTTATACAAATAATTCGGTTAATTTGGGTAATTTAGGTAATTCTGTTAATTCGATTAATACAGTTAATTCGGTTAATTTTATACTTATTTTAACCAAAAATTAAAAAAAGATATAATTTTCGGTTAATTCGGTTAATCGACCGAATTACCCGAAAAATTTTGGGTTCGGTTAATTTTTTTGACAAAATTTTGGTTTGGTTAACGGTTAAAAATTTTGAAGGGTCAGTTAATTCGGTTAATGTTATTTTGGGTCGGTTAACCGATTGAACACCCCTAATTCGTGCGCCAGTGTAAGATATGTCTGGGACATGCATCGGCTACAAGATGTGTCAGTGTAAGACCATGTGTGGGACATTGCATCAGCACGGATATGTGAGAGAGTGTAAGACCATGTCTGGGACATGGCGTTGGCCTCGATTTCGATAGTCAGTTTAAGACCATGTCTGGGACATGCCATCGACTTGATGGATGAGCCAGTGTAAGACCATTTCTAGGACATGGCATCGGCATTATACCCTATGTTGAGGTTTAAAGACTATCCGATAGTATTCCAAATGGTTCAACGGTGAGAGATATAGTTTAAGTTAAACTAGAAAAGTATAACCATGTTGTGAGTGATACAGGTACCTAAATGAAATGCATGAGATGTGAGCTTAGTATATGCTATGTGAATTATGTTGGATAGTGACGAGTAAGTTGTGCTTATGCTTATTTAAGTGTTATGAGCATGATGATGAATGGTAAAGTTGTCGTTATATTTATTTTCATGCAACTTACTAAGCATTATGCTTACCCTAGTTCTTTCCATTTTCTTATAGTGCCGCCTAATTAGCTTGTGGATCAACGAACGTAGGAGGTATCAACCACACTATCAATCGAGGCACTTGGTATAGTTAGATCTATTTATTTTGATTATGGCATGTATAGGACATTGACTTTTGAGTTTTGTGTTATTGTTAATTGGCAAAATGTGTTGGCTTACTTTAGCATTTGATTCATTTTTGTATAAAGCCATGAAAAATGGCTAATATTGGAAGTTATTATGTGAATGTAAGCTAGTCTCTCATGAATGTGAAATTGTTAGCATGGTTGAATATATGTAATGTATATAGGTTTTAACTATGGTTGCTTGGTTGAGAAATCATATTAAGTTAAAATTTTTTATGTTGGCTAATGTTAGATTATGTTTCAGGGTGGCAAAGACTTGGTAGATAGCTATATATTGTCCATACTGGTAGACACACGGGCATGTGTTTAGATAGTGTGTGACACACGATCATCCCCATGGGCGTGCTGTTCAGTCATGTGTCCCTTGTACGTAAAATTTGCAAGTCAGAATGCATGGTAGTAAACACACGAGCAGAGACACGACTGTGTGTCTCAGCCGTGTGAAGGACACGGCCTAGCACACGGGCGTGTGCCTTGGCTGTGTGCCCTAGATTGGATGCTGACATCAGAAACAGAATGTCAAGGTTTTTAGACACGGGATAGGACATGGGCATGTCATGGTTGTGTGAGGGACATGGGCCATAGACACGGTGTGTGTCAGGCCGTGTGAAAACCCTTGTAGGTTCGAATTTAAATTTTAATTCACACGGGTATGGAACACGGGAGTGTCCCTAGATGCTTAGGCCGTGTGTGTCACACGGGCCATCAGCACGACCATATTATAATGACCACACGGGCGTGTTGCCCTTCCACACGGGCGTGTGTCCTGTTTCAAGAGCCATTTTTATTTAGTCAGTTTAAGGACCCGAGTTGGTTCTAAATGGTTTTCAAGGAAAGTTTGAGGCCTCGTAGGCCTACATTAAGGGGTTTAAACAGAGTTTGAAAGAGTTTTAAATTTGATCAAGTTTTGATGACTCGGGAACGATTGTATGCATGTGGTTAGGTATGGTAATGCTTGATGCCCAGTCCCGGCCTCGGACTCAGGTAAGGGGCATTACATAATCCATGTAACCAAGTAATCAACTAAATTTTATGTCTAATTGCATTAATACACAACATGTAAATCATTTACTAAAACTTACCATTTGGTACCAGTTGTACCACTTATTTAATAACATAAAATACATATACACTTACTGTAACATAGTACCAAATCACACCAAGTTATAAAACATACCTCATATGCATTTTCAACTACTATTTTATCTTTCATCATTCCACACATCAACATTATAAGGCAAATTATACACATACCAAAATACTAAAACACAAGCCAAATATTTGACTAATCTCAACAACACATATAGACCAACATTTAGCCAAAATAACCTATACATGCCATTATAACCAAAATCAAAACATTCAAAAGTACCGATAGAACCAATGGATAGTGTGATATAGCTCCGACAAGTTTCCAACCTGATCGAGCTTCTGATAATCTGAAAAGTAAAAGAAAACAACTACATAAGCAATAAATGCTTAGTAAGCTCGTGTAAACTCTAATCATATTATTTTATTTCAATATAAATTTTATACATATCAAGAATAATCCAATATCGATACCGCAATACTCATGAAGCTATATTCATCAATTCACAAGGTGAATAAATCCACAACATTACTTATATATATTATCCCTAACATAGCAGGATTTTAAACAACTTTAAACTCTTCCAAATTTCTTTATTTTCATTTGCATTTCTTTACTTTCCACATTTATTCCATAAGCATAACGCACAAGTCATAAGCATATTATTTAACCATAGGCACAAGCTAATGCATTTAAACATAGCCTTTTTTTGAATTAATAACATGATAAGCCATTTTATAAGAAATTTCATAAACCTTACCACTCTTTCATGAGCACTAGCATATTTTCATTTGAGTGCTTATCATTTCAATGCATCATATAAATAAACATATTACCATTCAACCAATAGCTTGGCACTTGCCTAAGCATCAAACAACAACACTTGTTAGCGTACTTAAACATATTTCATACAAATTTAACATTGATAAACTTATTTTCTCAATGTGTCACACTTGAGTTTATTACTCATCTTAACTTACATAATTTTCATGTATCAACATATAAAAGTTATTCATATATGTACACCTGTATTAGTTCGTATCGAACTCATATCATCACTTAACAGGACATTTCCCGTTGAACCATTTAGAATATCATTGGATACACGAGTAGTACACATAAAATGTACAAAATTGTAATTCATCAATTCATGTACATGCATACTTATATAAGCATGTAAACGGGGAGCTCTTCCGAGCCATATAACAAGAAGCTCATGCAAGCTATATAACGGGAAGCTCTTGCTAGCCAAATATCAGGAAGCTCATACGAGCCATAAACGGGAAGCTCAAGAGAGCCATTAATGGGGAAGCTCATGAGAGCCAGATATCGGGAGGCTTGTGAGAGCCATATAACGGGATGTTCATAAGAGCTAAATAAGGAGACGCTCTTGCGAGCTAAATAAGGAGACGCTCTTGCGAGCTATGGTGTGTCTGCAACACATACAGGACCACAACAAATTTGGGAACCCTTAATGGTATGTCATTTGTATCCATCGAATTTCCAAGGTTCAAATAGGACTTAGTACTTGTCGGATATGTGATCATTACTTATACATGGAAATTGTACAAATCACACACAATAATATTCAATTCAAAATATATAAATGTACAATTTAATTACACGAACTTACCTGGCTAAAAAACAGAAATACCAAAATTTAGGGGCATTTTGGTAATTTTCTTTTTTCTCGATTTTTCACCCGATCTTGGTTTGAGGCAAAAATATTAAAACCCAGCTTGATCTCTCTCCCTTGTTTGTTTTAAACCGAAAATTGGAGAAGAAAAGCCTAAAATGTTTTTAAATTTCAATTTGTCTTATTTAATTTCAATATAATTACAATTTTACCGTTGTTTCTTTTTATTTTTTTATTTTTTTATTCATATGCCTCCTCATCCATTAATTTAGGCATATTTATTACTTAAGTCCCTCATTATTTAGTAATCAAGCTATTTATTCACTTTATTATTAGAATTAGCAAGTTTTGCATCTTTTTCAATTTAGTCCTTTTTAATTAATTAACTATCGAAATATTAAAATTTTTCAATGAAACTTTAATACTACCTTAATGACACTCTGTAAATATTCATAAAAATATTTACGGCTTGATTTATAAAAAACGAGATCTCGATAATTCATTTTCTAAAACCACTTAAACTAGGGTTTTTATCATTCGAACCCAATAATTCATTATAAGACATAAATTACTAAATCAAATTTTTTATTTAAAAACCATATTTGACTTGTAAATATTAAATAATAAAATTTACGAGCTTACTCGCCGAATTTGGTGACCTCGAACCACTATTTCCAACACCACTGAAAATCATGCTGTTACAGTCTTCTTCAGGATATGGTAACAGAGAAAGGTTTGTGGAATTTAGATTTATTCTGTGTTTGGCTTCTGGATAAGATTTCAAATCGTATTGTCAGTATTCCTCCCCTACATTCGTCTATTGGATTGGATAGAGTTGCTTGGGAGGGTACCTCAACAGGTTATTTCTTTATCAAGAGTGCTTATAAGATGATTAAGGAAAACTCGTGGAACTTGAGAAATGAAGTTTGGAATATACCATGGAAGTATCAAGGGCCTCAGAGGGTTTGAATTTTTTTTTGTTGGCCTTTAAACAATGATTACTTACGCAAGTGGAGAGACTAAAGTTTAGTATTGTGAATGATGATTATTGTACGATCTATGGAATAGTTCTGAAGGATGTCATTCATGCCATCAAAGATTGTAGTGCAGTGAAAGAGGTTTGTTCGCAGCTTGTTCCGGCAGAGAAGAAAACCTGGTTTTTTTCCAGGAACTTGCAGGAGTGGCTTATGTTTAATTTAAAAAATATTTAAAAATTCACCTTCGAGGATATTGATTGGCCAATTTTATTTGGGCTAGTCATGTGGCGCATTTGGAAGAACAAGAATTTTCTTATTTTTCAAGTGCCATGGAGTGTAGAAGAGAACATCAAATGTTCGTATAGTTGGGAAAAACAATGTGTCCTTTCCTAAGGTACACTTTAATGTGAGACAAAATACAAGGTAGAACTTAACTGGACAGATAGATAGGTGTGACTAAGAACTGATGGTTCAGTTAAAATAGATTCAGGTTATGCTATTGCATAGGGGGTCTTGAGAGACAAACACAGGGAGTGGATCATTGGCTTTTGTCTAAAGTTGGGGAAATGCTCAATACTTGATGTTGAATTATGGGAAATTTTGGATGGTCTATCATTGGTGTAGGAAGAGCAAGGCAATAAAGTGTTGATACAAACTGACAGTTTGGAGGCTATTGAAGCTATGTAAGTTTCAGAATCAACGCCCTTTAAATCAATGTTAATTAGGTGCATTCTCCACCTCTTGAAGAATGTAGGAAACTGGACACTTGAATACATCACTAGATAAGAAAACGTAGAAGCAGATCAAATGGCTAAAATAGTTTTTAATATGGGGAAGGGCTGCAATTGTTTACAGATAATCCCTTTGTTTTAGTTTAATTGGTTATATATTTTATTTTTTTTCACAAAAAAAAGAGAAGAAGTTGATTTAATGAAATTTCATAATTAGGTAATAATATTAATAATTAACTTTCATCAAATCAACCTTAAAATCAGAATTAAATCACATCCATCTGATTGTATTTAACAAATTAAACACAAAAATACACAAATTCACAATTAATACTAAATTTATTACATTAACAAAATCACGAAAAATTCAAACATAATAATATAACAATTAACTTTCACCAAATCAACTTTAAAACTCAAATTAAACATGAAAAAGTTAACACCATTACTTTTGGGCACCAAAATATATAACTTTTGTCAAATATAAAATACTAAACTAGACAAAAAAAAATTTACACAAATACAACATTAAAAAAATTGTGAAACTCAAATACCAAATAAGATATTAAGCTTTTTTTTTTAAGAAAGAGAAATTATAACAATAAATTAATCTCCTTCGAAGAAAACAATAAATTAATCTACTTATATTTTCAACTGTTTAGGAAAAAAAAACTTTTATACACAAATAATTCACTTTTAGAAATAAAGAAATTTAGGATATGAATATGTGTATTATTTTATTAATTTAAACTACTTACACCCATTATTTAACCTAATTTAGAGCATTTTTCTATTACAAAATTGTTATATGAAATTTTGGGAAAATAAGATTGAATGTTTTGGTGAATCGGTTGTTCAAATTGACAATAGCTGAAAATTTGAGTCATAACTTTTTTAATAAATTTGAATGATTGTTAGGTGGTGTAAAAAATTGTATTAAAATGGTTGGACCAACTCTACCTAATAAATCTACCAAAAATTTAAAAATTAAAATGCCTGAAATTTTTGAATACATGTAAATCACCACTAATCCAATTAAGCATTAATTATTACAAAGTCTTAGACCTGCTTCCATTGGTTTCGTTGTCGTGATTGGTGGTGTAAGTTATGTGGATTTGATTTACATGTTTTTACATTAACTAGTAATTTTTTTTCTCTTGAATTCAATTTTTATTTTAAATTGAGATTGAATTTTATTATTAGGGGTATGTAATTATTGGGTCCATCTATTTAATGCAGAAAATTTGAAACTAGACTAAACTTATATACCTTTTTGAAAGAAATCAAAATTGAACCGACTCCATAAAAAATCTAAAAGAAAAATAATTAATTAATTTTCTGTTAACCGACCAAATCGAGTTTAATTTTTTTTCCAAACGTGGTAAAATGCTACTAGCAATTGGCAAGTTCACAGTGATTCCAAAGGCAAATTAGAATTTAACTACAAATACATTAAGAAGAACCAAATAAAAACCTAGTACAAATTTCTGACTTGAAAGTTTGCAAGACTACAAATTTCTGTATTTTTAAATATTTTTATAGATGCAAAAACAATTTATTAACAATTTTCAACAAATAGTGAATGAGAGAGATTGCCGTTGAGAGAGACAAGGGCAATGGCCGACAAACAACACAAGGAGGAAAGGGTGACAGTCTATAGACAGAGGTTAAGTGATAGTGACGATCGACAAATAGAAATGAGAAAGAAAGCAATGACTAACGAATAGAGATGAGGAGGGGAGGCTAGCGGATGGAGGACAGAGGTGATGAAGCACGACTGTTGGTTGCACAAGAGGGGATGACTGCAACAAGTTTTGGGCATTTAACTTTTAGCGTTAGAAACTTTAAATTATAATTATTTATTGTAAAACAAGAATAATAGATAAAAGATAGATATGAGAATATGAGGATTTCTATTGCATTCTAGTATTTTTCATCATCATTACAAGTAGTATACTTCTATATATAGAGAGAGATCAGACTCCTCATTTTCTAATACATAATAGGAAAGTGGTTACAAGGATATGAAAGGTGAATAATTAAGGAAGATGAAAGGTAAAAGGGTAAACATCCACTTAATAACATTCATATCACTCTTCGTTAAATGTTTATTGTATAAAGGATATGCCTCATTAAGAACCTTATTAGGAAAAACCCTATGGGACAAAAGCCTAGTGAAGGAAAAAAAAAGTACATAATCCTTTCATACATAGTATATCACAAGCAAAAGTGTAATGTGAATTTACTCCCCTCATGTAATCATCACTTCAGATCTTTGAGACAACGCAATCCAATGTTGAAAATTAACTTCTCAAATGTAGAAGTAGGGAGTGCCTTGGTAAAAAGATATGTCAAATTCTCATTTGAACGAATCTGTTGAACATTTATATCTCTATTTTTTGTAGATCACAAGTGAAGAAAAATTTTGGAGATATATGATTTGTTCTATCACCCTTAATAAATCATTCTTTAAGTTGTGCAATGCAAGTTGTATTATCTTCATATAAGACTGATAGAGCTTCTTTTTCAAAGCATAAATCACAATCTTTTCATATGTGATGAATTAAAGATCTTAGCCACACACATTCACAACTAGCCTCATGGATTGCCAAAATCTCAACATGATCAGAAGAAGTAGCAACAATTGTCTGTTTCATAGAGCACCAAGAAATTATAGTACCACCATATGTGAAAACATAATCAGTTTGTGATAGAGCATTGTGAGGATCTGATAAGTACCCTATATTTGCAAAACCAACCAATTCTGTTTTAGGTATCGTTAGGGAAGAATAAACCCATATCTCATGTACATTAAAGATAACAAAAAACATGCTTAACCCTATTCCAATGTTTTTGGGTTGGACAAGAGCTAAATATTGCTAATAAGTTGACAACAGATCATATATTGGGTTGTGTATGACTAGAAAGATACATCAATGCACCAACAGCACTTCAATATGGTACTTCACGACCATGAAAAAAATTATCATTTTCTCGAGGATGGAAAGGGTATTTATTTACATCAAATGACCTAACAACCATTAGGGTGCTAAATGAATGTGTATTATGCATGTAAAATCTTCTTATCACTTTTTCTATATATGTTGTTTTATGCACGAGGATTTCATTCTTTAAGTGCTCAATTTGCAACCCTAGACAAAATTTTTCTTTCCAAGGTTTTTTATTTCAAATTCTTTCTTTTAGCATTCCATTTTCACTAAAATCTCTTTAGGAGTCTCAATGATATTTAATTCATCAATATACACAACAATTATGACAAATCTTGAACCAAACCTTTTTATAAAAATACACGGGGAAATGGGATCATTCTCATAGCCTTCCCTCAATAAGTACTCACTAAGGCGATTATACTACATGCATTCAGATTGTTTCAATCCATAAAGATATATGTTTAATTTGATTGAGAAATGTTTTCAAGAACATGAATTAGTTGTTTTTGGCAATTTAAAACCTTTTTGGGAGTTTCATGTAAATGTCATTGTCAAGTGGGCCATACAAATAGGTTGTAACTACATTTATTAGGCATAAATCAAGCCCTGTTCTTATTGCCAGACTAATTAAGAACCTAAAAGTAGTTGCATCCACCACAAGAGTATATGTCTCTTCATAATCAATATTAGGACTTTGTGAAAATCCCTGTGCAACCAGTCGCTCTTTATATCTCACAATTTCTGCCTTTTTATTTCTCTTTCTCACAAAAACTCATTTATATCCCATAGGTTTTACACCTTCATGTGTACGAATTACATGTCCAAATACATCTCTCTTCACAAGAGATTTTAATTTTGCCTCAATTGCTTCTTTCCATTTTTGTCAATCATCTCTTTGTCTACATTCTTCAATTGACATTGGTTCATTATCCACATTCTCATTCAAAATATCTAGTGCTACATTGCATGCAAATATGTCATCAACGTCGATTTGATTTCGGTTCCACTTAATTCTAGACATGATATAATTTGTTGAGATTTCTTCATTATCAGGTACCTGAGATTTTTCTTGAACTTTAGTTATGTCTAAAATCTCTTCTGGAGATCCTTTTAAAGTTATTGCTTCCTCGATCTGGCCATAATCTATTTTTGCTCTTTTTCTTTTTCAAGAATTCTTATATCAAGAATTGACTGGTCTACCACGCTTCAAATGCGCCTTAGACTCTCTAGCAACTAGAGTTTGTCCTTTAGGAACATCAATTTTGATTGGAGCATTTACGGCTAGCATATTTGATTTTGTCACTCTTTTTGGATCAATAAATGTGTCTGGCAATTGATTTACTAAACTTAGTAAATAAATTATCTTCTGAACCTCCAGTTCACATTGTTGATTAGGAGGATTAAGACGAGATAATGATAATTCATTCCAATCTATTTCTTTTTCCAGTTATTTATTTTCTCCCCCTAAAATTGGAAAAACTGACTTATTAAAATATCAGTAAGCAAATCAAGTTGTAAATAAATTCCCAGTTGACGGCTTGAGATATTTAATTATTGATGGGGATTCATATCCAACATATATTCCTAACCTTCTATAAGGACCCATCTTAGAATGTTGTGATGGAGCAATCTGAACATATAACACATCCAAAAATTATTAGATGGTAAATATTTGGCTCCTGACTAAAAACCATTTGTAATAGGTAGAACTTATGATAAATTGTTGGCCTAACTCGAATTAGTGATGTTGTATGTAGAATGGCATGTCTCCAAGCAAAAATTGAAAGTTTTGACTTCATAAGTAACGGTATTGCAATTAATTGAAGACGTTTGATTAATGATTTAGCAAGACCAATTTGTTTAAGAACATGTACTACAAGATGTTCAACACTTACTCCAATAGACATACAAAAATCATTGAAAACTTGGGAGGTAAGTTCACTAGCATTGTTAAGACGAATTGTCTTGATAGGGAAATTTGGAATATGTGCTCATAATTTGATTAAGTGAGCAAGTAACCTCACAAATGTCAGGTTGAGAGTTGATAACAAGGATACATGCGACCATCTAGTCGAAGCATCGAGTAAAGCCACAAAATATCTAAATGGTCCACACAAAGGGTATATTGGTCCACATATATCTCCTTGTATCCATTCTAGAAAAATGATAGATTCATAATTTATCTTAGCTAGTGATGGTCAAATTATTAATTTTCATTGAAAGCAAACATCACATGACAAATTATTAGCTTGAAGAATCTGTTGACTTTTTAATGAGTGTCCACATGAATTGTCAATAATTTTTTGAATCATAATTGAACCAAGATGACCTAACCGGTCATGCCAAATAATAAAGTCATCAATAAATTTTTGATTTATTATAGCATGTGTTTCAACTGTACTAATTCTCGTGTAGTACAAACTAGAGGAGAGTGTGGACAATTTCTCCAAAATTTGTTTATTTCCATGAATTATACTCATAATTTGAAGATATTCATCATTCCCTTCACTTATTGTCTCAATATGATTTCGATTATGGCAAATATCTTTAAAACTCAACAAATTTCTTTGAGACTTAGGAGAGTATAACGCATCATTAATTTGAAACTTAATTCCTCTAGGCAACAATATATTTACTCTTTCGGAGCCTTTTATGATTTTGGTACTACCTAATATAGTACTCATACTAGCTTTTTGCATTGTCAAATGAGAAAAAATATTTCTTATTCTTAAGTATAATATGAGTACTTGCACTATTTGCTAAGCATAAGTCTTCACCATTTATCACTAATTGAATTTGAGAGGTATTCATATTCTTTAAAGAAAACAAATAAATGTCACATAAATTTTCAAATATATAAAACTTTCGTAAATAGTTCAAAACATAATATAATAACCATGTTGTTAATAACATAACAAACTAACATAAAATTTATCCTTTAAGACTACAATAATAAAATTAAAAGATCAATTATTCCCTTCAATGGTGGTGAAGAAATCAGCAGCTTCCAAGTGAGTTGTACTAATGATGCCATAACCATCTTCGCCATTCTCACAAACAAAATGTATCTCTATTTTCTTTCCTTTATTATTCAATGATTTTTTATATAGTTCCACAAGATACTTGGGTGTACAACAGATATGGGACTAATGGTTTTTACCTCCACAACAATAACACAAACATTCCACTTTCTCAGTTGTATTTTTATCATTCTTTTCATCCTTATGGACCCACTTTTGGTGGGTATACCTAAAATGACCACCTCGTCTACGTCCACGTCCTCAACCATATCCTCGACCACAACTGCTAGCGTGGCCTTTATCTTTTCTGTTATATGATGTTACATTCACTTCAGGGAATGGAGAAGAGCCAGTTGGATGTGACTCATGATTTTTCATTAACAGTTCACTATTTTGCTCAGCCACAATAAGACAAGAATTCAATAAAAATTATTATTAACTTGTATAATTTAAATACTAATTATACAAACACACTAATCAGATTTGTAGTCCCGAAACCACTATTTCCTATACCACTGAAAAATGGGCTATTACAATTTGACTATGTTGGAAGTTTTAACAAATTACGGGATTAGTGGAACCTTAAAAAAATGAAACAAATTAAAAACATAAGTAATTTTATCATGATGGACATCATGATAAAATGTATTACATACCTTGATCCAAACTAACAAAAAAGCAAGGCTCTTAGATTAATTTAAACGCTCCTACTGATAACGTATTATAAAACAAGAATAATAGATAAAAGATAGATATGAGAATATGAGGATTTCTATTATATTCTATTATTTTTCTTCATCATTACAAGTAGTATACTCCTATATATAGAGGAAGATTATACTCCTCATTTTCTAATACATAAATAGGAAAATGTTACAAGGAGATGAAATATGAAGAGCTAAGGAAGATGAAAGGTGGAAGGTTAAGAGAAATGAAAGGTAAAAGGTTGAATAATGCAGTCGTAAACCAACTAAAAATTTGACTAAGGCAAGTGCACTTATCAATTAATAGTATAGCTACGGTGAGCAAAGATATCGTTCCCACGAGAACTAAAAGTACTAGTAATTACTGTCATTCTATTATTTAATCGATAAATTTGAGTGATTGATTAAAACTAAAATTTACTAAATTAATTAACTAAAGAACATGAAAAAGAACAAATAAGAAAAATAAACGATTAACAACCAAGAATTAAAACAATACCCAGAAAAGAATCCACCTAGACTTCGTCTATTATTATCAATTTATATTACACAATTTCTTGACTTAGTATCTTGATCCGTAGAAATCCCTAAATTATGCTAATATCTCTTTTCAAGACTAATGGCAACTGACTCTAGGTTGATTAATTGAAATTTCTTTTTAATTAAAACCCCTATTGTCGCATTAACTCGATCTATGGATCCCCCTACTAGATTTGACTCTAATTTGGTAGATTTATGTCGCCCTATTTCTAGGATCGCATGCAACTCCACTCAATTACACTAGATCTACACTTAAACATGGTCTATTCCTCATCTGATTTAAGCACATCAAACATGGATTAATAGTCTAGAAATATTAAACCAAGAATTAAGCACACATAATTGAGAACAAGATACAAGTATTTATTGCGTAAAAATAGAAATCAAATAACAGAATCCATCCTAGTGTTCATCTCCCTAGGTATTTGGAAAATTATTTCATGATGGAAAATAAAAACATCCCAAAAACAGTATAACCACAACAAACAAAGAAACTCATAATAAATTTAAAAGAAATTAAAAAGAAATTTTCAATCGTGATGGAAATCTGCTTGAGAGTCGGGTTTAATGGTGTTTTTGAGTTGTTTTCTTCAATATTCTATGGCGGCTCCCTCCTATCTTCTTATATTTGTCATATATAGATATTAGAATGCCCGAAAAACTCTAAAAATCGTAGTCGCTAAATCAATAAAGCCTGCCACATGGTTGTATGGCAGCCCGTGTGGCTCCTGTAACTTGCTCCGATTTTTCGATTTTCACTCCTTTTGCTCCTAAATGCTCTCTTAAGTATAAAAATATGAATTTAAAGGATTAGGAGCATAAAATTCACAATTTACACCGAATAATCACCTAAAAATGTATTAAGAATGAGACTAAAAACATTTTACTTTTAACACCTATCATTGAGCATCCACTTAATAGCATTCATAACATTATTCCATTTTTCTGTGTTTATTATTGTTTTTTAATATTACATTTTTATTAATTATATTATATATCAATATAATTTACTTAGTATTTAATTTGGGTTGAGTATTTGGGTTTTAAATAAATTTTAGTTTGGGCTAATGAGATATCGGGGTTGAGTTTTAAATATATATTATATTTAATAAGTATGTAAAGCAATTAATTGAGATAAAATGGTTTAGGGTGTGCAATAAATCGGTTGGACACAAAAAACCGAAAACTGACTTGATAGACCATCCTGCACATATATCATGCCCTGCAACTGGGGAGGAAGATAACAATGAGCATAAATGAACAAGGTGGTAAAGCAAGTAAATGAGTCCCCAAGTAAACAAAGTGTTGGGCAATTACAAGACAAAGTAGTCCACCAAATGAATGAATGGACACTAATGTTGCACCAGAACGGATGTGGGTATCAATGGTCATAGAAAAGACGGTATGGAGGAAACCAACATGTGCAGATATAAGTAATTGGGTTGATTCCAGGGGTTTCAATCGAGTCACTGGATTTGAGTTTTAAAAGATGTGTCCAAGAGGGGAAAAGTGAAATTCTTAGCTTAGGGGATAAAAGATGTGGGAGAAGTTGGGATGTTAAGTTATTCATAAACTGATTCATTAGTTTGGTAAATAGTTGAAAAAAAAATTAAAAATCACTTAAAGAAATTTTAACATATGTTTGATAAGGCCTTGTTGATGGATACATTTTTCTTATTAAGATATTGAAAAGTTATATCATTTAATACAGATGTTTTTATTTATTTATTTATTTTATAAAGATTTTACAAATTGTAGAATCATTTTTTTCATAATTTAAATTTTATATTTTTTCAATAATCTAATTATATTTTATATTTATCAAACATATTTTGTAATTTAAATTAAGTACACTTATTTTTTTGGTTAAATCAGGCCAGAACTTGGAAATTAGTCCTCCTAAATCCAATTTTTTACTAAATTTTGCCTCTAATTTTTTATTTTTAATCAAAACTTACCACCTAATACAATTTTTGATGATTTAAAAATACAATTTAACAATAAAATTATTATTTCAAATATTAGATGTTAATAGTTAACAGTAAGTTATTTAATAAAATATTAAAAATAGTAAATTTTAACTTAGAATTTTTACTTGCTTTTATTATTTGTTAATATTACATTAATTTAATATTTTTAAGTATTGAATTAAAATATTAAATTTTGTCTTCAAATTATTTTAAATTAAAATTACAAAATTTAATCAAATAAAACTAAAATGGTAAAACTCAAGAAAAAGTTAAAATATAGTGGTGATTTTATTTTTAGCTCAAAAGTACAATGGCTAATATCAATCAAAATAAATTATAGTGGTAAATTTCAATGGGTAAACTACACCAACTATCCCTAAACATTGCTTAAAATTACATTTTGGTCACTTAATTTTCAAAAATTTCATAATAGTCCCTAACATTATCAAATTGTTACATATTTGTCACTCGACTATTAACTTCTGTTAAAAAAAAGTAATGTTGCACCTTAATTCAAAGGGTTAATAGCTAATTTGGTCCCAAAGCTATAGTTAAAAATTCATTTTGATATTTTTAAATTTTTTCTTCAAAATTTAAAAAGTCTTAAAAATAAATAAATAAATCATATAAAAATTAGGGTGTCCCTAAACTTTGTTTAAAATTACATTTCGGTCACCCAACTTTCAAAAGTTACATAATAATCACTGATATTAAATTGTTACATTTTTGTCACCGAGTTGTTAACTTTCGTTAGAAATCAACATTGTACCTTAAATCAAAGGGTTAATAGCTAATTTGGTCCCTGAGCTATTGTTAAAAAATCATTTTGATATTTTTAAAATTGTCTTAACAATAATTGTAAAAAAGTTAAAAAAATGTAACAATAACAAAAAAAATTCATATAATAAATCAATTGCAGCAAGGAAAAACCAAGAATTCTGCATCTAATTTTTCCACGTCCAATCTCATAAAAAATCACATTCTTTGAATTTTCACAAGAAAAAAACATTGAATACCTATCCACTTTGATCCTACTCGTTTTTTTCATTTGCTTTGTTGTTTTGCACTCTCTTCATTTTCATCTCTTTTTCCTCTTTTTACATTTATAGTGAAAGTAAAATCTTTACTTAAAATTGGAGAGAAAAAATAGTGGGTTTGGAGAAGAAGAAGAAGAGCATTTTGTATTATAAATATAAAAAATCAAAAAATTTCAAAATTGAAAGTTAGTCAATAACTTAATTAATCTAGTAACTGAAGTTATAGAAAAGAAATGATGAGTTTAGAAAAGAAGTAAGGCTCTTTGTATTATAAATTAAAAGAAAAAATCTAAAATTTCAAAAAATTGGAACTTACCAAAGAATTTAGACAAAATAATAAAACATTTTGCTCCTCTCTCTTGCTCTTTTTTTTTCATAATTATCAAGAAAATCATGTAGATAGGCCACTGACGATAGAAGTTTTACAATTCTCAAGAACAAAAATAGTATTACAAACCTAGATTTTGCTTCTTGAAAACTTGAGCAGCAATAAGCGGCCTAATAGTGCATTTTGAATCTTGCATTGAGATGTATTTTGCTAGGGTTTTTAAAGTTTTGAGGGGGAAAAAACAAAAAAGAATTTGCAAAGCAATTTTTGAGTAAAACATCATGAAGTTATTGATGCAATTCGTGTTCATCAAGGGCGGAAAACAAATGAAATTTAGTTTGAAAATTTGAAGATTTTTTTATATAATAAAATTTTGCAAGAAATGTTTGTTTTAATTTTAAAAATTTTGTAGGGTTATACATATGATTTTTTAAAATTATTTTTTATATTTTCTAGTAATTTTTAGTCTAAGATTTTTTAATTTTTTTACAATTATTATTTAGAAAATTTTAAAAATATCAAAATAATTTTTTTAACTATAACTCATGGGCCAAATTAGCTATTAACCCTTTGACTTAAGGTGAAATGTTACTTTTTTAATGGAAATAACAACCGAGTGATAAAAATGTAACAATTTCACAACGTTAGTGGCTATAGTGTGACTTTTGAAAGTTAGGTGACCGAAATGTAATTTTAAACAAAGTTTAGCGATAAATGATGTAGTTTACCCAAAAAGCAATTACAGCGAGGAAAAACCAAGAATTTTACGACTAATTTTCCATATCCAATCTCATAAAAAATTATTGTCTTCGAGCTTTCATAGAAAAAATTAAATACTCATTCACTTTGATCCTAATCTCTTTTTTTTTGCTTTGTTGTTTTATGCTCTATTCATTTTCATTCTTCTTTGTTTTTTTTCTCTTTTTCATGCAGATAGACGCCGGCTCAGCTTTTCTCAAATTATTAAAAATAATATATATATACATTTTATGGAATAATAGTTGATGCATGTTTCGAGACGTGGTTCAAAGCCCATAACTATAACACAAATAACGTATCATGAAGGTCAATCTATTAAATGAGGCTCATTTGACCCACTTGAATTGGCCCGATGCAAATACAAAGAACAAGTGATGAAGCTCATCTACTTGGAAACCTTGATGGCCCAGCAAAGCACTTATGGAAAATTAGGGCTACTTTGGTAAATAGAAAAATTAATCTTAGAAGATTATAATCTGATAAGATTTGATTATGTAATCTTGGGGATTATTTGAATCCCTTAATTTATGCTTCAATCTCATTCGTCGATGAAAAACTAGTAGTATCGTTGGACTTGGGGGAGCTCAACTATAAATAGAGGGTCTCCCCCTTATCTGTGACCATCCATTGTATCCATTGTATTTTAAGGTGAATACATTTTTTAGAGCATTTACTCAAACACCTTGTGGGCGTTGCTTTTATATGACTATTCTGTTCTCTCAAGCTTTCTTTTGTCTTTGAGTTGCCTCCACCATATTTTTGATGCCTTGGAGAAACTTTGCGAGAATTCTCACTTTGCAAGAGTTAGGCTGACTTAGGCGTATTTGAATCCAAGAAATCACCTAAGGTCGTATGGATTGCAAGATGAAAGTTCTAGCCTTGTGACACCCGTTGGTGCATAAGTCTTATGTACCATCAGGGAATAATAAACATGACACATCATCATTAAATTAAACAAAAAATATGGAGGACTTGTAAATAAATACCAATACTTTTATTTTAACATAATTAAACATTAATCATAATTATTATAAATAAATATTAATAACTCTCATATTTAGGGCTTGAGTTTAAGGGTTTAGAGTCTTGGGTTTAAGATTTAGGGTCTCGAGTTTAGATTTTATATTTTAGGGTTTTAACTTTTAATTATAATTAATTGTTATTTAATTATGTTTAAATAAAGTTATTAGTATTTATTTATAAATCATCCACTATTTTTTTGTTATTTAATGACGAGTTGTCATGCTATTATTCACCAATGGTGCATGATATTTATGCATCGATAGTGCATCAAATATTCTCTCATATTTTATTTATAGCTGAAAGTAAAATTTTGACTTCAAATATCAGAGAAGAAGAAGAAGAAAAAGAAGAGCATTTTGTATACATATTCAAATATTTTTATATTTTTAAAATATTATGAATTTTTAATTATTTTGTAGATTTTCTCATAAATTGTAGTTTAAGATTTTTTAATTTTTTTTTAGAATTATTGTTAAGAAAGTCTTAAAAATATAAAAAAATCAACTATAGCTTAAAGACCAAATTAACTATTAACTTTTTGAATTAAGGTGCTACGTTACTTTTTAAATTAAAGTTAACAGTTGAGTGATAAAAATGCAAAAATTTGATAATGTTAGTGACTATTATGTAACTTTTAAAATTTAAGTTACCAAGATATAAGTTTAAACAAAGTTTAGGGAAAATTGGTGTAGTTTAGCAAATTTTAACTTCCACCTAAAATATAGTGGCAAGTGTCACGGGCCGCAATTCAAAGCCCGTGACCATCACACCAAATACATCCAATGGAGTTCTATTGTTTAGATAGGGATCATTTGGCTAGTAAGAACTGGCCCGATTGAGGAAGCTGTTGAAGAAGCCTGTCAGATTAAAGTCTGGTTGGCCCGATAATGAAGATATGGCAACTTAGGCTAATTTGGTAACTAATCTTAGAAGATTGAGGGAATCATATCTTGTAAAGATTAGATTAGATTTGATATGGCATATCTTGTAAATCCCTAAAATCAAGGAATATGGTTAATCTCGTCCTTCGACGTAAATGTATCTTAACCGTCGATTTTGAGGAGCTCAACTACAAATAGAGAGCCTCCCCCTCATTTGTACTCACTCCATTCATTGTTTCATTATTCTTTGTGAATAAGAGAATATTGAGAGTATTTACTCAAACATTTTGTGTGCGCTATTTCTGTTGTTCTTTGTAAGCTTCTTTTGGCATAAATCACTTCCGCTTTACAAATTAGTTCATTGGAGGACTTCTAAAGGAATCTTCACTTGAGTAAAGGCTGACTTAGGCGAGTTTGGATGAACAGATCACCTAAGGCCGCACGGATCACGAGACAAAAGATCTAGCCCCGTGACAAGTGGTATCTGAGTTATTGGTTCGAAGGCACCGTTGGGATGTCGAAAGAAGAGTTCGAACAAAGGTGGGCCAGAAATTCTTTGAGAGAGATGCTGTCGGCTATTGAAAAACATGTGGGTAAACTTGAGGAGTCCATGGAGGACGCAAAAGAGTCAAACAATGCGCTTGGGGAAAGCATTGAGGACTTGAGGAAGCAGCCTAGGGACTTTGTGATCATATGTCTCATTTTCCAGAGGGATAGCATGCAAGAGTTGCTAGATTTCCAAAGGAAGAAGATGATGGAGAGGAACAATGCTCTCGATGCCATGGTGATAGCTTTGAAGGAGGAAACAATGGCCACGACGATGACTTTGAGCATAAGAATAGAGGAGCTCGAGGAAGAGCTGGCCTTGTACCAAGCAGCCGTGAGGAAAAGAGTGTCAAGTGTAGCACTCAATAACGAGGATATCCCGAAGCTGAAAGAGTTTGTGGGGACAATGTCTGCATGTGATGTGGAAAATTTCTTGTAGATGATGGAAAACTACTTCCGTGCCAAAGGCATCATGGATGATGCGGTTAAGGTAAACACTGTTTCAATCTTTCTTACTGATATTGCGTTTTTTATGGTGGTGAAGCAAGACCACAGATAAAAGGCAAGGTGAGATTGGGACGTGGAAAGAGTTTCAGCGTGAGTTGAAAGGACATTTTTACCTAGAATTTATCGAGGAAGAAGCTCAAGCAAAGTTGCAAAGGATAACGCAAAAGGGCACAGTGGGGGAGTATGTTCGAGAGTTCAAGGAACTCATGCTCCAAGTTTTAGATGTGACCGAGAAAGAAGTATTGCTTGCTTTTCAGAATAGATTGAAGCCGTGGGTCAGACAAGAGGTGGAATAAAGAGGTGTTAGAAAGCTGTGGAAGCCATGAAGGAATAAAGTCCGTAGTCAAGCTTGGTCTAGAGAAAGACAAACTTAAGTCTTCCAAGTCCAAAGAAAGAAGTGTATGTGAAAAGGATCACAAGGAAGATGTTGTTGATGGCTATGGTAATGATGAAAATGGTGGTAATGGGAAACCACGAGTTGGGAAGAAGAAACCCAAGAAGAGGGACAAGTTGAAATGCTTTCTCTGCGACGGTCCACACATGTTGAAGAAATGTTCAAAGAAATTCGCACTTTCTAAGAAAGAGAAGCCAATGGGTAAGGCCTTAGTACTTGGTTCGAGCGTAAGGGGTGTCGAAACTAAGGAAGTCGAAAGCGAGAAGAAGCCAGTAGAGTGCTTCTTATGTCATGGTCCGCATAGGTTGCGGAAGTGTCCGAAGAAGTCTGTCATCGAAGGGGACGATAGAGCAGATAATGAGCCCAAGAAGCTTGTTTCGAGCAAGGGAAAATTCGAAGCCAAGAGGGCAAAGAGGAGAAAAAAGAAGTGAGTAAAGTGCTTCTTGTGCTGTGGTCTGCATGAGTTGTAGAACTATCCAAAGCAAGTCATAGTCAAAGAAAAGACAACGTCTAAGCTTGGTGAGTCATCATAGGGGCTTCCACCCAAGGAAGAGGTGAGTTTGTCATGGACTTAGAGGAAAAAATTGCGATGAAAACAGTGAAGCTGGGGCTAATGATACTCAATTTGAGCGAATTGTTGGAGTTGGCTGAGTCATCGACAATGCTTCCACTTATGGGAGAGGTGGGTGGTGCATTGGACTTCAAGGGAAAATAAGTTATGCAAGTGGGACAGTTGACCCAAGTAAATCCAAAGGTACATTCTGAACACTTTGATAGTGTGTTGCCTTCTAACTTGTTGACTTGGTAAGAACGTAGGGGCCCTTTCGAAGTTCTTGAGCAAAGAGGCCGAGAGACTGTGGGCAAAGCTAAGCCAAATGTTGTGAATCAAGAGGACTCTGTTCAAGTCAAGTTAGAATGTAGGCAAGAGAGTGACATAACTTCTTATCGTCGAGATGTACAAACAAGTAGGACGGTCCAGGTTAAGAAGCGACGTAAGTTGAAGAAAAAGTCCCGAAGGAAAGGAAAAGCTAAGGCGTCGAGATGAGACCAAGGCGAATCAAGTCAGTGCCATTCAGAAGTCACAATAAGGGCATTGCGAGAATGGCTGGGGAGAATGTCATGGGCCACAATTCAAAACCCATGACCATCGAACCAAATGCATCCAATGAAAGTCTATTATTTAGATAGGGATCATTTGGCCCGCAAAATTGGCTCGATTCAAGAAGCTGTTGGAGAAGCCTGTCAGATTGAAACCTGGTTGGCCTGATAATAAAGATATGAAAACTTAGGCTAATTTGGTAACTAATCTCAGAAGATTGAGAGAATCATATCTTGTAAATATTAGATTAGATTTGATATGACATATCTTGTAAATCCCTAAAATTAAGGGATATGATTAATTTCATCCGTTGATGTAAATCTAACTTAGCCGTCGGTTTTGGGGGAGCTAAACTATAAATAGAGAGTCTCCCCCTTATTTGTACTCACTCCATTCATTGTTTCATTATTCTTTGTGAATAAGAGAACATTGAGAGCATTTACTCAAACATTTTGTATGCGCTTTTTTCGTTGTTTTTTATAAGCTTTTTTTGGCATAAATCGCTTCCGCTCTACAAATTGGTGCCTTGGAGGACTTCTAAAGGAATCCTCACTTGAGTAAAGGCTGACTTAAGCGAGATTGGACAAACGAATCGCCTAAGGCTGAACGAATCGTGAGACGAAAGATCTAGCCCCGTGACACAAGTTTACACATTAATCCTTAATTTTGTTAGTTTATCAAAGATCATCAAAATTAGAGTTTCGCTTAGAAAAGATATTGATGCTACAACCCAAACATAATTTTATCTAATCTAATGACTTTTTTTATAATTAGCAAACTGTTATTTATAAAACACTAAATTCTCTTTAAACCCCTAAACTTTAAAAATTAAAATTAACTAAGTTTTTTTTGTCTCTTTCTTACTTAATTGAATTTTTCAATATTAAAATTGTAATCAATTAAACTTTTTGACAATTAATTTTAATGATCAACCGTAACTACTGTCCTTTTTAGGGTTATTTTCACCCCATGGCAAGCCATGATTGTGCCATATGGTGAAAACTAATAATTTAAAATCATTACAAATTATAAAAATTGTAGAAAACCATAAATACTTGTATAAATTATGAAAAATGATAAAAAAATAAAAAAGTAAAAATGATGAATAAATTATAAAATATTGGAGGAAATCGACATCAGGAAAATTATTTGTTCTAGACCATGAAGCCATAGTATGAAGAAGTGTAAAACAAACTTGCACTACTGACTCCATTACAGAGGCAGAGTATGTGGCTGCTTTTAAGGCAACGAAAGAAGCAATATGGCTTCGAAAGTTCTTAACTGATCTTGAAGTCATTCCTAGTATGGAAAAGGCTATAACACTGTATTGTGATAACAGTGCTGTAATAACTAATACCAAGGAAATGAAAAGCCACAAGAGGACGAAACACATTGATCAGAAATATCACTTGATACAAGAGGCAGTAGCCAAAGGAATTGTAGATGTGATGAAAGTAGCTTATGAAGATAACCTTGCGAATCTGTTTATTAAGACTCTTGTAACTAGGATTTTTAACAAACATGTCAAGGATATTGGAATGCGAAACATGACACATTTACTTCACTAAGGCAACACGAAGATTGTTGGGAAATAAGCTCATATTGTAGTAAACATGTAACTATTTCTATTTATTTGAGCGATGAATAAATAAATAAAGCTAATTTCACATTTCACTATTATGTCTTTTATATTTTGCATGCATAGCAAATGTAGGGCACAATTTTAGCCCAGGGACCAATAAACAACAGTCCAAACTTAAGACCTAAAATATGTAATGCAGCCCAACAGGCCCAAAACATAATCCTAGCCCAAACTTAAACACTAAACAGAAAATAGGGAAGCAACAAACCCCTTGAACTAGCGCCGCATGTTCGTCGGCCACCCCGCATCTCGCTCCTCCACGTTCGCACCCACGTACCACGTCAGTGCCCATGTCCACCACGCCTCCC
Source organism: Gossypium hirsutum (assembly GCF_007990345.1). Lineage (NCBI taxonomy): Eukaryota > Viridiplantae > Streptophyta > Magnoliopsida > Malvales > Malvaceae > Gossypium > Gossypium hirsutum. The sequence goes on along the minus strand of NC_053426.1, from coordinate 93,509,954 downwards.
ATAACCTGCAATGGTTTAAAATGTTATAATTTAGGCTATATAAAGCCAGAGACAACACTGCAAAAGAAAAAAAAATTACGAAGATATAGAGAGATACAAAATCAAAAAATAAAGAGATAAGTAGGCTTTAAAGGTGGTTTTACGTTTTTGTATGGACATATACACAAAGAAATCAAAGTACAAGGAGACTTTTTTGTATTATTTTCTAGTTTTTCTTTTTTTATTTTTGAAACTTTTTACTACTATTGTTTTTCATTTTTATTTACATATATTTCATAAAAAAATTACAAAAAAAAAGAAGAAGAGAGAAATGCAGCTCCGGCACTAGCGGTTGGCGGCGAACGGCGGTGGTCGAAGAATGGAGCCTGGCCGGACTTTAGTCCTGCAGAGAGAAGCTGGGGAGAGAGTCTGAGTTTTTTAAAAAACAAAGGCTCAAATGATTTCTTTTGACAAAATAGTGGCTTATATAATACTACCAAAACGACGTCGTTTTGGCTTAAGGCAATAAGCATCAAAACGGCGCTGTTTGGCTTAACCCGCGTGAAAATCGACCCGACTCGGGGAGGATCCGCGTGTCTTCACTCTGATGGGGAATTTACGCGTTTGGCCCTTCCTCTGTTCCTGATTCTTCAAATCGATTTATTTTATTTTAAAATTTATCCCTAAAATCTTGCTGTTGTTTTGATTTAGTCCTTAGCCATTTAAATGTGGATTTTGGAATGGCGTTGTTTTTGCGATAGGGCATAATTGCCCAGTTGGTCCCTACGATGTAGCTCGCATTTCAATTGGGTCCCTAGATTGGCCCCATTCTTTTATTTTTTTTTTAAAATTGGCCACCAAAATCTTATTTAAACTTCATTTTAGCCCTTATGCGCTTATTTCTTTGAGTTTTACCCCTGATTTTCATTCTTTGTTCTGATTTAATTTTTTTTATGTTTGGTTATTTATTTATTTATTTCGATGTTGTATATATACTTATAAATTATTTTGTTCATTTTTTTATTATTGTTTACATTAAAATTGTTTCATTATAAATCTTTATATTGTTTTACTTTGCATATATTATTAAATCTAAACTGTTTTGTATTTTATTTTTAAAAAGGTTTACCATATTATTTATTTTCAAAGTTGTTTCATCATCTTTCTAAAATTCTTCATATATTATGTATCCTATATTATTTATTTTATTTTCATATTTGATCTTTTTATATTTCCCTTAATTATGTTTTTATTTATTCCCTCATTATTGTAAAATTTAGGTTTTGTTATTATTATCATCACTGTTAGGTTCCTTGCTAGAATTATTATTATCGTTACATTGTTCATGTTATTAGTTATTTTACATTGTTATTCTTTTTTCTTGATCATCAATATTAGCGTTACATGTTAAAATGTTGTGTAACTATGGTGTTTTTTTAGTGCATTTGTATTCTTATTTTTCGGTAACATAAGGATTTTGTTCCCAAATTATCTTTTTAAATAAAAATACATTTAATCTATTTATTACATTTTATTCAAAAGTTTTTAAATAATGCAATGCTCGATACTTGGGAGCTTCGAGAAAATTGTGCCCTAACTTACTGGGTTTCAATTTTTCTCATTGAATTTAAGTAACCGAGCACCCTTCTCGAAATCAAAACACATATAAGTCTGAAATAAAAGCTTATCCTCGGAAATTCAAGATGTTGTGTCCTAACTTACTGGACATGACATTTTGTCACTTCGAGGTAAGGATTTTCTATAAATAAAGACAAGCTTAGTTTCAGGGGTTTGAAATGGCATATCCTAACTTACTGGGTGTGGCATTTTATTTTCTTGGAAATAAGAGGTTCTTGGCATCCAACTTAATTTATTCAAGTTTGTTTTAAATAAAAAGGATCGTGTTATAAAATCTTTTCAAAAATTCAATGTTAAGACATTAATTAATCAATTAGGTACCAATTTTGGGCGTTACGAGGGTGCTAACCCTTCCTCGTGCGTAACCGACTCCCGAACCTTTGTTCTCGAATTTCTTAGATAAAAATCATTATGAATAAGTCAAAATGTTTTATTAAAATGGTCAAGGTGATCCGATCACACCTCGAAAATGATCGGTGGCGACTCCATTTTAGTTTTTAAGTCAATTCTCGTTTTTCAAATAAAAAATGGTTTCGACAGCTTAGTGACTCCATTGGGGACCTCAAGAGAGTCAAGCCGTAAATTGATTAATTTCTGTCCTTTTGTCGAGAATTGGAAATCAAATTTGAAAATTAAGATCCTTTTATTGCATTTGTTGGGACATTTTGTATGATTGTTGAGGTTTGAGTTTCCAAGGTACTCTTGCATCATATTGCAAAAAGACCATATGGTTTTACCCCTTTTAAGTGGAAGTGAGAAGCTACTCCTTCGTGAGGTTTTCACCTCCGCGCAGGATAGTGGATCGCTTTCGGGATACATCCGTACCTATGTCTTCGTGAGATTTTTATCTCCGTGTAGCCATAAGGAAATGTATTCCCCTGAACTAAACTCGGTCAGTATGAGCCTATAATGGGTGAAGATAGAGGAATCTACCGGTTCAGGTACCTTTACCTTAGAACCAAACCGCATGTATGAAGCCCTAAAAGCTTACTCTAAGTAAAACTATATCAAACCCTAGCAATCACCTAGATAGGTGCTTGATTATTTTTTCATTTGCCTTGAATTTTTTTTTGGTATATGATACTAACTTGTTGTGTTTTATTTTGGCTATGATTTCATGTCATTTCATTTTAAAAGAGGTGTCGATTCACGTTCGATTACTAATTTAGGGAGCTTGTCATGGAGAGCAAATTTCTTGATGAAGTGGAAGATAATGCGGCTGTTTGTATATGGTCAGAGAAAACGCAATTAGAAAAAGGGGACAGTCTAGCCGAGGGGTATACATCAGAATTATGTGATTACACCAGCATTAGTGTGACGCAAAATAATCTTCAAGAATTAAGAGTGATATGAGACTAGTGGGATGAAGAGACTAAGCAGTTGTTCTATGATAATTATGGGGATTTACGTTACCTACTTGATATCAAGGTAGACGAGCATTTATTCTGGGCCCTCGTTCAGTATTGGAATCCTGCCTACAGTTGTTTTACCTTTGGGAGGGTAGATTTGGGACCCACGGTAGAAGAATATACAGCTTTACTTCGTTGTCCAAAGATCCAAGTCGATAAGGCTTATTCGAGAGCCGCTTATGTCCCGACCTTTTGGGAGAAATTGATGAATATTATAGGGATGAGTGAACAGTGGATTGTAGCAAGGGTCAAGCAAAAAGGTTAGTGCAAATACATCCCATGGAGAAATTTGAGGGATTTGATTCTAGTGCATCCTGATGTGAAGAAGAGAGTTGACGTTTTTGCTTTGAGCATCTATGGATTAATGATTTTCTCTAGGGCATTAGGGTATGTAGATGAGGTAGTTCCAGATCTCTTCAACCGACTTGACAAATGGGTCACACATGTTACTATGATCTTGGTCGAGACATTTAGATCTTTGAATGCATGCAGGAGAGCCAGCGATGGTAGATTTATAGGGTGTGCGCAATTATTGTTAGCTTGGTTCCACAACCATTTTTGAAAGGTGGATAAAGTTTCTTATAGGGTTTTTTCTGAGAATTACTCCTCGTTAAAGAAGGTAGTAGCCACGCCCAAAAAATATGACATATCAGAAGAAAATTGGATCTCACTCCTTCGAAATCTACAGGAGGAGGATGTTGAGGGGAAAGCTCATCAGTTGGTTCCTGACGAAATTCTTTACCGTTGTGGGAGTTTTGACTTGGTCACTCTGCTAGGAATTTGGGGAGCTGTTGGGTATGCTCCTTTGCTCGTGCTGAGGCAATACAGATCGAGACAGTTCATACCGATAACACATGGGCTAGTTCAATTTGAAATTATGTATGGATGAGATAACTACAAAAAAAGGATTAAGGGGATTTCTAATGCTTGGAATCCGACTCGCCAGATGAAAAGAGTTGCTGTAGGTCCGATGACGACCCCCAAATATAATGCGTGGCAGAGTAGAAGAATCAATGATAATATCCTCAGACTGAGACAAGAAGGCACTCGACCGATAGAAGAATACCTGCAAGTAGTCTCCTCCGAGTTAGAAATTATAAAACAGGACTTTGACAAGAAGAATTCAGAGTTAGGAAAGATGATTGAGCAATTGGAGGAAGAAAAGATGTATTTGAGGCTAGAAACTGATGTTCAAAAACTCGAGGCCGATAAGTTGAGAAATGGAAAAAGAAAGGCTGAAAAAAACTTAGACAGTTTGAAGACTGGTTACAAGAAGCTGCGTTTGTCGATGAGAACTACCGGATTGGGAAAGACATCAGAATAGTGGCAACAAGAAATTCAAGAAGAAAAAGCTAGAGCTGATCAGTGGGAGAAGAGGTTCCATGATGCTCGAGCACGTGAAAACATCTTAAAAAAGAGCTTGGTTGAGGGCCAAGATGAGAAGGAGATGTTAGTAGCACATGTGGTGGAGTTAGAAAAGGCACTACATCAGTGTCGTGGTTGTAACTCTGACATTGAATAAAGGGCCAGCCTGAGCAGGATCAAGGATTTGAAAGGAAATGTGAAGAACTCGAGACTGCGCTATAGAACTGTAAACTTCAAATTGAATTCCTTGTGTCGAATAGTGAGCAGTGGAAGTAACAGCTCCATCGATCGCAAGACCAGGTCAGGGATAGAGATTACGTTATGGGCAAAGCCGTAACTCAAATACGAGAAGTGGTAGGTCGTTTACAAACCTTAGCTATTTAGGCTGACGTTCTAAGTGTGAAATACGAGTTAGATTCAGATCGGGGTCGAGAGTTGGCTTGGCTTCTTCAGAAAGTTAAAACTTTGAGCATTAAGGCAAAGCCGTATATATGATCTGTTTTATGTAAAGAATTTTGTTTTCTAATAAAATTCTTCTAAATGGAATTGGATTAGAATTGACGTCTTTTTAGTTTTGCATTCATCTCATGCATATGCATTACATCTCATCATGTGCACTAAATTTCACAAAAGAATCCTAATTAATTAGAAATTATGTTATCGTTACCTTGGAACATCACTACTACACACGGAGAAAAACTAAATTTTTGGATCAAATGTTGGAAAAACTAGAACAAATGTAGAAGGAAATGCAAGATCGACTGCAGGTACAGCTGTAAGAGCAACTGGCTAAGATTCAGTAGGATATGAAGAATCAGATGTTAAAATCGCAAAAGAACATGATGAATCAGTTAACCCAGTTACTGCATGGAGGGCTAGGAAAAGGAAAGAGCCCTATGATCAACCTCGGGGATGACAGCAAGGACCCTGTCTATCCACCGAGTTTCGTACCAACAAATACCTAGCATAACCCAATACATGTCCACCTAGGGTGTTCGTTAATATCAGTCTTCAGCATCAAGCTGGTGTTTCGGCATTAACACACTTCCTGACAAGCTCAGGCTCCAGAGACAATCCGGCAAATCCTGGTGTCCTTGATCTAGATGACATGATGGAGGTAGAAAAGGTAAAAGGGGAACTCCCAAAGTAACTGAAAGACCGATACAAATGGCTAGAGGAGAAGTTCAAGGCGTTGGAAAGCGCTGATTATTGTGGAGTGGATGCTAAGGAGTTAAGTTTGGTTCCAGATCTAGTTCTCCTTCCGAAGTTCAAAATGCCGAAGTTTGAAAAATACAACGAAACCAGCTGCCCTGAGGCTCACATCATGATGTTTTGTCGGAGGATGATTGGTCATGTCTATAATGATCCGTTGTTAATTCACTGTTTCCAGGACAGTTTGACAGGGGTTGCGGCCAAATGGTACAATCAGCTGAATCGCACCTAAGTTAAATTATGGAAGGACTTAGCCCAGGCCTTCATGAAATAGTATGGCCATGTGACGGACATAGCGTCGACAGGATCACATTATAGAATATGGAGAAAAAGTCGACTGAAAGTTTCAGGGAATATGCTCAGAGGTGGAGGGAAGTCGCTACACAAGTCCAACCGCCACTGCTGGAAAAAGAAACAACCATGGTCTTCATTAATACCTTGAAAGCTTATTTTATTAATCACATGCTGAGAAGTGCAGCTAAGAGTTTCGTGGATACAGTGATGTCTGGTGAAATGATAGAGAACGCAATATGGTGTGGAAAGATAGAGGCTAGGGAAAGCACCAAGAGCTCGGCCCCGAAGAAAAGAGAAAATAAGTTCAGCAATATGAGCATGAGTTATGTAAAATCGATCACGGTAAGTCAACTGAGAACGGTGGCCACGGGCCAGTAAGCTTCGCCAAGATAAGAGCCCAATACAAAGCAAAACACGGAAAAGCTCTAGTTTACTCCTATTCTAATAACGTACCGGGAGCTGTATAAAAGTCTATTTGATGCATACGTTGTATCCCTTGTCTACTTAAAATCGATGCAACCCCCATATCCTAAGTGGTATGATGCAAGTACTCAATGTGAATACTATGCGAGAATCACGGGGCACTCAATAGAGAACTTCCTCTTTTCCAAAAAGCTAGTCGAAAGGCTCATAAAAATGGGCGTTGTGAAGTTTGATAATGCACCTGGTGTAGGAAATTCGTTAACCAATCATATTAATAATAGGGTGAACATAATAATCGAGAATGCGGGGAAAAGAATCAAGTTGAATATTGCAGAAGTAAGAACCCCGTTGAGAGAGGTTTGGAGGAAAATAGTGGAAAGAGGTTTAATCATGCAAGACTTGGGTAGCGAATCCTGAGAAACAATGAACTATTGTAAGATCCACAGGAAGAGGATCATGAGATCGAAACATGCAATGAATTCAGAGCCCTGGTACAGGGTTTGATAGATAACAAAGAGTTGGAGTTCTTTAAATTTATCGAATGAGAAGATGTATGTACCTCGGAGGAGGAGTCAATAGAGAAGGTCTTTGAGGCACTCGGTGGTGATCATCACACGATCGAGAATCAATGAAACCAGAGTAAAAACAGCACCGAGAGTTATAATTCAGAAACCCGTGGCTTTTCCTTATAAGGATAGCAAAAGGTATCCTGGAATTACAGCTGTAATTTGACATATCCAAGAAATGAGAGTCTGGTCAACGCGCCAAATACAAAATTCGAGCCTAAAAAAAGAAGTCTTTGATGAGTGAACAGGAAATCACTAGTTAATGAACCGGTAACTGAGAATAAAGCCAAAGAATTTTTGAAATTCCTAAAATACAGCGAGTATAGTATTCTGGAACAATTACACAAGCAACCGGCATGTATATCGGTACTAGCTTCGCTCCTAAACTCAGAGGTACACCGTAACGTGCTGATGAAGGTATTGAACGAAACCTATGTAACTAGTGACATTTCGGTAAGCAAGCTGGACTACCTTGTCAGCAACATAAACGCTGACAACTTCATTTCTTTCAGTGATGATGAGATACCACTAGGGGGCATAGGATCCACCAAGGATCTGCACATCAATACCTGCTGCAAAGGATATACACTACCAGGGGTATTAATTGACAAAGGATCTGCGCTGAACATCTTACCCCTGTCCACGTTAAACAGATTGTCTATAGACAGTTCTCATATGAAGACATGCCAGAATATACTGAGGGCATTCGACGACACCGAAAGGAAAGTAATGGGAAGGATCGAGATACCTCTTCTGATCGGACCAAATACTTATGAGGTAGACTTCCTTGTGATGGACATCAGGCCTTCTTATAATTGTTTATTGTGGAGGCCTTGGATTTACTGGGCGGGGGTAGTACCATCATCATTGCATTAGAAGCTAAAGTTGGTGACAGAGGGCCGGCTGATAACGATAAATGCAGAGGAGGACATTATCGCATCTATTACCAATAAGACACCGTATATAGAAAATGACAGTGAGGTAATAGAATGTTCCTTTCGGTCATTAGAGTTCGTAAATACAACTTTCATCATCTAAGGAGGCAAGGTCCCAATGCCAAAAATATCCAAAGCTACGAGGATGAGCTTACGATTGATGGTAGGAAAATGAGCATTGCCTGGAAAGAGACTCGAAAAATACCTCAATAGACGGGTTGAAGTGCCAATCTTAGCTGACAAAGAGGATCGTTTTGGCTTGGGGCATAAGCCAGATGCCAAACAGGAGAAGGAAGAGTTGGAGAGAAGGCAAGAGAAACGAAGGGCACGATTGAGTAGGGCTGAGGTTAAGTGGGAATAAATAGTTTTTCCCCATATATCCAATACATTCGTATCAGGAGAAATTATCCATCCTGAACTGAATATGTCAATAGAAGGAATGACTGAAGATATGATGGAAAATTTGAGCATCAACACCATATCTGAAGAGAGGGTGATGGAAGGGAACTTATCAGGCATTCGCCCTTATGAGCTTGGAAGTGTTCTGAACAACTAGACTGTGGAAGAAATTCCTGTAGTTTTTAGAGCTAATATAGAGTAATGTTCAAAACACACTTGTTGTTTTAAGCCTAGAAATAATAAGAATCTTCTTTCAAAAGGGCTCATGTTCAAATATCTTTATTTTCAATAAAAAATACACTTTTGTGTTTCATTCTGGGTAAATATTCTTTTATTCTCTCATTTCATTCATAATCATGCCATACAAATAAGCTACTTTTAGATTCATTCTTTGGATATTTTTTCATGCCTACAATAGGTCTCCAGATATCAATGATACGAGCGACGCTGCTACGGACCTAGAATCTTCTTTTAAGCGGGACATATGTTTGGAGGGATCTTAGGATTTTAAAGATGACAAAGATTGTGGGTTATCTCTGGATTTTTTAAGGATGGTAGAGCGGGAGGAGAAACAGATTCTACCCCATAAAGAGACAATTGAGAATGTGACTTTGGAAGAAGGGAAAGAGGTGCAAATTGGAACTTGCATAACTGAGAAAATAAGATAGGACCTCGTTAAACTACTACAAGAGTTCAAAGATATCTTTGCATGGTCATATTAGGACATGCCTAAGTTAAACGCTGATATTGCAGTGCATCGTATCCCCATAAAAGAAGAGTGCAAGCCAGTTCAACAGAAGCTCCGAAAGATGAGACCTGATGTCGCAGTAAAAATAAGGGAAGAGGTCAAGAAGCAATTTGATTCTCGGTTCTTACAAGTGGTGAATTACTTAAAATGGATAGTCAATGTTGTCCCCGTCCCTAAGAAAGATGGAAAGGTACGGATGTGAGTAGATTATAGAGACTTAAACAAGGCCAACCCAAATGACAACTTTTTGCTGTCTCATATCGACACTTTAGTGGATAATACTGCAGGTTACTCACTGTTCTCTTTCATGGATGGTTTCTCTGGATACAATCAGATAAAGATGCATCATGAAGACATGGAAAAGACCACATTCATAACCTTGTGGGGAACATTCTGCTATAAGGTGATGTCATTCGGGTTAAAAAATGCAGGAGCAACGTATCAAAGAGCCATGGTAAACTTGTTTCATGACATGATGAACAAGGAGATTAAGGTTTACGTTGACGATATGATTGCAAAATGCCAAACAGAAAAAGAGCACATACAGGTTTTGAGGAAATTGTTCTTGAGGCTGAGAAAGTTTCAGCTAAAGCTCAATCCAAAAAATGTACTTTCGGGGCTAGGTTAGGAAAGCTGCTTGGTTTCCTAGTCAGCGAAAAGAGAATTGAGGTCGACCCCGACAAAGTAAAGGCTATACAAAAATTGCCCCCACCGCGCACTCAGAAGGAAGTTCGAGGTTTTCTGGGAAGACTAAATTACAACACCAAATTTCTTTCGCAACTAATTGAGAAATGTGACCCTATATTTCATCTTCTCAAGAAACACAACCCAGGTGTATGGGATGAGAAGTGCCGGAAGACCTTTGACAAGGTTAAATAATATTTGTCCAATCCCCCAGTGTTAACACCACCTAGTCCGGGTAGGCCATTGATACTGTATTTGACAGTATTTGACAATTCAATGGGATGTGTGTTTGGTCAACACGATGAGACAGGAAAGAAAGAAAAGGCGATATACTACCTAAGTAAGAAATTCATTGAGTGTGAAATGAGATACTCGCCAATTGAGAAACTATGTTGTGCTTTGGTTTGGACAACTCGAAGATTGAGGCAGTACATATTGTATCATATGACTTGGTTAATCTCGAAATTAGACCCTGTTAAGTACATGATGGAGTCAGCCGCTCTGAATGGAAGGATGGCCTGATGGCAAATACTTTTCTCCGAATTCGACATGATTTATTTGAACTAGAAGGCTGTGAAGGGAAGCGCAATAGTAGATTTTCTAGTCAGTAGAGCTTTAGAAGATTACGAGCCTTTGAACTTTGATTTCCCTAATGAAGATCTAATGTGTGTGGCAACTACCGAAGAAGACACTCTAGAAGATCATCCTTGGAAACTGAATTTTGACAGAGTATCAAACGCCGTTGGTAATGGAATTAGGGCAATCCTGATATCCCCAAGTGGAGATAATTATCCATTCACTTGTAAATTAGATTTTAATTGCACAAACAATATGGCAGAGTAAGATGCATGTATCATGGAAATCTGTGCAGTCATAGAGCATAAAATCAAGGTGTTAGATGTGTACGGGGATTCTGCACTGCTGATTTATCAGCTCAAAAGTGAATGGGAAACAAGAGACCCAAAGCTGATCAACTATCGAGAGCTAGTTCTGGATTTAATTAAGGTGTTTGATGATATCACTTTCTGTTACCTCCCGCGAGATGAAAATCAGATGGCTGATGCCTTGGCTACGTTAGCTTCTGTGATCAGAGTAAATAAACAAGAGGATATGAAGCCAATCCAAATAAGTATTTGTGAGGCTCCAGCTCATTGCTGCAATATCGATGAAGAAGAAGAGAAAGATGATTATCTTTGATATCATGATATTTTATGATATGTGAAGAATCGTGAATATCCTGATTAGGTAACTGAAAATGATAAGAGAACCTTAAGGAGGCTGGCCAGTGACTATGTCTTAGAAAGAGACATCCTGTATAAAAGAAAGAAAGATCCGGTGCTACTAAGATGTGTTAACGCTATTGAGGCTAAAAAAATCCTAGAAGAAGTCCATGAAGGTGTCGGCGGGACGTATGCCAATGGGTTCATAATGGCTAGGCAAATCATGAGATTCGGGTATTACTGGTCCACGATGGAAGGAGATTGCATCAGCTATGCCAAGAAATGCCATAAGTGCCAAATTTATGGAGACAAGATCTATGTGCCTCCTTCACCTCTTCATGTTATGACTTTCCCATGGTCTTTCTCAATGTAGGGCATGGATGTCATAGGGCCGATTTCATCGAAGGCTTTTAACGGGCATCAATTCATCTTTGTAGTGATCGATTACTTCACAAAGTGGGCAGATGCTGCTTCATACGCCAACGTCACAAAGTCAGCGGTCAGCAAGTTCTTGAGGAAGGAGATCATACGTCGATATGGCATGCCATAAAGGATCGTATCTGACAATGCATTGAATTTGAATAACAACGTGATAGTGGAGGTCTGCAGTCAATTCAAAATTAAGCACCACAACTCATCACCATATCGCCCGAAAATAAATGGTGCAGTTGAGGCGGCTAATAAAAATATTAAGAAGATCGTGGGGAAAATGACTGAGACCTACAAGGATTGGCATGAAAAGTTACCATTTGCTCTCTATGCTTATCGAACATCTGTCAGAACTTCTACCGGGGCAACACCTTACTCTTTGGTTTATGGGATGGAGGCAGTTTTGCCCATTGAAGTTGAAATTCCTTCTCTCCGGGTTTTATCAGAACTGAAACTAGACGAAGCAGAATGGGTCCAATCCGAGTATGATCACCTGAATCTAATTGAAGAAAAGAGGCTAAAAGCAATCTGTTATGGTTAAATGTACCAAAAGCGAATGATGCGAGCTTACAACAAAAAGGTTCGCCCTAAAGTATTCTATGAGGGAGACTTGGTATTGAAAAAGATTCTCCCTATGTAAAAAGATTTAAGAGGGAAATGGATGCCAAACTGGGACGAGCCTTATGTGGTAAAGAAGGTTTTTTCTAGAGAAGCGTTGATATTAACTGAGATGGATGGTAGGAGCCTACCTAACTCGATAAATTCAGATTCAGTTAAAAGGTATTTTTCTTAAAAGGAGGTTAAGGTGAAAACCCACAAAGGGCGCAAAAAAAAGAGAGGCCGAGGTGAAAACCCATAAAGGGCGTATTGAGACCAAAGGGGTTTTGAATTGAAAACCCCAGAAGGCCAATTCAATTTTCGATCGAAGATGAGGCATGTGGTAGTCTTGCTCTACTTGAATTAACGAAGCGGAAGTATGCTACGTCTTGGGGCATCGACAAAGTACTCTAGATCTCTTAAGCACATAATAAGTTCAAAATGGTCCTTAAAGAGTTCGTACAGAGAAGCTCAGGCTGCGATATCCAAGGCACCAATTCTTCATCTTACCCATATTGAATTTACCATTTCTAATTACTTTATTCATCTCGAGATACCCTCCCAATAAATTTCCCTCTTATTGCATTTGCTATTTTTGATTAACTTATTTGTTTCGAGCTATGCTCCTAATTATTTTCTTTCTTATCCATTGTTATGATCTTTTTTTCGATCATTTTGCATTGAAATAATGATTATTGGACTAATAAAACTTTCATAAAGAAGTTATGCATATTACTCTGAAAAGTTTCTAAATAGTATAAGAACCTGAAGCGGGACTGATGTTTAGAACTTACCAAACTTTAGGGTTGGAAATATTTGAGAAAGACTAAATTGCAAAGATACCAGCAGAGCAAAAAAGGCAGGATAGCGCATCAGTGACAGAACTTTGATGAATAATGAGCAATGACATCCCAAATTTTAAAAAGGAATCATTCTCATAACATTTCTACAATCATATCATTCATAGTGCATTTGGCTAGGAGCATTTGATTCATTCTGATCATAGCATCCTAATCATTTGGCATAAACATAGGCATATAAAACCGAGTCTACAGGACATGTTCCCTAGAGGACAGTGTAGCGACATTGGTGAATTCACAGGTCTTATATCCCTAAGCAGTAGTGGAGCAGACCAAAGACGGCGAATCTTATCTCCATGTAGCGGTAATAGAGCAGATTAAAGCCACTAGCCTTATCTTTCCAAGCAGTAGCGGAATAGGCTGAAGATTGCAAATCTTATCTCCTTAAGCAGTAGTGGAGTAGATCGAAGATAGCGAATCTTATCTCTATGTATCAGCAATGGAGCAGATTAAAGCCACTAGCCTTATCTCTCTAAGCAATAGCGGAGCATGCTGAAGATTACATGTCTTATCTTCCTAAGCAGTGGTGGAGCAGACCAAAGACGGCGAACATTATCTCCATGTAGTGGCAATGGAGCAGATTAAAGCCACTAGCCTTATCTCCCTAAGCAATAGCGGAGCAGATTGAAGATTACAGATCTTATCTCCCTAAGCAGTAGTGGAGCAGATCGAAGATGGCGAACCTTATCTCCATACAGCAGCACTGGAGCAGATTTAAGCCACTAGCCTTATCTCCCTAAGCGGTAGTGGAGCAGGCTGATGATTGCAGATCTTATCTCTCTAAGCAGTAGTAGAGCAGATTGAAGACGGTGAGCCTTATCTCCCTGAACAACAGTGGAGTAGGCTGAAGATTACAGCTCATATCTCCTTAAGCAGTAGTGGAGCAGATTGAAACGAAAATTCTAATACTCCTGAAGATGCAGTGGGTTAAAGCGAGGGTACCTGAAAAAAGGAAGCATCAAGAAGTCAAGACTTAGCAAGCCCGAGAAAAATTGGCCCATTTAAAGTTTTTGCTCCATTCTCGGTACACGACAATGAGCAAAGAGGGGCAGCTGTAGGGCCAAATTTTAGCCCGGGACCCAATAAACAACAGTCTAAACTTAAGACCTAAAATATGTAATGCAGCCCAATAGGCCCAAAACATAACCCTAGCCCAAACTTAAACACTAAACAGAAAATAGGGAAGCAGCACACCCCTTGGACTAGCTTCGCATGTTCATTGGCCGCCTCGCATCCCGCTCCTCCACGTTCGCACCCACGTACCACGTCAGTGCCTATGTCCACCATGCCTCCCATAACCTGCAATGGTTTAAAATGTTATAATTTAGGCTATATAAAGCCAGAGACAACACTGTAAAAGAAAAAAAAAATTACGAAGATACAGAGAGATACAAAATAAAAAAATACAGAGAATCTACAGAGATAATTCAAGTAGGTTTTAAAGGTAGTTTTACGTTTTTGTACGGACATACACACAAAGAAATCAAAGTACAATGTGACTTTTTTGTATTATTTTCGAGTTTTTCTTATTCTTTTTTATTTTTGAAAATGTTTACTACTATTGTTTTTCATTTTTATTTACGTATATTTCATAAAAAATTACAAAAAAAAAGAGAGAAATGTGGTGCCAGCGATGACAGCTGGCGGCGAACGAGGGTGGTTGGTGAATGAAGCTTGGCCGAACTTCAGTCCTGCAGAGAGAAGCTGGGGAGAGGGTTTGAGTTTTTTTTTTAAAAAAAGGCTCAAATGGTTTTTTTTACAAAATATTGGCTTATATAATACTACCAAAACGACGTCGTTTTGGCTTAGGGCAATAAGCATCTAAACAACGTCGTTTCGCTTGTCCCGTGTGAAAACCGACCTGACCCGGGGAGGATCCGCGTGTTTTCACTCTGATGGGGAATTTGCACGTTTGGCCCTTCCTCTATTCCTGATTCTTCAAATCGATTTATTTTATTTTAAAATTTATCCCTAAAATCTTACTGTTGTTTCGATTTAGTCCTTGGCCATTTAAACGTGGATTTTGGAACAGCGTCGTTTTTGCGATAGGGCATAATTGCCCAGTTAGTCCCTACGATGTGGCGCACATTTCAATTGGGTCCCTAGATTGGCCCCATTCTTTTATTTTTTTTAAAATTGGCCACCAAAATCTTATTTAAACTTTATTTTAGTCCTTATGCGCTTAGTTCTTTGAGTTTTACCCCTGATTTTCATTCTTTGTTCTGATTTAATTTTTTTTATGTATGGTTATTTATTTATTTCGATGTTGTATATATACTTCTAAATTATTTTGTTCATTTTCTATTATTGTTTGCATTAAAATTGTTTCATTATAAATCTTCATATTGTTTTACTTTGCATATATTATTAAATCTAAATTGTTTTGTATTTTATTTTTAAAAAGGTTTACCATATTATTTATTTTCAAAGTTGTTTCATCATCTTTCTAAAATTCTTCATATATTATTTATCCTATATTTTTTCTTTTATTTTCATATTTGATCTTTTTATATTTCCCTTAATTAAGTTTTTATTTATTCCCTCCTTATTGTAAAATTTAGGTTTTGTTATTATTATCACTGTTAGGTTCTTTGCTAGAATTATTATTATCGTTACATTGTTCATGTTATTAGTTATTTTACATTGTTATTCTTTTTCTTGATCATCAATATTAGCGTTACATGTTAAAATGTTGTGTAACTAAGGTGTTTTTTTAGTGCATTTGTATTCTTATTATTCGGTAACATAAGGATTTTGTTCCCAAATTATCCTTTTAAATAAAAATACATTTCATCTATTTATTACATATTATTCAAAAGTTTTTAAATAAGGCAATGCTCAGTACTTGGGAGATTCAAGAAAATTGTGCCTTAACTTACTGGGCTTCGATTTTTCTCATTGAATTTAAGTAACCGAGCACCCTTCTCGAAATCAAAACACATATAAGTCTCAAATAAAAGCTTATCCTCAGAAATTCAATATGTTGTGTCCTAACTTACTGGACGTGACATTTTGTCACTTTGTGGTAAGGATTTTCTATAATTAAAGACAAACTTAGTTTCGAGGGTTTGAAATGGCATATCCTAACTTACTGGGTGTGGCATTTTATTTTCTTGGAAATAAGGGGGTCTTGGCATCCAACTTAATTTATTCAAGTTTTCTTAAATAAAAAGGATCGTGTTCTAAAATCTTTTCAAACATTCGATGTTAAGACATTAATTAATCAATTAGGTACCAATTTCGGGCGTTACGAGGGTGCTAACCCTTCCTCGTGCGTAACCGACTCCCGAACCTTTGTTATCAAATTTCATAGATCAAAATTAGTTAATAAGTTAAAATGTTTTATTAAAATGGTCAATCTCAAGGTGATCTGATCACACCTCGATAAAGATCGGTGGCGACTCCATTTTTGTTTTTAAGTCGACTCCCGTTTTTCAAATAAAAAATGGTTTCGACAGCGAAATTATGACAATTAAATATTAGCTCATTGATTGTGTAAGTTCAAACAGAAGATAAGTGGCATTGTAAGAAAGTTTACATTATGAGAAAGACAATTTACTTCAGTAAGTAATCTAAATAAGTCTGTAATCTCGTAAAAGAATCAAAGTGAGCATTTGATTTAAATACTGAGAAGGGTCATTATGTCGTCTACAATTCCAATTGGGGAGATGGTTAGTCTTGTCTATCAAGCAGTTGACTCCACGAGTAAAGACATAGATGTATTGATTGGTAGAATGATACATTGGACTGGACCTAAGATGAATTAATTCTGAATCCGTTTGTGAATTAATTCACTTGTGACGTTCATGATACGATTTACCTAAATCCTGGGTTAGTCACCAACCATACGTATGTGACTCATGTGCTTTGATATAAGTAGAGGCTTATGCTCTAAAGATGATCAAACCTATAGGCGGTATGTTAGGTACATGAATTGTGTATGGCATGGCTTTACTAGCAAAAGTGGAATTCATAGCTCAATTAAAGAGTTAATGATATCCTCTCATTGGAATTGTCTAGATTGATAAATATGGAACGTGGCCACAGGTTTCTTGTTCTCGAACAAGCAATTTATCACAGCCATTTGTTGACAGTGATCATATTAATCATTAAGAAGACCCAATAGTGACAATGAGATAAAATAGGATTGTATTGAGTGAACGGATTTAACTCGAAAGCATCAAGGATATCATATGAGGGTAACACACACGTGACAAGGTCATTGGACAAAGCAGTTGGATAAATTGCTTTCATAAAGAGTATACAATAGGGAGTTTTCGAACATGGTACTTCTTGTGGATTGACTACATGATCAATTAATTGCGAATTATTAGAACGATGCTTATAGACATAATTGCAATTACTAGAGTCTAATTGTATATGTCTGATTGGTCCCTCCGCTAGCTCAATAAAAGCTTGATCAGATTGCATTTGAATCAGAAGAAATTTCTACGACTTTGAAAATAATTTAATTGAGTTGATTTATTCGATGTGGAATTAAATTAGGTGGTCATGATAATCGTTCAACTAGAGAAATTGATTAAAGAATTTTCTTGAAAAATTAATTTGAAAAATCTAAGTGATTTTTGGAAAAATTAATTTTGATCAAGTAAAATTAAATTAATCAAATTAATTAAAATTAATATGATATTTTAAAAAATTAATTTTCATGTTAGACAATTGGTCTAATGAGTAATTGAACATAAAAATTGGACCTAAGATCGTAAATTGGGTCTGGGAGCCCAGAATCAATATTAAGACCCAAAAACTGGTCGAACCGGTTTCGAAATGTGAAACCGAGCCAACGGTCCTATAACACCCTGAAAATTTCTATAGTAAGATATTATCCTTAATATAGTAAAATAAGGAAATAAAGTGACAAGAAGAGGAAAAATTGAGTTATGTCACTGGGAAGTATATTATGATATACTAATTTAAGAAAAGACTAAATTGTAAAAGTGAGAAAAGTTTTGTGGCCCAAGAGTAAATACTTAAAATTTGAGGGATTAAAATGTAAATATGAAAAGTTGAAGGACTAATAGTGAAAATATTTTAAGGGTGGAATGATCTAGAAACCAAGGAAAATTGATGAATTAGGACCAAATTGAATAGGTGAAGAATTATGAGGGACTAAATTGTAATTTTATCAAATTAAGTGATGACTCAAGAATGGCATTTTAAAAGATCACTAAGGGCAAAATGGT
This sequence comes from Gossypium hirsutum, assembly GCF_007990345.1. NCBI lineage: Eukaryota > Viridiplantae > Streptophyta > Magnoliopsida > Malvales > Malvaceae > Gossypium > Gossypium hirsutum. The sequence continues at coordinate 93,491,992 of NC_053426.1, read as the reverse complement.
CAATTGGAAGAGAAAGAAATCTAGAGACAATGATGATGTTGGAGATATTTTAGATAAATTAAATAAATAAATATTAGTTTATTAATACTTTAAATTGATTTTTAAATGATATTTTATTATTTTATTATTATTTTATTTAGGTTATATAAAGAAAGAAAGATGAAGAATCATCATCTTTTCTTTCCCATGCAAACCAACGTGAGAGAGAGGAAGAAGAAAAGAAGTTTTCTTTTTTTATAATTTGGTCATTCCACCAAAAATTCACCATTTTCACCTAGAAATCAAAAGAATTTCCATAGCTACTAAGAGAGAAAAATGTTAAGGAGTCCATGAGGAGTTAGAATATCAAGTTGGATTCAAGAAATAAAAGCTGGAGGAGAGAGAAAATCAAGTTAAAGATTAGTATCAATAGAACAATGTAAGTACATCAAGATTTCAATATGTTTTTTAAGTTTGTTATTATTGACAAAGCATGGAAATAATGTAATAGTAGAGTTTTCTTACATAAGGTTCTATATTTTTTATATGTTAGTGAAGAGAAAATAAGAGAAAGTGATGAGAAATGGTGTAGAAAAAGAAAAATAAGGGTGTTATAACCTGGTAATTAATATCTTGCACTAAAACAGTTTTGGACAGTAGCAGTAGTCTAATTTTGAAAAATCATAAAAAATTGTAGAAATATAATTATAGGATGAATAAAATATGAAATTAAATCTTATTAAGTATAGTTTCTTATAGAAGAAATTATGTAAGCAATGGAATTGTAAATCATGATATATGATGAATTTTGTGAGACAAGGTCAGAATGATTTCGGGTTCCCCTGTCCTGACTTTGTAAAATCATAAAAAATTGGATAAAAATAATTATGGACTTAAATTTATATATTTAGAATCCTTAATGAGTATATTTTCAAGATAAACAAACGGTAACATCATTCAAATTCTGTATGAGGAGATAATTAATTTTTAGTGAAGAAGGGTCACAACTGTCAGACAGCAGAATAAGGGTGACTTTAAAGAATAAACTGTACTTATTGGCTAAACCAAAAATTCTGAAAATTTTATGGAAAGAAATATATATGAGTATAGTTTCAGGGAAAACTATCGGATCTTGATTTGGAGTTATATATCTCCAGATATAAATAATCTAGTGATTATGACGCAGATAGACAGCTTGAATATTCATAAAAGTAAATAATAAAAATTATAGATAATGTTACTTACAAGTGTGTATATACATTAAGGATGTGGAATGGAGAGAAGGAGGAGGAAAAATATGTATGAATATTCATCTAGCATGGCTAATTTGCATATTTTAGGCTTAGGGACTAAATTGAATAAAAGTAAAACTTTATGGGCAATTTTGTAAAAATGTCAGAAATGACCAAATTACATGAAATGGATTATTTTATTATTTAAATTATAAAATTGAATGAAATTATTAATTTAGTTCAAGATCGGGGGAAAACATGTTTTAGGGATTAAATTGAAAAGAGTTAAAATTATGGAAAATTCTGATATTTTATAGAATTCATGGACTGTTATCAATATGTATGAGAATAATAGCTGGAAATAAGGATTAAATTGCAAGAATTTTATTTTCCTGACCCTAAGGATGAAATCGTCATTAATTAAAAGTTTAGGGGCAAATGGTAATTTTGCCTAGAGCATTAATTAAATGCATTAGAATATGAAATGAAAGAAAATGATGATCAAATTTATTTATAAAGATCCGGACGACTCAAATACGAGACTTGATCGTGGAAAAGAAAAGATATCGGATTAATGAAATTATAAACACAAACAAGCAATGAGGTAAGTTTGTGTAACTTGAATTGTATTTTTAAATACTTGAAATATGTGGTTATGTGATGAAAATATGATTTGAATGTTCAATTCATGATAATTGATGAAATATTGATAATACTCGATATAAATTGAAAATAAATCCCAGTTGAATGGAATGAAATTCGATGTATCATTGGAAAAGGAATTGACGGTAAAAAGGATCTAACCCGGACAGGTGATCCTATTCTGATATAATCCTCCAGAAGAATACGTGTAAAATCGATTTAGCACGGATGGGTAATCCGAATTAGGGTCTGAATTTAGCCTGGATGGTAATTCAAATCCAAGCTCATTAGAGTAATTGTCGTTGCAGGGGATTTAGCCTGGACTAGTAATCCCGACAATACTCTATGAGTTTATATTACAGGGGATTTAGCCTAGACTGGTAATCTCGCTGTAAGGATGAGGTTCGCGGGAGTGTGCTTTCTAAAATGAAATGTGTAAGACTATGGTTGAAAGACACCATGGCAACATGATATGAAATGTGTAAGACCATGGTTGAAAGACACCATGGCAACATGATATGAAATGTGTAAGACCATGGTTGAAAGACACCATGGCAACAGGATATAAAATGTGTAAGACCATGGTTGAAAGATACCATGGCAACATGATATGAAATGTGTAAGACCATGGTTGAAAGAGACCATGACAACAGGATATAAAATGTGTAAGACCATGGTTGAAAGATACCATGGCAACATGATATGAAATGTGTAAGACCATGGTTGAAAGATACCATGGCAACAGGATATAAAATGTGTAAGACCATGGTTGAAAGATACCATGGCAACATGACGGGAATGAATAAGACCATGTTTGAAAGATACCATGGCAATGTAACATGAAATGAACAAGACCATGGTTGAAAGATACCATGACAACCTGATAGAAAATGAGTAAGACCATAGTTGAAAGACACTATGGCATCATGTCAAAGATAAATAAGACTGAGGATGGGAGACGCGATGACATCTATTGAACAATTGATATTCAAGTAATATGTATCAGATGACGAATGGTTATATGAAATGGTTGTGTGAAATGTTTACAAGAACTGGTCATATGGAAATGTATATACAAAATAGTTGTATGAAATAATTATGAAGATAGATAAACGAAATAAGAATAAGTACATGGAATATAATTTATGTTAAGTTTGATATAAACTTTACCGGAATAAATATACATAAAATAAATGGAAATGATGTAGCATGAAATATTGATATAATGAAATGATTGATATATAGTTATGAAGAAATGGTAAGAGAATGATATGTTTCATGATATGTACATATATGATTATCTTTGATATGTTGATACAAGGAAATTATGTAAGTAAAGACAATTATTAAACTCAAGCGTGACATGTCAAGAAAATAAGTATATCAATGTTGAATTTATATGAAATATGTGCAAGTATACTAACAATAATGTTGTTTGACGCTTAGACAAGTGTCAAGCTATTGGTTGAATGGTAACATGTTTAATTATAAGAAGCATTGAAATGGTAAGTACTTAGATGAAAATATTTAAGATTTTACGAAATTTTTTATGACCCCGATTTAATTCTGGTTGGTTTTTAATGTATGTTTGGGGCTTCAAGGGCCCAATAGGGAGACGTTATGATTATTTTCAAAATATGAATAATAAATGACTCAGAATTATCTGAAAATGTTCAATAAACTCCGGTAATGCCTTGTACCTATTCCGGCAATGGATACGGGTAAGAGGTGTTACAGGTCCAATCGGTGGCTAGACCGGACTAGTCGGGTCATCACTGACCTGGATCGAACTGGCAACAGCTGAACCAGCTCGGGGTGCCTTAAGGGTGTCACACCTTATCACTAGACATGGCGATACCGGCGGCTGCAACGACGGTGTCCTAGTGGCCGGCGACGGTTGGTCTTAAGTGGTTGAATAGTGGAAGAGTTACTCTCCTACTGAGACTCTACCAAAGAATTTGATTTCAGATTAACTATTCCAAAAATAATATTATTTCAATAGTTTAATATTAAATTACTTATATTAATAGTACTTTATTAATTTAATATTAAATTAAATTAAATGTTTATATTGTAAACAAACATTCTATTATTTTTTATAAGATTTAATATTAAATTTAATCTAATATTTATATTGATAAATATTATATTAATTTAATATTAAAGTGATTAAGTTTAATCATATTTGAACTCTCTAAACTCTCCTTATATAAAAAGAGCTTTGGGTCATTATTTTTCACATACTTGAAATTTTTTTTGAAGAAATTATTTTAGAAAATTTTTAGAGATATTTTTTGATTTACAATTTAACCCAAAAGTTTAGAGAAATTACAAAATTGCCCCACTGGTAATTTTTGTGAAAAATTTTATGATTCGAAGCAAACCAACACTCAGCAAACGTAAGCTTGAGGATAACGGAGAAGAATACTTGGTTGAAGCGCTCATCCTAAACAAATCAAAAGTGTACAATTTTGATTAAGTGCTTATTATTTTATATATCACAACTAAGATCTTATTTTGTAAATTTAAAACTTTATTTTCCCTAAATTTATTTTTCACTGCATTTTTCAAACTCGTTTTTTCCAACAAAATTGTGTGGACCTGAGTGTTGTAAAGATCGGGTGGCCTTCGTCGGCAAGAGAGTGCACTTTCGTGTGGCAAATCATAAGCATTCGGACCGGCCTCCGGTATTCCTATAGGTGTATTGAAGAAACTACTAAAATCATATGTCCCATTATTAGGGTTGGTGGGGTACTGCAAAACTGGAGGTGCTGAGTCGAAGATGTCCTCAAAGGAATGTGGTTACTATTTGGGATCGAAATGGTATGAGTACATTTTGGAGGTCAAATGTTGGGGCTAGAGATTGAGGTCCAAGACAGGTTGGATTACACCGGACGATGAACCTTGATGATGGCGTGCTTGAGTCGGGCCTCGTTGTTGTTGAAACCCCTGCCAACGCTTATGTGGTGGCACCACCATAAACTGACCAATATATATAAATGACTTACCGTATGCCATGTACCAACTTTGGCACTCGGGTAAAGGCATGAAACCTCTAACATAGACATGCAAGTGAGGTCGCCTCTCAAGTCGGGTGTTCTACAAATAGAGGTATTGACTATGTACGACAACCCAATTCTTGTTGTCCTTACCCCTTTTGTTAACTTAGTGGTCGTCATCAAAGTTTTGTAGAAGGTCCCAAATATGTTGAATGCACCCAAACTGTCTCAAAACTCGGTCAACATTGTGCCACTCGATCGTCAAAAAATTGAGCAACAGGGCGTTGGTTGTCCATACTAGTTGCTATTGGTGGACCCACACTGGAATGTTTGTTGCAACGTCTTCGCCGAATGAATATGCACAATATCAACAATTTATATAGTTAAATAAATCTGTTTCAAATGTTGCAATAAAAAAAATATTCGTAGTATTTAAATATTGTAATTTCAAAAAAAAAATTCAGAATAGTATTTTAAGTTGTCCTAGGGTGCGCTTCAATCATTTGGCGGTATACTGGCACTGTCGCCTACCTCGTAATTCTCAAAGTCGTCATCTATCTGAAAAATAATTCACAATTTTTTCATACAATTCGCACGCGCAAAATATAATTATATTGAAACAATTTTAAATTTTTTTTCCACCTATTAATAGGTGGCCACACGGGTGGTTGGTGACTCATGGATGCTAGAAATGGCATTCGGTGTAAAGCCTGAGACAGTAGCAGAAGAAGTCAACTGCTTATGTTCTTTATCTTGTGATTTGTCACGCGACATAGCTCGTAGTACAACATCGCTAAAACTGTTGAGCGCCAACTGTAGGCCCGGGCATTGTTAAGATCTTCCAGTAATGACAAGTACATAATGTGCACTTTATTTTGATTCGAGTTCGACATCAGTACGCCACCTATCAACAGTAGAATATACGCTCGAGCAGTGAAAATAATCTTAGACTTGGTGGGACTGCTCGATAGTGTTTCAAAATTTTCTCTTAACCAAGAAAATTTCAAACTGTTTAATCTTTCATCCTTATCGTAGAGGGGGGATGCATCCAAGTAGTTGGTGGCAAGTGCCCCAAGGATCGGCCACTTTACTATACCCCATGACCGCAAGTCCATCAGTTGAGAGCCCTAGTTGGACCGATACGTCCTCTAGCATTACCGTGTACTCCTGACACGGAAGATAAAATGTGTGGGACTCTGGGCACCATCGTTCTACTAGCGCAGATATTAAATCTAACCTTAAGTCAAAAATCTCAATGAATGACGTTATGCTAAACCCAGCGACACCCAAGTATGGTATAATCCTATGGTCGGGAAAATATCCCAGGGCATGGAGTCAAGGCCTCAAAACCTGATACCCATCCTGTACATATAATAAACCCCATGTTTTTTATTTTTCCAAATTTAATTTTCATAACTAACGAATAATTTTTTTTAAAAAAGAGATTGACTACACAGACAATTTAAAGAAAAATTATATGGTTTTATTTAAAATTGACTTGGACAACATTTACCTGATTGCTAATGAATTCCGCAATGTGGTTGGTAGCTCAGATAAGAGAACTCATTCTAATTTTTGCATTAATATCAAATAAAGTAACACTCGCCATAAAAAAATAACAACAAATAATTAAACAAATCATTCAAATTAACAACATGCTAAATTACCTTAAAGCTTTAATCTTAATACATGGGAAAAAAATGCAAAAAAAAAAAATCTAATGAATGTTGGCCGGCTGGCCAATGGAAGGTGGTGGTGGATGGCCATGGGGGAACCATTAACATATATATAGTGGGAAAGAAAGAAGAAGAAAAAGAGAAAGAAAGAAAGAAAGAAAAAAGTGAACAATACCGCCGTGACAGTCGGGTCACATTGGTGTTAGGTGACAGGCCGGTGCCGACTAACATCCAATTTTTTTCTCTTTATTTAATAAAAAAAGCATAACATTAACAAAATTTTTGTATTCAATTAACGCGTTTGTTTAGGTAATGATGGAAGAATTTCTAACTTAGATAATGATGGAGGAATTTTTGACTTAGGTACCGGTCATGGGAGTGCCAGTATCAGCGTGTACTATTCATTTTAGGTTATTATTATTATTTTTTAACTTGGATCATTTTCGTAAATATTAAAAAATTTTGGGTTAATTTAGTAAAAAAGCTGAAATATATATACTTATTTTAAATGAATTTTTGAATTAGAAAATCAGGCTGGTTTGACTTTAATTAATCCGATATATTTTATTAAGTCCATTAATGTTTTTAAGCTTACAGTGTGTTTGGATTTGGTTGAGATTTGATGCGTGCAATGCAAGCTACGCAGGTTTCTAATTCCAGTCAGCGGGTAGTATTTCATTTTTCATTTTTATATTAACTTAAATCGTGATGCCCACGTTGTTGGTTACCAAGGAGAGACGCACTTTTTCATTAATATATATTATTTTCATCATTACTTCACTCCTTCGCTTACCTTTTCTTTATTTATCTTCTCTTCTTTAATCAGGGATAAAGCAACTCAATATATATATATATATATATAAGAAAAAATAGAAAAACTAACAAGTCGAAACCTGTTGAGGTAGGGAAGTGGATGCGAAGATCCCAATCTTTGACCCATTGACGAACTTCGACGACACGTATCGCTCCACCAACCACACCCCAGTCTTATCCTATCTAACCCTTCTCCTCTCTCGTCCGATCAAAATCCAACGATTAGCAAGCGATGTTTTTTTAAACGAGATTCGAGATGAGATTAGGGAGGGAAGGCAAACGAGCGTGACATTTTGGGATTTCCCTCCTCCTGCTCCCGCCACATAGAAAAAGTAGTAGATTAAAATAAAACAATAATCCTCCTACTTTTTAATTTATTTCTAAAAAACAATATGCTAAAACATAATAAATTTACAAAAAAAAAATTGGTATGAAAATCAAACATGGTTTTGGATTCAAATTTGCTCATCAGCGTGTGTTTTTCTAAATAAAATAACTTAAAATTATATTTATTACTTCATAAAAATATTAAGTTTTAGATAATTTTATAATTTTGTTAGAATACGATTGAGATTAATACCAACTCAATCAATACTTTAAATAATAATAGAAATTTTTAAATGCATAATGAGAAAAAATAGATTAGATAATTTTTTTCTAAATTTAATTTTAAATTAATTAATATTTTAATTAATTTTTAATAAATGATGGTACGAATTGATAATCAGGTAATTAATTATGATATGAAACAAAATGATATTACTTCATTTATGATAAATGCACAATTTAAATTTCTATAAAAAATTAACACAAAGCGATATAACATGTTGAAACCAACATAACTATATCAATAAAAATACTGATTGAATCTTTGATGTTTAGTTGGAATACGGACCTCTTCTCTCGTTACTGAAACTGTTAACTAATCCTATAGTTTCCAAAACGTCTAATTGCCCCTCAATACATTCAATTTTATATATTTAGCCCTCCATTTGTCTAAGATGATATTAAAATTCAATACAAATCTGACTTCTATTAAATTCAATTATTCACTATTAATAGGACTTTAATTTTCAAATTATATTTTTAATTTTTAAATATCGTATATTCAAATTTTAAAATAAGACATTTAAATTTAACAAAAACTCAATTATAATATTATAAATTAAACTATAATTTTCAAATTTCACAAGTGATAAAATTAAAAATTAAAAAAAAACTAATAATAGAATTAAACCTTTCTAAAATTGTCTTATTTTTTCTATAATTTAAAATTTTAAAATATATTTTAGAGCTAAAATAGTAACCAAATTTGACGGATTCCAGTATTTCACCATTTCACCGTTACCACATCTTCGCCTCCTCCTTCTCTAGCAAGAAAATTATCTTTGGCGCTTTTTTTTTTCTTTTTCATTTCCATTTCTGTTCTCTAGCATTTTAGAAATAAAAGAAAAAAATCAATAAAAAATAAAACCTCTTCTTCCTCATTTGTCTGTATTGATCAGAGTTCTTTAATTTCTCAACCACTCGCAAATCTAAAAGAAAAATTAAAAAAACAATTTTATTTTGGTCCTAAATTCGAAGAGGTTTTAATTTGTAAGCCAAAAGACTCCTTATTTTGGTAGAATTCTTTTGTTGATTGCGTGGGAGTGAAATCCGAAAGTGGTTTCCGATGGAAATATAAGATCATAATTTGGACTTTGATTATCGCTCAATCCAGGTTTTTCTTGCTTCACCTTATTCTTTTTAAAATATTTCTTTTTTTACTTCTTTTGATTCGTCGCAAACCTTAGTTTTTGGTTAGGCTAGTTTTGAGGGATTTAAAGAAAAAGAATAAAAACGAATTTGAGATTAGGAAATTTGATATTGATTTTATTTTCCCGGGTGTATACAGAAGTCAGTTACGCCGCCGTTTTTGTTTTCCCTTTTTTGGGGTTTTCAGTTTGATGTTTTGGTATTTTAATGCAAGAAACACTCTGTGAAATTTTTGATGCCTTGTTTTAGTATGCCATCCAAAATCGAGGGTTTTTCTTGTTAGATTAGATCCTCTGCTAAATTACCCCCTTTTTTTTGTTGTTTTAATTTTGATTTTCCATTTTTTTATTAAAAAAAAGAGAGAGAGAGAGAAGACAAGTGAGGAGGAAATTTTTTGGGTTTGCATTTTAAGAAAGGTCGTTAGGGTTTTTGGTTAGAATTACCGTAGATATTGAGGAAAGAAAGATTTTGGGAGTTGGTTGTTTGTAGAACAATGGCGTTGAATTTTTCCCATCGGCCTATCTTTCCTGCTAATATGACTGAAGACAATCTGGTTTCTCCTATGAGAATCGCCAATGGGTACCTTGTTGAAGGTATCCCAGAGAGGAATGGAGATGGGTGTTCAAAATCTTGGTTTTCGAATCATGAGCTGGAAGGTTGCTTTGATTATGGAAGAGACAAGAGTGGTGATCGAGGTGGTTCTCAGGAGTCTTCTTCTGATGATATTGTTGATCTTTTGCCGTCTGATCCCTTTGGAATGGATATAACCACTACTTTCACTGCAATTTCTGGTTGGCTTGAGGATTTGGAAATTGATTATGGCCGCTGTGTGAGAGATGAGGTGGGCACTGGTGATGGGAGTTATCAGTTGTTTGCCGGATTGAACTTTATTTGGAACAACGCCATGTGGTTCCAAACCTTCCCTGGAAGCATTGGATTTGAATGTAAGGGCAGTATGTCTGGTGGTTTTGGCGGTTTTTCTCATGCTAAGGAAGGAGGAGATGTCTCTGGTTGTGCTGGCCATGGTTCCCCGCGTAATGTAGAGGATGTTTTGTCTTTTGGGGATGAAGATATGGTTTCGGTTGATCAGGAAAATGAAGAATTTCAGGACTGTGAGGTTCGTGCTGAGGGACATGAAGGAGCTCCTCACGAAGCTCTTATTTTGGCGCTTGGCTATTTGGGTGTGCGGGATCTTTTTGTTATTGAGAATGTTTGCACATCTCTGCGATCTGTAGTTCAGAATGATCCTCTTTTATGGAGGGATATTCACATAAATCCGCCACTGAATGAGAAGATTACAGATGATGTTCTTTTACAAATAACTGGTAGAGGCCAAGGTAGCTTGCATTGCTTGAGCCTGGTTGATTGCCAAAGGATTACTGATGAAGGTCTTAAGCACGTCATTGAAAATAATCCAAAGCTAATCAAGGTAATTTATTGGTCCAATTTTTTATTCTTCTGTTGGTTTTTTGAATCTGGGTTGAAGCCTTGCTATGTTATAGGTTTATTTGCCCATACCCTTATGCTTAAATATGTTGGTTGGTCTTCATTTGGGTTTATATGTAATAATTATATAAACTGGAATATGGTGGATCATGCATTGATGGTATAGTATGATTTAATATCTTCTTATATTCCAGCAGAGTGAAATTGCGATTTGCTCTTTGATTTTGGTTTTATGTATTGTATGCGATTTGCTCTTTGATTGTTTTCTACAGATTGATTCAAAGGAATTATCAACAGTTATGAATCTAAATCCTAGCAGTAGTTATATGAACTGGAATATGACTGAATATGCGTATTTCAGCAGAGGGATATTACTATATACTCTTTCTTTTATTCATATAGACTAATTGTTTGCTACATGTTGCTTCAAAAGAAACAAATTATAAACAGGTATAAATCTAAATCCCAGTTCCCTACAGGTTTTTAGACATCCGCAAAATGATAAATGTATATTCTCTCATTATATGTGAATATGTCAAACCAAAAATTACTTTTTTCCTAATAGAGGCATGTAAAGAGGAGGATTTCAGTTTACTATGCTTGTATGTTTTATGCTCAAGTAACACGTTTAGGTCCAATGCATTTACTGAGTTGCTTAAACTGGGAGCTGTGCTGGATTAAATATTTTAGCTTCTATTTTGCTAATATGCCAATATTGACTGGTATCGTGCGTCTTGGTTTGCTTTTAAAACTTAATTGGGTAGTTTCATAATTGTTTTTGTTTTCTTTTGGAAATTGGTTTTTAATTAAAGTAGCTCCAATTATGAAATATTTTCCTGCGTCTTTTTACTTGGATTAATTTTTCTTTTTCTTTTCTATTGTAACTTCTAAGCTAACTAAATATTTTTCTTCTTGTAGCTGAGTGTGCCTGGATGCACAAAACTAAGTATTGAGGGTATTTTGAAATGCCTAAGGGCTTTGAAATTTATGGGCTCACAAGGAGTGAAGCAGTTGAGGATTGGCAGTCTCTATGGTGTGACACAAGTGCATCTTGAAGAACTGAAATTCTTGTTGGGTGTGGATGACCAAATTCAGCAGCTCGTGCACAAGCCTCACTTTTATAGCAGAAGAAATGTATATCTCCGTTGTGAAGATGATCGTGCTATTGATATTGAAATGTGCCCAAGATGTGAAAACATGAGGCTCGTTTATGATTGTCCTGCAGAGGGTTGCAAGCGGGAAGGGCATGCTGCTCAGTCATGCAGGGCGTGCATTATTTGTGTATCACGGTGTGCTCAATGTGGTAGGTGCTTAAATGACAGTGAGTATGAGGAGAACTTTTGTTTGGAGTTACTTTGTTCAGATTGTTCAAAGCCACAACTTCCGAAGTGCGGGGTGAGTCAGAATGGAATAATTGGCATGTCCAGTTCGTTCACTCTTCAACAAACTAGCAATGTTCATCTCCATGGCTAGACTGAAATATTTCACATTTTTATGGTTTTGAAATGCTGTTAACATGATGAGTTCCTGATAATTCAAGGCAGCCAGAAAGCAAAATATAAAGAATATGATCTCTCTCCATCTTTCTTGTTGACTTTTTAATCTGCTAAAAGTTTTAGTCGCTTACGGGACTTAGCTTGAATAGCCTTGGGGTTCTCTGAGCTAAAAGGTCAGGAAACTGCACTTTTGCATGTCTTGTCCAAGAAAAACAATCTCGCTTTGGTGATTTCTGTTGGTTCACAGTTTTGGGTTTGCTTATGGATGGTCAAATGCCGAAGTCAAAGAATGAAGGTGGAGAGTTCGACACAGTACGGAAGCACTTTTAAGTATATTAACTTATGTGGTCGATAGTGGACTGAACCATTCTGCTGAGGACTGGGAAATCGTAGCAGCTGAATGCAATATCCGCTCCCTTGATCGTGACTTGTTGACTTAATAATCACAACTTATTTTTAATGTTTCATGTGATGAACTTTTGAATGATACAATGGTACTTGTTTACAGAGAACTTGCTGTCATTGAACTTGTTGGGTTGTATCTGTTATCACTTAGTATGCTGCCTTAAATCGAAGACATGACCATGTTTGCTGTCTACTTTACTAATCTTGGAAATGTGGTGCGTTCTGTAGTTTTTTAATAAGAATTGAACCAATACATGGGAGGAAATCATATGGTTCAGTATGGAATTAAAAGTGCCTCTAGGATGTCGTTCAACCAACATTGGGTGGAAAATATTATTCAGATGCTCAGAGTTTTAGCTTGGGATAATCTATAAAGTTCAACATGACTAACAGATTCAGACGAATCTGGACATTCAGAAAATGGCAGGAAGGAAAACTCAATTACAACAACAAAAAGAAAAAACAATAAGTTTTGGCATGTAACCAGACAATAAGAATATCACTTTTATTTTGGCAAAGAAAACTATATATTATTAATAAAGAGTTATTTAGATTTATTGATACCAAAATATAATTGTAGAGGGCCACCCATCTATGTTTCTGTTCATGAAATCCAGTTTATTTCAATGGCAAAAAGTGGCTAAAAAGTACATTTCAATCACGCATCATGACTGTTTTCTCGGTTTGCATTTGAAACCCTTGAAAACTAATTTGAAACCATAACCTCTAAAGAAAGATGAAATTAACAAAAGATATGTAGTTCAATTACATCACAACCATGCACAAAAAGCACACCCAAAATAATTCTATATCACCCCTTTCATGGCTACGTGAATAGTAGATTCACAGATATCAGCCAAAAGAAGTTTGAAATCACTCTACTGCTCCTCCCATTCGTCGTTCTTGTATGATACAAGTGTGTCAACCTTGTGTATCTGCAGGAATACCACACACAGTCACAATTTAATCAACAAAGGAGGTCAGCCTTGTGTTTGCAACATTTAGTATACCTTGGTATCAAACGAATGCAACTTCACCATTTGAGGATTTGCAATCAACTTTGGGTCACTCTCAATCCAAGTGAATGGTACTGCTACATCTTTATCAGTGTATGCTAATACATCAAACACACCTATGAACACACAAAGTAAGATACTACAAAACATCTTGTTCAAGAAGACGACTCAAAGCTATGTTGCTGCTTGTCATTAACACATATTCGGGCATGAAAAAGCTTTTAAAAATTTGAACTCAAATACTGCTCTTACATGGTTCATCAAGGCATGGCAAGTAAGTGATACTTGAAGCAATTTGTCTCATGATTGCCTGTATTTCTCTCATAATTTCTTTGTCACTCTTTTCCCTTGACACACTGCAAAATCAAACACCCAAATCTCCTAGATTTCATATTAACTGAAAAACTATGCCTGTCAAGCAAAAACCTTAAAGAAAAAGAGGATCAACTATTACCCTTTCTCAACAACCTCACTATCTGTTTCAATGCTAAAATTCCACCTCTCCAAGACCTCATTGGTAGCCTTACTCATGATAACCAACACAACCCTTTGTAGCTTCCCAGCTTCCAGCCATTCTTTTTCCAATACAATTAATTCATTTCCAGAATGTGAGAAATGCCCTACAGTTTTATTATAAGAAAACCAACAAAATATCCGAAAACAGGGAAAACATTTTACCAGAAAGCTGGGCTGTCAGGTTGGAAATGAAGGATTTTACACCTTCATCTTGGGTAAGCAACATTGGAAGCCCATATTTCTTCACTTTGGCAAAACTTTCTTCTGGGTAAACCCCTCGATTGTACAAAATGCTAAACAAAAACATAAAATTCTAATCAAACCCTAAACCCTAATTAAGAAAACAAGAAACCCATAAGTATTTATCGATTCATCTTTACCTATTCGCTGCATAACCTGAAAAATGAAACGAACAAAATCAGAGAAAATTTCTCAACAAACCCAGGAAAACAAAAGAAGGGTAAAAGAAAGGTTTATTTGAGAAATCACATACCAAAAAATTCGCTTACGATTGCTGCTGAGCCTCGAAGAGTGATTATATCTTTGGCAACTGTTCTTGACGCCATTCGACTTCTAAGATCAAATTTCCTAGTGTATTTGAAAGGAAAACTTGCCAAAAAAAGGAAACAAAAATTCTAAGGTGTGAATTTGCGGTTAATATAGTAGAAAATTAGGGTTTGGCTTAGATGAGAAGAAATTTGAGATAGGAGAAATAATGAAAAAGGGAAGAGAAAAAAGAAGGCAGAGTAACGGCTTGTTTGTTGATGTCCCGTCTTGGAGCCAACGGTAACATTTTAAATTGCGCCTGTAACGGTAAAAAGTGGGTCCGCCCTTTTTATATTTGAAAGTGCGAAGCGTGCGGCCATTTAGGATATTATTATGAAAAATTTATTCAAATCCCCATTACTCACTTTTATTTTATTAACTCATAAAATAAAATACTTAATAATTCCCCAATCTTTATAAGCCTAAGTCTTATCTCCACTTAAATATCTGGTTCCACCCAAAAAAACAATGAGTTGCAGTAGTGGCTTTCACTAGGTAATTATATAATTGGCTAGTATGGGATCATTCATTAAAAATTATTTTAGGTTTATTTTATAAAAAAATAAATTAAGTTTATATACTTATCAAAAATTAGATTTTTAATCTTTTCAACAAATAATTAACAATCAAACATCCATTTATAGCTATTAAATAATGCGTTTAATTAAAATTAATATGAATCATGAAATAATTAATAATCACAAAATTTAAATTTTTTTTTGCAAAAATAAGAGAATTAGGAAAAAAGAAAGGTGATTTCTCATTAAGAAAATAAATGTGTTAAAAGGTTGACAATAAATCTATTTCAATAGGATGTTAAAGATTCGTAAAATATAGATATTGATACTATTATGTCTTCGAAATGAGATATGAGATATGGGGGAAAGGGGATTAGGTCTTACTACAACCAGAACGGAAAAAATTGAGTAACACTTTTTAAAGGTGAATAGATAATAATATGAGAAGTTGTTTAATGAATAATTTTAATTTCTTATATGTATCCAATAGTACCATTTGATTTTCATGTCAGTGTTTGGAGTTTGCCAAGGAAAATAATAGCTCATAGTTGTTGATGGTTTGTGATGCGAAGGAGCGTGCTCGATTTCTGATTTTTGATGCTATTATTATTATTATTATTATTATTATTATTATTATTATTTTTGCTCTCTTATTGAACTAGTTGATGCGTAATTAGACTTTTTTTTTTCTCTTATTGAAGGATGCTTTTTTATATAGTGTTGTTGCTACAATATTCCATTTTTGAGTTTTAATATCTAAGTTTCTTCAATTCAATACTAAAATTTATTTTATTTTATTTAAATACTTGAGTTTGAATTCAATGTTTAATTCAATTTTTAAGTTTTTTTTTTTTTGCATTTAGGTACCTATAATTTATTTTATTAAAATACACATGTCAAATATTCATTAGACTACATGATGCGATGCGATTTAATCTGGAGACCAAATTGAATATTAAAGTTAAACTCAAATATTAAAATCAAAGTGTGAAATGCTATACTAACCCAAAATTTTATAATGACTGGAATAAAAGTAACAAACAAATAGTTGACCCTTTAATTTACTCAAAACCCAACTTACATGAAGATGAAATATATCAATTGAATTAAAGAAACATAAATTATATTAAAAATGATGCAAGTAAATCACTTCTAATATAAGTGACATCCATGAAGGCAATGGAGAAAACCCCATAATGGCATACATTCTATAAACAGGAAATTGAAAGGATTGTTGTTTATTTTAGCAAGGCACATTTTTATCTTCAAAATGCCAGCCAGCTACAAGAACAATCTGATATTCTTATCCATTTACAATAATATGCAACAAATCTTAAATCTGAAACATTCGACGAACTATGTCAGCCAACAAAACAGCATTATTTCGGTTTTGACCCGTCTTCCAGACCTTAAAATCGTCTGGAAAGTAGTCGAGGTCCATCCAATTTTTCAGCGACAGGAGAGAGAAAGGACCCTGTATATCTCCCTGAGGGTCTTGATAATGCCATATCAAGCTTCTCACATCATCCTGTGCCTCGGTTTTGTTTGAATCCTCATGTTCTTCATTGTCGTCGTTATCGTCATCACTCAAATCAATCACTTGAGTGGTATCCAATACTTTTAAAAAGTCATGTTTGACTATGGCACCATTTTCTTCTGGTACATTGACAACCTGTGTCCTCTCGACATTGTTGTCTCTTGGGCGGATTAGCTGCTCCTGAACATCATGGCAATGAACTGCAACAAAAGGAATGAGTAACTTCAAAGGATGATAGAGAAAAACATGCAAAACATTGAACACTTCTACTATGATGGAGCTTTGTCTCTTGTTTTAAAGTGCATAAAAGCCCAGAAGAAAAAAGACGCACTCGGGACACTTTTGCCATCTTAGCTCCATACAAATCTTTGTAGATTTGCCAGAACAGAAAATCGACCACCCAATGTAAGAGACCAGTAGATATGTATACACATACACAGACTGATACGTCTATTAGTTGACAAATTGAGATGGATTATAAGAACTAGCATATGGGCAGTGTTGAATCATATAGAATATTTTTGTAACCCTTCATTTGGGTGATGAAACGGACAAAGTGAAGAAAGATTGACCAAAAGAACATCTAATTTACTAAATGCTGCCGTTGCATTCCTTTTCTGCCTACTCTATATGGTTAACAAAGGAAACAAAACTCATGCATACCTCTATCGTCTTTTAAAATTATTGGGGAAGATTGGGCCACTGCAAAAATGAAAGAAACAGTAAATATTTAAAGACCTGGTTTTAAGGGCAACAAGGTCGACAATTTTCCATTTGAAGCTGGATTGCTAGGAATTTCCAAAGTTTCCCTCACAGTTGATATCTGTGAGCTATCCTTTTCATGTTTAACATCTTGCAGTACAGTTTCAGGTTCTACTTCCTCTGCAATAACATTTGGAACCTCACACAGCAGTCGTGACTGTTCCTCTGGAGTCTGAAGCAGTTGTCTCCTTTCCATGTGCTCGAACATTGTAAGAGCAGAAGCAAGTTAAGAAGTCAATTAGAAGGGAAATGCTTCATGAAAGATACCAACATGGTTAATCGGATCATGGTTTCAGTCATAAAAGCAAAAATAAACTGTTTACTGAAGAAACCCGTCACATAAAGGCAAGGACCATGTAGATTCCCTTGCCTTAAAATAAAAAATCACGATTTCAACAAAATCAAAGGCAATATGCAAACTCTACATCTTTCGAATGTATCCTAAAGAATTTCTATCATGAATGTAGCAGAGTTACCTGTAATCTTGAGAGGTGCAACAGTAAATCAGCAGTTTAACTATTTAAACAAACTTAAGTTTTATTTTTGAAATTATAGTTTAGGTATTTTAGTCCCTTCAAAAATGTATGTTGGAAGAACTTAGTTCAGTAACAAAATTATTAACCCTCTAATATTGCATTTTCTTATCTCGTCATAATACCTAAAATGAAACGGGTGAGCTCCATAATTAGTCAAAGCATGTAAGTCTATGCATGTAATCAACAGATATTCAAAAAGGATATTCTCTGCGCCATCCCTTTTCATTGGCACGGTCTATTAGCTTTGGTAACAACGTAAGTTCTGCTGCAAGCCACTGGGAAAAAAATACAGAAAACCAGAAGAAAAAATTTAAGAATTCATTACCACGCTAACAAAGTCATCAGAAGCATTCCCAATAAAGAGTGCCACCAAAATATAAAATTAAGGTCCCTAATATACAAAGTACAAAACATGTGGTAATAACATCACCTTAATACAACAACTACTAAGGTAGCAGCTTTACGACTTCCAACAATTTAGATTTTTCTGTGTCATCTCGTTTAATTATTTGATAAAACACAAACCATAAAAGTTCAAAAAAATAAAACAAAAAGAACATGTTTGATAACATATTTTAGAGACTCGATGGAAGGTTTTCCATGAAAAAGTTTTGAAAAATGCTGGAGTTAAAACCTATAATTGCACAATCTTATATTCTCTCCTTTTTTTTTTTTCAATGTAAATATCAACTCAATATTCAACTTTCAGAAACATTTGGTGGTATAAATTCAATACAGTAATTTCTTATAAATAAAAAATTTAGCATTTAACTTTTCAATTTATCGAACATCACCTAAGGAACAGGTAACCAGTAGCAAAAGAGAAACTTGGCCACCAATTGACAGTAGCAAACACCAATTACAAGAGAATATAAGATTCAGTTGTTCTCTGATAGTTAGGTATGGTGAGAATGAGAATACATACATGCTTGGTTATATCTTCATGCAAAGCCCGAGCCTTTGCTTCAAGTTCCGCCTATCAACAATATAAAATAATGTTGACATTTGTAAAAGTTAAAAAGTCAAAAAGAAAAAGAAAAGATGATGGGGGCTAAAAACTAAAAACACAAGAAGATAAAATCAACGAGTAAAACAGGGACTGGAGGATAGAGAAAAATAAGTATAAGAATTGATACAGACCATCATCAACTAGTAACCAAACATGAAAACTGAGAATATTCATTATGAACTTTATAATTTAATATCTTATAAAAAAGCTATTAAAATGTAGCCAGCTTAATGGTCAGTGCCATCCCGCGACAACATGCAAATTCAGTTTCGTAAGACATCACCAGTGCCCATTGAAAGTTTTGCTATTTAACTATAAACGGATTAGGCACACCACGGACCTCTTCATGGGTACCAGACGAGAATATAGTCTGATCTGATTATTGAAACTGTCCCCAAGTCAATATCCTCTGTATCGATAACGGATAATCTGACTGAGGCTTTCAGTCCTATGGAGATGGTCTGAGGACTAACAGGAAAGAACCAACAACAATCAATTGTCAAGCAGTGAGCACAATCAGGTTAGTTCTGGTTTTTAAACATTCATCAAAAGTAGCATGCAACAGATTGTTTTGACCAAAATCTCATATCTAAAACCAGTTTAGTTTGACATAAAAATTCCTATGTAACTATATTTTCAATCACAACTATACCTAAATCAAAGAAACAAAATTAAACCTAAACCCTTCACAAAATCCAAAGACAAGCAGGATAAAGAACTTGATTTTTAGGCACCATATAGAAAATCAATCACAAAATCTTACACCCTTTCCTTTTTTTTAAGATGATAACAATCAATGATTTTTATCTCAAGAAGTCTTAACTAGGCACAAACTTCTAGCATCTACTGGGACAAGGCTACATCCCAAAAAATTCCATAGCATTAAGTTCCTGGTTAACACTTCATCCTATCTAGTTTCCAGTTAACCTCCATCCAGTTATCATATGAGAGTTTTAAAAATGGACAATCTAGATGTAGATGGTTTGAACTGCCCAACATAGCCCTAAAAAACATAATTTGTTAAATAAACAACCAGTTCCCTTCCTCCACTAGAATGTAATATTATGGATTGTGCAAAATGTACAAGAGCTTACAATGGTTGGTCTCTTCAGCAAGCCCTTTTTCATTCTCTGATGCAAATCTTCACATTCTTCCTGCAAAAAACCAACAAAAACACTAAGACAAGCTCATACATCCGGATCTCTATACCAGTATATAAAGCAGCCTGCTACAAAAACAAATTAAGATCTTTTAACACCATAAGCAGTTGCTATATCAATGCTAAGGCACCATAACTTAAACTATGCTTGTTTGTAACATATAAGGCAGTAAGGCACATATGCTATAAATATAAAACAGATTATCCTCAAAGGACCTTAGATAAAAATTAAAAGCAAATAATGAGCTATTCTAAGATCTAACTATCATCAAGACAATGTTTATTTTGTTCTGGGCCAGAAGAAAAAAAAAATCTGAAGGTCTGGAATAACAAGTCATAGATGTGACTTACATCAGCAGTCACTAAAGAATCCAGCCTATATTTTTCTACAGTTTATGTATCCCATAGGCAAAGTAAAATATATGTAAGGGAATCATTAATGTTTTCCACTTTATCTCAATAATATTTAGCTTTCTTCAAAAGGGAACCATCACCAATATTCTAAATTACATTTCTGTTCAGTTTGGGTAAAAAGAATTAGCAATAATTCATCAGAATATTCAAATTTCCAAATGCATTGCACCCAAAATAGGAAAGATAATAGAAAACTAGAAAGTTCAAGTCCGCATTGAAATATGTCAAATTCTAGAGCTATTTGGATGAAATAGTAAAAACTGTAGCATATACTGCTTACCTGAGAGAAATCATCATCTGAAAGCATGGAAATTCTAACATCTTTCACAAAATTTGAAACCTGAAGGAGAATGTCTGCATTTACATCATTATTCCCAGAGACCTTCATCCCTAGACAACAAAGAATGCTAATACCGTGAATAAACTATTTAAAACAGACAACAGAACATAAGATACAATCACAAGATATAACTAACAACAGAAATTCTGCATATATTAATGCCAAAGGAATTAACAACTGTGTGCCAATTGTTTACATGAAATCTTGAATGAGCACCATGTCTAGTTATTTGGGCTATTAAGAAAAATGTATTATATCAGCATCAATTATTCAATTATCACTGGTCAAGAGTAGTATAACTGAGTGAGATGATAAAAATATGCAGACTGCTAAGGATATACTTGCGCTCATCCAGGAGAAAGAAGAAAAGGAGTCAAGTTGTTCCCAACCATAGTGATTGATAGAGAAGCACCAAGAAGCTTGCAAGATAAAAAGCCGCTACTCAACTAAGATTTATGCATATCTAGATTCATGTTTCTCAACTTCCACTGCTTCAACTTCAAGTCAGGGACAACAAATTTAAAATTAAGTAGAAACTATGTCTGCTCAAGGACTGAGAATTTCAATTGCTAAATATACACACACATGTGATCGCGCAAGCGCACAATGCAAAATATAGAATGAAGCTATTTATTACAGAAACATCTAGCTCATTAAATCAGAAATCCACTTAACCTACTTCCAATGTCAATGTCAGGGGTTTTTTTCTATTTCCTCTCTCATTTTTGTTTGTTAGATTAACATACACAACAGCACAATATATTATTAAAAAAAAACAGCACTTCACAACCAAAGTTAATTCCAAGTAAATAACTGATAATTGCTACCCACATAATCCACAGCAAATTACCTTTAACTAGCACAAGCTGATGAGAATTTTTCTGAAGGAAGTTATTTGGATCTGATTTGATCCTCACAAAGCTATCTACCACTTTAGCTTCAAAGCTTCCAAAATCTTTCGAAAGATCCAGAACTAAGCTCTTTTTCAAGTACACTAGTTTAATATTCTCTGGTTTTATTGCAGCAAAGCAGCTTTTTGGTGTTTCAAAACCCCTTTTCTTCTGGTAATTTTTTTTCTCCAATCTCAAACTTTTTTTTTCTTCACCAAGATTCTCCTCTTCTGAGCTAAAAAAGAAGTCATCATCCCATGCATCTTGGTTTTCTGCATAGTGTGTCTCAAGCAAGTCATAGACTTTGATTCGGCTTATTGTTTTTCTTCCAAAAATAGAATAAAGCCTTTCATCACAAAGAACTCTCTTCTTTTTTGCTGGGTTAGTAAGGTTATTGTCATTAATATATTTTCCTATAATGTCACTAACATCATGCTGAGAGATCTTCTCGGTGGTGTCTTTACCAATAGATTCAAGAAATTCAATGAGTGGTTTAGATCCCCAGCCATTAAACTCCAGTTTCTTCGTTTTGGCCTTTCTTTTCGAACCGACAGGAGTAAGTGGCTTCCCACTGTATTCTTCCAACCAAAAGATTGATGCTGCATTTCCAGCCATATTTTACACTCAAATAGAAACCCTAACTTCCTCAACTTGAAATCCTTCAGTTGGACATGTAACCCAAATAGGCTTTACAATGCAGTGCATTCATTTTCCATGAATAGAGAGACATGATCGACCACCCTGAACATATACTATGCCCTGCAACTGGAGAGGAAGATAACCATGTTAACAATGACCATAAATGAACAAGGTGGTAAAGCCTATGTTTATGTCCTATCATTTTGCGGTTATTCAGTCGCCAAGTAAAGCAAGTGCTGGGCAATTACAAGACAAGTAGTCCACCAAAAGAATGAATGCAAAAACATATAGACACTAAAGTTGCATCAGAATGGATGAGGGTCTCAATGGTCATACAAAAGACTGTACGGATGAAACAAACATGTACAGAAATAAGTAGTCAGTAGTCAGTACACAAGAATCAAATAAAACGCAATCACTTATGGTCATAAAGAAATTAAAATATTCTACTAACAATTGTCATTTTAGAACAAAATAGTAGTAGCACTATAGCAGTAATAAATCATAATACCTTTTTAATTACATCATAACTGAACAATACAAATTATATCCCCACCATTTATCTATAAATAAACTACATATTGATTATTACAATAATAACAATAGGCATCATTTTGTGTTCAAAATGGAAATTAAAAAAAAATATATTTCAAAATTAACATCAAAATTTTGTCATTTATGCTTCTTTCGAAACATGAGGAAAGAAAGTGGGCATTCCAAGAGTCCCCGGTCCGCCTTTTAATTCTTTGTTTCCTCTTTCAATTAACTAAGTAACTAATAATGATAGATATGGAGTAGAAGAGAAGCAAATGATACAATAATGATGAAAAAGTAAAGAATAAAATTAAGAATCAACTAAAATGAAGATTTGGGAGTCTTGGGTTTAGGGTTTTACCTGCAAAACCTGAAGTCCACTGCAATTCTCTCGAACCCTGAGTTTCAAATGAAAAAGAATGCAAAGTTCAGAGTAATGCAGTGTCAAATTCCGGAAGAAAAAAAGAACACAACTTCAGCAAAACAGGAATAGAAACCCAGATAGGAAAATTGGTTCTCAAGGCAAACAAATTTCAGTAAAGAACAAGAAGAAAGAAAACAACTGTAATTGGAGAAAGCAATAACAGTTAAAAACGAAGCTAGAGCTTCTTGAAGTAGAGGTGAAGTGGAAAAATACTAGTGTTCAAATCTTCAAGCCATACCAGTGCCGATCGCTGGACAACCCCTGCTCCTATCTCTATCTCTTATTAAAAAAAATTAAAAAAATGCCACAAGAAAGGAGAGAACTGAACAAGAACGGTAAGAAAAGTAAATTTGTAAAAGATTAAAGAGGTAGGGTCGGTACCTTCGAAATTCAACGGGGGATTTGTTGCTTTGAAGGGTTTGGGTCCGTAGACGGGAGCTTTGTTTTTCGAAAAGAAAAAATTTAATGCCGTTTCTCTAAACTCTAGTATTAAGTTCTTTTTAGTGCTATGTTTGGATTTGGGTAATAGAAGAAATGAAAGGAAGAAAAAAAGTATATCTAAATTTTATTTGGATACTTCAAATTAAGGGCAAATTACTTCACCAGTCATCCTAAAAAAATTGTTAATTTAATTACCACCATTAATAAATTTGAACAAAATGATCACTCATTCAATTTTTTCTCTCAGAAAATGCTGATCGAGCATTCCACGTAATATGTGGTGCAAAGTGATATCTAACAACTCTGAAATTTTACGTTCTTCTCTTTTAGTCGTTTAAGATGATATCCATATACTTCAATTGAGCCTTCTTCCTTCAGAATTTATAGGCGACCAAACAGCAGAGATGCCTAAGAATCAGATCTTCCACGAGAATCCAAATCTCTCAAAATCTTAAACCCTCTTTTTAATTTCTAAGGGAAAAGAGGAATTTGTTTCTAAGCTCTAACATTTCCCTGCGATGTTTTTAAATATAAAATAAAACAGATAATTGAACTAATCCATATAATTTATCAATCGAAACAGAACACACAACATTGAGGTTCTCATTTCTTTTCCTTATTCGTTTCGTTATTAGATTTCTCGGCATCCAAACAGAAAAAAAAACTAATGAAGAAATAAAAGAGAAGGAAGAAAAGAATCGAAATGAAGAAGGAAAACAAAGTAGAGCGAGAGAATTACCGAATTAAAATTTCTGATAAAAGAGAAATCGTATAATTTGGGGGATTAAAAGAGAACCTTCCTCCAAAAAGAGAGGTAGTTAAATAAAACCCTAAAATTTTAACACAAAATGTTTACAAGGCCTTGTATACATCCTCTGAGCGCCGCCATTTGGGATTATGAATATGATAAATGCCAGGTCAGCATTTCATTGTGGAGAAAATTGAGGGTTATCATTTTGTTAAATTTTATTAATGGTGATGATTAAATTAATAAAAAAATTTATGAGAGTCACTAAAATAAAAACGATATTATTCTAAAATAACCAGTAGAATAATTTATCGTAAAATTAAAAAAAAAATGTTAAGGTCTCACAATTTATAGTTTTTGGATACGATGCATGAGATTTTCTTTTACCCTGAATTTTATTGATTCTTTCTAGATTTTAGTTTAGCCTTTGTTTGATATTTTATTTGTCATGCATTGTATTAGTTGAGACATATATTTTATATATATCTTGTAATTATATTATTATCTCTGTATTAATGAACTTTTCAAGTATAATGAATTTTTTGATGTAAAATGTTAATGGTATTAAATATCTTAATTAAAAAACTACTTTCCTTTTTCAACTTTTTTCCCAAATTGAGATAACCAAAAATAAAACCGAATATTTCAAGTGAAAGTGGTAAACATTGGGACACTTGCTTACTGGAATAAAAAAAAATATTTAAACAATGAAAAAGATTTTGGTTTCACTTAATTTTCTTTATTCTTAATGCAATCCAAACATAAGAGGATTTTAAAAACTTGTTTTGACTATAGATTAAATTTTATTTCATAAGAGCTTATTTAAACGCTTAAAATGATGGTTGATACAATATAATAATCCTAAAAATATATAATAAAACAATTTGAAATCCAATCCAATATGGATTTAGATGCACCAAGAAAATCATTCCTATACTTGATTCATATTATAAATAAAAATATTTTCTTGATAAGTATAGTATAGGGATTGAAATATAATTAAACCCTTTTTCTCGCGTTCTTGCCCACATTCCCGAAATTAAAAGTTTGAAAGACTCAATTTTAAAGTTTTGACAAGTACAGGGTTCCGCATATAATCACACCCTTTTTTCTCACATTCTTTCCCCCCAACCCAAACAGAAAACCTTGCTAACGTTTCATCAATTAGAGGCCTTACTCATGCATGTTGTTTTAATATGTTGTTATACATTTTTAATTCTAAAAATTTTAATAAATTTATCTCAATATTTACAATATTTATTAATTTAACTATAATTTTTTGATATTTTGAATGTTCTTAGACAGTAAAGTAAAGGACTTTCAAAAAAAAGTTAAAGCTTGAATCTTGAAAACCAAAACATAAATGATAAACCCCTTTGAATGTTTGGTTCTTTGAATAAATATCCCATTGTGCAGCTTTGATAGCAGATAAGAAAAGGAAGAAGAAGAAAAAGAAAAAGAAACGGTGGTTCTAGTTTAAGAGAAGATTCAAAGAAGAAACCATCAATGCTTCGTCAATTACAAGAAAACAAATTCAGTGAAGCTCTTGATCAAGTGTATGAAGATGGGTCATTGATAAGCACTCATATTTCATCTTTGGGGCCCTTGTTACTTTTTACTTTTTATTATTTCATGAGTGAAATATCGTATTTTAGCTTTGTTTGTCATTTATGTATCTGAAGATGAGTCATTGATAAGCACTCACAACTTAGCGTCGCGACACCGACTCAATACAACAGTTGGCGCCCTAGCCTAGCATCCAACGCCCCAAGCCCTATGCCATGACGCTGTTTCACCAAGCTGCGGCGCTACTATTCATGCCTCGTGGGTCTGTTTGTTGTTTTAAAACTGAGATGTAAGGCTACTTTCATCTTTTTGAGTATTTAAATCTAAATTAAGTCTGTAATTTTAGTTTGATATTAATTAAAACTACATAAACTCTCTAAATATTATCTTAGAAGAGAGATAAATTATCTCCGCTTCCAATTTTAATTCAATTTATATTTTATTTTTTTTATAAATTGTTAAAATTGAAATAATATTCAAAGTTTGGTTCTATATTTGCATGCCTTCTAATTTAATTAATCTCTAATGGATTTTACCGTTTCTACTGATTATTTTTCGTTTTATTAACTGTGCAGTCACTTTCAAAATCTCAAGACATTGATCCTTCATCATTGAACCAAGATGGGAACAATGAACGGTCAAGATCATTAGCTAGGCTTCGTGCTCAAAACGAGTTCTTGAATGCTACTTCCATTGTTGCAGATTGTATTTTTTTGCTCTCAAGATTCAATTCCAGGCTTCAATGATGCTCTTTCCAAGTTCATTACAGTGTACCCTAAGTTTCAAGCTACTTAAAGAGTTGATCATCTGAGAGTGGAGGAATATGGGCACTTTTCTAAATCTTCTGTTAAGGTTTGACTTGATTGTTGTGGTTCTGGGTTGTTTTCTTATAACCAAACACAATAGAATTGGGATACAACTATGTTTAGTTTGTCTGAAGTGACAGCAAATTTCAGTAACCATGCTTGATATGGTGGTGCTGAGAGTGGTACTTGGGATCATTTGAACATACCTGTTAGCAGCCGGTCAGCTTTTAAATTGTTGGCTGAAGCTTACACCTTTTAGACTAATAAGAAAGTACTGACCATGTTTGATCATGAGAGTCAATATGTGATTTGGATCGCTCAACGTGCTAAGGTTTATAATGCTTGGTTTAAATGGCCTTCATTGAAGGGAGTTGAAGAAACAGGGGGACTCCTAAAATGAAGATTTTTGAAAACTTAAATTAGCATAGATAAAATTATATTTTAGTTTTTTAAAATGATAAAAATTTTATTTAATCTTTTAAAAATTATAAAGATATAAGCTATTCAAATGGTGAAATTGTATTTTAATTATCATAAAAATTACAATTAAATTTCGGTCTGCCTAACAAAATTTTCTAGCTTCACCTCTGGAAAAAAGGTATTGGTAAATGGTCTTTTTGTGTTCCCAGTTATGTCAAAAGCGGCGGGGCAAAGCATTCCTATTTGAAGAAAATTTTATAAACGTTAGGTTAAATTTATTGATTTTTTAAAAATTAAAATTAAATGACAAGTTAGAATTAATTAAATTTTGGAACAAATTGATAAAATTTATAAACAATGGAGGGCTAAATCTATTATTAAGCCAATAAAAAAAAGCCTAAGTCAGTTTAATGGTGAGTGATTAATATTTTAAAATTTAAAAAAATATATTAGTGATGAAATTAAATTTTTTTTAAATTGGGTGATTAAAATACAACCTACCCAAAATTTTAAATTTGTTATTAATCACCAAAAACTCAAAATAATATTTAGAAAATTCAGGTGACGGTCCAGGCGGCCCCATAAACTATGGGCCAAAACTTATAATCTGGCCCTGCTCCGGGATGAATGAAGTATATCTATACATATATAACAGCAAATTTTAATTCTTTTCGTAATTACTTTCTTCTAGTTTTTTTTTTCATTTATAGGAGATATTATAAAATAAACATAAAAATAAAAAATAGTAAAACTTGAATCTGAATATTTAAGGATTTAAAAAATCCTCCTTAAATAACGATATCAAATCTAAAAAATTTTTCAAACATCCAATCTAAAGTAAGTCTCGAACTTTCCTCGTAATATAAGAAATAATAGATGGAACACTCCGTTTTGTTTTTCTTTTTTTGAAATAGAGTGGTTAATATTTATTATCCTGTGGTGGTTTCATTTTCACAATAGTCAATTTCAAATCTTCACAATTTCATCTCCACTCCATTTTCTAAAAATAAAGTGTGTCGACATTGTGTAGTCATCCATTTCCTCATTTTCACTGGATCAGGACATAATACCCATTTCGTAATATCATTGTCTTTTTACAAATATTGTGGGTAGCCTTTTAAAATAAAATTAAGGTTTGTGGTAAATTAAAAAAAATGAATAAAATAATTTATAAATATAATAGTAAAGATGTGCGATTACAAGGACTTAAAACAAAAATAATATTTGATTAATGTAAATATTTTAATAATTTCAAATTTTTAGTAATTTTAATAATCTGTTGGGAGAGGATAACATTGTCTGTGCATTGAAGTGGATAATTCTGTTTTATTCTTTAGGTATAAAAACAACAAATCCTGGCAGTGGCAGTATCACCCTTGGCTACCACATCTTGTAGAGTTGCCAACTTTAGTGATCAAGGTGGTCTCTTCAGCTGTGTACAAGACACAAGCAAGTGTGGGGGTTAAACTACAGTACCAGTCATTTATCCTCATTTATTTTATTTTTCAGCTTAGTACGACTTGGTTAATTTGGTACTTTTGAATCTTTTAGCTCTAATATTCTCTTTAGACCAAATCAAACCATTTTGTCGTTAGATTTATGTTACGAGTCAATTCGATTAAAAATATTTTTAAATAAAAAAATTAAATACTAATATATTGGTATTTTCATTGCATTTCTATTTCAACTTCAATTTTTGATTAAGTATAATTTAAATATTAAATTTTGTTTTGGTTAAAGCTGTTTGATTGGAATATCATTTTCTACATGTTTATTTTAATTTTCTTTCATGTGAAGTTTTAGACTCAAATTTCAAATGTTATTTAGATCTATATAAATCATTATATTTATCAATAGTAAAATATTAAATTTCAACATAATCACTAATCCAATTTAGGTGAGGTTTGGGCTTAATTTTTAATCTAAACCTAATTTAAATATACTTTTATATTCCATTAATAACATAATAATAAAATAACTTATGAAGTAAAAAATATACGCAAAAATCACTCCCATATCTGTCTCCAAGTTATTTTTAACTTGTATTTTCAATGAAAGTGATAATATCAAAAACCATATGGTAGTCCTTGTTGGATTCATCCAATTCCACGCATTGTATTTGTACGTCAAATTAAAAAAAGAGAAAAGTCTACCCAGTACTGATGTTTTATATTATTTGTCGTCTACCTTATCATTTGATTTTTTAGAAAAAAAAAAAAGTTACCTCCCCTACATGATTTTCTGGTCTTGCCCTTAGTTGTAATAACTATGTGTTAGTTTAACGTTGTGGACTAAATTGAGTAACAGAGCCATGGTTTAAGTATTAAAGTTGGACATAAAAAATAAGTATCAAAATGAAAAAATAGGTATAGTTTAGTGGCTAAAATAAGCATTAAGCCTTATATAATGTCTAATATATTAATAGTTATAGATTTTGAGATATTCATATGTATATATATATTTTAGGATTATTAGTTTTATATTTAAGTTTTTTGATTGATTTGATGTTACAAGTTAATCAAACACTAACTCAATTGATAACAAAATAAAAATTTTAAAAATTAATATAATAAAAGTATTTATGTCTTCAATAAATTTTTTTATGTTTTTGTAAATTAAATAGCTAGATAACTGATTAAGTTAAAAATTTAAAATTTTTTAGGGTGAATTTGACCATTAATGTTGATTTTCAAAATTCGTGAACCAAATTAAATATTTATATGAAATTTAATATAATCCGAAATTTCCAAAGAAGCACTTATCCCGACAAAGATTTTTGTATTCAACTTTATTTTCCTCCACAGTTTTTATTTTGCATTATAAAGAAGGGACCATGAAGTCATAGTGTGGAAATTAAGGATAAAAAGATTGGATTGCAGAATATAATGATGATTAAGGAAACCATGCATGGTCCACTCTTATTAGGAAGTTAAAGCCCAAATATATTCTAAATTCTCCTCCATTTGCCAGCTAAAGGACTCTACCAACCAACCTAAGTCTTTCTTGGAACACGCAACATTTGTCTTCTTCTACCTCCATTTGGTCAAATCATGATTTTATAACGAATAACAGGCTTATTTAATTCCAATCACATT
Source organism: Gossypium hirsutum (assembly GCF_007990345.1). Lineage (NCBI taxonomy): Eukaryota > Viridiplantae > Streptophyta > Magnoliopsida > Malvales > Malvaceae > Gossypium > Gossypium hirsutum. Next base: position 93,461,633 of record NC_053426.1, on the reverse strand, counting down.
TTTGATGTTTTTTGGAGCCGACCAACAAAAATAATTTTAATATTATTTTTAACCATTTGCATCCAATTTTATATTCTTTTCAACGACAAATATTGTTAAAAAGCTTATTACCAAAAAATGTTATGGTGAACATGAAACCTCCCCACAATTCTACACTCCTCATTCATATACACCACGTGTTCGACGTGTAGCTCCATAGTTTGCCACTAAGTTAAAAACCGAAATTCCATGCCATGTGGGCAGCTAATGGTTGGCCGCACGCCAGCGGCGGAGCCCACTACACCTACACGCCAGCCATCACCATTAGAACACAGTCAGTGTTGGGTGACTGACACTGACATCGAAACTCGAAGAAGGAGTGAATGTGTACAACACAAGCGGCGTGTTCCTACTTACCTTACCCATTGGAATCAAATCCAGAGACGATTTCCACAGCGGCTTGTGAGACTCAATAATTACGTAGCCACCTTTTCTCCTTTCAAAACCCTAGTTCCGTACCAATTTGATATCATAAAATAATATTCAATGAGACATTCATTATGTAAATTTAATTTTATCAAACGTAAAAATCACATAAATATTTATTTAAAATTAATCTAATATTAATAATAGCATATGAAATATAAATAAGAAATAGAGGGATATGGATATAATTTGTAAAGGGGTAAATTACTTTTTATAAGTAGTAATCATTATCTTAAAAGAGACCATGATTCTGTGAATGATATTACCTACCTATTTTAGGTGGAAAGTTCTGAAAATGGAAAAGTAGAAAAAAAGTCTGCCTAGTTGCAGTGTGTTCAATTGTGGTGGTCATTTTTCTTAAATTGACAATACCAATTAAGCTTAGTCTCCCACGTTTCTTCTTTTTCTAACATCGTATTGCTTGGTAGGTTCCTAAAAATATATGGGTCAATTCTGTGATTCTTTTTAAAAAAAATAATAATAATAACATTGGGATTAAGATGCTATAATTTTTTTTTATTATACTTTAAAACCACATAACATTATCCTCTTATTTGATTCCATTAACAAGATAATATTTCATGTATATCTATTTATATGGGCACACACATTTAGAATTATGACTCAAAGTATAATTCAAGATGTGCACCTACTCATTTATATATGTCATTTAAAAATATTATTAATAATTATTTAATTTTAATTTTAAAATCTTGGAATGAATATGGATACTAAGCTGACATGTGACTGGATGTACATAAAATTAGAATAGTTCTATATTTTTTTTAAAAAATTGGATGCATCATTTAAAAACTATAAAACATAAGTTACGAAAATAATTTTAATTTTATATTTTGTGCCAAAAACTTGCGAGTAAAAATGCATAAGAATTATTCTAAATAGATAATTTAAAATTAAATATATGCAATCGCATATAAAAAGTAAATTCACACATTGGAGACTAATCATGATAACATGAATAGATAGATTTTAATTTGAAATTTACGAATGGTGATTATGAAATCATATTTTCTAACACCATTAACTTTCGGGTCGTTACATACCAAATTAGTTATTAGCCTTTGAGTTAACATGTCATGTCATCATTAATTTAATGACTCTCTGTATAGTTGAAGACCTTTCCAATCCCTCTCAATTTTAACATTGAGCAAATGAGTCCCTTTAAAAAAATCAAATCAATTTAATCATTGTTGATTTTGAATGTGAGGAATTAATGACAATTAATTACAACATTAATATCTTCCATCAATTACAAAAATTTGTTTGGTATTGTTATACATGTACATTTTGATCACGATGTGGGTCTCACCAAAAACCCTTATATATACCCTTGTTAGGATTAGGATAAAGGGAGTCTTTTTGTGGTTTTTCCTCTCTTCTACTTTACAGTAGCCAAATGCTTTTATCCATATTTTCTCCCCTCATTTCCACCATTGACGACTCTCCACCCTACAAGGGTGAATCGTTCCAAACCCCCACATCATTCTCCTCCTCCTCATCGTTTCCTCCCTTATTGATCTCTTGTGTCAACAGGTATAATAGTAAATTTAGCCTTCAAAGTTTACATATTCTATCAATTTGATCATGATTTAACAAATTTAGCTGACAAGATTGGTACCTGAACTTGACACTTTTTCTTGGAAGATAGATTGGTTAGTATCAGTGTGCTTTTCCTACCTTAATTTTTATTTAAAGGCTTAATATAACATTTGGTATCTGAATTTGACACTTTTTCTTAATTTGGCACCTAAAATTTTTTGGTCCAATTTGGTACTTAAACTTGACTCTTTTTTTTCTAATTTGGTACCCTATCTATTTTTTTGTCCGATGTAATACTTGAAATTGTCAAATGTTTTACAATTTACTCCAATATACTAGCAATGTTATTTTTTATGAGGTAGCAAAAATAATCAATCTATAATTGACATGTGGCAGATGATATTTTTTTTGTATTTTAAATGTTCAATTACTTTTAGTTTTATCCATTTATTTGTTTATTTTACTAATTTAAAATAACAAATTTCTTTTATTTTGGATTTTTAAAACTCTTGCTTTCTTATCCAATATTTATTCATTTAACATAACACAATGCCTAATTTTTTAATATGAATTTCCTCCAATATTGATGATATTTTTGTAGCATAATTTTTTTTAACACCATTAGTGTTTTGAGTAATTTGTATAACATTTAATTTAGTTTAGGTATCAAATTAGGAAAAAGTGCCAAGTTCAGGTATCGAGGTGAAGCCAAAATTTTTTTGGGGGGCAGGATTAAATTATATATTTTTTATGATAGTAAAAATTTAATTTCACCATTTTAATAGCTTATATTTTTATAATTTTTAAAGATTAAATATAATATTTATCATTTTTGGGAACCAAAATGAAATTACTAAATTAAAATTTTATAAATTACAAAAGGGCCTGAACCCTGACTTTGCTCCTATTTAGGTACCAAATTGGGCCCAAAAAAAGTTTATGTATCAAATTAAGGAAAAGTGTCGAGTTTAAGTATCAAATTAGACAAAAAAAAGTTGAAGTACCAAATTGAAAAATATAAATTTAGATATCAAATATTATATTAAGTGTTATTTAAATAAAAGATATTGAAGGAAAAAAAATGATAGCTCTCATTCAATTGTCTTTTATTAATTAGTTTGCATAAAATGTGGAAAATTGTTAAATAAAATTATGGTTAAGATGTTATTTTCTAAGAAGAAATAATAATCGAATCTTTATTTAAAATTGTCTCCAGCTCTGGATTCTATCTAAAGGAAAGATTCCTCTGTAGTGAATCATAGTCGAGTTGGTAAGTAAGGTGGAGCCACTTACTGTGGTTTTCTATGCTAAGGGACTATTCTGTTGAGCTTCCCATCCTCTATTCCATCCCTAACCCTACATTTTTGCCTCTTCTAGCCCTTAGATGACCCGAGAAGCCGCAGTCGAAATGATAATAAAATATCATAGATTTGTATAAATGTGACTTTGCCATTCATTCTATTCTTTTTTTTGAAACATCAATGTTAGTTTAATAGTCTTTTAATGAAAAATAATTATAACTGATTTAATTAAATCGATTTGATAGTTTTCTTAAAATAGAAATTAAATTTAATGAGAATGGATGATATGAAACTGTAATTTCGCGTCATCTTTATCTTTTTTTAATATAAAAATAGAAAATTAAATTTTTTCTTTTAATTTTCAATTTTTTCCTCCTACAAAATTAAAATTTAATTTAAAATACTAAAAATCACGAGAGAAATTTTGATTTGTCATGTTAACTTAAAGTACACGTAGACTATCATGTAAGTTATCATACTAATATTATTACAAAAAAAATAATTTATTTTTTTTAAAGGTTAAGGGTTAAATTTAATTCAAGAAATAAAAATAAAAATAAAAAAATATATAAACGTAAAATTATCATTATATTAAAATTAAATATATAAAAAACTTTTACTTTGTTGTCTCTGCCTACCAAAAATAATTTTAACCCAACACCCTATTTTGTAATTTTGCACGTCCCCAGTCCCCACCCCCCCAAAAGTAGAGAGAAATTAGGAATGTTAATAAAATGTCGACATAATTTAAAGCCTTCAGTTTGACATAATTTCGTAGTACTAAACAACATATTTGGTTTAATTTCTATCAGTCCTTATACTTTCAGCTTTTTAAATTTTAATCTTTTAATTTTTTTAAAATACATTATTTAAAAATTAAAGTCGGAAAAACTGAGCATTAGGTTGTAAGGCTAATGATGGACTTCTTTATCTATTAAAAGAAGTGTAATTTATAAAAACATTCAAATTTAGAAAAAGTCAACAAACAGTGCTAAGAATTGATAATTTTTGAATAAAACAAATTTTTGGAATTAAGAGTAAAAGGACTGACATTTAAAAGTATTAAAAAGTAAAGGGACTGGAGTCACAATTAAAGCATAATATTCAGCATATTTGCTGAAACTCTTGTCATAAAGAGACTGGTCCAAAAGAAAATATTCGCTAATAAAACGTTATAAAAGCAAGCTTAAGAGGGCACCCAAAGTTGTAAAACAAATCGAATATCGATCCGTTTGTTTAAGCACAATGTTAGGGTTTGTGGATTATGGGGGAGAGATGGCGACTGTGTTGGAGTGTTTTTCTTTAATGGCTATAGCTTTTATAAAAAGTGCTTTCGAAATTATCCCATTGTGTACAAAAACACTGAAACTTTTCACCTTTCCTTCGTCAGCAACCTTTCAAAAAGCCACGTGCTATGTTCGTACATTTCAAATGCCTTTCTCCTAAACCCACCGCGAGTGTTTTTGTCTTTTTCCCATGAATGTGAGTGACGAATACTTTCAGTTTTGTGTTCTTTATCTTGTTATTTGAATTGAGTTTTTTTAATTTTTTTTAATTTTTTTTGTTTTGGTCGTCGATCACTGAAAAAGCCATTGTTGTTTTTGCAGGCTTAACTTTACTTATTGTTTGGTTTTTGATTGGGGGAGAATAGGATTCTGATCCAGCTTTCATGGAGGTGGCTTTAGAGCTTGTCAATGCATCATTTGTTTTAGCTTTACTATCATGGATTATCATAGATATTTTGAAACGTAGGAAACATCACAACGGTAGCCATAGTCATAGTGATGTTATACCAGACTTTAAACACAGTGTAGGAGGAGGAGGAGTAAGAGCTTTTGGGGCTATAGTTGCCATATTTAATGTTATAATCTTTATATTTTATTTGGGTTTTGGGTTTTATGATTATTGGATTCATAGTTTTGTCTCTACAAAACTTGTATGCTCGGGTGTCACTTGGTTTCTAGCAAGTTTAGTTTCAGTTCTTTCAAAAGACAGGACTTTCAGGGAGGGAAAAAGATGGCCTTTAGTATTGGTACTTTGGTGGGTGTTCTCCTGCATTCTTGTGTCGTTTTCTGTAGTGGTTTACGTTGTCCACCACGTGAACTCCAAAGATTTGCCTTATTATTTGCCGGAAGCCAACATTGTTGATATTGCTTCTTTGCCTTTCTTGCTACTTCTTTGTTGCTGTCTGCCTCTTGCTGTTAACAGAAACAGTGACCTTCAACGTCCATTGCTTCACAAGGAGGATGAAATTTTCTCCAAAGATGATGATACTGCTTTTGCTAGTGCTGGCATATGGAGCCAACTCACATTTAGATGGCTAAACCCCCTTTTTGAAAGGGGTCGAGTTGAAAAACTTGAATTGCACCATATTCCTCAGGTTCCGGATTCAGAAGCCGCTGATAAAGCCTCGTCGTTGCTCGAAGAATCGCTTCGAAAACGGAAAGCAGATTCTTATTTATTGCCAAAAGCAGTAGCTCGTTCTATCTGGAAATCCTTGGCTGTAAATGCAGTTTTTGCAGGTATTTTCTTCTCGATTCATTGAATCTGTTTTCAGGTTCTGTATGCAGCTTCTTCCAATGCTTATGTTTATGTTTTGTAGGACTTAACACCATTGCCTCCTATATTGGACCTTTCCTTATCACCAGCTTTGTGAATTTCTTAACTGAAAAACATGATGGTTCAAGCAATCGGTATGGACTGGTTCTTGCATTCATCTTCTTCTTTTCAAAGACTGCGGAATCGCTAACTCAACGGCTGTGGTACTTTGGTGCTCATAGAATTGGAATAAGGGTTCGTGCAGCTCTCACGGTTTTGATTTATAAAGAATCTCTGTCAACTAAGTTCGTTTGTTACAGCAATGGTAAAATCACAAACCTCATCAATATAGACGCTGAGAGAATTGGAGACTTTTTCTGGCACATTCATGGAGTGTGGCTGCTACCAATCCAAGTCTTACTGGCCTTGGTAATACTGTATAGGAATATGGGTGCGGCTCCTTCCTTTGCAGCCATCTTTGCTACGATTTTGGTGATGGTGAGTAACACCCCATTAGCCAGTAGGCAAAAGAGACTTCACTCCAAGATCATGGAAGCTAAGGATGCAAGAACAAAAGCAACTTCAGAGACTCTGAAAAGCATGAGAGTCTTAAAGCTACACTCATGGGAACCCACTTTCTTGAAGAAGCTTCTTCAACTTAGAGAAACTGAGAGAAACTGGCTTAAAAAGTATCTATATACAAGCTCAGCTGTTGCCTTTCTGTTTTGGGCTTCACCAACCTTAGTGTCTGTCATCACTTTTGGTGTCTGCATTTTGGTAAAAACACCATTAACATCAGGAACAGTACTTTCAGCCTTAGCAACTTTTAGGATTCTACAAGAACCTATTTACAACCTTCCAGAACTCGTTTCCATGATTGTTCAGACAAAAGTCTCATACAATCGAATTCAAGAGTTCCTTGGAGAAGAAGTCCAAAGGAAGTTCATATCTGAACATGGTGCAAAGGCATCTAATGTTGCTATTGAAATTGAGCCAGGAGAGTATGCTTGGGAAACAGATAGCAAGGACATAAAGAAACCAACCGTCAAAATCACTGACAAGCTGAAAATATTGGAAGGTTACAAGATAGCTGTTTGCGGCTCGGTTGGCTCAGGTAAATCAAGTTTACTTTGCAGCATACTAAGTGAGATACCAAGGATTTCGGGTGCAGCCATTAAGGTTTATGGGAAGAAGGCTTATGTTCCTCAGAGAGCTTGGGTTCAAACAGGCAGTATCAGGGAGAATATATTATTTGGTAAGGACATGAAGAAAGCTTTCTATGAAGATGTTCTTGAAGCATGTGCCTTGAACCAAGATACTGAGATGTGGGATAATAAAGATATGAGTGTTGTGGGAGAGAGAGGGATGAACCTCAGTGGAGGCCAGAAGCAGAGGGTCCAGTTAGCAAGGGCTGTTTACAGTGATTCTGATATTTATATCCTAGATGACCCTTTCAGTGCAGTTGATGCTCATACAGGAACACATTTGTTTAAGGTAAAAAACAAAATCCTCTCTCTTTTCAGTTGTTAGTTGTTTTGCAAGTTGCATTCTCATATGTGATTTTTTTCTGTTTTTTTGGCAGAAATGTCTCAAAGGACTGTTGTCTCAGAAGACTGTTATTTATGCTACACACCAATTGGAATTTTTAGATGCAGCAGACATTGTTCTGGTAAAATCCTTTGGTTGGTACACATATAATATACTGAGAACTTACCGTTGTAGGCTCTCATTCTGCCTTTTATGCTTGTTCCTGTAGGTGATGAAAGAAGGTCTCATTGTTCAGTCAGGAAAGTATGAGGAGTTGATAGTGGATTCTAATGGTGAACTTGTTAGGCAGATGAATGCTCACAGAAAATCACTAGACCAAGTGAACCAACCCCAAGAAAACGATTCCTTGACGGGTGGACTGTGCCAGATAAGTCAAACTGAAGTCATAGAAGAAAAACATGGAGAGCCCAACTGCAATGATAAGCTTTTTGAAAGTAGCCAAGAAGAAGAAACCGAAACCGGTCGTGTCAAATGGAGTGTTTACTCGACTTTTGTTGCAGCAGCTTATAAGGGAGCACTTGTTCCAGTCATCGTTCTCTGTCAAGTTCTCTTCCAGGGACTACAGATGGGGAGCAATTACTGGATTGCTTGGGCAACTGAGGAAAATCGCAATGTATCAAGAGAACAGTTAATAGGCATATTTATTTTGTTGTCTGGTGGAAGCTCCATCTTCATACTGGGAAGGGCCGTTTTGCTGGCAACTATTGCTGTAGAGACAGCTCAACGTCTGTTCCTTGGAATGATAAAATCTGTTTTCCGGGCACCAATTTCATTCTTTGACTCAAATCCCTCAAGTCGAATCCTCAACAGGGTTAGTTTCATCTTGTTTGCAACAAAGCTCAACTGCTTTAAGATTTTGCCTAATTCGTTCATAAGTTAATTCTCTCCATCTTCTGGTTAATTACAGTCATCTACAGATCAAAGCACGTTAGACACAGATATTCCTTACAGATTAGCGGGGCTGGCATTTGCTTTAATTCAGTTGTTCAGTATCATCATCCTTATGTCCCATGTTGCCTGGCAAATCTTCCTTCTCTTCCTTGCCATCCTCAGTATCTCCTTCTGGTATCAGGCAAGTACCAAATCCATCATGAATTCGTGTTCTACTTGTCTCTCACATGACATAAAAATGTCAAAGAAACTGCAAAATACAATGACTAATGCGACTTGCATCTACATGTATAAAGTTTATTTTATTTCTTTGTATTGTTACAAATTCTAAACGTGGTAAATTATCTACAGAACTATTATATTACGACTGCTAGGGAGCTAGCCAGGATGGTTGGAATTAGAAAGGCTCCTATTTTACATCATTTCTCAGAATCTATCACAGGCGCAACAACAATTCGTTGTTTTGGCCAGGAAGACAGGTTCATGGAGAAAAACTTGAGCTTAATCGATGATTACTCTCGTGTAGCCTTCCATAACTCCAGCACAATGGAATGGTTGTGTGTTCGAATCAATTTTCTTTTCAACTTCGTTTTCTTCCTGGTGTTGGTCATCCTGGTTAGCTTGCCGCGGTCTGCTATTGACCCTAGTAAGGCCCCCCTCTTCCTCCCACCTCTTCTCTTTTTTATCATCTCGATAGTTTATCTTTCCCAAGTTTACACGGTTCGATATCTATAATGTCGAGTTTGTAACAGACTAGCATGTTGATGTCGTATCAGGCTTGGCAGGATTGGCAGCCACATATGGCTTGAACTTAAATGTACTGCAAGCATGGGTAATATGGAACTTATGCAACGTTGAAAACAAAATGATATCAGTTGAGAGAGTTCTTCAATTCTCAAACATACCTAGTGAAGCTCCCTTGGTGATCGAGGATTGTAGACCGAAGCCTGACTGGCCAACCAAAGGAACAATTGAGCTTGAAAACCTTCAGGTGCAATACAAGCCTACACTCCCTGTTGTACTTAAGGGTATAACTTGCACTTTCCCTGGAGAAAAGAAAATTGGAGTTGTTGGCAGAACAGGAAGTGGGAAATCCACTCTAATTCAGGCTCTCTTCAGGGTGGTAGAGCCCTCAGGAGGACGTATTATTATTGATGGAGTAGATATTTCTACAATTGGTTTGCAGGATTTGAGGTCAAGATTGGGAATAATCCCACAAGACCCTACTTTGTTTCAGGGCACCATAAGGACAAATCTGGATCCTTTGCAAGAACATACAGATCAAGAAATATGGGAGGTACATTTTAAAAACTTGGTCTCCCTGAAACTATTTCCATTAGATTTCCGGTTTCACTGACGTAAACTCATGACAGGTCCTCAACAAGTGTCATCTTGTAGACATAGTACGACTGGACCAACGGCTTCTTGATGCTCCAGGTTTCAAATTTTTAGTAATTTCAAATTATATATATATAATATGTGCATGCGTGTGTATATATATATTCCATTTGACATAATTTCCTCTGGCAAAATTGTGCAGTGGCTGAAGATGGAGAGAATTGGAGTGTTGGACAAAGACAGCTTGTTTGCCTGGCTAGGGTCCTCCTAAAGAAAAGGAGAATTTTGGTGTTGGATGAGGCAACAGCTTCCATTGATACAGCTACAGACAATGTAATTCAGGAGACAATAAGGAAAGAGACATGCAGATGTACAGTCATCACTGTGGCACATCGGATACCAACTGTCATCGACAATGACTTGGTTTTGGTTCTTGATAATGGTAAGTCTGAAAGACTCTTCTGCATATTACCAAAGCATTAATAAACAAAGTTATGACACATAGTTAATGTTACTAAGAATGTATAAGTTAAATTTAGCTGTTTGTGACTAAGAAATTGTTTAATTCCAGGGATGATAGTCGAATACGATAAGCCAAAGATATTACTCGAGGACAAATCTTCTTGGTTCTCGAAGTTGGTGGCTGAATTTTTGAGATCATCCAAGAGCAACCACCCTAAGAATCTGGTTTGAAGGTATGTGGACAGCTTTTAGAACTCAAATGAAGAATTCTGTTTATGAATCCTGAAGACCAACTTTCTGGGGGAGAATTCTAGTCAAGATCCATCAAATCATGTGGAAAACAATGAATAAAAAGCAATAGTGTAAATTTCTAGTTATACAATTTTGTCTGCATCTTTTATGGCAATCAAAGTTCAGTTAGGTTCTAGTAAACCATAACATACACGCATATGTTAGATTACATACACATATATATAAAAAATAAAGTTTCTAGAGTGCAAGGAATGTAGAATTAAATAAAAGGACTTGTCCATCTTTTTAAATCAAATAAAATAGGTGTATATGATAAGATAATCCACTTTCTTTATTATCTTTCTTTATTCTTACTTTTTTTATTATTCTATTGTTCTTGTCTTTTAATTTGAATTTTTAAATTTAATAAAGAAATAGTTTATTACAAATTGTCGAAAGATTCGATTCGTTAGAATCCGGTCCAAGAACAAGGATTATTAGTAAAAATAGAATTTTCGGGAGATACAGAAAGATGCAAAACTCTATATTTCTATTCTATTTTTTCTCTATTTAAATTATATATACATACGCAATAGAGTAAGATAAAATTTCAAATTTCATTTCACAGAAGGAAAAATTCGCTTTTTATCTTGTTGCTAGAGGTTTACTCATTAGTAATATCGGATAATGGTAATAATAATTATCCACATAATTTGTTTTTCAACAATTCCTTTTTTTGTCACAAAGTCAAACCCTATTATGCGGGCTTTGACTTTGATTCTGATAAACTAACTAACTACCTTTTCACTACAAATAAAAGATTTCACTTAAGACTGTACTTGATTGAATTTTGATTCAAAGAAACCGTGGAGCTGAACTAACTCACTCAAAAGACATTTTAAAGGATTACGTGGTACGATTGGATCAATAGACCCTTATGGAATAAATATTCAGCCGCCTGTGAACCTTCCAGTATTGTTTTATTCAATATTTGCTCAATTACTCTTTTACCCGCAAAAGCAATATAGGCATTGGGTTTAGCAATAATGATATCCCCCAACATACCAAAACTCGCGGTCACTCCATCAGTAGTAGGAGATTTAAGAATTGATACATAAAATAACTTTTTATTTGATTGATAATCATATAAGCGAAAGATATTTTAGCCATTTGCATCAAGCTCAAACTTCCTTCTTGCATGCGTGCTCCTTCGGAAGCACACTAGAATAAGAGGTAAAAAATTATTGGTAGCATATTTGATCAAACAAGTGATTTTCTCGCCTACTACGATCCCATACTCCCCCCCCCCCATAAACTGAAAATCCATAACCTTGATTGCTATAGGAATACCGTTTAGTTGACCCGTGCCTATTTGAATAGTCTTAATTAATCATATCTTTCTTTGATAAAAATCAATACGATCTTTATAAAGCTCTTCTTCAGACTGAAATTTAATGGGATCCAGAGAGATCATGTCTTCATCCATAGGACCCCAGGTGCCTAGATCAATCGAAAGTTCAATTCTATCTGAACTCCTCATTTTCAAATGATATCCACATTGTTCACAAATATTCATTTTTGAATTAAGTGATTTCTTATAATTTACTCTATAACAATTTTTGCATTCGCATTGAACCCACAAATCCTTGTATAGATCGAGATTATTAAAACTTTCTTTTAAAGTTAAATTATTACCATTTTCACGAGTTATTATATCGAAATTCAGTAAAGATAGTTTTTGTTTGGCGACAAATTTGCAACTGAATCTGCTGAACAAGCACCTTACCATTAACAATAGCTTGAAATCATCTTGCTTTGTAAAGAATTTGAGAAGGAATCACAGTATTCTGTCAGTGATGCAAACCCCAGATTCTGGCTGGGAAAGACACAGTGTTGTTTAGTAAAAGGCGAAAGAATACTAGCTCTGTGCTCAATGCCCGGCTGCGTGCATTTTGACAGGTATCCTTGATTTTAGAGTATAAAAAAATTGGTTAAATTTCAAATTTGGCCTCCTCAAATTTGAGTTTTTAATCTTTATACTTTAATTTTGACTTAATTGGTATCTCAATATTTATAATGCTATTAGTTAGCCTAAATATCATTAAAATTTTTTGATAAGTTCAATTCAATGTCACACCATCAAATTTAACAAAAAAAATGAAGGAATTAAATTCCAGATATATAAAGAGTATAGGAATTGTGGAGACTAATTTTCAAATATACAAAAATTACATAAAACTTGGGCATTATTACCAATATAGAAGGATGTAGGTTTGAATGTGCTGAAGTAAATTATCATTGTATTAAAAAGAACAAATATGACCGCAACCTATAATGAGATTGTTAAAAAAAAACATAAACTTAAACTATATTGCAACTTTTAAATTTAAATGATTAACCTGATATGAAGGGTGAGTTAAAAGTTTAATATATTCTTATTGTAAACCTCATTTCACCTATCAAACAAATTAAGAAAATATGATTGAACCACAAAGAAACTAAGATGGCATTACTTTTCAAAAGCCAATTTCAGTCTGGTAGATGCAAAACTTGAGACAAATTGCAAATTATGTTTTTTAGCAGCTTGTAACGAGTTGTCTATGTAACAAAGATTTTCACTTGAAAATTAGTATTTTAGCTTTGTTTATATGACAGTTTTTCACTTCTAGTCACCGAAACCATTACAAGATACAAATAAATTGGTCTTTGATATTGTCACCATCCCCTTTTATCTTCATCCTACGGCTGAACAAAAATAGTTATAACCCAGAACTCAATTTAATTGCTTCATTCCATCATTCTTAAATAATGACATACAACAGATTTTGAGTTTTGATTCCTATCTTTTTCAACCCTTGCGGCATAGTTACAATATTTATATATAAATTTAAATAATTTAAAAAAAAATTCAACAGACAATCAATTTGGAATTTGGCGAACATAAGCTTGAAGCCTACAACAGAAGAAGAAAGGGAAAGGAATGAAATCTTATTATTTTAATTATTCAAGAAGAATATATCTCAAAAAACTTGGCAGTCAAGAATACAATCGTCTTTATGGCTTACTTTCATCCAATTTTGAAGAATTGTGCAAATGGATTTTATTTAGGGTCAGAGAAGAAGTTATTGACGGAGGGCATAATTTGAGGTTGTCTGTTGCGCACAAATTTCCTAAGTCCATGTTCTGCATATTTTTCACCTTCTTCAAAGTTGTTAAGAACTCCAGCTGCCCTGTTTTCTTTGGTTACCCTGTTTCACATTCATAACCATTTGCATTGTTATCTCAATTTTCTGTCAGACAGAGCTGCCATAATACTGCATATATGAGATATACCTGACTTCAGGGTTGGTGGTGATATTCCTGACAAGTTGCATGGCACAAATGCCGACCGCCACACCCACCGATGCAAATAGCGGATACACCTAACAGCCATGGACAAGGAAGTAAAATTGTAAACGTGACCGACATCATTAATGAAACAGACTTCTCAATTTGTTAGACTTTCGATTCAGATCTGTTTGTTCTGGACAAATGTTCGGATATGATGTAAAAAAGGATCATTTGATTCATGAAAAAGCACAAATCTTAGTTACAAATGAGAAGCATTTAAGCAAACACTAAAAGAACATAACAAGAATATGAAACCCTTAAGCCTTAGCAGCATGATAATTTAGTTACAAATGAGAAGGCTTAAGCAAACAGTAAAAGAAGATGAAAGAATCTGGAATTGGATCTAACATGGTTTTGATATACCCAACTGATAGATCTGATATGAACAAACAAACAAATTTGAGTTTAAACATAAGATGAATAAGTTATGAGGCTTTTGAGCAGACAATGAATGAAGAGAAGGCAAAAGAATAGGTACCTCAGGTTTGAGCCATCTGTTTGCAGAAGCCATGTGGATGCTTAGCTTAGAGATCTAAGAAGAGAGAAGAGAGAACCAGTGACCCCTTCTCCAAGAAACTTGTTAAAAAAGAAAAGCAATGAGAAATACAGAGGGAAGTTGCATACAAACTCTTCATAAATCAATACAGCTTCTTATATATTTCTGAGTTTGACCCGTATGGGACACTACTTTTTGAATTTAGTATAAAAACCCTTTTTTCCCTTCTTTTCACGCCATGCGCGGTAACGAAAAACTAGTAAGCAATTAGCAGCCGCCCAACTGTATGACCCCTATGAGTTGTATGGATGATTAGGTTAAACTCTCGTATTAGTCCCCAGTACTACGTTTATGTTTTAGATTTAGTCTTTGTATTTTCAATTTTTGTGCCTAAACTTTCTGAATTAATCATTTTTAGTTCTTATATTTTTAGAAATTTAAAATTTCAATCATAGCAATTAAATTCGTTTGGTTAAATTTTGCTATTATTGATATTAGTGTTCAACAAGGAGGAGAAGGCGATGGTTGTTTGTAAAGAGAGGTTAAGGAGGGAGGAGAAGAGGACTTAAGAAGATTGGGGAAGGAGAAAGTTGTGTGAGTCCCAATTCTTAGGTAGAATGCTTAAGGGAGAAGAAGTTTATTTATTCTTCGTGTGTTGGGGTATATATAGGGGGAAGTCCCCTTGTCTGGTAGTGCAATGTCGCCAACAATCGAATAGTGACCCGCTCGTGTGGTCAATCAAGCTGCATGTTCGTTATACATTAGTTGTCGTCAAGTGCAGTTCTGTGTGGCCTTACTCTAACATTCTCTCTACTGAGGTAGTACGAAGTTGTTATTCCTTAGTGTTCTTTCAATGGTCCCTATAGACAGTTTGTAGTAGGTGGCTAAAACCGGTTCGTATGAGGTATGCTGGTGTAACCAGCCGGACACCCAATCTGATATAATAGGACAGAGAGCCATCTATGGGAGCCTTTCAAAGCTGCCTCCCGTGCTACCAAGTGTCCAAGCCAGGGTAGGGTGTAACAATTATTAATATTGCACTATGTGTAGGTTATAAATTTAGTTCATTTTCTTCAATTTGATCATTTTTAGTCTCTATGTTTTTCGAATTTTGAAATTTCAATATTGATTCAAATAACATTTGTTAATTCTGTAACCCTTCTAACCCCTCTCCGTTGTTGGATTAGGGTCACGAGCATTACTAACAAACCAAAACAAATAATCAATCATAATTTAAACATGTAAGCTAGCCATTAACATTATAATATACAGGGGCAAGTCATGACAATCTAATACTTAAACTATTCAACAATGTCAACATCTAAAATCTTGAACAATACTAAAAATTACAACCTGAGTCGGGTAACCATAGGTACTGGAATTCTAAAAACGTAAAAATTACAAGAAAATGACTAAATTGTACTAACCAATTTAGATTTGAACCCTAGATCCCTTACCTGTGCGACCCTTTCTCTCTTTTCTTTTTCATTCTTTTCTAATTTGCATGCATTCATCTCTTTCTTTCCACTTTGTTTCTATTTCATTTAATTTGTTTTCATTTTATTTATTATTATTACTTACTATATATATATATAATATACACATGTATGTTATTTAGCTCATGGCCGGCCACATATACACAACATTAATTAAGTGGCACAATTGTTACTTTAGCCCTTTTAATTTATTTCAATTTATAATTCAACTTTTAACCATTACGCGATTTAATTCCTATACGTTAATAACTCTTAATTTCATGAAATTTATTAATTCAAAAATTAATTAGCTACCAAGCCAGCCTCATAAATATTTAATAGTTTATGGGTACCCTGACTATTGGGTCGATACAAAATTCATTATTTTTTTTGTGAGTATCATGTGAAAGTAGCAAGCTAACATAGTATTACATATCTGATAATATATTTATTGCATTAGATTTTAGAAATAGCAAAATTTTTAATGATTTAATGGCTACTATTTGTTCTAGGGTTGAAATTACAAATTTTAAAAAGTATATGGACTAAAAATGATTAAATTAGAGTACAAGGGTTGAATTTATGATTTACACATAATATAGAAACTAAAAGCAAAATTTGAAAAATGAAATTGAAAGTTTGACCATTACAAATGAAGTACATTCGTACGTATAGTTAATATGTTTGAACAAGTATAATGTAGAATCAAACTAGCACAAAGCACAACGAACAAATAATTAGAACAAAACCCAATCATGGCATATGCACATATTGGGATTGAAGACCCTCACATTGCAATTTACATATGATGAAACTCGAACCTTAATATTCAAATACCTAAAATGTCCACATTAACCAATGATATTAAGGTGTAGTTCAAGAATGCATTTTGAAGTATAAATTATCAAAATATTCTTATTCGTATTAATTACTTAAAATATGTTTAAAATTTTAGATTAATTTATATTTTATGTATCATTATATTAAATTATTTAAATATTATCTAACATAATTTATTTTAAAAATTTTAACCATCATGTCTAAAATGAACATTTTAGCGTCCCATCGTATTTTTTAACACTAATATCAAACACATTAAATTAATAAACTATATATTTTCATAGCACTTTATAAAAATACTTTTCTCAAATCGAACTTTTTAATAACATTTTTCAAATATAAAAGTAATGTTAAATAGAACCTAAGATAAAGACCTCAATGATGAAAATAGAAATAAAAATAAAAAAGTTTTATTTCATTTAAAATTAACATGCATAACTTACGTTAATATAACTCTTCATTTCTTATTAAATTTTGCTAGTGTCTCATATCTTATTATATAATATTATTAAGAATTTATTGACGGTTCATAATCTTAATCATGCGTAAAGTTTTACATTTTTTTCAGTCCATAAGTTAACATAACAAACAATACACTGACATAAACATATTTCTCAATTTTAAAAAAAATACTTATTTAATTATGTTTGAGATTCATGCCTTTAGCTGGTGAGCTGTGATCACGAGAAAGATGGGTGTGTAACCATTGCCTAAGTGGGGCTGCCGTTACCTGTATTATTCTCTTTTCTGATTCATGCCTTTTATTCCGTGCTTTATGTGACACATCTAGAGTATTTTTAGTTTATATTTTTTTTGAACAGTAAAATAGCATATACAAGATAAAAGGATACCCTAGTTCAATGTAGACAGATTAGAATTTGTCAAAAGCAGCTCGGAGGTTCCTCCAATAAATGAAATCTCAAATAACTCTGGATATTCAGTTTTGACTAAAAAATCTACC
Source organism: Gossypium hirsutum (assembly GCF_007990345.1). Taxonomy (NCBI): domain Eukaryota; kingdom Viridiplantae; phylum Streptophyta; class Magnoliopsida; order Malvales; family Malvaceae; genus Gossypium; species Gossypium hirsutum. Next base: position 93,444,137 of record NC_053426.1, on the reverse strand, counting down.
ACTATATTCTGCGCTGGAGGAATATGTCTGACAGGAACCTTCCAAGATCGAATAAAAATGTGATGTATCAGTCGAAGTTCCGTCAACTTGCTATTCGCGATACCACCAGCAAGAATAATCTCAATCAACAAAGCGTTATCACACTCCAATTCCAACTTTTGAAATCATTTGTTCCATGTTAAGTGAAGCCCTTCAAACATCGCCCTTGCTTCAACCTAAAATATTGTACATTCTCCAATTGACATTGAAAAATCACATTGCCACAACCCATTAGCATCTCTAATAACACCTCCAACAAAGACACAAGCCCTTGAATTTGATATTTTTAATAGGGGATTTACATTGTATGTTTAATGTGATACAAAAAAAAATTATATATTTTAGTATTTAAAAACAAAAAAATTAAGTTTTTAATACTTTTTTAAATATTTAACTAGTTTCTAGAATTATTTTGCTTCACTTGACAATCTCTTTTCTAGTTACATAATTAAACTTATCCCTCAACATTTTGTAAATCTCCAACTCTTTCCTGTTTTGTAAAGTTAATTCATTATATGAAATTTACATTGTTGCTTAGAACTCTCTAGTTGGATTTTAAAAATAAAATTTAATGATTTAATGATTCAAATAAAAAATTTTTGAATAATTCAATTTTTTGAATGATTCAATAACTTAAATGAAAATTTTTAAATAATTTAATTATCATTTTATAACTTTTTTAAAATTGAATGATAAAAATAAATTTACTAATAATTTAATAATATTAAATGTAATTTACCTTAAAATTTAAATCCAATTCAAGCTCATTTCTCGTTTTGATTCAAACCTTTGCTAAATCATATCGAAAAATCTCTTTAAAAACCTTTTTCCTAGAAAAAAGTAAAATCTTTATTCTCTGTTCATGTTTATTCTTTTTATTTAAGATATAACAATGTATCTAACCTTCAAACTAAAAAATATATATTTTAATTATCCATTTAACTTTTTACTTTAGATATACATGTGAACTGACACATGAATATTACATCAATAATTAATTTTTAATATTTTTATTCTTTTTAAATATAATATTTTTTATTTTTGACAAATTTTTTAAATACTTTTCATACTTTTTATAATTTTTTTAAAAAAATCTAATTGATTGGTTATGTAGCATCTACATGGTAATATCTGTTTATGTCCACATTAACAAAAGTTAACATACGTTAACATTTTCCTCCATTTTAGAATAATTTGATAAAAAATTATAAATTTAAAAATTGAAATAGACAAAAAAATTTAATAAAATGTTAAAAATAATTTTTTAAATTGAAAGGCTAAATAAGTAATTATAGGATTGTTTATACTATCATTGCTCTCTCATGTCTAAGGTTTTAGCCCAATGAGCCTCACCGATCATCCAGAGCTTTCCTTGAATTTTTCTTATTTCTAAATTTAAAAAAGAAAGTCAAAGTTCTTTTTTTTTCTTTTTTTACTGTTTTGAGAAAAAGTTGAGACTGTTAAACGTTTTTTTCAAAAGAATTACATAAAAACCAAAGCTTTCATTTTATGTTTTTTTTTTTTAATCTCAAAGTTAATTTTAGGATTCTAAAAGAAATATTTATAGCGTGAAATTGTTTCTTTCTTAATGTACTTATGAGATACCTTTATTATAGTTATCTAATTAAGTTGTACTAATAAAAAAAATTAAATAAGATCAAATTAGAATATAATTAATTTTTATTATTTAAATAATATTATTTATTGTTTGATAAAGTTAATATTTTTTAAGTTTTTGTGGTCCGGCAACTGAATCTTTTTATTTGAAATTGAACTGCAATTAAAAGATAAATTTCAAGATAGTTTTTATACAATAAATATTACCTCTATTACAATTTTAATTTATTTAATTATTTTAATAGTATAATAACTAAATTGATCCGAAATTCGGTGTCTAAAATACCGACCTTCTAGATACTTTAACGTCCATTAAAGTCTCAATTTGATTTTTCTTTTACTTTGATACTTTGATTTATTGGTTTTATATGATCTCTTATTGTTTCTAAACTAATATCCCTTTTTTAACTTTTTCCCCTATTTTTGTTTGATTTTGTCCCGTAATTTGGTTTGATTTAGTCCATAATGTTGACTTAATTCATCAATTGATATGTTGATTTAAGTCCATGCACTATTTGTTTCATTTAATCCCTGATAGTTCTTATTTGTTCAATTTAGTCCTTGATTAAATTCTAAATATATTCAATTTAATGTTTTTTATTTTCTTTTTCTGCATGTTTATGAGATATTCCGTGTGTGCATCTGGAACAGGAAGATTTTTCAAAATAATAATGGTTAATAGTCAATATTTCTATATTTTTTTATTAATTTATTAATTTTATTTCTTGAAATTGACAAAATTGAAAGGGATAGGTGTTTCTATTTAAATTCCTAATTGAGTTGTTATATTATTTAATGGTATTTTAGTCTTTTATTGTTTTAGATAGCCAATACAAAATTTACATGGGGTGAAATTTAAACCTATACCATTTGTATTAATAAAACCTTAATTTTATCATTCTTTGTATTTTATTTTATTTTATTTTATAAAGAATTAATTTTACCATTCAAACAAACTTTAATTTAATTTTTTATATGCATATATATTTCTTGTGTTATTATTAATTAATTTCAAATCACATATATAATTTTCACAATAAAATTTCTACATTCACTTATTTCTCTACTGATTTTAAAACCATTACTATAACACAGAGTGTGATAGGAAATACTACTAAATAAATAATCCATAAATACAACACATACGAATTTTTAAAGTATATATTTGAATTTGAGGCCAATATTTTCAATAACATCGACGTCAGGTATTAGATCACAGATTCGCCATCTCAGCTCAATGGTCGCCTCAAGCTTCATGCACGCCTAATGTTTCTAGAGTTTTAATCCCAAAAAGCTAGAAAGATTTTTCTAAAACGAAAAATTTGACTGAATTATTGATTTTTTTATACTTTTTAATGGTTGATAATCACATTAAATCTGATTAAAACGAAAGTAAAGTTTTTCTAAAACTCTAACCCAATTTTTTTTTAATATAATAGCAATGTATTTGAAAAAATATAAAGAGAATTTAAGTAAAAATAGGCTTTTATAAATTAGGAGAGTACAAGTTTATTTAAAATACCAATAGTTAATTGGATCTCTGCTTTTTGTGGTACGCAGTGTTTTCTTTATCTTTTTCTTCTTCTTTTTTTGTTTTTGAGAATTCAATTCCAGTTAAAGTTTGTCTAGTAATGGATAACTTCGGAGGATAGGGAGGAAGAAGGGTAAGATGTTACTGGGGGAGATAGTGGATACGGACCAGCCTCTTACAAGCTTTGTTTGGTGGGAAGTTTTTTTACAGCTAGCATTATTAACTTTCAAGAGGAATATGATAGCAAATGTTTGGCACCCCATTAGTGGCGTTGCGATTTTTTATTTAAGTAATAAATGATTTCTCTTCGCTTTCTGTATGGTGTGGATATTAATAAGATTGAACACAGTGACCCTTGGACTTTTAATAGCCATCTTTTGGTTTTCCATAGATTAAAGGAAGGCAAAGATCCCAAATCAATCACGTTGCTTTACATAGATTTCTAGGTACAAATACATAATATATCAAATAAGCTGATGTCTGAAGTTTTGGCTAAACAATTTGGTAATTTTATTAGCTAGTTTATTGAGTATGATATGAAGGCAACCATGAGGAACTTTCAAAATCATATGAGAATCCGGGTTTGGATTGATATCCAACAACCTTTGAGTCGACGAAAGAAATTGCTATTAGGTACGAAAAATTCTATTTATGCTACCTTTAAATATGAAAAACTCTCTCTTTTTTTTTGTGTGTGTGGGAAACTTGGACACATCACTAATTTTTGCTCGAAACGTATTCATAACGATGGAGTAGAAGTGGTTATGGGATGGGATGCTTCCATCCAAGTGTTGTCTAGAAGGGTGGAATCGAATCATAGCAGGTGGTTCTAGGAAGATGTGGAAATTAAAAACGTGAATTTTGTTTCCTCTAATTTAGGAAATGAGTTTTCTAATGAGCAAGATTTGGAGGATCAATTTGTTAATCAAATCAACACCAATCTGGGTCTAAACATAGGAGGCGCAAATGAATTGGGCATAAATGGGGGCAAATTGATTTATATTGAATCTGAGGATTGTAACATGAGAATCAACAAAGGAAAAGAAAAAAGAAAAAAAGGTGCAGGTGGAATTAATGTCTCCTAAAGTTTCTGACTTTATGGATTCTGATAGGACCACACATAGGTTGACTATTGCTTCTAATTTTGATAAATCAACTAAGCTTGTTGAACGAGTTAGTTGAGCCCAATGGATATCCTAAGTTGGAAGGTTCATAGGCTGGAGAACCTATAGACTATTCATAGACTTCAGCGTTGGCTGAAAAAAAAACCCCAAAATTATTTTCCTGATTGCGACTAAAGTGTTGGGTGTAAATATGGAGCAGATTAAATGTAGATACGGTTTTAACATGAGAGTTGATGTTGATGCCGAATGACCGATGGGAGGGTTACCATTAGGATGGAAATGTGGTTTTTCTGTTAACACTCAGGAACTTCATTCTCATTTTATCAACGTGGACATTACTGATGATGCCAATGATAAAAAATTGAGGCTTACAGGGTTTTATGGAGCTCCAGATGAAAAGTTTATGAGAGAGTCCTGGAATTTATTAAGACAACTTCGGAAAAATAATGTCGGTGCATGGATTGTTATGGGGGACTTTAATAAAATCGCTTATTCTTTTGAAAAAAAGGGTGGTAGAGCTAGAAGGGATTGTAAAATGGAAGAATTTCGTCAGCTTTTGGATGACTGCTTGTTAGCTAACCTAGGCTTCAGATGACCCTAATTTATAAGGGAAAGAGGGCAGAGTTCTGAAACCAATATTCGGGAGCTGTTGGATAGAGAGCGGTTGCCAATTCGAGTTGGTGGCATATGTTTCTTGATCATGATGTGCAACATCTTACTAGTAGCATTTCGAATCATTCTCCGATTATAATTCAAACCAAAGTTTTAACGATGAGATGACGAAAAATTAATCGATTTAGATTTGAGGCTGCTTGGCTATTGGAGGATAACTGTTAATCTGAGATTAAACATTGTTGGAAAGCTAATCAGTGGTTACTTCTGTACTGTTTGAAAATGTTGAGGAATCATTTGAAAAAGTGGTACGCTAAGGTGAGAAAAGCAAAACATGATCAGTTTGATGCTTTGTGGAAAAAAATTGGGAATCTCGTGGAGCTAAAGCTTGAAAATGATGTTTTAGGTGATATTATGGAAACTGAATTAGCCATTAATTTGGAAATGGACAAAGAGGAAAAAATTTGGGAACAAAGGGCCCATGCGAACTGGTTGAAGTATGGGGATAAAAACACTAGCTATTTTCACAATTTTGCTTCACAATGGAGGAAGACAAATACAATTATGGGTCTTGAGAATTCTAGTGGTGGTTTTACCATGGATGCTATGGAAATGGATTCCTTGGCTTTTACTTACTTCGAAAGGCTGTTTACTAGTAAAGGGAGGATTGATACATCTCACATTTTTTTAGGTGTTAGTAGGTGTATTAATTCTTATATGATTGGGTTTTAGGGTTTAGGGTTTAGGAGGTCTGTGCCGATGATGTTCTACTTGCTGTTAAAAGCATGCACCTTACGAAGACGTATGGTCTGGATGGTTTACCTGCACTATTTTATCAAAGTTACTGGCACATAGTTGGTTTTGATGTGATGGATTTTTGCCTTAGGGTTTTGAGAAGGGATATTAATATTGATTGTATAAATTGTACGACTATAGTTCTTATTCCTAAGATAAAGAATTCTCGATATATGACCCATTTTAAAACGAAAAGCTTATGTAATGTTTTATATAATATTGTGGCTAAAATGATTGTTAATAAATTCTAAATGGTCCTGAATGTGTGCATTAATTAAACACAAAGTGCTTTTGCTCCTGGGTAGATGATTACTGATAATGTTTTGATAGCTTATGAGATGCTTCATGCACTAAAACAAAAAGAAGGCTAGAAAGAAAGGTTCTTTTGCTTTAAAGCTTGATATGAGCAAAGCATACGATGGAGTCGAATGAAATTTTGTGGTAGATATGATAAGAGCAATAGGGTTTACAGAGTATTAGGTAAATCTCATCATGTATTGTGTTTCGACTGTTATGTATTCTGTTGCTATTTGAATGGGTGTTTGGGAGATTTGACAAAACCAACTTGTGGTTTACGGCAGGGAGACCCTCTTAACCCCTGCCTTTTTCTTATTTGCAGTGAGGGATTATCGACTGCATTGCGATTGGCTTATAATGATGAAAGATTAACATGTAACTCTATTTATATAGGAGGGCCTTGCATATCTCATTTATTGTTTTCCAACAATAGCATCATCTTTGAGGAAGCTACAGAATGTAGGCTATTATCAAAGAGTATGAGATGGCTTCTGGGAAATTGGTAAAATTTGAAAAATATCTCATATTTCAGTGGCAACATTAGGGATTCTATGTAGGGTCATATTACCAATATTTTGGATATAAGGGTAACAAGTAATTTTGAGCTCTATCTGGGTTTACCAACTATGGTGGGACGTGATAAAAAATTGATGTTTTAGAAGTTCAAAGATCGATTGCATGCAAGGAGTAATAATTAAAGTACTCGCTTATTATCACAAGATAAGAAAGAAAATTTTATTAAGTCTGTTTTATAAGTAATTCCCACATATACTATGGGTTGTTTCTTGTTACCTAATTTCCTTTGTAAGGAGATGGAGGCTATTATTGAAAATTATTGGTGGCAAAAAGGACATGGTGAAAGGAGCATTCATTGGTGTTCTTAGGATACCCTTTGTGACCTTAAGAAAAATAGGAGTTTAGGATTAGAAGCTTGACTCGGTTCAATATTGCTTTATTAGCTCGTTAGGGCTGGCAATTATTTGCTAATCTAGGTTTATTATTTTCACAAGTTTTAAAGGCCAAGTATTATCCTACTACCACTTTTATGGAAGCTAGATTGGGTCATTACCCTTTACTACCTTGGCGTAGTATTTTGAACACAAGAGGGCTATTAAAAAGCGGGACAAAATGGTAGATTGGTAATGACAGCCAAATTCAGATCTGGGAGGATAATTAGTTATCTGGAGAAGGTCATAATATGGTTATTACTCCTCGTCTTAATTAGGACATTATGCTGGTAAAGGATCTCTTTGTATAAGATACAAAGCAATGGAATGTACATCTAATTAGGGAGATTTTTTGTGATGCTGATACCTTGTGTATCGTCAACATCTCAATTCCTTGAACTGAGATTGAAGAGAAGATAACATGGTCAGGTGAGCCAACAAGGGAGTACCTAGTTCGAAGTGGTTATAAAGAATTATAGAGACTTCGCTTCGGAAGTAACAATCCTAAGAGACCTATCTACAAAGCTTTATGAGACACTACAGTTCCCCCAAAAGTAAATATTATAAACTGGAGATTTTTAACAACTATATTCCTAGCTATCATAATTTACAAATTAAAAGGCTCAAGAACACAACTATTTGCTTGAGATGTGAGGCCGGTGTTGAAATAAACGAGCATAATATTTGTGACTGTCCTAGGGTAATCAAATATGGGATGCTTTAGGGGTTGAATAGACCTGCGATGAGAGACAATGAAGACTTTAAGTCTTGGTTTATGAGTTTGTTTAAAATCATGAATAGTTTGAATTGTCAGCTAACACTTATTACAATCTGAGCTATTTGGTTTTCTAAAAACAAATTGGTTTATGACAAAGTTACTCAAAATACTCCCGATGTGGTCACATGGATTAGGCCTTTTCAAGAGGAATTTAAAATTCATAGCACTGTTGGAGCTAAGAATAACGACCAACAACTGATTGTTTGGAAACCATTAGAAAGGTTATAGGTTCGTGCTAACTTTGACGTGTCTTACAATTCTGCAACCAAACATTCAGTTTTAGGCATAATTGTGAGAAAGGAAGATAGGGTTGTCATAAAGGCCAGAGTGATAAGAAATTATAACATTACTGACCCATTTCTTGAAGAAGCCATTGCATGCAAGCAGGCGATGGCTTTTGTTATCTTGTTGGAGTTCGCAACCTCGAGGTTGAAGGATACTAAAAAACCGTAATCAAAAAAATGAAAGCCACAACATACGATTCTATAGACCAAGTATTGTTAAGGTGAAACAAATAGCAAAATCGTTGGATAATTGTACATTTAAGTTTATTCTAAGAATAGGGAATCAACTTGCCCACCAATTTGCTTAGGAATGTCGATTTTTACTCGAAAACACTACTTGGTTGGATGGTTTACCTGTTTGATTAAAGAAGTTTACTGATGATGATCGACGGAGATCCGATCTGCTGTTGGGTTGACGTTTGGAGTCGTTAATTTATACTTTCCTTGCAGATTTGTTTCTTAGTAGAGGATGGGAGGTGACGTTTTGTTACTTGCTAGTAGCTTTTTGGAAAGTGAATGGTTGAAGGCTGTTTTTCTTTTTGTTTTATCTGTTCTCTTTATTGTTCTTTATTATTCATCTTCTCTATGTATGGTTCATTTTTTTAATAATATATGGGCTACAACTAGTTTCCATTCAAAAAAAATACCAATAGTCAATTAAAAATTTATCAAAATACAATACAATCATAGTCTACTTGTAGAGTTTATAAAATTTTAATATATTGATAAGTTCTAAAAGTAACATGTTTTACCCTATTTTTATTGCAATTTTTGGATGATTATTCGAGGTAAAATGGTGAATATTATGCTTCTAATCCTTTAAATTTATGTTTTTATACTTAAGAGAGCATTTGGGAGTAAAAGGAGTGGAAAAGGACAATTGGAGCATATTTCAGGAGCCCACGAGCTAGTTCATTCCGCATGAAACTGGGTCATTCCACACGGGCTGGACACATGGTTGTGTGAGCCACACAGGCTGCCATATGACCATGTGTCAGACCATGTTGATTTCACATACTACACTCAAAACACGCGGAAAAACACAATTCTTAGGTTTTTCGGGCATTTTAAGACCTATATATGACAAAAATAAAAAGATGGGAGAAAGCCATCAGAGAATATTGAAGAAAACAACTCGAAAAACACCATTGGAGCCGACTCCAGAGCAGATTTCCATCAAAATTGAAGATCTCCTTTTGATTTCTTTGAAGTTTATTATGACTTTATTTATTTCTTGTGGTTATACTGTCTTTGGGATGTCTTTATTTGCGATTATGATCTAACTTTCTAAATACCTAGAAGAAATGAACCCTATGATGTATTTTGTCTTTTAATTTTTGTTTTACGTAATAAATACTTGGATATTGTTCTTAGTTATTGGTTTAATATTTTTAGACTATTAATCCATGTTTGTTGTGGTTAAATTAAAGGTGGAATAGACCTTATTTAAGAGTAGATTTAGCATAATTGAGTGGAGTTGCATGCAATCTTAGAAATAAGACGACATAAATCTACCGGATTAGAGTCAAATCTAATAGGGGAATCCATAGATCGAGTTAATGCGATAATAGAGGTTTTAATTAGAAAGAAGTTTCAATTAATCAACCTAGAGTCAGTTGTTCTTACTCTTGAAAGAGATATTAGCATAATTTAGAGATTTCTACAGATCAAGATACTAAGTGAAGAAATTGTTTAATTCAGATTAATAATATGACAAATGAAATCTAGGTGGATTCTTTCCTAGGTATTGTCTTGCTTCTTGGTTGTTAATAGTTTATTTTCTCGATTTGTTCTTTGTTGTGTTCTTTAGTTAATTTTATTTTTAATCAACCACTCCAATTTGTTGATTAAATAATAAAAAGACAGTAATTACTAGTACTTTTAATCTTCGCGGGAATGATATTTGTGCTCATCGTAGCTAAACTATTAATTCATAGGTGCACTTACCTTTGCCGAATTTTTAATTGGTTTACGATTGCATTGTTTATATAATTATTTATACTTTCTTATATATTATACAATTTTTTAGATTCTAGAATTAGGTTAAAAGTGTTATGAGTGTTGTGTTTTTGTCATATATTTAATTTTAATTTTTTTTAATAGTTGTAAGATATTTATTATACCTTAAAATTTACTTGTGGAGTTTAAAAACTTAGACAGTGTATGAAATAATTTCTTTTTTAATATGCCATATAAGATTCTATGTCATGAAGATTGAGTCTTAATTTAATTGGTATGGGTATTGTTACTAATGTAGAAAAACGTATGTTCAAATGCATTAAAATGCATTATCCTCTTATTTATGGGTTGGGGAGGAGCTGTGAGTAGTTTTAAGTATTGTATAAAAAAGAGATACCAATAAATACTAAAATAATATTGCTTTGTTTATATATTTTTAGTTTTAGTTGTTGAGGTGTCACAAAGCACTAAAATATAAGATGTGAAGCCTGGATCTATGAAACGGGTGATGTCCAACTTCACGCTCTAAATCGTTCGTTGACATCAAAATAAAATTATAATATGGCGGGCCCAAATGATATCTTATTTATTTATTTAAGTTGAAATGTTTATAAGATATTTAAAAAATCCAGAAAAATGATATTTAGAAATAATTGGATAAAATATTATATTTTAAAAAAATAGAAAAAAAAATGTTATGGTATTAGTTTAAGCCGGACACATTTTATTACTTATATTAGATTATATATTAAGTTATAGTGGAAGGCTAATATATTGGTAAAGTTGTTTTGTTTTTTAACTTTTTTTTATAGATTAATTATTTTTAACGGATAAATTATTATTTAGTTATATTAGATTAATATAATCTAATATAAGAAAATAGTGTATATATAATAATTTTTTTGGATTCTTTATAAGTATTATATATACAGTATTTTTTAAATTTATTTAAATATATATACATGATTTTATATGTATATTATTATATTTAAAAAATATATGTAGGATAATTTAAAATAAATATACTTTTAATTAACATTAAAAATTTAAAATTTAAAAATATCAATTAAAATTTATTATTAAATATTTAATTCAAATATTTGTTAAAAGTAAAATTTACTTTAAAAATTAAATACAAAAATATTATATTATATTATATTTTATCATTATATTATTAAGAAAATACTCCATGAAACATATGTAACAATGTAAATTCCCTATAATTTTAGCATTACATTTTAAAATATATCAAATATTATAATGTAATTTTATTCCAAATAATTTCATTTCAAAAAATCTCATTATTATCACTTCTATCAGTAAGGCTTAGAGAACGTCTAAGCTCATGAGACTCTAAACATTCTATGTAAGAAATCGAAGTGACTTGACATAGCAAGTAGTTATTAGCAAGAGAAGCTGCAGTGCTGATAAATTAACCCTCAACGTGGCAAAACCAACAACCAATGCCCATACACCAAACAGTCGTTCAAGTAGCTAAAACACTGATATGAATATTTAGACATTGTAATGTTCTGAAATTTGATATCAGATTCGCATTGAATCCACATACTTTTGAATTTTTTAAATATAATATTTTCTGATCGAAAATTAGACTTATTTGAAAGTTTTTATTTATTTGGAGACTAAACTAAATTTTTATTTTGTTTTAAGCAATGTTTTAATTATAAATAGTTTAATCTAATTCAAAGTTTAGGATAATAATATTTATTAATGAATCTAGATTAATTTGAATCTAAATAAATAAATTTTGTTAGATTATTTTAACTTAGAAACTAGTTGAAAGGGCGCCTAATGCTTGGTTGATTTTTCATTGGTTATTTTTAGGGTAAACCACCTAAACTTTTAGGGGCTTTTATTTTGGTCACCAATTTTTTTTTACAATTTTGTCACTTAAATTTAATACGTTTTTGTTTTAGTCATTCAAGTGTTAAATTTTTAATAACAACTAATTGCATACGTTAAAGCATGTCTACATCATATTAACACTTTCATTTTGGTTACTCAACTTTTAGATCGTTTTTATTTTAGTTATAAAAAATATAATTTAAGTCTTGATCTAGGTAAAAAAAAATTAAAGATTAAAGTGGAAAACGATAGAGACTAAAATAATGCATTAAAAATTTGTTAAATTGTACTTGTTTTTCATCGTTGAAAATTCTAAATTTCTTTTTTTTTTCAATATTGAAAATTTAAATTTCAAAACATCAAAATCAATTAAATAAATTGTTTAAAATATTCATCCCTTGATAGAATGTTGACCAATTTGTTACCATAATATTGAAATTAATTAATTTAATTATTTTATATTTTCAATTTAAAAGCAAATCAAATAAACTCATATTTAATAATTGTCTACAAAATTTAAATTTCTTTTGATTATATAATATTTGAATATTTCATCTAAGCTAAAATCAAAGAAAAATGATACTTGCAATTGTTCTTTGATAGGGTAAAGAAGTGATGGAAATAATTATTCATTTTGTTTGGCATGTAAGATAAAATTAATTAATTTAATTAATTGCAATGATTTTCCTTTACTTTTAGCTCAACATAATAACATTGAAGATCTAAATCACATAATAAAAAAAAATTGAGTTCCATAGATAACTAGTTAAAATAAGTTATTTGATTTTATTTTAATTTGAAAATATAAAATAAAATTTTAAAATTGAGAAGGAGATTAAATTAATTAATTTAAATATTATAGAAACAAATTGGCTTACACGTTCAAGGGATAAAAAAAAATTCAACAATTTATAGATTTCGATGTTTTGAAATTTAAAGTTTGAATATTTACAAAAATTATAACTTTTGACATGAGGCAAACAAATACAATATGACAATTTTAATGCTTTATTTTAGTTTTTATCGCCTTTTTTTTAATCTTTAAATTTTTTTTTACCACGATCAATATTTAAGGGATTCCTTTTAGGTGATCAAAATGAAAGTGACTTAGAAGTTGAGTGATTAAAATGAAAGTGGAAACATGATCTGATCATAAATTTAAAGCTTGTGTGACTAAAATGAAAACACCCTAAAAGTTGAGTGACTAATTGGGTGCTTTACCCTAGTTTAAATATGAGTTCGTACGGTCTTTTCGGCTTTGGCCTTAAGGTTGGACTAGTTAAATTGTGCTAAAAAACTAATTGAATCAACAATTGCATCGGTTGAAAAGATTTTTTATTTTAATATTTTTTTAATAACTTATTTGATTAAGTCGATAATATGATAGATTCAATTATCAATTTGGTTGTGAAAATCTTGATTTTGTTTGGTGATAGATGATAAATGACAAAAGGAAAAACAAAATTTTCTTTTATTGAAAATTGGACAAAATACAAAAAAAAGAAAAAGACTATTTCGAAAGTTCCATAATTTTTTCCTAAACGTAAGAACAAGATGATTTCGTGAATATTCTGCCTTAAATTCAAAAATGATGAAAAACATGCGTCAAAATGAAGAAAAAAAAAACCAGACAAAGGTCAGGCAAAGAACATGATGAAAGAAGCTATTTTGGATTTTTTTACACTTACACCCACACAGTTGAATTTTATAACCGAACCTAAATGGAAACAGAAAATACCGTAATTTTCACGCAGAGTGCGGCTCACGTGAGCCAGCTGCCATGCCCAAGCTCTCATTGCCATTGGGCACTGGGCAACTTTTCAAACCTTCTTTTCATTTTTTCTTTTTTGACTCCTCCAAAACCCAACGGCTTTGAGCCGCTGAATGTTCAAAAGGCTGAAAATTCCGATTCCCCTTCTCATTCAGGCAAGTGAAGGCTATCGTCTCCAACACTTTGTCCTTAAGCTTCTACCCTATATAAACAAGTGAAATCAGATCCCATTACTGCGCGTGGACATTCACATTTCTAACTCCTAAATTAAATACAGCGGCTAATACAGTAATACTAGATTCAAGACAAATTTTTGACACTCCCCCCCCCCCTTCTTCCCACAAAAAAAATTAAACACTATATTTTTAATAACTACAAAATAAATAAAAGTATATAGTAAAATGCATTTATTTATGCATAATACACTTTCAATAAAATATTTTTCCCTCATGTAATTAAAAAAATATTAATTTATATTAAATCACTGATGAAGGATTAAATCTACAATTTATCTTTTTCTTTGGGTGACAAAACAACGTTTCTAACTAAAATAAAACAACGGCTACCATCTCCACTTTTCTTTTGCCCCAAGGAAAATTAAACCCCGCTCATCACGTGACACGTCACGCTTCACCTAATTGATTTCTCCATCTCCACCCTTTAAATAACCTCACAATGCCCTTTTCTCTCTGCGCTAAATCTCACTATTAAACCTTCTGCTTAGCTTAAAAAATCTTGAATCTGCACTCTCCTACTTCCCTCGTTATCGTCAATGGGTAATTTACTTAATTTCTTATCTTTTTTTTTTTGTTGCAATTATTTGGTTTTGTTAATATGTTTTTTATTAAATTGAGTTTTCCTAATCGTTCGTTGACTTGATTTAAGCAGCTTCGGACAAGAAGATTAAGATCGGGATTAACGGTAATTATCAGATCTAATAAATTTACTTTGTTAGGGGGAAAATAAGTTAAATCAATGCTTAAAATGTTGAGTAGATGCTAAGCATGGGAAAAATTAAAAATGGTGCAGGATTTGGAAGAATCGGACGTTTAGTTGCCAGAGTTGCTCTTCAGAGGAACGATGTTGAACTCGTCGCCGTTAACGATCCCTTCATTTCCACCGATTACATGGTATTAACATTTTCAAAAAGCTTTGTTTGCCTCTACTTTTATTCCTTTTTTTTTGTATTAATTATATTGGCGGGGAAAATGCAGACATACATGTTCAAATACGACAGCGTTCACGGTCAATGGAAGCACCATGATCTTAAGGTCAAAGACTCTAAAACCCTCCTCTTCGGCGAAAAACCCGTCACTGTTTTCGGAATCAGGTAAATGATAGCCATGGAATCTCATTTCAAAGCTATGTTTATCAGTTTATTCCCCTTTTTTTTTTAAATTGTATTGTTGTGTGGTTTTAGGAACCCTGAGGAGATTCCATGGGCTGAAGCCGGGGCTGAGTTCGTTGTTGAGTCAACTGGAGTGTTCACTGACAAAGACAAGGCTGCTGCTCACTTGAAGGTTTCTCTTCTTTATATATATTTGCTTGAGTCAACTGGGGTGTTCACTGAAATTGAATGGAATTGATTGTTCGTTTTACAGGGTGGTGCTAAGAAAGTTGTGATCTCTGCCCCTAGCAAAGATGCACCCATGTTTGTAATGGGTGTAAACGAGAAAGACTACAAGCCAGAGCTTGACATTGTTTCCAATGCTAGCTGCACTACCAATTGTCTTGCTCCCCTTGCTAAGGTTATCCATGACCGATTTGGAATCGTTGAGGGTCTCATGACTACCGTTCATGCCATTACTGGTAATAAAGCTCTTTACCTTTTATTTAACTAATATTAAAATGGGTTAATGCTCGTATTTAAATAAACAAGTTATTTTGGTCTACAGCAACACAAAAGACCGTCGATGGACCATCAATGAAGGACTGGAGAGGTGGTAGAGCCGCTTCCTTCAACATCATTCCTAGCAGCACCGGTGCTGCCAAGGTATATTTTCAATCTGATTTTGATCAGTTCCTTCTTATTTTGTTATGCTAGTTCTTATATATGTACCCGATGGTATTGAGAATACGTAGGCTGTTGGAAAGGTTCTTCCTGCCCTCAATGGCAAACTGACTGGAATGTCATTCCGAGTTCCTACCGTCGATGTATCAGTCGTGGATCTCACCGTTAGGCTTGAGAAATCTGCATCTTATGATGAGATCAAAGCTGCTATCAGGTAAGTTTTTATCATAATAACATCTTCTGTAGACACCATTGCCTTCCTGCTATATTATTATTAAATATCTCATCCATGATCTCTAATAATTTCAGGGAAGAGTCTGAGGGCAAGCTTAAGGGCATTTTGGGTTACGTTGAGGAAGATGTTGTGTCCACTGACTTCGTTGGTGACAGCAGGCAAGTTGAAAACTATGATTTTTATTGTTTGTCAATGAGTTCTAGTGTTGTTGCATTTATTTATAACAATTCCCTGAAATGGAACACAGGTCGAGCATATTTGATGCCAAGGCTGGTATTGCTCTAAACAAGAACTTTGTGAAGCTTGTTTCCTGGTACGACAACGAATGGGGTTACAGGTAAAGAATGCTTTCCATTTTATTTCCTTTTTTGAAGGTCTATGCCATTTTTGAAATCCTGGTTATTTGAAAAAGCTTGTCTTTTTTTTGCAGTTCTCGTGTGATTGATTTGATCGTTCACATGGCATCCACCAAAGCATGTTGAAGTTTTTTTTGAAGGCCAGTGAAGAAGTTGTGTTTCTGGTTTAAAGAATATGAGGTGTTTGAGAGAAGCTTCTTGTTATATGGAATAAAAAACCCAATGATTTTACCCCTTCTTGAATGTTTACATTTCTGCGGTTTTGAAGGTGTAGTGAACAAGTTTACCAGTTTGATGTTATGAAGTAAAATGGTGTTTATACATCAATCAAATTAGTGCTGTCGTTTTTTTCCCTTTTAATTGGTGCTATTTGCTTTCAAGTTTACCCAATTGTATGAGAAGGGATATGGGTTTTCGAATGATTTGGGGCAACCCATTCGGTTTTTTCAGTATTGCAGAAAATATGAATCAGATATGAATGTTCATTATAATTGTGAATTTTTATGATTTAAAAATAATATTTTGCAAACAAGTTAGGCGAGAACAATGAGCTTTCCTTAAATTATCAAGGCCCAATTTTGTAGTTGGGTCATAATGTACACTAATAATTGGATGGCTAAGAATGTAGTTTATCCAAAATTTACTAATACTTTGTTTTATTATAATTATTATCGAGAGATACTAATTATATGCAATTACCGAAACACAGAATGCATATGCCGATAAAACTTGCATGCTTTGCTTAGTTGGGGCTGATTACAGCGTTACTGCAAGCCCATGTAATTGCCCCATCCTTTCTTTCTCTCGACAGAGTTGGTGATAGGCCCAAAACACACATCTACCCCCCGATAGTACATCTCCCGATGTCCACATATAAAAGATTAGATCTCATCTCCCAGTGTACATCTCCCAAATTTGTAGTTGGGTCATAATGTACATCTCGTTTTTCTTTTTCATTTTCGAAGTCCACATATCAAAGATTACATCTCATTTTTTATTTTCTCCAAATTCTCTCAAAATTCTCCAGTAAAGATTTTCAGAGTTAGGGAAAAAAAGTCATCCGAGTTCTTTAAAAATCTTTTCAATCTTCAATATTTATAATTCTAGATTGATTGAATGTAATTTCTCAACTCTAAATTCATTTTAAAGTTGTTTTTAATCATTATTTTTTATTTAAATCGATTAAAATAATTTTTCAAATCTTGATCTCTTCTCTCTTGAACATGAAATTCATAAATAGTGAATTCATGGATATCCAAGTTTAAATGGATATCTAAGCTCAAATCGTGTTTAGTAAGAGGTTTTTGATAAAAAAAAGATTAAACTCGTTTGATTGATCAATTTTGACAAATCCATTTTTTATTAAGAACATGAGTTAATTTTCTGGAAAATTATGGAACGGTTTGTTTGATGAAATTGATGCTTAGGTTTTGTGTTGATAGATTAGGAATGATGTTTCAAAACGGTTTTTGGTGCGGAGAAGGTTATTTAGGGGGCTAAATTTTGTGTTTCGGCTATACCGTAAGCTTTTGGTAAAGTAGATTGGAGAGGCGTTTTAGATCATGTAGTTCATGACTTTTTTGATTTTCTTGTTATTAATGATAGCTTGTAACATGTATTCTATCTCTATTTAAGCTCCACAACAAGGAGAGGCCATTGTTAATCAAAATTGAGGTCCAAACATAGCTACTTGATACACTTTGGCTTGAGAAGGCAAGTGTGAAAGTGGGTGGTTTTTAAAGGCAATTGGTAAACATGCCTATTTACATTCTAAATTAAGGTTTTGAGTTGTGTTTCTAATGATTCAATTGTATATCAAAAGTTTTAGATTTCAAAAAATTGATTTTAATTTTATATAAGCATATTTGTAAATAATTTATGGAAATTGTGAATCGTGTGTTTGGTATGATTGATTTGGATTGTATTGATTGTATTGATTAATGATTGGAGCATGGATTACTGTATATTAGATCACTAGATGATAGTTTTATGATTGGTTTTAGATCTATGGACAATGACACTTATTGTGCTTATTTATATTGGTACTAAAATTGCTAAGTGACATTCTTTAAATTGAATTTTTATAACATGAATTAAGTGCTTAAATATTAGTTTTTATGCCATGTATAATTGGTTATATTGGCAACATTGCATGTTGGTTATATTGGCAACATTGCATGGTGGATCCATTAGACATAGATGGCATGCCATAGGATTAGTGAGTACTCGCCACTATATGTGTTATATGTGAGCATATGACTCTAGGAGTATTGATTTTGTTGGAGTGGATAAGGGAGTGTTGAGTCTTTCTCTCCACTCAATTATTGACGATTTTGAGACGATATAAGGGAGTGTATGGCTACACACCACTCAATCGGAGTGTTGTATTCGATATTTGGGAGATAGGTGATGAAACAACCCGATTTTTAGTGGTGTCAAATACAATGGTTTCAAGACCATAATTTCGACAAAATATTTCATAAATATGATTTAATTAGGATATTTACAAGGTCTTTAGAGTCCTATTAAATTTTGGTTGAGAAATTTTATCATTTAGATAGTTTAATGAGTAAAAAGGACTAAATTGTAAAAATTATAAAAGTTGAATAGTTAAATTAAAAGGGGTTAAAAGGATAATTAAACAATGGAATTAATTATAAAAGTTGGAATAATTATAAAAATACCAAGCTATATAAAACAAAATTAGAAAATTAAAAGATGAAATTAGATGATTTTGACTCATCCTCTTCACGACAAAGAGAGAAATTTAGGGTTTTAGCTTCCAAGCTTTGAAGCTTCGATTTGTAAGTGAATCCTAGCCAATTTTTAGTATTTTTTTTTATTTTTGAGTTCGTATTAGTTGGATTTAGCTAACCCGAGGATCAATTTGTGAAACTGTTAAATGTTACAAATGTTTTCATTGATGAGTTGAGCTATTCTTTAAAGTTTATGATGGAATATGAAACTTTATTGTTTGGGTGGACTATTTTGTAAAGTGATTTTTTGTAATGCCCCTTACCTGTGTTCTATGCCGGAACAGGGTACGAGACATTATCAGAACATAATACATGCAATCGTACGAAACCATGATATAGATATTTATTTATTTATTTTTATATCCAAGTTAAAATAATTCAATTTTCATACTTAATCATGCATCATCATACCTTATAGCTTGAACAATATTAATTAATATCAATGGTCATATACAAAATGAGCTATTAAATATTGAAGGCCAACATTTTAGGCCAAATTAGTTATGGTATAAAACAAAATAACCAAGCCCTCTATAGATGCCATGTTCCAAAATATTGTTTTCAAAATACCAAATAGTATTGATAGTGTGGATGAATCTCCGTCGATCTTCGAATCCTGAGCTGGCTTGGTGATACTATAAGACAAAGGAAATAAAAGAGAGTAAGCATAGAGCTTAGTAAGTAAGTAAGTACGTAAATAATAAACGATTTATCAACATATTTCTGAAGATAAAACAATCATAATAGTATATATACACACGTTTAGGTCAAGCAGTTTTCTTGAATCATAGTCACTAAATTATTTATATCTGGAGCTACAGAACTCCAAATTAAGATCCGATAATTTTTCCAGAAACTAGACTCACATATCTTCTTACCATAAAATTTTAAGAATTTTTTTCTAGCCAAAAAGTACAGTTTATTCTTTAAAGTCACCCTTGTTTTGCTGTCCAATAGTTCCAACCCCTCTGTACTGAAAATTAATTATCTCTACATACAAGATTTGGATAATATTCCTATTTGTTTTTTTCGAAAATAGACTCATTAAGGATTTTAAAAATATAAATTATAACCCATAATTATTTTTGTACAATTTTTAATGATTTTTTCAAGTAAAAATAGGGAATTTCAAAATCATTCTGACACTGTCTCACAAAAATTCAAATATCTCATAATATGAAATTCTTTTGCTTACATCGTTTCCTTTATACAAAAATAGACTCAATAATATTTAATTTCATATCTTATTCAATCTCTAATTAAATTTTCACAATTTTTGGTAATTTTTCAAAATTACACAACTACTGCTGTCCAAAACTGTTTTATTACAAATTTCACTCTTACATAATTTTACTTACTCCATTCCATCTTACTGAAAGTTCGCTCAACTATCGAGCACATTGCTCATAAATTTTCACAAACATATACTTGCACTTATTCATCACATGGTCATGTTCACATGTATTTTTACTTAGTCGATTTCCCATTGAACTCATCAGAATAATAACAGATACACGGTTGCCTGCGTATATTACCATCCTTGTAACCGAAGCTATCTAGTATGCATAGTAGCCTGCATTTAGTACTACACATGCGACCAACAATCCGGTACACGTAGTAGCCTGCACTTAGTACTACACACGTGACCTAACCATCTGATACATGTAGTAGCCCGCACTTAGTACTACATACGTGATCGAAGTTGTCAGGTACGCATAATAGCCTGAACTTAGTACTACACATGCGACCTAACTATCTAGTACACGTAGTAGCCTGCACTTAGTACTACACACATGACCTAAAACTTTCTTAAACACATAGTAGCTTGCACATAGTACTACACATGCAGGGGCGAAGCCAGAAAATTTTTTTAGGGGGGCGGATGAAATTTTAATTTTTTATAGTTTATATTTTTATAATTTGTAAAGGATTAAATTGAATTTTTATAATTTTAGAGGGGGCCAAAGTGCAATTTTACCTTTACTAATTTAAAATTTTTAAAAAATTTCAAGGGCCTAAAATGAAATTTTCCATTTTAGAGGGGGCCGGGGCCCATGCCAGGCCCCCCTGGCTACGCCCCTGTACACATGTGTTCTCACAATGGATCATTCATATCATTTCTATTCTGAAGGTTCAACCGGGAAATTCCTCACTTTTTAACATTTAACAAATTCATTCATAGTCTATTTCGATTCGTAATTGGCATCAATTGATCATTCTATAGGCAGCCAAATCTCATATAATAACGAAATATAATAACATAAAAAGAATCTATATATTATTTAAATACAAACTTACCTTGGTGCAAATATAGTAATTTTGCAATTAAGTCTGATATCTTTTCCTTTCCCCGATCAAGGTCGATTCCATGTCTTTCTTGATCTATAATAACACATTTGACTTATTAATGGCTCACATTATTCAAATTAGCCCAAAAACATCCTATGGCAAAATTTACGATTTTACCTCTAAAGTTTTATAAAATTATGATTTTACCCCTAGGCTCGAAAAATAATTTTTATTCAATTTCCTTGTATTTTAGGCCTAGCCAAACCATTTTCATAACTATAGCAGTCCACAATTTGCTCTAAATCACACACTTACACACATTGTACAACTTTTTACAAACTAGTACTTTTATGCAATTTCATAAAAAATAACTTAGTAAAAGTTATTTATCACACTCCAAACATTCATATTTTTTCATAAAATATCAAAATACATGCATTTCATCCTTGTATAAATTTTTAAATATAAACCCTAGCTTAAAATATTGGCAGAAATAGGTAAACCAAGCTACGATGATCTCAAAAATATAAAGAACATTAAAAATGGGGCTAAAACGGACTTATAATCGAGCTTGGAAAATTGAAAAACTCTTGCTATGTCTTTCTCATGTGAAATTGGGTCAAGGGGTTGAAGATGGACAAAAATTGGCTTTTAGTTTTGTTTTTAATTCATTTTAATAGCCAAATGACCAAAATGCCCTTAACGAAAAACTTTGGAAACATGCCTAACCATATCCATTTTTGTCCACCAACTTAACCAATGATCTAATTACCATATAAGGACCTCCAATTTAAAATTTCATAACAATTGGACACTTGTAGCATGTAGAACTCAACTTTTACACTTTTTACAATTTAGTTTTTTTGACTGAATTGAGTGCCCAAATGTCAAAATTTTCGAACGAAATTTTTAAAAAATAATTTCATAAAAATGTAGACCATAAAAATATAATAAAAACACATTTTTTACGTCAAATTTGTGGTCTTGAAACAACTGTTTCGACTAGACCCAAAATCGGGTTGTTACATTGTTTGTGATTTTAATGTTTAGGGGCTAAATTGATTCAAATGATAAATTTATTTTAGTTGGGGTGAAAGTATAGAAAATAGGGGCTGATATGAAGATATAGAAAAATTGACTAATATGTTTGCATGATCAGGGCCTAGGGATTGAATTGAATAAAGATGAAAAGTTGAGGAAAAATTAGGTAAATTTCCCAAAAAGGATCAAATTGTGTTGTTATTCTAATCATTTGAATGAAAATAATTATTTTAGATCAAGAACATGTCGATAATTGCGAAAAAGGAATAATTGTGGAGCAGTCTCTGTACTTTGAAATTTCTGCAAATTAGTCTGGTAAGTTCGTATATTCATTATGATTCAAATTATCTCTGAATTCTCTATTGATACACTGCTATTGAATATGACATCATATACTAAATGAAGCTCAAACAAGCAAACCTTACCGATATATTAAATGAAGCTCAAATGAGCAAAATCTACTGATATACTGAATGAAGCTCAAACGAGCAAAATCTACAGATATGCTGAAGAGAGCTCAACTGAGCGAGATATACAGATATACTAAAATAAGGCTCAATCGAGCATTATCTACTGAGTATACTGAACTACCGAACTGGTTGTTAATTGCTGATATAGATTACGTATTATGGAAATTTCTCTGTTTAATATTAGTTGATTTCTATATTTAATTTGAAGGTTTATCAAATTATAAAAAAAGCTTACTAAGCTTTATTCAAGTCTTATCTGTAATTAGTTCATTTTTTAGATTATGTTTTGAAAGCTTAAATACACCAGAAATCACACTATTCAGGACTTTGGTAGATTTTGATTCTCGGTTTTGGTTTATATGGCATGTATTAGGACCCCTATGTATAAGTTGTGTCAATTACTTAGTTGAGTAAGATGCTATACTTATGATATGTTCTTGAATGTCTTGTGAGGACATTCATGTTATCAAGATATGACTTAATGGTTAAAGTATGAGATGCTATGTTATGTGATAACTTAAAGTTTGTGATAAAATGGTTATTATGGTATGTTTTTATAATGTGATTGTATTTATATAGAAGTGAAATGTGATGAAATATATTGAGGTGTCAATAATGACACATTGGTTTGATACATAGGTTGAGTTTATTGACATGTTTGAGTGTGTTTGAAGTTGGTTTTGGTCTCTGAAATTGTATAATTGAATGAGTTTAGGTACCTAAGGAAAAGGGATGAAAGTTAAGCTTGGATTTGGTCATTTTGGGGCACACACATGGAACCCAAATAGACGTGTGCTCAAAGTGTGTTTAAAAACAATATAGGTGCAGTTTTCACACGGGCAGACACACGGCCTCGTGAGTATATTTCAATTGTTACACGAGCTAGCACACGACTTGATACACGGTCATGTGATCCAAATAAGAGAGTTACACGGTCCATGCACATACGAATATGAAGTCATACACGGGCGTGTAGGATAACCACACAGCCATGTTGGAGCCACATGGGCTGGGCTCTATCACACGGCTTGGCCACACGGCCGTGTGACCCTTGACTTGAAAATTTTCAATTTCTCCCTGAATGTTTTGAATTGTTTTGAATTGGTTACTGGATGTCTGTAACTTATTCCTAGAACTTCAAAAGCTCGATTTAAGACCCGAAACTAAATGATCTCTTCCATATTGATTATTACTTGAATTTATGGAATTAAATTGATTATTGAATGTAATGCATTATTAATTATTCCAACTTGACTGGTAACATCTCGTCTCCTATTCCAGCAACGGAAACAGAATATGGGTGTTATAGGAGACCCGTTTATCCAATGCATGATCACATGTTTATATTTTTCCATGGATGTCATTTGCCAATATAAATGTTTGTTTGCTAATTAAATTATGTTTCCATATGCCATAATAAATGAGATTTTTACTCGAGGAATAAAATATAGAATTATGATGTTATGATGTTGCATTGTTGCTGGAAATTTCAGTCAATTGAATGTTATAATTAAGCATGAAAATATAATTAAAATTATGATTCATATCCTTAAAATTTGATACATGATTTACCTTGGGTCAAGTATGTTTTGGTGTGATTTACTTATTGACTTTATGGCCATTCACTAAGCTTTTTCAACTCACACCCTCACAGCTTTGTGAAGAGTTTTTTCAACTTTGGGGAGTTAAGGAGCAAGGGCAAGGCTGGTCCAAGTTTAAGGTTATTTGGTAGTATATATTAAGGTCTCTTCTTTAGAAACATTAGAGGGCATTTTGGCACTCAATTGGGATAGTTTGATATACTTGTAACAGCCTAATTTTCAGTAGTATCAGAAACAGTAGTTCGAGACCACTAAATCTGACAAGAGAGTTCGAAAATTATATTATTTATTATTTACGAGTTAAATTTGATTTTAGGAAGACTTTTAAATTAGTGATTTTTGTTTTAGAAGGAATTATTAGGTAAAGTGATTTCGAAAACGAGGTATCGAGACCTCAATTCTATAAACTGAGCTGTAAATATTTTTATAAATATTTACGAAGTGTCATTAAGTTAGTATTAAAGTTTGTTAGAAAATTTTAACATTTAGATAGTTAATTAAATAAAAAGGACTAAATTGAAAAAAGTGCAAAACTTGTTAATTAAAGAAATAATGATTAAATGGATTAAATAGTAAATAGGAAGGACTTGATGAGTAACTTGCCTAAGTGAAGAAGTTGAAACGACATAAGCGTAGAAAAGATAAAGAGACAATACGAACTAAGAACAAAATTGGAAATTTTGCAAAATTAAACAAATAAAATAGCAATTAAAGAAATATCTAGATATTTCTTCATATTTCTTCAGAAAAAAACACCATAGAAGGTGTCTAAAAGCTAGTTTTTCATATTTTGCTACAAGTGAGTTCAATTCTTACTCTTTTCTTGAAATTTTTTGTATTTTTAAGATTTTTCCAACTAGGTCCAATTGTCTATTTCATTAGTTTTTGATTTTATGGATAATTTCAAAAGTTACCATTGATGAGTACTGGACTTTTATGATGAATTAACATATAATTGAAGCTTTAATTTTGTTATATGATGATTTTATCAAGTAATTTTAATAGAAATTGATTTTAGGACCAAATTGTGAAAAAGATTAAAACTTAGGGCTTTGTATTAAATTCTGTTTATAAAAGGCTGTGTAATAGCTTATAATATTTATATAAAATGTTAATTGAGAAAAATTAGCTTATTTGGTGGGCTAATTAGTGAGGGACTAAATTGTAAAAACTGTAAAAGTTAGGGTAATTGTGTAATTTCAAAAATTGAGAGGTATAAGTTGTGAAGTGAATTAGAATTAAAATATGTGCTAATGAATGAATAATTTTATATTTTAGATCAAGAGCCCGTAGGTTAACGAGAAAAAGGGAAATTAGTAGAATAGTCCCTAACTACTACAAACTTACAAATTAGCTCAAGTAAGTTCGTATGGTTAAATTTTTAATGTTATTTGTTAAATTGATGAATGGTAGAATGTATTTATTCATATTATTTGTTGAAAATAAAATTATTGTAAGAATTATGAAATTGAATCAAATGTTCAAAGTGAACAGAACACAGGATTTAGTACAGTTGTTCAGTGCAAATGAAGAATTGACAGTAAATTACCAAGTAAACCGAGGTTCAGCATTTGTTGCAGACTTTCGTCTTTACTTTCTGTTTAGCTCTTATGAGCTTCAATCAACTCATATGAGTTTTAGTTTAACCCTTCTTGTAACACCCCTCACCCGTATTCAACATCGGAATAGGGTTACGGAGTATTATCAGACTTATTATACAATTAAACATACATTACACAAACATTTTCAAATTTCATGTAATCATCATTTAAAATTATTCACATTGTCCCTAATATGAGCCTACAAGGCCCTAAACATGCATTCGGGGTGGTTCAGGATTAAACCGATAACTTATGAAATTTTTGAAACACAGAGAAAATTTTCCAAAATCCATGTGGCCCGGCCGTGTGTCTCACACAGCCAAAGACATGCCTGTGTCACAAGCCGTGTAAACATTTGAAATGGGATCACATAGTCATGTTTTAGCCCATGTTCGACCCCGTGTAACTCACTGACTTGGGTCACACGGCTAACCACACGCCCGTGTGACCAGCCCGTGTGCCCTTCAAAATGGCCTCACACGCCCGTGTACCAAGCCGTGTGCTAGGCCGTGCCAAACCTGTAGGGTATACTGCCTTATGCCACACGGCAAAGTCACACTCCCGTGTGCTAAGCCATGTGGAGCATACTGACTTGATTTTTAATTCAACACCAGGGGACACACAGTCGTGTAACCTGACCGTGTATCATACACGGCTAAGACACATGCCCGTGTGGACAAAAAATAGGCTATTTACCAAGCTATTTTGCCACCCAAATAGCACATACCTGCATTAAACCAAATGGCACCAAAACATGGCATAAATAGGCATTCATCCAACTTTAACCAAGCATAATTCATGTTAATTCCATACCATTAACCACAATGCACACAAATATCAAATTGACCATTCATTCATGCTAAACTCACAATCACAAATTACCTAAATGGTAACTTACAATTATGCATTACTTTACCTAGAAACACAAGCAAACCAAACTTAAATGTCAACAATTTGGCATTCATAATACTAATTCACAACAAGCCTATAATTGGCAATTAAGCACAACATATTAAAGATCCTTTTTCACATATATACATACATCATCAATATGCCAAAAATAAGCCAACTCTTATGGCTATTAACACGACCATATACATAACATTTACAAGCCAATTTAAATGGCTAAATTCATTACCAAAATATATGCCGAAATGACCAAAGCTCCTATACATGCCATATAACCATAACATAAACTCAAAAGTACCAAAGTGATAGCTTGATAGTGTGATGAGGTCTCCGACGATTTTCGAATCCGAGCTAGCTTTGATTTCACTATAAAACATAGAAAAAAAAATGTAAGCTATAAAGCATAGTAAGTTTGTATGAAATAATAAGCAAAGCTCACCATTCAAGTAACATTCAAAATACGAACATAACATACTATGAAACATTTAACCACAATGTTAACATATATTCAATCAAATAATTTACCATAAACTCACAACTTCCATAGATTCGATGCTTATATAGTTTCTGTACATACCTGTTGTAACACCCCTAACCCGTATCTGTCACCGGAACACGGTTACGGAGTATTACCAAAACATTCAGAACATTTACAAATGATTCACGTTAATTACTATTCATTTACCAAAGTTATTCATAACATCCCTTAAATGGACCCTCGAGGCCCAATATAAGCATTGGAATCGAGTCAAGACTTAATTGAAAGCTTTAAAAATTTTTCATGAATTTTAAAAACTTTACCAAGGTGCAGGGCTCACACGCCCTTGTAGTCCAAGGGACATGCCCATGTGACCCTTGGACACGCCCGTGCTATAGGCCTTGTTCGACCCCGTATAACTCTTCTACTTGTGCCGCACAGCAATTGAGCTCTTCTGAGCATACATTACATAAAGGATTTAGCCTGGACTGGTAATCCTGTAATACGATATGTGGCTTGAGAGTGTGTCATTTGATAAAGTGCTCTAATGGGTACTCTTGAATGAGAATTGACGGATACGGGTTAGGGGTGTTACACCTGTACTGATAGATGTCTATTTCTCACCATTTCATATCTTCGTTATACCCGTTGAACCATTTGGAATACTATTGGATACCCAAGAAACTCACACCCTAAGTGCCACATATATAGCCGAAGCTATCTTAATCTCATATCACATATAATGCTCACTCTCGAGCTATAAACGGGTGTGCTCACACAAGCTGACGGTCATGACAAAGCTACACGGTGCTGCTTACACAAGCTGATGAGAATCCGTAACACATGCTGGATAACTCAGCCAAAGGTAGAACGTATGGACCAGTACCCAAATTACATAATCCCTAACGACATGTCATTCGTATCCTAATCTATTCCTAAGGTTCAACTGAGATTTCTCATTTGCTGAATTGTCATCGAATACGTCTGCGAGGTTGTAATCACAATATATACAATATCAGAGCATTTAAAACACAAATATAACAATGCTTATTACATACGAACTTACCTCGATCGCTAAAACGACGAAATAAATCGACTAGTTCGATACTTTATTTTTCCCCTGATCTAAATCTGAATTTCACTTTTTTTAATCTAAATGTAATAAAAATTAACTTATTTAATTATCACTCTATTCAATTTAATCCAAAATACACATTAACGAAATTTTACACTTTTGCCCCTAATATTTCAACATTTTTACAATTTAGTCCTTATCTCATAAAAATACAAATTCATGAAATTTAATTTATGCCCATGCTAGATGAATTTCAATTAAGTCCCTACCAGCCCATATTTTTCATTTATTTCACAATTTAACCACAAAATTTCAACATTTATCAATTTAATCCCTAAATGACACTTTGTCAAAAATCACTTAACAAATGTTGTTTATCTAACAACAAGCATACATTTTATACCATTAAACATAAAAAAACATGCTCATTCATCAATGGAAAAACCCTAAACCTTTAATAATTTTGCAAATTAGTCCCTGGGCTAGCTAGATTAAGTTACAACGACTCCAAAAACATAGAAATCATTAAAAACGGGACAAAATACATACCAATTTGTCAAGGAAGAGATTGTCGAAACTTCAAGCTCAAAAATGGCTAGGGTTTCTTCTATATTAGGTCGATATAGGAAAATAAAGATGAAAATTTGTTTTTATTTTATTTAATTAACCTTAATTTGATAATTTCCTAATTTAACCTTTAAAATACTTATTAATTACACCAAATACCAAGCCACTATCATCCACTATCTGAAAAATGGATTAATTACCACATAAGGACTTCTACTTCAAGGTTTAATAGCTATTAGACACCTTTAGCTATTAGAACACCACTTTTACACTTTACGCAATTTAGTCATTTTTATCAAATTAAGCATTAAAACGATAAAATTTCTTAACGAAATTCTCACACAATCATACTATTATGCTGTAAATATTAAAATAATTAAAAAATAATTATTTTGACCTCAAATTTGTGGTCCCGAAATCATTATTCTAATTTGACTAAAAACGGGTTGTTACACTTCTAGGTTTCAGTTTAGCTCTTACAAGCTTCAGATTAACCCTTATGGGTTTTTGTTTAGCACTTATGTGCTTCTGTGTAGCTTTCAAGCTTCCGTATACGATGTACTCATATCTGTAAGACGTTCTCCGATTTGATAAAAGTTGGTAAGTGACATTTGAAATTGATGATTAGAGCCTTAAAGTTATTAATGATTTTGGGCTCAAATAAGTGAATTCATCAATTGAGCTGTGATTGGAAGAGATTGTATATTGAATGATTTAATTAAATGAATTGTTATAGTTTTTTCGATAAGATTTATGTTTTAAACTAATGAACTTACTAAGCTTCATTAAGCTTACTTGTGTCGTTTAATGTTCTTTGTAGATTTTCAATGTAACAGCCCGATTTAGGGCCTAGTTAGAATAGTGGTCTCGGGACCACAAATATAGAGTCGAATAAATTATTTTATAATTATTTAGATGTTATAACATGTTTTTAAGAGTGCATGAAAAATTTGGTGAGTTAATTGTGACGTTTGTGAGCCCAATTGCGAAAAAGGACTAAATTGCATAAACTGCAAAAGTTCTATTTTGATAGCTAAAAGTGTCAAATAGCTAGAAAACCTAAATTGGGGGTCTTTAAAGGGCAATTAGACCCTTTAGGGAGGCATGGCTGGCCATAGGAGACAAAGGTGGTCAAATTTTCAAAGTTTGGTAAGTTAGGTGGCTTATTTTGACTAAAATATGAGTAAATAAAGGAAAGATGATATCATCCATTTTTCATCTTCTTTCTCCACCGAAAATCATCCATTGAAGGGGGTTTGAAAGCTTTAAAATTTCATCAACTTGTAATCCTCACAAGTAAGTGATTTTGATAGTTTTTCTTGATGATTTTTACATTTTTGAGACCTTTGAAGCATGAGCTTTCAAATGAGGGTACTATTTTGCAAAATGATTAAGAGCTTAGGGTTTTGACATGAAAAGATTTGTAATGTTTTCTGAGTTTTTAAGGAAGAAAATGAGTCTTAGATGTCTAATAAACAACTTTCGTACAAGGTGTTAGCATGAAAACACCTAAAAGGACTATTTTGCATAAGTTGTACAATAGATGATAAATGTGTTACATAGTGGGAATTTGGAGTTACTATAGAGTAAAAAGGGTTTGGCTAGATTTAAGATAAGAAGAAATTCGATAAAAATCGATTTTCGAGCCTAGGGGCAAAATGGTCATTTTGTCAAAGTCTAGGGGCAAAATGGTCCTTTTACCAAAAATATGAATTTTCGATTGCCTAATTTTAATTAATGACTAAATAAGTATATTTTTCTATTATAGATCAAGAAATACCAAATTCGAACCTAGACTAGGGGAAAGCCAAGCAAATCGACTAAATCGACTAGTCACCACATTTTGTAATCCAAGGTAAGTTGTATGTAAATAGTAAAACTACATTAATAATATATGTATTTGAATTGTATTGAAATTATTATAGAATAAATTGCTTGATTGTGGAAATGAGAAAATGTGATGAGAATAGAGATAGTGGAATTCCCGATTGAACTTTAGGAAATAAATTGGATATTCATGCCATGACGTTTGGGTCACTTGTTGTGAGCTACTGTAAGACATGTCTGGGACATGCATCGGCCACATTATGAGAGCCAATGTAAGACCATGTCTAGGACATGGCATCGATATTGAGACGAATGCTAGTGTAAGACATGTCTAGGACATGCATCGGCCTCGAGACGTAAGCCTGTGTAAGATATGTCTGGGACATGCATCGGCTACGAGATGTGTCAGTGTAAGACCATGTCTGGGACATGGCATCGGCAAAAATATGTTAGAACTTGTATAAGACCATGTCTGGGACATGGCATCGGCACCTGGCCCCATGTTTGAGGCTAAATGAGTATCCGATAATGTTCCAAATGGTTCAACGGTGAAAGTATGATTTCAAGTTAACAAGGAAAGTATAACCGTATTGTGAATGGTACAGGTACTTATATGGTATATATGAAATGTGAGCTCAATATATACTATATGAGGTGTATTGAATAATGATGAGTAAGTTTTGCTTATGCCATTTGTGTATTATGATCCTTGTTGATGAATGGTAAAGTTATGTTGTATATTTATTTATGTGCAACTTATTAAGCTTTATGCTTACTCCCTCTCCTTTTTTATTTTCTTAGAGTGTCGCTTATCTAGCTCAAGGACTAAAGGAAGTCAGAGATATCGATCACACTATCAATCGAAGCATTCGGTATAGTTTGATTTATATTTTTTAAATATGGCATGTATAGGGCTTAGACTTTACTATTTTTATGTCATTGAGAACTGGCCAAACGTGTTGGCTTGGGTTGGAAACCCTTCATTTTGTATTAATCGTTGAATGATGGCAAATATTCATTTTGATATATGCAAATGAAGTTACTCTCATGAATAAGTAATTGCTTAAGTGATATGTAGTCTATTGTGGCTGATTGGTTTAAATAAGTTATTCTTGTATTGGTTTGGTTGTTTTTGTGTAGGTTGTGTAAGTAAGGGTCGCAAGGAGGCTTGGTAAATAGCCTTATATCGTCCACACGAGTAGACATACGGTCGTGTGTCTAGGCCGTGTGTGACACACTGTTTCCCTCATGGGCGTGTGGTCGGGCCATGTGTCCCCTGAACGTAAAAATTTCAAGTCAGTATACATGGTAGTAAACACACGAGCAGAGACACGGCCGTATGTCTCAGCCGTGTGATGGACACGGCTTAGCACATGGGTGTGTGCCTTGGCTGTGTGACATTTTAGGGATGCTTACGTCAGAAATAGATGTTTTTGTACACGGGCTAGGACACGGGCGTGTCATGGTCGTGTGAAGGACACGGGCCAGGGACACGGGTGTGTGCCAGGCCGTATAAAAACCCCTGTAGGTGTGCATTTAGAATTAATTCCACACGGGTGGAGGACACGGGTGTGTCCCTGTATTGCTTAGGTCGTGTGAGCCACACGGGCTATCAACACAACCACATTAGAATGCCCACATGGGCATGTGCCCTATTTCAAAATCAAATTTTCTATAGATGGTTTAAGGACCCAGGTTGATCTCGAATAGTTTTCAATGGTCGATTTGGGGCTCGTAGGCCCATAATAAGAAGTTTAAAGTAGAAATTGAAGAAGTTCTAAATTGGACCAAGTATTGGTGACTTGGGAAACGTTTGTGTGCATGAGATCAAGTTAGGTAATGGCTCGTATTCCGCTCCGGCGTGGGTTACGAGTATAGGGTGTTATATTCAAGAAGTTTGGAAGATTGGATTAACACTTCGAGTCACACTATCCAGTTGTTACGGTAGATTTTGTTATACACTTTATGGTTTATATGGCATTTATAGGGCTGGATTGGAAAAGAGTTAAATTTGAAGTATAGTTGTGAATGACATACTGTAACACCCCGATCCCGTAACCGTCGCCGGAATAGGTAAGGGGCATTACCGGACTTGTAACTCATGTCAGAACAGTAAAATTTTGAACTTTTTCTTGAAATAAAGATCATTCATTTAAATAAGTACTAAGCACAACCAGGGATAAAATTTAAACTTCTCTAAGTAAACATTCAAAAGATGCCATTTTCGCATGGCTTAAATACATTAACCAAAAATATTCTTCCGCCACTAGTCTATTCTATACATGCCATAAGATAATCCAAAACGTAGCAGTACCAAACAGTGGATAGTGATAGTGTGACTAGTTGCTGATGATCCCCGAGCCTGTAGCTTCCAAATGAGATCTATAAAACAGAGGAAACAGAGTAAACGGAGTAAGCATTACAATGCTTAGTAAGTTTTAAGCAGTGTCAACAGATAACAATCAAATTATAACATAGTTGTTCGTATTTTTATTTCACTCTTCCTTCGGGCATACCATCCCTTTACCGAATATGCACATCTCATCATATACAATAGGCAGATAAACTTTCACATAAAAGTGAGCTCATGTGACATAGATATATCGTATGATTCCACATAACCTCTCACACTGATCCGATGTCACATAATCATAGGAATAGTCTCATAGATTGCTCTCGTATGCATCACATAACTACCTTATGATTTAGTGCAAATCAAGCTCACATATAAACTTGAAGTACATACCTGTTTAACCTTTCGCATTGAATATATTTATAAGCAATTCTTATTACGAAGTCTTACCCGGACATAATCTCCACACGAAGTTATCGGGTCTTACCCGGACAAAATCCCCACACGTAGTCATCGGGTCTTTAGAGCTCGGATATAGTACGAGCACGAAGCTTACGGACATTAATCAGTGATAATATTCTCGCATAAAGCCTGCGGGGTTTTAACCCGGATATAGTACTGACACAAATGCCCTTCGGGACTTATCACATTTATACACTTTCACATCCATCACGTTGGCCACTCGGCCCTGTCACATATATACACTTTCACATTCATCACATCGGCCATTAGGCCTTATCACATATATACACTTTCACATTCATCACATCGGCCATTAGGCCTTTTCACATATATACACTTTCACATTCATCACATCGAATCCTAAATCAAAATATAGATTTTCATGTATTCACATCACAATTATCCAAATATACTTCACATACCACATATACTTTCACGTATACACACTGTCTTGGCTGAATCTACATCTATCATTTTCCAATATCACAATTTAGAATTCACGTATGGGTTTAATCAATAGCTTATGAGCAACTAAAACAAGTTTATCAAGGTTTACAACACAATCTCAAATTCAGCACAAGCTGTTTTTCCTGAGCAATAGTCACTAAATTATTTATAACTGGAGATACAAAACTCCAAATCACTTTCCGTTAATTTTTCCTGAATATAGACTCGTATATCTTCCATCCATAAAATTTCCAGAATTTTAGGTTTGGCCAATCAATACCAGATTTTTCTTAAAGTTTCCCCTGTTTCACTGTTTGACTAATCTGACCACTCTTCACTACGAATCAAATTTCTCATTTTACAGAATTCAAAATGTGTTGTATTTGATTTCATTTGAAACTAGACTCATTAAGGAGTCTAAGAATATAAATTTTATCTTATAACCATTTTTGTACAATTTATAATGATTTTCTAAAAACAATACAGAGGATTACAGTGTCATTCTGCGCTGTCTCACACAACTTTAAGTATCTCATTATCGGAAATTCCTTTGCTTACACGGTTTCTTTTATAAGAAACTAGACTCATTAAGATTTAATTTCATGTCTCATTCAGCCTCTAAATCAAATCCATAAATTTATGGTGATTTTTTAAAGTCACGTTACTGCTGCTGTCCTAAGCAGACTATTTCAAATTACCCTTAAATTCCCAAGCTTAAACACTTAAGAACTTACCATTTGAGCTTAGAACATATCATGGCCACATCATATCTTATTAAATCAACTCATCATGTCCTATTATAATCGAATTTACTCAACGTTTAATCACTTAAAACTTACCTCGGATGTTGTTGAACGATTTCGGCGGCTATTCGATCACTTTTTCCTTTCCTTTATCCAACTTTGGTCCTCTAAGCTCTTGAGCTAATTCAAACAAATTTAACTCATTAAAGTCTCATTTTGCTAGCTTATGGCCGAATATGACAAGGAGTTTGATAGGTCATATGGCCACCTTTTAGCTCAAATACACAATGGTCATACGCATTTTTAATCACATCAAGCAATTTAATACAATTCATTCGAACATCAAAAGAGAAGCTCAAGGTACTTAGCCCATATATACATTAGACACTAGAGTCACATATGTACGAAATCACGAATCAAATTCAACATACTAGCTAATATTTCCCCTTAGCCGAATTTTCTAAGTCAAGCTAAAGCCATCAATAGGCTACCTATGGCCGAACATACACATAACTTATGTACTTATTCATGTGGCCGAACATACATGTCTATGTTGGGGCCGATTGCATCACAACACCATACCATTTCAATTTTTGGTCATGGTTAAACAAAGAACTTAATGTCTCACTCAAAAATGCTAAAAAGAAGATTCAAGAATCATCAATCCACCATCACATGCACCATTACAAAGCTTCACTTTTAGCATGCAAATGATATCAACACCAACCCACCTTGGTCGAATATCATCTCCATGACATAGTAAAGATTTGAACCATGGGCTATTTAGAACTCAAGCTAACTACTAAAACATGCATGCATCTCATGGAACATCATCGAACATACCTTAGTCTATCAAACCACCATAGCCGATTTCCTCAAAGCTCTTTTTCCTTCTTTTTCTTTCTCCTATTCGGCCAAGAACAACGTGAGAGCTTTTCTCTTCTTTTTTTTTGGTCATGCATGAGAATGATGAACACATTTTTTTTCTCTTTGTTTTCTTCCTTCAATTTCTTATTAGTTTATTGCCCATGCTTCTTATTTTATTCTTCCATTAACACAACATGTTTCATGACATGTTTTGCCCATGCTTCTTATTTTATTTTTCCATTAACACAACATGTTTCATGACATGTTTTGCCCATCATCCCTTGTCATGGCCGGCCACTACATATTAGGGGGGGAAAATTGACATGCAAGTCCTCCCTTTTGATTACATGCACTATTAGGTCCTTGTAGATTAGCCTATCACATTTCAAAAATGTCACCCATAAGTCCTTTTGACTAAATTCACATGCAATTTACTAAATCGAAGCCTAAAACTTTCACACCTTCATAATCACATATTTTAGACAATAAATATCACATTCAAATAATTTAGTGACTCGGTTTAGCGGTCCTGAAACCGCTTTC
Source organism: Gossypium hirsutum (assembly GCF_007990345.1). Classification (NCBI taxonomy): domain Eukaryota; kingdom Viridiplantae; phylum Streptophyta; class Magnoliopsida; order Malvales; family Malvaceae; genus Gossypium; species Gossypium hirsutum. The sequence continues at coordinate 93,407,886 of NC_053426.1, read as the reverse complement.
CGACTAGGGTCACTTTAGGGGTGTCACACATACACACACACACACACACATATATATGTTAGTATGCATGTATTTAGTAATAGATTTTTGGTAAATCAACGAAAGGAGTTATTCTAATATGTTTAGCCAATTGAGTTTTGTGATGATATATTATGTTTAAAATATGATTTTTGGCTTGTGTTGATTGTTTGATTGGGGCTATTTGATATATTGAAATATTGTGTATAGGTTGATGTTAAAAAGGGTGAGAAAAGTGGCCCTAAATTGGCCTATTTTCATACACATGGACAGAGACACGGACGTGTGTCTCAGCCGTTTGTGACACACGGTCTGGCACATGGGTGTGTAGTCTGGCCATGTGTCCCCTACACTTTAAAATTTCAAAACAGAATTCTCAAGTTTTTTACACACAGCTTAGCTTACGAGCATGTGGCTTGGCCATGTGACCCCTGCACTTCGCACACGGCCTAGTACACGGGCATGTGGTTGGCCGTGTGACCTAAGTCAGTAGCTACCCTAATTTGAACACGGGTTAGGACACGATTGCGTGCCCTAAATTGAATGCCCACACAGCCTAAGACACGGGCATGTCACCTGGCCGTGTGAGCCACACGGCCTGACCACACGGGTGTGTATCCCTTGTTTCTAAGAAAAATTTTAAGATTTTAAGAAAAATTCCCTGAGTGTCCGGTTTAGTCCTGATTCACTCCTAAAGTGTATTTTGGGCCTCAAAGGCCCATCTAAGAAACAATATGAGTATTATATGATTGATTCTTGATCTGTATAATAAAGGTAATGAAATATTAGTAATTAGTCCGTAAAGTCTAGCGATGCTCTGTAACCCTATTCTGGTGACGAATAAGGGTTAGGGGTGTTACAATACTTGTAATGGATATTTGAGACTTTTATTTGGAATTTTAATTTTGAAATGTTATACTTGTTTTTTTTATGTTGATTTTATGGTTAAATGTTGTGTGGATTATGGTATATTGCTAAGTGATATCATAGTGATTGAAATTCTGGTGACTGAAGCATGAAATTTTCACTAATACATTTTAATTGTAGCTTGTCAAGAAGTGGATAGCTTTGTGGCTAAGGTAAGTTCATTGTATGATTTAATTGTTGTTTGTTAAGCATGATTTTGAATGTTTAAATTATGAATATATGTTTTTTATTAGTTATGGGTATATTAATTAGAATTGTATATATGATTAAAGTAATAAAACTTAGCTAATATAACCTTAATAGTTAATGGATTAAAGAAAAAAGGTTAATTAAAATGAATTTTAGGGGTTTCATAAATTGACTAAAAGAAGGTTGGTAATCATTCAGAATTAAAATCAGAACTGCTTAGTTTTAAGTGGTAAAATGATCAAAATACCCTTACGATTAAATTATTAAAAATAGTTTTAAGATAGTTCACAAATCGCTTTCGCAAGAATATTAGATATTTATTAGTTAGAATTGAGTGTTATAAGGTTGGGGTGTATTTTAGGGTGGTTTTGTGCTGGAGAGTCACTTCGATGGCTAACGTGTCGCTTTAGATTCAGGTCAGCCCATTCCGGTCAGGTTTGGGGTGTCACATAATGTTGTTTTAACCATGGTCAATACTTGAAGGATTTTTTGGGTGATCAAAATGAAAGTGGCCTAGAAGTTAAGTGATCAAAATGAAAGTGTAAACATGATCTGGTATGCACAGTCAATTGTTATCAGAGATTTAGTGCTTGGGTGACTAAAATGAAATCATTTTAAAAGTTGGGTGACCAACTAGGTAGTTTACCCCTATTTTAAATATGAGTTTGTATGGTCTTTTTGGCTTTGCCCTTGGGGCCAGAGTTCAGAGGTGCTCATAGGTCGAGCCGGGCCCAACAAAAAATTTAGTCCCGTTTGTCAGGCCCAAGATTAGCCCGACCTGAAAAATGGCCTAAAATTTTGCCTAAGCTTGGTTTAGATAAAAATGCTAAAATTCGGGCTCGACCTGTATTAAATTTTTTTATATTTTCTAAATATATATAATACATCAAAAGTACTAAAAACAGTAAAATAAAAATCTCCCAACAAATTGAAAATAAATTAAAAAAAACGTATACTTAAATTAACACTTAGATAGATGCAACTTAACAAGCAAATACCTCTAAAATAATAACAAAATTAACAAATGCCTCTAAAATAATAAAAAATTAACAATAAAACAAGTTTTATACAATATCTAAATAATAACAATAAAATAATAGCAACATAATAGTAAAATGGTAGCAAAATAAGGAAAAAAAACAAAAAACAAAATAGTGGATTCGAGCAGGGCTAGGCTTGAGCAAAAAATGGCGTCCTCGAAGCCCGACTTGTTTTTTAAATGAGCATTATTTTTTTGCCTAAACTTATTTTTCGAGTTTATATTTTTGCCCAAACTCTACCGTATTTCGGTTGGGCCTTCGGGCTGAGCCGGATGGCCTGATCCATGAACAGGTCTGGGTTAGACTAACTAATTTACAAACTAGTTGAATTGTACTAAAAACTAATTGAATCAACAATTATATCGGTTGAATTGATTTCCTATTTTAATATTTTTAATAACTCATTTAATTAAATCGATAATATTATAAATTCAACTCTAAAAATCTTAATTTTGTTTGGTGATAGATGATAGATGATAAATGATAAAAGGACAAACAAAATTTCCTTTTATCGAAAATTGGAAAAAAGAAGAAGAAAAAAAGACTATTTCGAAAGTTCGATAATTTTATTTCTAAACGTATGAACAAGATGATTTAGTGAATATTCTGCCCAAAATTCAAAAATGAAGAAAAACATGCGTCAAAATGAAGGAAAAAGAAGAGACGTCACGTGACATGTGAAACATAACCCCCACAAAATTGGATAAAATACTGCGGCTAACACAGTAATACTAGATTCAAGATAAATTTTTGATAAAAAAAACCCCCACAAAATTAAACACTATATTTTTATTAACTACAAAATAAATAAAATATCATAATTTATATAGTAAAATGCATTTATTTATGCATATTACACTTTCAACCAAAAATTTTCCCCTCATGTAAAAAAAATTAAATCACGACTAATTTATTAGAAAAAAAAGCCTATTTTCAAAAAAAAATTATAAAATTGACCAATTTTATAAAAATGCATTAAGCTAGCATTATTTTTAGGAGAAATTAAAAAAAGCGTACCCAACTTAATACTTTTTTTCCTTATTTCCTGTAAAAACGTGTCAACATCAACATGCTTTACTAAAAAGCGTATATGTGGGCGCACTTCTCCCATGCTCCAATGGTCAACTCCAATAACTATTTAAACTAACCATTAAACTAAATTTTCAAAAAAAGTCATTTTTAAAATATTACAAAAATAAACTAATTTTTTGAAAATTTACAAAAATGAGCCTTTATATAGACCTAAAGTGGGAACACTTATTTTTTTTTAAATTTTTTGGTGCCACCAAATAATGTGGAAATAAAACTTACAAAATATGCTTTTATATAAATCTAAAGTCTCATTTCCATTGTTTTCTTAAGCAACGTGAGATGTGAGATATGTATATATATAGATTCATAAATAGGTTTGTAGCTTGTTCCTAGATAATGTGAGTTTCCTTTCTCTTTTAACTAACAATATTAGATTAAAGACTATACTATATTTATAATTTTTTTACAAAAAAATTATATTTTTTTATATTTTGTTAACTTTTTCTCATATTATAAAATTACCTTTTGATATCTTTAATCTTATTGTATTTTAGAATTGTTAGCATATACAAAATGATCATTAAAAAAAAGAACAAATTGCACATTTGAAATTGTACATGCAATAACCTTCTATTCAATTTTAAATGTTTGAAGTTAATATCCATACAATTCTAATTTTTTAAATAATTTTTCATTATTTCAATTTAGAAGTTATACTTTTAATCTTTTATTATTTATTTTATTTTATGTTATGAATGTTTGATTAATAAATAAATGGTAAGTATTTAGTATTCAGATAATATTTTTTTTTGTAATTTTAAAAAAATGATATCTCTTTTTTTTATAAATATTTATTTTTTAATATCTTACTATACTCATTATTTTTTAATCTTAATTTTAATTTAATTTCCATCACCTAATGAATGCTAAAAGATTTACTTCAGATGTATTTTGACTAGATAGATAATCTATTTAAAAATAATATATAATTATGTTAAATAAGTTTTTTTTATAGAAATATATAATATACATAAAAGATAATAATTATTTCTCATATTTTTATATTTAGATTAAATTATATTAGTAGTCACTTAACTATGATTTTTTGGCTATCGAATTATAAAAACTTAACAAAATGATCACTTAACTATTAGTAATTTTTTTGGTCACCCAATATAATTAAATCTAGATATAAAAATATGAGAACGAATCCCTGTGAATCTCTAAACAGGAGATGAGAACGAATCCCTTATTATCTCTGGCCACTATCCCGACGCTGACTGGTGGTTCAGCTCATCAAAAGCATCCTCAAAATTAATCTTCACTGCCTGTCCCTGCGGGTGAGTCCATTTAAAAACTTCCTTAAGAGTCCTTAGGATGTTTATTCTAGCCCCATCGAGTTCACTTAGATAACGACGAACATAACTCGCTATCTCCTGACCAGATCTGTTTGTTTTGTCATGTACTCGAGCATTCCTGTCCTCCCAGATAGCCCATATCCCAGCACACACAATTCTACACTGATCCAGAGAGACAAGAGCGAAGATCTCTATAAGCCACTGATCGAACTCTAAATTTGAGAACTGTAACAGATTTGATACTTACAATGCTTCCCATACTTTAATTGAAACAGAGCATTCTCGAAAGAGATGGTTCATCGTTTCTGCTTCCACTTCACACCTAGGGCATGCTGGACTATTTGCTAGTTTCCTGCCCACCATATTTGCCCGAGTAGGAAGGAAATTCCACGAGGTTTTCCAGATTGTAATTTTTATCTTTGTGGGTAGATCTAGGCGCCATAGTTTTCTGTAGAAATCTCTGTAGACTGTTTGTAAAGCATAAGTTGTAGGATCGAGGCTTTGTAATAGTTTATAAGCACTCTGGACGGAGTACTCTCTCGAATGTTCGCCACTCCAAGCCCTAAAATCCTCATGAGGTTCCAACGCTAGTGGTATTTTGAGGATCAGATCAGCTTTTGCTGCTGGAAAGGTATGAACAATCAAATCTCTATTCCATTCTCGTGCATAATTATTGATAAGCTCAGAAACTTTGTCATAATGCAAATTATTAATAACGGAAGATAATCTTAATTTTTTGTAATTTGAATCCATACATTACTGCTAACTGAAATGCTCGTACCCATACCAACTTTCCAAATCAGGCTTTTCTCCAGTGTACCCTTAGCTGCCCATATGCTGCGCCAGGTATAAGAGCCATTGTTCCCCAAACGCGAGTTCAGGAAGTCGTCTTCCGGACAATACTTTGCTTTGAAAACTTGTGCTACTAGTGAGTTCGGGTGGAGTAAGAGTCTCTACCCTTGTTTTGCCAAAAGGGCTAAATTGAACTAAGCCTGTAACAGCTAAAATTTTCAGTGGTGTCAGAAACAGTGATTCGATATCACTAAATCCGACGAGTAAGTTTAGAAATTTTAACAAATAATAATTATAGGCCAAGCACTAATTATAGGCCAAGCACTAACTTAAAAGAATTATTTTTAATTAGTGAATTTTGCGATTTTAAAAGAATTAATCAGGTAAATTGGGTTGAAAACGAGGTATCGAGACCTCGGATTCATAAATCGAGCCATAAATATTTTTATAAATATTTATGGAGTGTTATTAAGTTAGTAGTAAAGTTTTTAGAAGATTTTAACGTTTGGTTAGTCAATTAATTAAAAAGGACTAAATTGAAAATAGTGCAAAATTTATTAAATTGTGATTAAATAATTTAAGTGATTAAAAATGAGGGATTTAAAAAGAATTGGACCCAAATTGTATGGGCCGGACGGTTGGGCAAGAAAATCAGCAAAAAAGACAAGGAGAAACAAGGGCAAAACGGGAAATTTTGCAAATTAAACATACAAAACAAGACAAATTTGAAAAATCTAGAGATATCATCATTTTTCTTCAGTAAAAACGCCATGGGAAGTCAGAAAGCTGCTGGTTTTTCATACTTTGACATCTGTGAGTTCAATTCTTGCCCTTTTCTTTGAGATTTTTATGTTTTTGTGACTTTTACAATTAGGTCCAAGTGTTTAACTCATTAGTTTTTGATTTTATGAACAAAATTAAAAGCTATCAATGATAAGTGTTGGCTTTTTATGATGAAATAAAATGAATTTGAAGCTTTGATTTTGTTGTTTGATGATTTTATCAAGTAATTTCAATAGAAATTGATTTTAGGACCTAATTGTGAAAAAGTTATGAATTAAGATTTAGTGTTAAAATTATGATTTTCAAAGGTTGTGTAATAGTTTAGAATGATGGAATAAAATGTTAATTTAGAAAAATTAGCTTAATAGATGGGCTAATTGAGTAAGGACTGAATTGTATGACCTGTGAAATTTAGAGGAAAAATGGTAATAAACATCTTGAACTAAAACAGTTTTGGACAGAAGTAGTAGGTTGACTTTGAAAAATCACCATAAATTTTAAAAATTTAATTAGAGAATGAATAATATATGAAATTAAAGCTTATTGAGTCTAGTTTCTCATAGAAGAAACGGTGTAAGCAATTGAATTGTAAATTATGAGATATAATGAATTTTGTGAGACAAGGTTAGAATGAATTCGGGTTCCCCTGTTTTGACTTTGGAAAATCACCAAAAATTGGATAAAATTAAGTAGAGGCTAAAATTTATATGATTAAAATCTTTAATGAGTTTATTTTCAATAGAAATCAACGAGAACATTATCCGAGTTCTGTACTGTGATATAATTAATTTTTAGTGAAGAGAGGTCAGAACTGTCAGATAGTGAAACAAGGGAAACTTAAATGAATAAACTGTACCAATTGGCTATACCAAAAATTCTGAAAATTTTATAGTGGAATGATATGTGAGTCTAGTTTCAGGGAAAATTTACGGATCTTAATTTGGATCTCTGTAGCTCGAATTTTAAATAACTGAGTGATTATGACTCGTGTGAACAGCTTAATGTGAGCATTAATAAGTAAATTGTGAAATTGTACTTACAAGAATGTTATATACATTAAGGATGTGGAATGGAGAGGAGGAGGAGGAAAACAAATGATATATGTTTATAAGAAAACAATATGAGAATGATACATATCATGACATGTATATATATGACTAGTTTCAATATAATGCTTGTTGGGTATGAAGTTGGATTGAAATGTCTAAGGCAAGTATTTTATTCCGTGCATCTGAAATGTAGTATTTTATAAAGATATGATCTAGCTTTAAATATGAATGCTTGATGATTAAGCTGAAAATATTTGGTAAGATGATAATCATGGTATAAAAGTATAAGTGGTACCATAATAGACAAGGTAAAATGAGTATGAGAGACACATGTATGATGACATACAAATGCTATGTTTTTAGTTTAATTGAGAATGTTTAATCATTAAATGAATACCATGTTATATGCTTTTGATTTTGTATAAGTGTGTAAGAGATTAAGGTTGACCAAGGCTTGGAAAATAGCTTAGATATTGACCACACAGGTAGAGACACGGCCGTGTGTCTCAGCCGTGTATGGAACACGACTTTAGGACATGGGCATGCCATGTGGCCGTGTGCCCCTAAATTGATGATGATGTCATAAACAAAAAGCTCCACGGACAAGGGACATAGGCATGTCCCAAGCCACACGGGCGTGTGGAATCCAGACAGCCTAATCACACGGGCGTGTGGGTACTGTTCACAAGTAAAATTTAAAAAAAAATTAAAAAATTAAGCAAAAAATTTTATGAGAAATCAGTTGAGCTCCAACTTGATTTTAACCTTCATGTTGGGCTTTGAGGGCCCAAATAAAGGTCGTTATATATATGATTTCAAAAAGTGAATAGTAATGTTTCGATTAATCTGTAAATGTTCTGTATGTACTGGTAACACTCTGTAACCCTGTTTCGGCGAAGGATACGGGTTAGGGGTGTTAAAAAAAATTAAAAAATTAAGTGAAAAATTTTATGAGAAATCAGTTGAGCTCCAACTTGATTTTAACCTTCATGTTGGGCTTCGAGGGCCCAAATAAAGGTCGTTATATATATGATTTCAAAAAGTGAATAGTAATGTTTCGATTAATCTGTAAATGTTCTGTATGTACTGGTAACACTCTGTAACCCTGTTTCGACGATGGATACGTGTTAGGGGTGTTACAAAGCCATACTTCTAAACTCCACCCCTCATTCATCTTTAGGTTGACATAAGTACCGCCACTGACACCAATGTATACATCTTTTCCCAAATCCTTTTTGCCACCAAAACTTAGCAATAGTACTTTCGAGCATTCCCCATAATAAGTTAGGTAAAAGGAAGCAAGACATAGCATAGGTTGGTATTGCTTGTAAGACTGATTTTATGAAGACCTCCTTCCCCCCTTGTGATAACAACCTGTTACTCTAACCTTCAATGTGTACTAAGACTCTATCGATTAAGTTCTGAAACGGCTCTTTTTTCCTTCTGCCCACCATATTGGGAAGTCCTAAATACTTCTCAGGATTTGTGGAGCACCGTACTCCTAACAATGATGATACTTCTTCTTTCTTCTCTTCAGGTGTATTCGAGCTATAAAAGATCGTTGATTTACTAAAATTCACACATTGGCCCATACAACTTTCGTACTCCTTGAGTATGTCTTTCAAAACTCGAGCACCCCTATATGTTGCTTCATCGAACAGTACGTAATCGTCTGCAAATAATAAATGGGATATTTCTGGCCCCCTTCTGCTTGCTTTTGCACCTTTTAATATACCCTCTTTGTGAGCTATTCTCATAAGGGATGAGAGGCCCTCACTGCAAAAAAGAAAGAGAAACGGGCTTAGTAGGTCACCTTGTCGAAGTCCCCTAGAGGGATAAAAAATTTTGCCCTTCCTTCCGTTAATATTTAATGCATAAGAAGCTGTAGTGATGCATTTCAGAATTAATTCCACCAGTTCTATTGCGAACCTCATCTTTAACATTACTTCTTTTATAAAATCCCACTCTACTCTGTCGTAAGCCTTACTCATATCAAGCTTGACCGCCATTTGCCTTTTTTTCCCTGTGCGCTTTTGTCGGAACGTGTGTAGGAGTTCATAGGCTAAAAGCACATGATCTGAAATAAGTCGCCCCGGGACAAACGCGCTTTGTGCCTCGTCAATACAACTGCCCATGACCTCTTGCAAGCGGTTTGCAATTGTTTTTGCCACGATTTTATACTTGACTGTGCATAAGCTAATCGGCCTAAAGTTTACCAGTTTTGTGGGTTTAGGGACTTTTGGGATGAGCACAATATCTGTCTTATTTAGGGATTTAACCTCCTTTCTATCATTCAGAATTCCTAAACAGAAATCAACGACATCCTTCCCTACTATGTGCCAGTACTTCTGGAAGAATAGCGCTGGAAACCCATCCGGTTCTGGTGCTTTGGTGGGGCTCATCCCTCTTCCTCACTGTAAGGAGATACGAGGCCTTTATTAACCTCATGAGAGATGCTTCTTTCAATGCCTGTTAACAGATGGACTGGATCCCCTGCTTCCTTTGTTGAAAACAGCTTCTGAAAGAACATCGTGGCCTTCTCGTTAATCTCTGTTCCATCGGTAATTTCTTCCCCATCATCTAACACCAGTTTCGTAATTATGTTGGCTCGTTTACGGGCTAAGACATACCTATGAAAGTAGGAAGATTCCTTATCCCCTGACTTGAGCCAGTTTGCTTTAGCTTGTTGTTCCCAATACAACTCATCTTTATCGATTTCCAAGTTCAGGTGGATTTTCGTGTCAATAATTCTTGCCAACGTTTCATTGTCCCTTTCCCTTTCCAATAAGATTTCCAGCTCCTCAGTTAACCTCCTTTTTAGACCCTCCCATTTTCGTCTATTTCTGCATGACCATTCCTTCAATTGATCTTGGAGCCCTTCAAGTTTCTCATTTAACTTCCATGAGGATGACTCCCAAAATTCCTTAATTACTTGTTCGATAGACTCCTCCATGGTCCACCAGGCCTCAAAGTGGAATCTTGAACTGCCTATGTTGTTTGGAGCACCCTTTGTGCTGATGAGAAGGGGGCAGTGATCTGATGTTGAATAGGGAAGATGTTGAATACTGCCCATTGGAAATAATGTTATCCATTTATCATTTGCAACCCCTCTATCCAATCTCTCCCTAATATTTGTTTCTGGCAGATTCCCCCTTTCCCATGTGAACCAAACCCCCGAGTACCCAATATCCATTAGTTGACATTCCACTAGAACCTCCCTAAATTCCTCCATTCTCTTTTGATCCCTTGGCGTTCCACCATTTTTTTTCGAAAGAATACAAGATTTCATTGAAATCGCCACCAACCAGCAAGGGTGAGTCTGTTCTTTGCCTAGTCTTCTAATTAAGTTCCATTCCATTTTCTTATCTTTCAAATAAGGTGAGCCATAAAATCTTGTAAACCTCCATTCTTCTTGGACACTTTCCTCATTTATAGTAACATCAATATGCCACTTCGAATAGCTCTTCAGAGCTACCTTGATGTCTCATTTCCAAGTTAAACACAGCCAGCCCCGAGACCCCTCTTCTGCAACGTCAATTCCATTCATAAAACCACAACTCCTCCTCACCCTTTCCATACACTTCCCATCTAACTTCGTCTCTATCAAGAAGACCATATGGGAATTGTGCTACTTTAGCAAGTACCGCAGCCTACGTTTTTGCCCGTGGGCTCTCCAACCCACGGACATTCCAGCTGATGCTTTTCATTATGTCCGGTCGGCTTGCCTATTGGCAGCTGCTGATCCTAAATTGTTTGAAACCCCATCTTGTCCCTCATTTTCTGTCACTGCATCTTTTAAAAGCTCTCTTTGCCTGACCATATCTTCTTTCTTTGATCTTTTCAATCCATCTTCATGCAACATTCCAATATGGTCTTTACTTTTAGCATCTTCTGGAGATTTCCTCTTACCCACCACTCTTTCGCTCTTCCTATTTTCTGGCAGTTTTGCTGGAACCAGCTGCTTCCAACTCTGTTTCTTAGGAGCTGTGAAGAAACTCCCTGCCACATTATTGCTTCCAGTCGTCATACCAATCTCCATCATGTTAAAATCTATCTTATGGTCCTTTAACCCTGCTTCCCAACTCGCCAGCTGCATTCCACACTGTGTGGTTCCCTGTGAGGTAATAGGTTTAGCGAACTTTCCAGTGCCACTGAATTCCTGGTCCAAACTTCCTGTGTAAGAACATTGTGAACCCAATTTTTTTGCGAGGGCATTAAATTTCAAACTCTCTTTCCGAACCCAATTTGATTCAGCTTTTAGTGCTATAGTATATGGAGGATCACCTCTAACTTTGTTTTTTTCTGCAGGTCCTATCACCAAACAGTCATTAAGACCATAACCCATTCTGCCACAACCAAAGCAGAAGATCAGTAGTTTTTCATATTTGAAAGAAATCCATAATTTAACATTATTGTCACTTGAAACAAAAATACCCCTCCTGAGGGGTTTCTGCACATCCAGGTTGATTCTAAGTCTACAAGTATCACCATTAATTTCAGACCTAATAACTCCTCCAAAGGTGCTCCCAATAGCATGCAACAGATCTTTCTTGTCGAATTCTGGGAAACACAATCCAATTTTGATCCAGAACAGCGAAGAGATAAGTCGAATCTGGTCCTGTTCAATCGGTCTACTCAAACGATCAAATAAAATAAGAAATTTAAGGAATTACCAAGGGCGCCCTTCCATAACTGTCTCTAGATCTTCTTCTAAATCAAAATCAATTAGGAATAGATTTTGCCCTACCAACTGTATCGCGAATTTTTTCTTAGTTTTCCATAGGCTTTTCAACTGTGCCCTAAAACTCTCCTGATTGAAAGCCTTTTTTGTCCATACCGAGCATATCAAACTCGGTTTAACACTCGGCACCACCATTGATCTCTTAACTGATAATTGGATAAGTTCTTAAGCTAACAAAGAGATCTCCTCACTGCTCTTCCTCTCATAGCCACCACTATCCTCCATCCCAAGCTGCAGCAGTTACTGCTCTCTCTAGGACTCTATGGAAAACACTCTTGGTATTCAAAGGGACTTTAGCATTTAAATTAGTTAATATTATTATATTTTAGTAAGAATATTAAAAAATTATTATAACTTGTTATTAATATTTTAATTTATGAAATATAAATTTTAAATATTTTTAAGTAATAAATGTTAATTATTTATAAAATTTAATTAAAATATTTAAACTATATTTTAAATATTTAAATATAATCATTAAATATTTGTAATTAATATTTTAAAAATATTATATTATTAGAGGGGTAAAAAAGTAAAATGATTTTGAGAGATAGAAAATGTAAAAAGATTCCGCCAAAACAAAACTTCTCTTTCAAAAAGTAGTTTTCTTTGACTGAGAACAACCGCTACCATCTCCATGTGACACCCTTTAAATAACCATAGCGCTAAATCATGTCTCACTCCCAAATTTTTTCTTTCATCTCCACCCTTTAAGTAACCTCACATTGCCCTTTTTTCTCTGCGATAATTCTCACTATTAAACCTTCTGCTTAGCTTAAAAAATCTTGAATCTGCACTCTCCTACTTCCCTCGTTATCGTCAATGGGTAATTTACTTAATTTCTTTTTTTTTTGGTTGCAATTATTTGGTTTTGTTAATTATGTCTAGGGTTTAGGGTAATTTACTTAATTTCATATCTTTTTTTTTTTTGGTTTTGTTAATATGTTTTTTATTTCATTGAGTTTTCTTGATCATTCGTTGACTTGATTTAAGCAGCTTCGGACAAGAAGATTAAGATCGGGATTAACGGTAATTCTCTTATCTAATAATTTTACTTTATTAGGGGGAAAATAGGTTAAATCAATGATTAAAATGTTGAGTAGATGCTAAGCATGGGAAAAATAAAAAATGGTGCAGGATTTGGAAGAATCGGACGTTTGGTTGCCAGAGTTGCTCTTCAGAGGAACGATGTTGAACTCGTCGCCGTTAACGATCCCTTCATTTCCACCGATTACATGGTATTAACATTTTCAAGAAGCTTTGTTTGCCTCTACTTTTATTCTTTTTTTTTTGTATTAATTATATTGGCGGGGAAAATGCAGACATACATGTTCAAATACGACAGCGTTCACGGTCAATGGAAGCACCATGATCTTAAGGTCAAAGACTCTAAAACCCTCCTCTTCGGCGAAAAACCCGTCACTGTTTTCGGAATCAGGTAAATGATAGCTATGGAATCTCATTTCAAATCTATGTTTATCAGTTTATCCCCCCCCCTTTTTTTTTAATTGTATTGTTGTATGGTTTTAGGAACCCTGAGGAGATTCCATGGGCTGAAGCCGGGGCTGAGTTCGTTGTTGAGTCAACTGGAGTGTTCACTGACAAAGACAAGGCTGCTGCTCACTTGAAGGTTTCTCTTCTTTATATATATTTGCTTGAGTCAACTGGAGTGTTCACTGAAATTGAATGGAATTGATTGTTCGTTTTACAGGGTGGTGCTAAGAAAGTTGTGATCTCTGGCCCTAGCAAAGATGCACCCATGTTTGTAATGGGTGTAAACGAGAAAGACTACAAGCCAGAGCTTGACATTGTTTCCAATGCTAGCAGCACTACCAATTGTCTTGCTCCTCTTGCTAAGGTTATCCATGACCGATTTGGAATCGTTGAGGGTCTCATGACTACCATTCATGCCATTACTGGTAATAAAGCTCTTTACCTTTTATTTAACTAATATCAAAATGGGTTAATGCTCGTATTTAAATAAACAAGTTATTTTGGTCAACAGCAACCCAAAAGAAAGTCGATGGACCGGTGCTGTCAAGGTATATTTTCAATCTGATTCTGATCAGTCCCTTCAACATCATTCCTAGCAGCACCGGTGCTGCCAAGGTATATTTTCAATCTGATTTTGATCAGTTCCTTCTTATTTTGCTATGCTAGTTCTTATATATGTACCCGATGGTATTGTGAATACGTAGGCTGTTGGTAAGGTTCTTCCTGCCCTCAATGGCAAACTAACTGGAATGTCATTCCGAGTTCATACCGTTGATGTATCAGTTGTGGATCTCACCGTTAGGCTTGAGAAATCTGCATCTTATGATGAGATCAAAGCTGCTATCAAGCAAGTTTTATCATAATAACATCATCTGTAGACACCATTGCTTTTCTGCTATATTATTATAAAATATCTCATACATGATCTCTAATGATTTCAGGGAAGAGTCTGAGGGCAAGCTTAAAGGCATTTTGGGTTACGTTGAGGAAGATGTTGTGTCCACTGACTTCGTTGGTGACAGCAGGCAAGTTAAAAACCATTATTTTTATTGTTTGTCAATGATGAGTTTTAGTGTTTGTTGCATTTATTTATAACAATTCCCTGAAATGGAACACAGGTCGAGCATATTTGATGCCAAGGCTGGTATTGCTCTAAACGGGAGCTTTGTGAAGCTTGTTTCCTGGTACGACAACAAATGGGGTTACAGGTAAAGAATGCTTTCCACTTTATTTCCTTTTTTGAAGTCTATGCCCTTTTTGAAATCCTGGTTATTTGATAAAGCTTGTCTTGTTTTTGCAGTTCTCGTGTGATTGATTTGATCGTTCACATGGCATCCACCAAAGCATGTTGACGTTTTTTGAAGGCCAGTGAAGAAGTTGTGTTTCTGGTTTAAAGAATATGAGGTGTTTGAGAGAAGCTTCTTGTTATATGGAATAAAAAACCCAATGATTTTACCCCTTGCATGTTTACATTTCTGCAGTTTTGAAGATGTAGTGAACAAGTTTACCAGTTTGATGTTATGAAGTAAAATGATGTTTATACATCAATCAAATTAGTGCTGTCGTTTTTTTCCCCTTTTAATTGGTGCTATTTGCTTTCAAGTTTACCCAATTGAATGAGAAGGGATATGGGTTTTCGAATGATTCGGGGCAACCCATTCGGTTTTCTCAATTTCATTTCAGTATCGCAGAAACTATGAATTAGATATGAATGTTCATTATAATTGTGAATTTATGAAGTTTTTTCTTTTACGGAAAAATAATTGCGAATTTTAATGATTTAAAAGAATAATATTTTGCAAACAAGTTAAGCGAGAACAATGAGCTTTCCTTAAATTATCAAGGCCCAATTTTGTAGTTGGGTCATAATGTACACTAATAATTGGATGGCTAAGAATGTAGTTTATCCAAAATTTATCAATACTAATTACTATCGAGATACTATCAATATGCAATTACCAAAACTGAGAATGCATATGAAGAGAAAAGTTGGGGCTGATGGCAGCGTTACCGCAAGCCCATGTAACTGCCTCATCCTTTCATTCTCTCAACAGAGTTGGTGATAGGCCCAAAACACACATCTACCCCTCGATAGTACATCTCCCAGTGTCCAGCCTAAGTGATGGATTTCCAACATCCTCCTAAACCTTTTTTTTAATCAGGTACACTATGTTGCATTTTAGTTTCTTATTTTATTTTTCACTTGTATAGCTGCAAATTTAACATTTAATATTTTTCCTATATGTATATATTTATAAAACTATTTAAGATTCAAATCGGCAAAACCCAAATCTCAATTTTAATTATTGAATATAATTGCTAAAAGAATACTTTTTATTTTTTTACGAACCCAGACTTTTGAAAATGATTTTAGATTTTCTATATAATTTTTGGAATCCGAGCAATGTCTTAGCCTTATATTGCATGTTACTCGAGAAGGTTTGTCTCTTTCAATTGTTGATTGCATTTTCTGTGCGCATGATGTTTTTCATGGCTTTGCCACTGGTCATGAGAAAACAACAATATGGATGGAAGATGTTTGATAGAATGCCTAAACCAATATGGAGTTCTTTAATTTCATTTATGCATTGTATTTTTTCTGTCATCAAATTTGTTCACATGTTTGCCGCATCATGGCTGCCTGCATATATGGGTTAACCGAGTAGTTAGCTATGCCAGCATTTCTTACCCAAATTCGGCTTGATACTAAATAAGTAAATAACAAGTGGTTATTGCACTGAATAAAAGAATAAGGGCTTAAGTGGGGAGTTTTCTATAGGTCGAGGTCATATTTTATTATTTTGCTGTTATGGATTATCGATGAACTAAGTAGAAAGGCTAATGCTTTTATTCATTTGGATATGCAGTTGTAAGGACCAAACTGAATTTTATTTTGAGGGCACTTCTCCATGATGTACCCTTTACAGAACTGCCTTAGAAGTATTTGGTTCCTTGTCAAACCATCAATATTATGTTCCCTTTTCCATGCTTCCCATGAAAGTTCCAGTCTTGCTCTGCCAGTGGAATCTTCTCACTACACTGGATCAGGTTCCGGAGCCATAGGACGTTGTGACGTTGACGTTCTCGTAAGTAAAGTTCATGCTGGGACCAGTGAGGATGAAGTCTTTCAGTGTCTCGTGAATGATGGAGAATGTAACTCCATACAGCTTTCCCATGATCTTATTGATAAGTTGCTGCACCGGTTCAGGGATGACTGGAAATCTGCATTGGGTGCTTTTAAATGGGCAGCATCTCGCCCAGACTATAAGCACTCTCATCAGGCATATGATACGATGGTTGATATCCTCGGTAAAATGAAACAAATGGATCGAATGAAGGACTTCTTGGAGGAAATGCGTCAAGGTCACCTTGTTACGCTTAACACGATAACCAAGGTTATGAGAAGGTTTGCTGGTGCAGGGAAATGGGAAAATGCTGTGAGGGTATTTGATGAATTGGAAACTTTCGGATTGAAGAAGAATACAGAGTCAATGAACTTGCTTCTTGACACCCTTTGCAAAGAGAGAAATGTGGAAGAGGCCCGTGAAATTTTCTTGCTGCTTAAGTCACACATCGCACCTGATGCTTACACATTTAATATTTTCATTCATGGTTGGTGCAAAATCAATCGAGTTGAAGAGGCACAATGGACAATTCAAGAGATGAGAGGACATGGTTGTCACCCTTCTGTCATTAGCTACTCAACTATCATCCAGTTCTATTGTTGCCGATACAACTTTCAAAAAGTTTATGAACTCCTTGATGAAATGGTTGTCCAAGGTTGTCCTCCCAATGTTGTTACTTTTACCACTGTCATGTGCTCACTATCAAAGGCAGAGAGGTTTGAGGAAGTTTTGCAAATTGCTTCAAGAATGAAAGCTACAGGCTGTAGACCTGATACGCTTTTTTACAACTGCTTGATCCATGCGCTGGGGCGAGCAGGCCAAGTTGAAGATGCTATTAAGGTTTTTGAGGTAGAGATGCCGAAGACAGGTGTTTCCCCCAATACATCGACGTATAATTGCATGATTGCCATGCTTTGTCATCATGCTCAACAACAGAAGGCCCTATCTCTTCTTCAGGACATGGGGAATTTGAAAATTTGCAAGCCTGAAGTTCAGACATATTACCCCTTGCTGAAGTCATGCTTTAAAACTGGGAAGATAGATAACCTGTTGAGCAAACTATTGAATGATATGGTTAATAAGCATCATCTAAGTCTTGATAGTTCTGCCTACTCACTATTGATTCATGGACTTTGTAGAGCAAGTAGAAGTGAGTGGGCTTACAACTTGTTTGAAGAGATGATTAGAAAAGATATAACACCAAACTATCGGACATGTCGTTTACTTTTAGATGAGGTCAAAGCAAAGAATATGTACGATGCAGCTGAGAAAATTGAAGGTTCCATGAAGAAATTATGAACTTCTCCAAGTGAGCATTTATCTATTTTTCCTTAAATTCTCTGCTTCTACCAGCACCCAAAAATAGACTTACAACTGTCAGTATTTGACTGAAGCCTTTGTGGTTTTTGTCTGACATATTATATTATATTTAACAGAATAAACCTGAAAAGAAAAAGAATCAAAACAAAAAGAAAAAAAAAATCAGCTTGAACTAGATGTACCACACTTATACATCTATTCTGAGATGGTGTTTATATGTATTTCTGAATGGTTGCACATGTTCATACGTGGCTAAATTTGTTTGTAGGCTTAATAATTGTTGTTAGAATTTTGGTTCTGGATTAGTCGGTATGCAGCTGCCTTTACCTAAGGCTGATATAGATAGTCTAGAGAAGTAGCTTTCAATATCTCGTCTTACCACGGTAATGACAGGGTCAATTGGGCACTTTGGAGTCCTAGTATTGGTTACTGCGTTGTTGTGAGCCCAATGAATAAAAAGTGATCTTTTAATCTTTTTTCAGTTGATACCCAAGTGTTTGCGACTTTGTGTCTCCTAAAGCTACAATTTGATAAACTTTTTAACACAACTCTTTGCTTGAATTATTTAGCTCATAGTTCAGATTGGATATATGTGCTTAAGAGCTATGACTTCATTTGAAATAGATACCTCTTAACAATTTTACTTTGTAATCTCAAAACAATCGAAGAGTCTGCACATGTATGAATAATCAATGAATAGTAAGATTGTTGTATTAGATTGCAGACTCTTATGTACCATTGAGAAACTCTGTCTACCTTGTATTAGAAGGTCTGCCAATTCCACATTACCATATTGTATCCTATAAGCTTCCCATCATTATTCTCGATTGCTGTCTTCAGCAATAGTGGCAGCAAAATCTAGGGCTGATATAGCCATCAACTTGGATATTGAAGGGAATCATTTTTTGTGATTTGTGATTTGTGATATGTATGAACTTTTAGATCTCATAGTTTAGTTTGACTCTGTGGGAAACATTGGGGAGGCTTTGTCATTAAGTACCAATAAAGTAAGTCTTTTACTGAAAATCATAACCTCGTGATCCAATGCAATTACTACAAAAAAGTATAATAAAATAAAGAGCACTACTCTTGGCCCTGCAGGATGCAAGCATTCATATCCGGGATCCGATCTGAGCCTCGATAGAATTCATCTCTTAAGAGAAGTGAGTAAACCGGTCGAGTCGAGTTAAGTTTCGGGTTTCCAGCGGTAGACTCGATACTACATCATGCTGAATAGTGATTTCAGGTGAATAGGTCCTTTCACCTTTCACAGTGTTTTAATGCTTGAGATTGTTACATTTTAGGCTTCAGTTCTCATTACCAATGATTTTTACAACCCATAATATGTATTATATCTCAGTCTTCTTCAATGTCAATCTTGTAAAATATAAACTTAATAAGTGATTAAATGTATCTTAAAAACAAGCATGATACATGAATCATTAATCATGTCCCAATCTGTTACGTCATGTTTTTTATGCTTTTTTTTTCGGATTTACTAACATATCGTGTGCGTTGTCCAAATTTGTGCAATTCAGTTTTAACATTAGTAGTGGAAATCGAAGTTAAAGAAATAAGAAAACGAAGAAACGTTAAAATTGCAGAAAGCAAGATTTATGGTTGGTCATAAAAAGCTAAAATAGGGGCTCATTTCTGTACTTTTACAATAAAATTATCGAAAAAGAAAAGAAGAGACTAACAGCGATGTTCATATTAGGGTAATCAGCCAAGAGATGGGTACAACAGCACGTCCAAGGTGGAGCTATTAAGGGTAAAAGCCACCGATAATATTAGCCAAAAATCCGGCGGCAGTTCTTTGAAGTGAACGACATTTCGCTCTGAAATGAGTGTAGGTTACAGAAATCTATGTGATTTAAGTAAAATTATTCAAAGGTATAATTTTAGCAAATTTTCTTGGATTGATTTATTTAACAATGAAGATATTCTCTTTAAATGTAATTATAACTTAAGCAGCATAGTTTTTAATGGGTAATTATTTGATATATAATTTGTAATAGTTGAAAATATGAAAAATGTTTCATTTATTTATATATTTAATTTTTCATTAAACTCTATAAAACAAATGTCACATCTCGACTTGAGTTGAGCTTAGGTAAAAAGATAGAAATAATCGAGTTGTTATTTGGATAGTTGATGGTCACTAAATTAACTATAAATACGACAAAGGCAAGCGCAACTATCGAACAATAATATAGCTATGGTAAGTAGGGAATATCGTAACCACAAGGACTAAAAGTACTAGTAATTACTGTTTTTCTATTATTTAGCCGACAATTTGGAGTGATTGTGTTTTAATTTAAATTTACTAAACTAATCTAACTAAGAATGCAACAGAGAATGAATCAGTAACACTCCTTACCCATATTTGACGCCAGAACAGGGTAAGAGGCATTACCAGACTTAAACATAAGCAGACATACAAAATCGAGACGTAAATTTTCATCCAAATTTAAAACTTTTCATTTACATTCACATCGTCCCTAAAATGAGCCTACGAGGCTCAAAACATGCATTGGAAGCAGTTCGGGACTAAACCGAGAATTTTGAAAAATTTCACAACACTTAAAAAAATTTTCATGTTTTAAGAGTCACACGCCCGTGTGGGCAGGCCGTGTGGTTACACACGTTCGTGTCCCTAACTCGTGTAACTCACTGTTTGTCATCCAAGAACAAATTAAAGTTACACAGCCAAGACACACACCCGTGTGCTTAGGCCATGTGGTTGATTTAATTTTCATAATTTTTCATAAAATAGGTGCAGACTTCACACTCCCAGGGCACACGCCCGTGCCTGAGGCCGTGTCATCCATACGGCTGAGGCATACGCCCATGTCTCTTCCCGTGTGCTCAATATTGAGCATTCTGTTTTGCAACAATTAAGGTGCAGGGGACACACAGATGGAACACAAGCCCATGGGGCGAGCCGTGTGTCACACACGGCCTAGACACACGACCATGTGTCTACCCGTGTGGACAAAAATAAGGACCTAGATGCACGCCCATGTGTCTACCCGTGTGGACAAAAATAAGGCTATTTTCCAAGTCATATTGTCACCTTTCCATGCACAAACCTACACAACAAAACATAGCACCATTCCAAGTACATACATTCAGCCAATTCAGCCACAATCAAGATATCCACACATCAACATCACTTGCTTATCAACTTCAATCATGCATACTTCCACATCCATGGAAACATCATCGTATGCATATATACTTAAACCAATATTAGCTAATACCATATGACCGTTTACAAAATGAATTATCAACCAATATAGGCCAACACATTAGGCTAAATCAATTATGACACATAACAAAATAACCAAGTCCCTATACATGCCATAACTCAAAATGCTAAATTCTTTGGTACCCAAAATAATAAGTTGATAGTGTGGCTGGATCTCCGACAATCTCCAATCCCTGAGCTGGCTTGGTGACACTATAAGACAAGGGAAAAGAAAAGGGTAGTAAGCTTTAAAGCTTAGTAAGTTCCCATGCAAATAATAAGCATTATAAACTTACATTTAACATACAATTTACTTGAAGTAAATTAACATAAATGTCATTATAAATCTCACAATCCAACTTACTCAATCATAACCTTACCGAGGGATTCATCACATATCAAGCTCATTAAGTATGAGTTTTATGTACATACCTATACCAATTTACAACTTACTATAGTCTTTCACAACTTTGACATTTTTATTTCATTTCCCGTTGAACCACTTGGAATACTGAAGGATACTGGGGTATATCGCACACATAGTACCACACCAATGCCGTATCCCAGGATTGGTCTTACACAAAGTCTCATAATGATGCCATATCCCGGATATGGTCTTACACATAGTCTCGGTAACCTTAATGTCATGACATTTGTATCCTATCTATTCCTAAGATTCAATCGGGATTTCAAGATTGTCGTAACTTTGTCGAACATGCTCAATGGTCAATCATAATTCATACAATATTAAAGTAATTAAAGCATAAATAACAATGCATTATTTACATAAATAACAATGCAATATTAAAGTAATTCATACAATATTAATTACCAAATGACCAAAATACCCTTTTTTCAAAATACTAAAATTCTCTTACCTCATGTCTATTTTTGTCCAACTTAAAATAAATGGTCTAATTACCATCTAAGGACCTTCAATTTAAAATTTCATAACAACTAGACACCTTTAGCATGTAGAACTCAACTTTTTCACTTTTTACAATTTAGTCCTTTTTGCTAAATTGAGTGCTCAAACATCAAAATTTTCGAATGAAATTTTCAAGAAATCATTTCGTAAAACTGTAGACCATGAAAATGTAATAAATTTTTTTTTCTACGTTGGATTCGT
This sequence comes from Gossypium hirsutum, assembly GCF_007990345.1. Lineage (NCBI taxonomy): Eukaryota > Viridiplantae > Streptophyta > Magnoliopsida > Malvales > Malvaceae > Gossypium > Gossypium hirsutum. The sequence goes on along the minus strand of NC_053426.1, from coordinate 93,385,639 downwards.
GGTCCCAAAACCACTGTTTCAACTAAGCCTAAAATCGGGCTATTACAGAATCAAGGAAATAATTGAAAATTAAGCAATGAGATCGAAAACACCTAGGAAAGAATCCACCTAGACTTCTCCTGTTATTATGAATCTAAATTAAAAACCGTAAAAATTCCTAAATTATGTTAATATCTCTTTCGAGAGAAAGAACAACTGACTCTAGGTTGATTAATTGAAATCTTTATCTAATTAAAAGCCCCATTGTCGCATTAACTCGACCTGTGGATTCCCCTATTAGATTTGACTCTAATCTGGTAGATTTATGTCGTCCTATTTCTAGGATCACATGCAACTCCACTCAATTATGCTAAATCTACTCTTAAACAAGGACTTTTGCTCTACTTAAATAAACACATTAAACATGAATTAATATCTCAGAAATATTAAAACAAGAAATAAGCATACATAATTGAGAACAATAATCAAGTATTTATCATGTAAATCAGAAATTAAATAAAAGGATTCATCATAGGTTTTATACTCTCTAGGTATCTAGGGAATTTGTTCATAATCCTAAATGTAAACATTTCAAAGTCAGAATAACCACACATAAAGACACTCAATAAAATTTTGAAAAAAAATTAAAAGGAGAGATGGAGATCTGCTTCCGAGTTGATTCCGATGTTGTTCTTCGAGTGTTTTTTTGATCTTCTCTGATTTCCCTATTATGTCTTCTTTTAATGGGTATTTATAGACTTTAGAATGTTTAGAAACCCTAAAAAATGGGGTTTTTTTTGCGTATTTGGGAAGTAAGGTGCGAAATAGACACAGGCTGGCACACGAGCGTATGTCCAGGCTATGTGGATCCTGAAAATAGCTCTTTTGGTCTGATTTTGGCTCTTTTTTTACTCATTTCACTCCTAAATGCTCTCTTAAGTATAGAAACATGAATTTAAAGGATTAAGAGTATCAAATTTACTAATTTGCATAATTAATCACCCAAAAATGCATTAAAAATAGGATTAAAATATGTTACTTTTATAGGTTATTAGTAGTAGATAAGTTTATATATTTGTATGTTTACTTTTATTTATTTTAATTTTTTTATCTAAATATGTACAAAATGCAAACATTAACAAATAAATAATATAAAATAATATAAAATTTAGTTACTAAATTGTCACATTGATTACATATTCACTTTATTTTTCAGATTTTTGTACGAAAACATAAAGTAAAAAAATATAAAAAAAAGAATTGATATAATCACCATTTGTTGAGAAAAGTAATAAGAAATTCAATGTCCCTTGAGTAAGATTTTAAGTTTAAGTCTTGTAGATGGAGAAAATAGGATCGAGAAAGTTTTGCCTCCCATTTAAAAGTTTGACCTAACTTTATTCGAGATTTATTGGAGTCCAACATGGCTACATAATACTAAAAGATGGTGATTTTTGATGATTCAACCAATGGGTGGAGAGGCGCAAGAAGGTTAAGACAATCAAGATGTGGATGCCCAAAAAGGGTTGGTGAAGAGAGGGGAGAGTAGAATGTGCTAGAGGAATGAATGTTTTGGCTTTTTTCCCATGTTAATCCCTTCAAAGGATTGTTTCTGATAGTTCCCCAAGAGCCACATATCATCCATGTATTAGTTTCAAACTCACTGGAATGTAGTCGACCTATTGATGTTTTGTCATTGTAGTGTGGGCTCTCAGGCCTGGGGAACAAATATGTATGAATGGAAAATATTTTGTCTGTGTTAGGCATGCGGTCCTATCGATTTAGGCTTGTGAGGTCTTGTGCTCACAAAGTGCCTTCTTAGTCAAATGTGTTGACTTGCGGGGTCATGGGCTCACGAGGAGGGCTTGTGAGATGTAGGTATAATAATTCCCCCTAGTTGAAGGGAAGGTTGTATAGTGACCTTCCCTGAGGTATTAAACTTCTACGAGTTGTTAGCTGAGATTGTAAGGATTTCTTTGGATGTAGTGAGGTAACTTGTAATGATGCGAAGTACCTACTGGTATGAGGTGTATCTTTCACGAGAAGTGTGGATATCTAAACTTAGATAAAATTGAAGAACATTTTAAGAGCTCTAAAGTTTACAAATATTTGAAAGATTTGTAATAAATGCCAATTTAAGGAGTGGGAGAAAGGACTATTATTAAGTGGTGGGAAATGTGTCACTTTTATTGGTATGAGGAGTGGCAGATTTGGGAGAGCGTTACCACATGCTAAGGCATTACGAAATGCTCACAAATCTTCCAGAGCAAGTTTTGCTCCTTAGCCTTTATTAAAAGAGGTTTTTGGAATTGGGTTTCCATGCTTTAATAGTTTTCTTGCTCTTTTTTTCCATTTTATGGTTTTCTTGCACTTTCTTTTCACATCAATGTTTTGAATTCAAAATTTTCTGAGGGTGAAGAGATGGTTCAAGAAAAGTTTGGACCACAATATAGAGTTGGAGAGGTTATCACGATGTAGTGGTTTGCACTTTCAAAACTACAAGTTTGAGTTTGTCTGTCCTCGAGGTATATACCGCTTCAATGACCTACCTTACAATCTTGGTAGGGCTCCTAGCTTCATTCTTCTATTGTACATCCTTGAGGTAGGATTTCAGCTACCTTTGCATCTTTTTTCTACAAGAACACCCCTTACCTAGCCCGGTCGCCAGACTTGAGTAAAAAGGTGCTACGATAAAATTCAACAATCGTTAACTACTTTACTAAACAAAAAATTTTAAAGTTTTAAAGTTAATAACGAAAACTCGTAGTTGGTATCGATACCTTTTTGAAAATCGATACCAAAATTCAATTATGTTTTCTTTGCAAAATAAGGGCATTGATAATTATTTTATGGTACCGAAATTTTATGAAAAAGTATCGATACTTAAATAAAAATCGATACCATTTTGGCATCCTGTTTGTTTGAAAATTGTTCATATGGTCAAGTATCGATACTAGATGCCAAAATATCGATACCTAAGTTCAAAAATGGCAAAATCTTATCTTTAAAAAGTTCGTTTCATGCCAAATTCACATATCACAAAAGAGACAATAATATCACCTAATCAATCACTTAAAAATCTAACCAATGTGCCCTCATTGACACCACAATCCAATATCAATTAAATTTGCATTCAATTTCAAAAAAAAGTAATACATTTCATCCATTCAAACATCAAGAAGTAACAACATTTTCATTACAACATGATACCATATAATAACCTAAATACCAATTCAACTTGACCTTTATCAGTTATTGCCAAAACAACCAAACTTTCAATACATGAAACAACTTTACACAAATAAGCTTTTGCGACCTAAGTACAAAACATGTCCAAACATTCACAAAATAAGCATCCTATATACATGCCACATATAACCAACAACTAGGACTTCAAAATATACTGATGATAGTTGATGACATGTGTGAGCTCTAATGATCCAATAAACACGATCTAAATGTTCAAAATCTATAGAAAAAAATAATAACAAAAGTAAGTATCTGAATTACTTAGTAAGCTTCCACAATTTAACACATTAACATACCAAACTCATTTAATAGCTATTTGCACATCGTAATTTAACCTTAACCTGATTACAACATAATCCAACGATTTCACGTCAGTAACATTTAAATGTACGAATAATCAGAATTCATAATTCATTTATATCATTGAAACAGTTTCGTACCAATTAACCTTTTCTTCTGATGGATCTTTGCAAAATTATTTCATACATAAGTCCAAAAATAGATAATGCTTGCAAGAGCTAATCAGATACAGATTAAATGTGTCAGGTTACCCGTCCGGGCAAAACCAATGACAACATAGAAAAACTAGCCTAACTAGGGCTATGTATACATGTAAAACGAAAATGGATTACCAGCCTAGGCTAAATCCGAGTCTCATGTATATCTGAGTCCACAACATATGCAGGAACTCGGTCCAGATCAGAAATTCAGGCAAAAATCTTATGTATGAAACTTTTACTCGATCTATCGAAATCATTTCAGAAATTTAATATAATTAAAATAGACCAATTTCATTTCAACACTTTCAAAAATATATAAACATCAATAAAGATATTTAATAATAAATTATAACCAAAATAACCGTATGAACTTACCTATTAAGTGATTCGACTAACGGGGACTAATTTGCGATTTTCCCTTTTCTTTGTACATCTTCCACTATTTGAGTTTCTTGATCTAAAACATAGTTTAGTTTAATTAAATCAATTCAAATCAAATAAGAAATCAATTTATGCATTTGAGTCCTTATAGTCACATTTAGAAAATTGCCCATAAACTTTACCCTTTATACAATTTAGTCCTTAACCCGAAACTATCAAATTGAGTACAATGAAGCTTAAATTAAGCTACCCGATTTTCATATCTCCCATGAACAGTCCATATACTTTTCTATTTCACAATATTTTCATGACATTTTACAAATTTAACAAATAAATCCTTAAACATCAAAATCACTAAAAATCACTTTACAAAATAATCTTATTTAGCTATCAAACTTACAAAACTATCATAAAACTTCAAAAATATCACAATTTCAACAATGGCACATTTCAAAAAATTTAATAATTTAATGAATTAACACCCGGGTTAGCTAGATTAAGGTATAACGATAATAAAAACATCAAAATTACTAAAAACGTGTATCAAAATTACTTACATGCAAGCTCAAGCATGAACCAAATATCCCAAGCCCTATTTCAATGGTGTTTCCGGTGGTGAAACATAATGGAGAAGATGTTCTTTTTTTTCTTTTGTTAATTTTCATTTGTTTTGCTATTTACTAATTTGCCCTTATTATAACTTAAATAATCAACCTAAGAATTGTCCAAAACCGTCAACCATTAGACTTTATGGTGTAATTACCAATGAAGTCAATAAATTCATATTACTTTAACCATTTAACACTCTTAGCTAATAGAAACTAACCTTTGTAGCTTTTTAGAGTTAGTCCTTTTTACTTAATTAACTATCCAAACATTAAAATTTCTTAACTAAATTGTAATATGACTTTATAGAAACTCTATAAATATTAAATAAAAATAAAATATTGACTTACTAGTTAGTCAAAATTTGTGGTCTCAAAACCACTGTTCCCAACCCCACTGAAAAATGAGATGCTACAACTCTCCCCCTTAAAAAAATTTTCGACCTCGAAAATCTTACTTGAGAATAGATTTGGGTATTGAGATTTCATAGATTCTTCCATTTTCCATGTAGCTTCCATAATTCTATATCAATGCCAAAATACTTTAACCAACGGAACACATTTATTCTATAATTCTTTCACTTTCCGAGCTAAAATTTTAACGAGTTCCTCATTATAAGTTAAATCAGACTGCAGTCCGTAGATAACACATGTGACGGATCTGATCAGTAGTGACGGAGCATCGAAAGATGGAAAACGTTATGAATTTTCTCCAACTCTGGTGGTAAAACCAATCGGTATGCTACAAGTCTTATTCTCTCTAGAATTTCGTATGACCCAATAAACTTCAAACTAAGCTTTCGCTTTTTTTCGAATCTTAATGCTTTCCTCCAAGGCAAGACTTTCAAGAATACTTTACCCTCGAATTAAAATTCAATATCCTTTCGTTTCAAATCAACATATGATTTCTATCGATCAGAGGCAACACTTAAACAATCATAGATAACTCAAACTTTTTCTTCAGTTTCTCGAATCAAATCAGTACCAACTATTTTTCTTTCACTCAATTCAAACCAATTTAGAGTTCTACATTTTCTTTCGTATAAAGCTTCGTACAGAGCCATTTTTATACATGTTTAATAGCTTTTATTGTAAGAAAATTCAATTAACTATAGAAATTTCTCCCAATTGCCTTCAAAATCAATAACATAATATCTCAGCATATCTTCAAGAATTTGGATTACTTGTTCGAACTGACTGTCTATCTAAGGATGAAATAATGTGCTAAAAGTTAATTTGGTTCCCAGAGCTTTTTGTAATTTATTCGAGAACTTAGAGGTGAAACGTGGATTCCGATAAAAAGTAATCAACAATGGTACATTGTGTAATTGGACAATCTAAGAAATATACAACCTAGCTAGTCTTTCTAGTGAACAATTTGTTATGACTAGAATAAAGTGTGTTGATTTCGTCAATCTATCAACAACAACCAGACAACATCTTTCTTTTTTGGAGTTAGGGGTAATCTTGAAATAAAATCCAATGTGACATGTTCCCATTTCCATTCTGAAATCTTTACAAGTTGTAACAAACCTAACGGAACCTAATGTTGGGTTTTCAGCTGCTGGTACACTAAACATTTAGTCACAAAATTAGATATTTCACGTTTCATACCTGACCACCAATACATTTGCTTCAAATCATTATACATTTTCGTATGCCTGGATGAATAGAATATATACTGCTGTGAGCTTCACTTGAAATGTCTTGTTTCAATACTATATCATTCAAAATACACAATCGACCTTTGAAATATAAATTACTATCATCACTAATACTGAATTCCAATCTAACCATTTTCCACCAATTCACGCCTTTATTTAAACTTAGGATCATTTTTCTGTAACTCAGAAATTTGTTGAATAAAAGTGGGTCTAACATGCAATTCAGCTAGAATCGAACCATCGCGTGCTAAAGTCAACTGAGTATTCAATGCTCTCAAATTAAATAAAGATTTTCGACTTAAAGCATTAACAATAACATTCACTTTACCAGGATCCCAGTTCATGTGTCGGATAGTTTCTTTCATAAGTTTTCAATTGACGAGAGGCATAAGCTACCACTTTGTCTTCCTGCATGAGTACACAACCCAATCCATTTAACGAGGCATCGTTGTAAACTGTAAACTCTTTCATGGATTTAGGTTGAGTCAACACTGGAGCTTCAATTAACATTTTTTCAACTGCTCAAAACTTTGTTGGCATTTTTTTATCTAGATCAATCAAACATCTTTCAGTAGTAATTTCATCATCGGCAAAGCAATGATTGAAAACCACTTCACAAAACATCAGTAATAACCTGTAAAACCCAGAAAACTATGTACTTCAGTAATATTTCGCCGTGATTTCCAATTTATAATTGTTGAAATTTTTTTCGAATAAACAAGAATACCATCCACAGATAACACATGCCCTAAAAATCCAACTTCAAATAACTAAAATTCACATTTGCTAAATTTTGCGTAAAGCTACTTTTCACGTTCAGTTTGTAACACAACTCTCAAATGCTGATCATGTTCGGCTTTGTTCTTCGAATAAATCAAAATGTCATTAATAAACACTTTCATGAATCGATCTAAATGTGGTTGAAACACTCTATTCATCAAATCCATGTGGTAGGGGCATTCATTAAACTGAATGACATAACAAGAAACTCATAATGGCCGTATCGGGTTCTAAATGCTGTTTTTGGAACATCTGGTTCTTTAACATGCAATTGATAGTAGCCTGACCGTAAATCAATCTTTGAAAATACAGTCGCTCCTTTCAGCTAATCAAACAAATTTTCGATTCGCGGTAACATATATTTATTTTTTATTGCCACTTTGTTCAATTGCCGATAATCAATACACAATCTCAAAGTGCCGTCATTCTTTTTGATAAATAAAATAGGAGCTCCTCAAGGTGATACACTTGGTCTAATGAACCCACGATCTAATAATTCTTAGAGCTAAGACTTTAATTCTTTTAATTATGTCGATGCCATTCTGTACGGTGTTGTAGATATTGGAACAATTCTTGGTACAACATCAATTCCAAACTCAACTTCTCTTTTTGGTGGTAATCCCGTTAATTCTTTTGGAAAAACATCCACAAATTCACATACAGTTGGAACCAGATCTATTTTCGATTCAGGTGCCCGAGTGTCTTGAATATAAGCCAGAAAAGCTTTAGCACCTTTTTGGATAAACTTCTGAGCAGTTAAAGCTGATATCATACTAGATGCACAATCAAATCATTTTTTCCAAAGCTAACCAAATCGGTACTCGAACGTTTTAAAACAGTTCATTTCTGTTTGCAACTAACAACATCATCATGAATTGTTAACCAATCTATCCCCTAAAAAACGTCGAATTCGTCAAAGGGCAACAACATCAAATCAGAAGGAAATTCATAACCCTAAATTTTCAGTGGAAATTTTTTATAGATTTTATTAACTATCACATTCTAACTTATCGGATTTGACACTCTAACATCAAATTAGTGGATTCTACTAGTACTTTCTTTTTTTAAGCTAATGTTGTGCATATATAAGAATGTGTGGATCCAGGATCAATTAATACAATAACAATAACATCAAAAAGAGTGAAAGTACCAGTAGTGACATTAGGTGCAGTAGCTTTCTCTTTAGCTCGAATCGCATAAGTTCTAGTTGGTGCTCGACCTTTAGATCTAAAAGTTGTATCGCACAATTCATTATGGCTCGTTCCAGAAGTATTTCCAGCTCTTGGTTTTCTAACCTTTTTTGAGATACAATTGCAAAATCAACAACTTGTTCTGAATCAAATTCAGTCTTATTTGGACATTTTCGTATTGAATGTTGATGTGACCTACATCGAAAATATGCCTCTGATTTGATTCTACACTCACTAGATGAATCTTGCCACATCATTTGCAGGCAAACGTACCTGAATTTTGAATGTTAATAGCACTTGCTACTGAGGTAGCTTGAGTCTTTGAAAGAAACTGTCTCAATGTAATTTTCTTGTATTCCTACTAATAGGAACATATTGAATACTATAATCTCTCGTTTTCTTTGGGGGAGGTGTAGAGGAGTTTTTGAATTCATTATGCTTACTTGAGGTTTTCTTCTTAGCTTTAGCTTGATTACTATCTTTCCAGATTGCCTCTATTTTCTGGGCACGTTCAGATAATACCACAAATTCTTTAATTTCAAGCATTCCCAACATTGCTCAAATGTTCTCATTCAATCCTCTTTCAAACCTAGCACATATTTCAATTTTAGAAGTTAATTGTTGCCGAGCATACTTACTTAGATTCACAAACTTATGCTCGTATTCAACAACTAACATGCTTCTTTGCTTCATATCTAAGAACTCATGTTTCTTGTCTTCCATATATAGTTGTCTGACATACTTCTTTACTCAATCTAGAAAAATTCCTACATCGCTCAATCTTTTGGAACTATAGAATTTAAAGTAACCTACCACTGATAAGCATCTTTTTTAAGTAGTGAAATAGCACATTTCAAACTATGATTAGGCGAACATTAAAAACACGCTAAACATTTTCTAACCCATACTCAACCTTCGCCAGATCTTCACTATACAACCTACAAAAATCTTCAGCTCCACATTTACGAATTTTATCAGTAGGATGTTGATGAACAGATACTTGATTTATATTTTTAGGATGAACATGTGCTGAGGAAGGCACAGGAGAGGGTGGAGTTTGTGAAGCCATCGGATTGTTCCGTACAAATTGTGCAAACCATTCATTCAACATTTGGAAGAAGGCACTATGATCCCCACTTCCTAGTGTTTGAGATCCAGATACATCCTGAATTGCTCCCATATTAGAAGTTGAAGCATGACTTTCAACCTCATCATTATCAACAGGATTATTCCTATTTGCCATTTGAAAATCTATAAAAGAAAACATTGTCAGAATGGATCATGAGCATCACGCAGTTTACATGTTAATGTGACATGTAATTCTAGACTCAAAACACACTATGTTAGTCTTAGAATCGACTAAACTGTAGCTCTAATACCACTAAATGTAACACTTATTACCCGACCCAGTCGCCGGACCTGAGTAAAAAGATGCTATGGCAAAATTCAACAATCGATAATTACTTTACTAAACAAAAACTCAATTATATATAATTGAGATCCTATATAATAAAACATATTAAAAATTTAAACTCTATAAATACCTAATCATAAATTCCAAGCATATAATAGGATAGGTTTACAAAGTTTTAAAGTTTTAAAGTTAATAACGAAAATCTGCAGTTGGTATTGATACCTTTTTGAAAATCGATACCAAAATTCAATTATGTTTTCTTTGGAAAATAAGGGCATCGATAATTATTTTATGGTATCAATATTTTATGAAAAAGCATCGATAATCAAATAAAGATTGATGCCATTTTGGCATCTTGTTTGTTTGAAAACTGTTTATATGGTTAAGTATCGATAGTAGATGCCAAAATATCGATACCTAAGTTCAAAAATGGCAAAATCTCATCTTCAAAAAATTAATTTCATGCCAAATTAACCTATCACACAAGAGACAATAATATCACCTAATCAAACACTTAAAAATCTGACCAATGTGCCCTCACAATTCAATATCAATTAAATTTGCATTCAATTTCAACAAAGTCATACATTTCATCATTCAAACATCAAGAAGTAACAACATTTTCATCACAACATGATTCCATATAATAACCTAAATACCAATTCAACTTGACCTTTATCAGACATTGCCAAAACAACCAAACTTTCAATCCATGAAACAACTTTACATAAACAATAATTTGCAAACATGTCCAAACATTCACAAAAGAAGTATCTTGTGTACATGCCACATGTAACCACCAACTAGGACTTCAAAATGTACTGATGATAGTTGATGATATGTTTGAGCTCTGATGATCCAATCAACATGATCCAAAAGTTCAAAATCCACAAAAAAATAATAATAAAAGTAAGTATGTGAATTACTTAGTAAGCTTCCAAAATTTAACACATTAACATACCAAACTCATTTAATAGCTATTTGTACATAGTAATTCAACCTCCACTTTATTACAACATAATCCAACGATTTCATGTCAATAACATTTAAATGTACGAAAAATAGAATTCATAAATCATTTATTTCATTAAAACAATTTTGTATCAATTAACCATTATTCTTCTGATGGATCTTTGTAAATGTATTTAATACATAAGTACAAAAATAGATAATGCTCGCAAGAGCTAATCAGATACAAATTAAATATGTCAGGTTACCTATTCTAGCAAACCAATGACAACACAGAAAAACTAGCCTGGCCAGAGCTATGTATACATGTAAAATGAAAACGAATTACCAATCCATGTTAAATCTGAGTCTCATGTATATCTGAGTCTGTAACACATGCAAGAGCTCGGTCTAGATTTAAAATTCAGGCAAAAATCTCATGTATGAAACTTTTACTCGATCCATTGAAATCATTTTAGAAATTCAGTTTAATTAACATAGACCAATTTCATTTCAGCAGTTTCAAAAATATATAAACATCAATAACAATATTTAATAATAAATTATAACCAAAATAACCATATGAACTTACTTGTCAAGTGATTTGACTAACAAGGACTAATTGATGTTTTTCCATTTTCTTCGTATGTCTCCCACTATTTGAGTTTCTTGATCTAAAACACAATTTAGTTTAATTATATCCATTCAAATCAAATAAGAAATCAATTTATGCATTTGAGTCCTTATAGTCACATTTACAAATTTACCCCTAAACTTTACCTTTTATACAATTTAGTTCTTAACCCAAAACTATGAAATTGAGTACAATTAAGCTTAAATTAAGCTAGTCGATTTTCATATCTCCCATGAAAAGTCCATATAATTTTCTATTTCATAATATTTTCATGAGATTTTACAACTTTAACAAATAAATCCTTAAACATCAAAATAACTAAAAATCACTTTACAAAACAATCTTATTTAGCTATCAAACTTACAAAACTATCATAAAACTTCAAAAATCGCAAAATTTCAACAATGGAACATTTCAAAACATTTAATAATTTAATGGATTCACACCCGAGTTAGTTAAATTAAACTACAAGGATCACAAAAACTAGTTAAATTAAACTACAAGGATCATAAAAACATTAAAATTCCTAAAAACGGGTATCAAAATTACTTACATGCAAGCTCAAGCATGAACTGAGTATCCCAAGCCCAATTTCAATGGTGTTTTCGGTGGTGAAGCATAATGGAGAAAAAGATGTTCTTTTTCTTTTGTTATTTACTAATTTGCCCTTATTATAATTTAAATAATCAATATAACAATTGTCCAAAACCGTCCACCATCAACACTTATGGTGCAATTACCAATTAAGTCCATAAATTCATATTACTTTAACCATTTAACATTTTTAGCTAATAGAAGCTAACCTTTGTAGCTTTTACGAATTAGTCCGTTTTACTTAATTACTATCTAAACTTTAAAATTTGTAAACCAATTTGTAATACGACTTTATAGAAACTCTATAAATATTAAATAAAAAAAAACTAACTTACTAGCCAGAATTTGTGGTCCCAAAACCACTATTCTTGACCCCACTGAAAAATAGATTGTTGCAGTGTTCTAATCATACCACATAGCTTTTAGATAGCTCCCATATTTATCTTGATGGTATTTTATGGTATTATTACAGAGCCCCTACGCTTTTTTTCTTTATAAAACCTTTTCAAACTTATGCTGACAAATTAGAGGGAGGATTGAGGTATGCAAAAGATGTAGTATTTCACAAAGGGACAAGGTAGAGACTGAATAGTAATTCAACATATATTAAATAACCATACTATCAATCCTTGCCTAAATTAAGATAAGTATATTCTAATTTGATATTGGTTAGCCAAGGAGTTCCCTTTTTCTCGTGAGATGACAATTCCTTAACGATGGTACCTGTGAACTCAGGCTGCTTTTGGCTAATGAATTCGTAAGGAATAAGTTTCATAGGTTGTGCTTAGGTAGCCCTTTGGAGGTGGAGAAGGTGATCACTTTAAGGAGTGTTTATATGCTTTGCTTGGAGGGAAGAGCTCAATAGATATAAAGATAAGGACTTGGAGAGGTGGTTTAAGGAAGAAGATGCAAAGCTCGCTTACAGTAACATGTAACCTAATTACTCTAATAGAGATGATATGTTGAGAAGAATGTTTATAATCCAATTGGAGGAGTCGGTAGATTCTTTGTGTTTTATGCCTTTTGCCTCGAATGACAAAGGATGTATTGAAGGGTTAATGGCATGAGCTCTTTAGTGTCAGTTGATCTCACCAATAGTGTTAATAGTGGTGGGGTGCAATGTAAGTTCCTTGTCAAAGGTTATAATGTGCAACTTAATGTTTTTGTTACTGATCATGTAACAGCATATGACGAGGTATGCAGGGTTGTTAATCTCGTAATGAGATTTCATGGCAAGCTCTTTTCCTAACCATATAATAGAAGTTAGCTTCGATGATGAGGAGTCCCCTCAATATGCTTTTTTTGAAGTGAGACATGAGCTATGATGATTAAACAAGGCTAAGCCCTTGGGCTAAGTAAAGGTTATATAAGTAGACTATAAAGGAAATCAAGGATTTGAGTTCCAAAAGCCTTAGTTTTGGTTTGTATTATCTTTATTCTTCTTTATTGTCATTTTTTGTTTGTTTACAGAGTCTGCATCAAGTGAGAAGACAAGTAGTGATGATTCACCACAAACAAATTTTATAGCCGATTTGAACCCTAAGTGTAACATCCCGAATTAGGACCTAGTCAGAACAGTAGTTTCAGGACCACAAATCTGAAACAATAAAATTTTTATGGTCTAAAATTTCATGTGATGGTTTTTTGAAAATTTCGTTCGAAAATTTTGACGTTTGGGCATTCAATTTGGTCAAAAGGACTAAATTGTAAAAAGTGAAAAGTTGAGTTCTACATGTTAGAGGTGTCTAATTGTTATGAAATTTTAAACTGGAGGCCCTTAAATGGTAATTATACCAATGGATAATTTTTTGGACAAAAATGGACATGAAATGGGTGAAATAGAATATTTTTAAGTTAGGGGCATTTTGGTAATCTAGTAATTAAAATGAATTAAAAACAAAATTAAAAGCCAATTTTTGTCCATCTTCTACCCCATGGTTGAAACTTGCATGGAGAAGACATAGGTAGGGTTTTTCCAGCTTCCAAGCTCGATTATAAGTCCGTTCTACCCCGTTTTTAATGATTTTTACGTTTTTGAAATCCTCGTAACAAGATCTACTCATTTCTACCCATATTTTGAGCTAGGGTTTGTGTTTAAAAATTTACCCATGGATGAAATTCATGTTTTTTGATGTATAATGGTATAATATGAATGATCGGTATGTAATAAACAACTTTTACTAAGTGATTTTCGGTGAAATTGTCAAAAAGGACCGTTTTGTAAAAGTTACCAAATTTGTCAAAAAATTATGATTTTGCTGGAAATTAGGGGCTGTTACAATTATGAAAATGATTTGGCTAGGATTAAAATCAAGGAAATTGAATAAAAATCATTTTACGAGCCTTGGGGCCAAAGTGCAAATATGTGAAAGTTTAGGGGTCAAAATAAAAATTTGTAAAAGTATGCTTTTTGGAACAATATGATTGATGTGACTAATTATGAAGCTAAATGTGGTATTATAGATCAATAAAAATGAGATTCTGGCATAGAGTGGAAATGAATGAGATTATGGACTAAATCAGAATATATAGTCGTACTCGAACCCGAGGTAAGTTCATGTGATTTTAATAATGCAGTATTGTATTTGAATGCTAATGGTTCGATATTACACGGGTTGTAAGTATATATATGTGAATAATTTGATATTATGTGATTATTTTGATGATATAACATGTTCTTGATGTTTTGCTATTATGATGAAAATGTTGCAATGCCATGTGATTATAAGATATTGCTATGTGAATGAAGCCACAATTCGAGTATGTCCGATAAAGGTTTGTAAGTTTGATGGAATATGATGTTTATTTGAAACGAGTAAGTTTGTATGTAAATAATATTTCGATTCTTTTTATGTTATTATCTTTTGTTATTATATGAGATGTGGCTGCCTATAGAATGATCAATTGATGTAAACTACAAATTGAAATTGACTAAGAACGAGTTAGTAAAATGTTGAAAAGTGAAGAATCTCCTGATTGAACTTTCGAAATAGAAGAGATAAAAATTATTTGTTGTGAGTCACTTGTGTAGTTCTAAGTGCAGGCTACTACGTGTACTAGATTGATAGGTCGCATGTGTAGTACTAAGTGCAGGCTACTATGCCCACCCGTTAACTTCGATCACATGTGTAGTACTAAGTGTAGGCTAATACGTGTATCAGATGGTTAAGTCACGTGTGTAGTACTAAGTGCAGGTTGCTACGTGTACCAGATTGATAGGTCGCATGTACAGTACTAAGTGCAGGCTACTATGCGTACCCGTTAACTTCGATCACGTGTGTAGTACTAAGTGCAGGCTACTACATGTATCAGATGGTTAAGTCACGTGTATAGTACTAAGTTCAGGCTACTACGTGTACCAGATTGATAGGTCGCATGTGTAGTACTAAGTGTAGGCTACTATGGGTACCAGAGAGCTTCGATTACAAGGGTGGTATATGCACAGGCCACCGGGTATCTGTTATTATTTTGATGAGTTCAATGGGAAATTTACTAAGTGAAAATACATATGTACATGACTATGTGATGAATAAGTGCAAGTATATCTATGTGAAAAGTTGTGAATAATGTGCTCGATAGTTGAGCGAATCTTTTGGTAAGATAGAATAGAGTAAGTGAAATTATGTAAAAGTGAAATTTTGTAATAAAACAATTTTGGATAGCAGCAGTTGTGTGACTTCTAAAATCACCAAAAATGGTAGAAATTAAATTAGAGGTTGAATAAGATATGAAATTAAAAATTAATGAGTCTATTTTCTCATAAAAGAAATGGTGAAGGCAAAAGAATTTCATATTCTGTGATAATTGGATTTTTGTGAGACAGGGTCAGAATGATTTTGAAATCCCCTGTTCTGATTTGGGAAAATAATTAAAAATTTTAAAAATATAATTATGGGTCATAATTTGCATGCTTAAAATCCTTGATAAGTCTATTTTTAAGAGGAATTGATGGGAACAACATCTGAGAGCTGTACCATGAGATAAATAATTTTTAGTCAAGAGATGTCAGAACTGTCTGATAGTGAAACAGGAGTATATTTAATGAATAAACTGTACTAATTGGCTACACCAAAAATTTTGAAAATTTTATGGTAAGAAGATAAATGAGTATAGTTTTAGATAAAATTAATGTATCTTAATTTTGTGTTTTTTAGCTCCAGATATAAATAAATTAGTAACTATGACTCAAGAAAATAAAATGACTAGAAAATCAGCAAAAGTGTAATTATGATTACATTTTCAAGGAATCATGTTGATAATTTGCTTATTATTTTCATAAGGACTTGCTAAGCTTTAAGCCTACTCCCTCCTCTCCATTTCCTTAATGTTCTCAGGTTAGCTTGGGGTTGGAGACCGTCGGAGACAGCATCACACTATCAAGCCAATAACTCAGGAGTATTGTCATATGTGTATTAAATACTTTCAAGTGAGTGGCATGTATAAGGACTAGTTTTTATGTTAGATGTTGTTATGATTAGCCAAATGTATCGACTTATATTGTTTTATTGTATATGGCCATGAGATGTGGCTTAAATGGTTATGGCTTGTAAGCCTAATTATTCTTGCTATGTGTTAATGTTTGTGATGTGTTTATAATTGGTTGTTATGAATGATTAGTATAACACATGTACATGATGAATGCTCTAAGGCCATTCGAGGTGGTCGTGGCCATGGAATGAATGTGTGGCATGGTAGTAAGTTGATAATGATTGAATATGGACAATTGTAGAATGTGAATTGGAATGTCTAACTTGGTGTAACATGAGTATAGGTAATAAACACATGTATGACAACATGTAAATGCTTTAACGGGATTTTCCTAAAGGATAATTAACCATTAAATTGATGTTAAAATGTGCGTCTATAATGTGTATAAGTATGAGAGAGAATTAAGGACAACATATGGCTTGGAAAATAGCCTAAGTTTTGGCTACACGGGCAAAGACATAGCCATGTGTCTTAGTCGTGTGGAGGACACATCCTAGCACACGGGCATGTGGCTTGGCCGTGTAGATAAATTTGTTTTGCTGACGTCATAAACAGAGAGTTACACGGCCTGAGGACACGGGCGTTTTGAAGACACGCGAGCGTGTCCCTGTGTCCACACGGGCGTGTGACCCTATTTCATGAAAATTTCTCTAAGTTTTCCCAGAGCTTTCTAAAGTCTTCGGTTTAGTCTCGAACCACCCCGATGTATGTTTTAGGCTTCGAAGGCCTTTATAAGGGACGATTTACATGTGTTTGAAAAGTTTTAATTCGGATGAAATTTTATGGCTCGGTTTTGCATGTTTGTGAATGTTTAAGTCTGGTAATGCCTCAAACCCTGTCTTAGCTCCGGATATAGGCAAGGGATGTTACACCAAGCTACAATGAGTCAAAGATTAGCACTGGATGCATTGGGTGGTGCACAATGATGAAAGAGTTGTTCTTCATCATCTACAGAAGTGTAGCTATGACCTAGACAAAACAATACCAAGCTGATGTAGTAACTAGGTCTTAAAGCTTCCCTCATCACACCCATGTTGCATTGTAGTCTTGGAAGGGATTTATGTGAAGCGCACCACTACAACCACTACTTTAAGTGTTGTAACACCCCGAAATTGAGCCTAGGAGTTTTAATGGTATTTTAGGAATTTTAGCTCTAGATTTCTTGGAAATCTAGTAGCATGATGCTCCGGAAAAATATTAGACAATGGTTTTTTGGCTGTTAATGTAACACTCCAAACCCAGCCTAGACGTTATGGCCGAATCTGGCGGTGTCTCATGATAGCGTTTGAAACTAGGTTGTTACGATAAAATAATTTTTCATTTGTTTACACTTGTTAACCCCAAAATCGTTATTTATCTAGTCGTACATTTTTACACATTTCATTACGGAAGCTTTTAAAAGCCGTTTTTAAAAACTGATTTTTTAAATGTCTTAGCAGTTATAAATCCATAAAAATAAATAATAACCCAAATTATGTAAAAGTCCCTGAAAGTCCACAATTTACATAAAAAATTGCCCCAGAATATAACCAAAAATTATATACCCAAAGTTGAAGAAAAAGTTTAGGTTCGTGTGGCCACCATCAAGTCCTCTGTTGCACTAATTCGTCAAGTCTGGGGATTACTTTCACAGATTAAGAAGAAGGGGTGAGTATACGTAAAATCAGTGTGTAATTCCCCGTGCAAAAAAACAGATAGTATACAAAATAAACTTAGTCTGGGCCTAAGCCCTCTTCAGTGTCAGTAATAGTATCAGTTAGGGCTTTAGCCCATCTCAGTACAAAAACAATCATGCATTTGGGCCTTGGCCCATTATAGTATCAGTAATCAGTACAGTAATAGATTATCAAGTAAACAAGTCCTACCTAGCCAGCCTCTACACACCATCTCTATCCAACCCTACACTCCATGTGGGGATATAATCAACCCACCCATCCCTACATTCCAAAATAGTATCGAAAGTGGCATTAGACAGTAATTTACAACTGAGCTGCCAGTATATTAGGCTTAAAGCCTTTTTGTACACTTCCTCCACATATATCATCCCATCCCCATGCAATGCAACATATAGTCAATGCATGCTATTGTATAGTGTCATGCATATAATCAATACAATATTCTAATCATGCTTAGTAAACAGTCATACATATATCATTCAGTCAATTAGGGAATCAAAGCATTGCTTACTGACCCCACAGTAGGTTCATAGTCGACTCAAGCGACCGTGCAACCTTAGCAAACAAATTAGTAAATTGGGCTCACATGCCCCTGTGATCTGCCCGTGTGGGCCCACACGCCCGTATGGCTCACACAACCCAAATTGGCCTTGGCTGTGTGGATCTGCCTGTGTGGGCCCACATGTTAGGGGCAATCCTTATTCGGGCCCAAGGCCATCTCAGATGTAGTTACATATATATAAATTAGAATAAAAAATTAAATATCCTTCCCCCATCCTCTACACTCCATCTTCGACCATCCCTACACGCCATGTCGGGTTTAAAACACCTACCCAGCCCTACATACCATATTGTACCGATGCGGTACATAACAGATTAAGTGCAGCCAAGCTACTAGAATATAGGCGATAAACGCCTTGCAGAACACTTCATCTATATATATATATCATCCCAACCCCAATATCAGATACAAAATATTTAGTTATAGACATACAGATTGACCATGCTTACATGCTTACATATAGATATATCATGCATATACTATCATGCTCAGTATAGAATATCAGTCAAATAGATCACACAGTTTAGGGTTTCGTTAGCCCTTACTGACCCTACAGTAGGCCCACAGTCGTTTGGGACGACCCGTGCAACCCTAGGGAAAAATATAGATGAATAGGCCCACACACCCGCGTGGCATGCCCGTGTGGGCCCACATACCCAGATTGGCCTTGCCCGTGTGGATCACACGGCCTGGCCCTGTAACATCCCAAATTAGGGCTTAGTCAAAAAAGTGGTTTGGAGACCACAAATTCGACACAATAAAAGTTTTTTATTATATTTTTATGGTATACAAATTTATGGGATGATTTCATGAAAATTTCATTCGAAAATTTTGACGTTTGGGCACTCAATTTGGTTAAAAAGACTAAATTGTAAAAAGTGCAAAAGTTGAGTTCTACATGTTAAAGGTGTCTAATTTTTATGAAATTTTAAATTGTAGGCCCTTAAATGGTAATTAGACCATTGAATAATTTTTTGGAAAAAAATAGACATGAAATGGGTGAAATAGAATATTTTTAATTTAGGGGCATTTTGGTAATTTAATAATTAAAATGAATTAAAAACAAAATTAAAAGCCAATTTTTGTCCATCTTCTACGCCATGGCCAAAAATTTCATGGAGAATACATAGCTAGGGTTTTTCAAGCTTCCAAGCTCGATTGTAAGTCCATTCTAGACCCGTTTTTAATAATTTTTACGTTTTTGAAATCATGGTAACAATATCTACTCATTTCTACCCATATTTTGAGCTAGGGTTTGTGTTTAAAAATTTAACCATGGATTACATGCATGTGTTTTGATGTCTAATGGTAGAATATGAATGCTCGGTGTGTAATAAACGACTTTTACTAAGTGATTTTCGATGAAATTGTCAAAAAGGACTGTTTTGTAAATGTTACAAAAGTTTTCATAAAAGTGTGATTTAGTGGAAATTAGGGGCTGCTACAGTTATGAAAATGATTTGGCTCGGCTTAAAATTCAAGGAAAGTGAATAAAAATCATTTTACGAGCCTAGGGGCCAAAGTGCAAATATGTGAAAGTTTACAGGTCAAAATAAAAATTTGTAAAAGTATGATTTTTGGACCCATATGAATAATTTGACTAATTAGTAAGCTAAATGTGGTATTATAGATCAAGGAAAATGAGATTCGGGCATAGATTGGAAATGAATGAGATTATAGACTAAATCAGAATATAGAGTCGTACTCGTACCCGAGGTAAGTTCATGTGATTTTAATAATGCAATATTGTATTTGAATGCTAATGCTTCTATATTACACGAGTTTTAAGTATATATATGTGAATAATTTGATATTATGTGAGTATTTTGATGATATAACCTGTTCTTGATGTTTTGCTATTATGATGAAAATGTTGTAATGCCATGTGATTATAAGATATTGCTATGTGAATGAAGCCACAATTCGAGTATGTCCAGTAAAGGTTTGGAAGTTTGATGGAATATGATGTTTCTTTGAAACGAGTAAGTTTGTATGCAAATAATATTTCAATTTTTTTTATGTTATTATCTTTTGTTATTATATGAGATGTGGCTGCCTATAGAATGATCAATTGATGTAAACTACGAATTAGAATTGACTAAGAACGAGTTAGTAAAATGTTGAAAATTGAAGAATTTCCCGATTGAACCTTTGAAATAGAAGAGATAAAAATGATTCGTTGTGAGTCACGTGTGTAATACTAAGTGCAGACTACTACGTGTACCAGATTGATAGGTCGCACGTGTAGTACTAAGTGCAGGCTACTATGCGTACCCGTTAACTTCGATCACGTGTGTAGTACTAAGTGTAGGCTAATACATGTATCAGATGGTTAAGTCACGTGTGTAGTACTAAGTGCAGGCTATTACGTGTACCAGATTGATAGGTCGCATGTGTAGTACTAAGTGCAGGCTACTACGTGCATTAGATGGTTAAGTCACGTATGTAGTACTAAGTGCAGGCTACTACGTGTACCAGATTGATAGGTCACATGTGTAGTACTAAGTGTAGGCTACTATGGGTACCAGAGAGCTTCGATTATGAGGGTGGTATATGTACAGGCCACCGGGTATCTGTTATTATTCTGATGAGTTCAACGGGAAATTTACTAAGTGAAAATACATATGTACATGACTATGTGAAAAGTTGTGAATAATGTGCTCGATAGTTGAGCGAATCTTTTGGTAAGATAGAATGGAGTAAGTGAAATTATGTAAAAGTAAATTTTGTAATAAAACAATTTTGGACAGCAGCAGTTGTGTGACCTCTAAAATAACCAAAAATGGTAAAAATTGAATTAGAGTTTGAATAAGATATGAAATTAAAAATTAATGAGTCTATTTTCTCATAAAAGAAACGGTGAAGGCAAAAGAATTTCATATTATCTGATAATTGGATTTTTGTGAGACAGGGTTAGAATAATTTTGAAATCCCCTATTTTGATTTGGAAAAATAATTAAAAATTGTAAAAATATAATTATGGGTCATAATTTGCATGATTAAAATCTTAATAAGTCTATTTTCAAGAGGAATTGATGGGAACAACATCTGAGAGCTGTACCATGAGATCAGTAATTTTTAGTCAAGAGAGGTCAGAATTTTCAGATAGTGAAACAGTGGTATATTTAATGAATAAACTGTACTAATTGGCTAAACCAAAAATTCTGAAAATTTTACGGTAAGAAGATATATGAGTCTAGTTTCAGAAAAAATTAATGGATCTTAATTTTGTGTTTCGTAGTTCCGGATATAAATAAATAAGTAAGTATGACTCGAGAAAATAGCATGACTAGAAAATCAGCAAAAGTGTAATTATGATTACATTTTCATGGAATCATGTTGATGATTTGCTTATTAGTTTCATATGGACTTACTAAGCTTTAAGCCTACTCCCTCCTCTCCATTTCCTTAGTGTTCTCAAGTTAGCTTGGTGTTGGAGACCGTCGGAGGCAGCATCACACTATCAAGCCAACAACTCCGGAGTATTGTCATATGTGTATTAAATACTTTCAAGTGAGTGGCATGTATAAGGACTAGTTTTTATGTTAGATGTTGTTATGATTAGCCAAATGTATCGACTTATATTGATTTATTGTTTATGGCCATGAGATGTGGCTTAAATGGTTATGGCTTGTAAGCCTAATTATTCTTGCTATGTGTTAATGTTTGTGATGTGTTTATAATTGGTTGTTATGAATTATTAGTATAACTCATGTACATGATGAATGCTCTAAGACCATTCGAGGTGGTCGTGGCCATGGAATGAATGTGTGGCATGGTAGTAAGTTGATAATGATTGAATATGGACAATTGTAGAATGTGAATTGGAATGTCTAACTTGGTGTAACATGAGTATAGGTAATAAACACATGTATGACAACATGTAAATGCTTTAACAGAATTTTACTAAATGATGATTAACCATTAAATTGATGTATAATCAACCATTAAATCCGAAATCAACCACAACTTAACTCAAGCACTTACTGCTTACTCCAACACACCAAAGTATAAACTACGATCCTGTAGGAGTATAATCTCGATTTCCTCGGCTAGTTGTTGCCCAAAACACAGATATAACCCAAATCAACGTTTGGAAAAGAAACTTCAAGTTACAGAATAAGAACATCCCTCTTGCCAAGACGATTAACAATCCCTGTGGAGTGAAGCATGAATTGAAAGAGCAAAAGAAAACACAGATTGAAAAGAAAGAGTGGATTTGGAAGCATCGAATAGGGTGGAAAGCAAGAAAAAAAGCACGTTAGAATTTTGGAAGAAACCGAAATTTGAAAAAGAAAAATCTTACCTTATTTAGCACAATTTAAATGATGTGGATTTGAGTGCACTTGAGTGCATTATATCCTCCATTTAAATTTTGAGAAAGGGATGAAATTATGAATAATTTAAGCATGGAATATAAAAAGAAAAAAAATATGATAGGCATACTAATACTAATGGACAATACTACAGTAAAAACACTATGTTGCACTCATAGTTCTACCTTTAATGCATAATCTAAAAAGGATAAAATGAACACTATGCACGTGCTTTAGATGGGGTAATTCCGAATGAAGTTATGTCACCTATTTTTTTTAATAATATTAACATATATTTAAATATTAATATAATATAAATGTATAAATTTCTAAATATATAAAAAAAATAAAATATTCATTTTAAATACATATTTATAGTTGACACTATAACAACTTTTTCTACATCTTTGAAGTAGTGTTTTCCAATTAGTTCCCAGCTCACCCAAAAATTTATAAGGTCCATACTTAAATTCCGACATTAAAGTTTATTGGACAATCATCAAGCTGTAAATTTTAGCATATTCCACAAGCTGTATTTTCCTTTAAGTTGGTACAACCAAAGTATGATATGGCACTATTTCACATTTAAGGATCACAGCAGCTTTATGGGGCCATCATATCATAATTTATAATAAACCAACCACTCAGCAGCTTTGCATATGGAACGTTGTTAATTTAAGATTAACCCACCAAATACTTTAATACCCCTCATCTCATATAAAGCAAATTCACTTTCATATCTTACTTAATGAATAAAAATAGTAGAAATTGAAATTTCAGGTTTAATTTAATTGATTCACTTTAGATTCTTTCAAAGATTTGATGTATCTGTTTAAGTATTCACCGTCCTTAATAACTAAATTGATTGTTTTATTAATTAAATTAATTTAAAATTTAAAATCTTTTAACACTTAATTGAATTAAAATTGGTTATAGATAAATTAATCAAATAGAAATAATTTTCTTTTAACTCAAATCTTTCTTTTATGGTTTACCATTAACCAAATCAAATCAAATTTAGATTGGTTTATTTGCTTAAAATCGAATAATGAATACCCTTATAAAAATATCAAACAAGAAAATGGGCTTCCATATAAAAAACTATTTAAAATGTAGATTAAATTTGGATTTTAACATTTTAGTCCCAAATTCAATTAGTCTTGTTTTAACATATATAATTTTCTGGTATAATTCTCATTATTACTCATAAGCTTAAATTCTTAAATCAAAAGATAATATACGCCAACAACAATGGGTGCCAACTGAACTAAGGTATAATCAACAATATAAATATTTAGAAATATATTATGTTGTTGATGATTCAATTTTAATAAAATATAAAAATATCAAATTGCTAAATACTAGATAAAATGAGATAAGTTTTAAAATTTTTTGGACAAAACTTGAAACTTATATTTCAAGTCAAGCTTTGTAAACATACATGATATTTATAGAAATATCATACCTACACCTCGCAAGCCTGTTTTGCATACCACCAACCATGAGAGTTAATGCCCTAGATATTGCAAGGTAAGGGCATTGACAAGGTCAAACCCTTTTGAGCTCAAGATATTTCAAGCTATTAATATCGCAAGGTCTTACATGTTCCATGCGGACCACACCCCTAAAATAGACAAAATATCTGCCACTCATACATCACACGTGTCTATTACCCTGACATACTAGCTCATACTTATGAGGGTAAGACACCGATAAGTTGGTTGAGTTCTAAGGAGTATGAAACCAAAGCAAGGATGACATGTGACATATTCGGAATGACTAAAAGCCTCTTTTTGAGGCCTATGGATATCAGAGCAGAAAAACATACGTCTTTCTCTCCTCTAACGCTTTCAACTATCTCTTCTACTCTTTTTGGATCTCAATCCTTTTTGCCAACCAACATTTCTATCACCCTTATCTCCCTACAACTCTCTATCCTTTCAGTGAATCGTCACAAACCACCACCACCTTTGTCTTGTATCAACATTAGTGTAATGAGCGTGGAGTCACTCCCAACCTTTAAGACCAAAATGATAGCTTTTCCCAACAACTTCCCCAACAATAAGAACTTCCCTAAACTTTCTCAACAACTAAAATCTTCCTAATTATCAAAACTAAATAGAATAAAACTTCAACTAACAATACCAAAATCCTTACAGTCCGTCCAGTCAACAATAATATTATCCCCAGTACGATCACTAGCATGGATACTACAACCCTTATCCTAAATAGCCCCTAACTAGCTGCAGGACACTAGGTCTTGAACCAAAACCCAACCTCTCAACAAGTCTTATATCTCCGAGAACAACTTTGTAGTTTGTAAAAACAAGAATTCCAACATGACCATTAACAACAAGAATTTTTCAAAAGCATATAAAAGAGTTGAGGACAACACAATGATCTCCCTATAGGTAAGGCCAGGTAGGTGCAGATGAAGGGATATCTCTGATGTCCAATCAAGAGTAGGAGTAGCCAATGCATAGACCAACTCACAAAGACCAAGAATACATCCCTTAAGTATAACTCCGCCAAAGCAATGACTTAGAAAGTAAAGTATAAAAACTAAGGAAAGCACCTCATGGCATGCAAATAGCCCAACTAGGTAGAGCAAGTTACGTTTTGAGTGCTAACAATCCCCTAGCACCCTAAACACCCAACACCTTTTTTCCTTACATTTTTAGGCTCCCCAAAGAAAAATATATTGGCATTAAGGAACCTAAAGAACAAATTGAGAAATATGGTGACTATATGGAAATTTTAGGGGTTTTACATAAATTAAAGTGTAGAATATTTCCAATAACCTAAAGAATACATGCCAAGAGTTGATATTCGTTGATGTTAGATGGGTGAATTCATATGGAACTTTCTCGCTAACAAAGAGTCGGCAAAAAATTACCAAATTATTGGAAATTAGTCATCGACATGGTTAATTCATTAGGGCTTTCACTTGTTTCAATGCAACAATAGTTGAATGGTTTAACCTAACAAAAAAAGATAGTGTCTAAGCCTTTAAAATGGGTTTGAGATGTAAGCATCTCTAGTATATCATAACCAATGAAAAGCCAAAGTAGCTCAGACAAGTTTATGATAAAGCAAATAGGTTATAGAAACAAAAAATGTAGCATGAGTTACTCGCCTTGACTTTGACTAAAGCTCTTTATCACTATTGTAGAGATGTAACCCAACCCAAAGGGGAAAGTAATAGGGAAAGGATCAAAATAAAAGGAATCTAACCTTGCGTGTAAACATGGGGACGGGTCAATTTTCTCCCAGCTCCTACCAACAAAGGCGAATGAAAAGGCCTCACATAAACGAGCTTAGAAGGCAGCTCCACTTTAGAAATGGCCAAGAACAATAACCAAAAGCCCCTTACAATAGATTCAAGACATGTAAGCCTTTGGAGGCTACTAAGGTGCACATTCTACATCAAGTGGAGAAGGAAGGTATTTTGGAGTTTCCCTCACTAATGTGACCAGTCTTGTACATAAGGCAATCCTCATAATGGTGCAAATGCTATGGTTAATGTAGTCATAGGACAGAGGGTCATAGGACAGAGGACTATGTATTCTTAAAATGCGTGATTAAAGAAGTTATTCAATAAGTTTAATTAGACATTTTAGGGATAGAAAGAGGGCAAAAGAAAAAGTTGGGTCATGTGGTAGAGATGACAAAGCAGAAATGAAAAAATTCACTAGGGGAGTCATTCACATTATCGTATGTACTTTAGAGGAATGAGTGTCCTCCAACTCTAAGAGATAAATTCAATCACACATCATCTTGTTCGTAAGCACATCTAAGGATTGTAATAGATGGTAGTAGTACAATGAAAACAATACATTACCAGGTCTTCAAATAAATAAGAGTGCCTGAAGATAAATTATGAAAAGCGAACCCCATTTTTGGCAGCACAAACCAACTGATCAAAGTGCTTAATTGAATAGGTTGCCAATAACTATGGGTGACAGTGAGCTACAATAACAATAGAAGTTGAATTATGGTGGTAGACTAATTATTAGCGTACAATGCAAACTTTGGGAGACTACTAATAGAAAAAAAAGACCAAGTCAACCCTAACAACATTTAGCCTAACAATTAAATTCCCAATCCCCTCTAGAATAAAATACATGAAAGAAAATAAAAAACAAATTGCATAAAAATGCCACCTTATGTCCATCTAACTCACTCGACAACCAAAGGTCTCGTAGGTAAGGTTAAAAAGGGTAGGCTTTGCGAAAAATCAAAGATATACAATGACGAAACACCAAGTGAACTTGTTGGATAAGACTACAATGAACTTGGGAAGTCTAGATTGTGAAGCGAAATGATCTTGAACAAAACAAAATCAATTGAACAAAATAAAGGTATACATTTTTATGATAATGATCAAAAGAATGGCACCTAGACTGTGAGACCCTACCCAAAACATAATATAAGGCATTGTTAGGAAATGTGCCCATATTGTAGTAAACATGTAACTGTTTTCTATTTATTTGAATGATGAATAAATAAATAAAGTTAATTTCACATTTCACTATTATGTTTTTTTTTATTTTCTGTCTTTTATATTTTGCATGCATAATGAAATTGTGATAAGCAAATATTAGCTCATTGATTGTCTAAAGTTCAAACTGAAGATAAGTGGCATTGTAAAAAATGTTTACATTGCGAGAAAGATAACTTAGTTATGTTGATAATCTAAATGAGTCTGTAATCCTGTAAAAGAATCAAAGTGAGCATTTGATTCAAATACTGATAAAGATTATTATGCCGTCTACATTTCCAATTGGGGAGATGGATAGTCTTTGCTATTGGAGCATTTGACTCTATGAGTAGAGACATAGATGTATTCATTGGTTGAATGATACATTTGATTGGACCAAAGATGAATTAATTCTGAATCTGTATGTGAATTAATTCACTTGTGACATTGAGGGTATGATTTACATAAATCCTGAGTTAATCACTGACCATGCGTATGCAACCCATTTGCTTTGATATAAGTGGAGGCTTATGCTCTAAAGATGATCGAGCCCATAGCCGGTATGTTGGGTACATGACTTGTGTATGGCATAGCTTTACTAGCAACAGTGGAATTCATAGCTCAATTAAAGAGTTAATGATATCCTCTCATTGGCATTGTGTGGATTGATAAATATGAAACGTGGTCACGGATTGCTTGTTCTCGAACGAGCAAGTTATCACAGTCATTTGTTGGCACTGATCGTATTAATCATTAAGAAGACATAATGGTGACAATGAGATAAAATAAAATTGTATTGAGTAAACGGATTCAACTCAAATGAATCAATGATATCATATGAGGGTAACACCCACATGACGAGGTCATTAGAGAAATATGTTGGATGAATTGTTTTCGTATAGAGTATACAATAAGGAGTTTTTAATCATGGTATTTCTTGTGGACTGACTCCATAATTAAGTAATAGTGAATTATTGAACCAATGCTTCTGAACATAATTGCAATCACTAGAGCCTAATTGTATATATCCAATTTGTCCCTCCGCTAGCTCAACAAAAGCTCGATCGGACTGGATTTGAATCAGAAGAAAAATTCTACGACTTTGGGAATAATTTAGTTGAGTTTATTTATTCGATGTGGAATTAAATTAAGCGGTTATAAGAATTGTTCAACTAAAGAATCTGATTAAAAATTTTTCTTGAAAAATTAATTTGGAAAAATATAAGTGATTTTTGAAAAAATTAATTTTGATCAAGTAAAATTAAATTAATCAAATCAATTAAAATTAATATGATATTTTTGGAAGTTAATTTTCAGGTCAGACAATTGGCCCAATGGGTAATTGGACTCGAAAACTGGAACTGATATCATAAATTTGGCCCGAAAACCTAAAATCGAAACCAAGACACAAAAACTGCTCGGTATGTGAAACCTAGCCAACAGCCCAACCGGTCGCTAGACCAGACTAGACACGACAATGCCGGTGGTTGCGACGACGGCGTCCTGGTGGCTGATGGCAGTTGATCATCTGTGGTTGAGCAATGGTAGAGTTACACTCCTATTGGGACTCTACCAAGGAAATTGATTTCAGATTAACTATTACAGAAAAATTATATATTAAATTTAATTTAATACTTATCTTAATAATATTTTATTATTTTAATATTAAAGTGATTATCTTAATATTAAATTTAATTTAATGTTTATCTTGTAGATAAAATTTTATTATTTTAATAAGATTTAATATTAAATTTAATTTAATATTTATGTTGCTAAATATTATATTAATTTATTAAAGTGGTTAAGTTTAATCATAGTTGAACTCTCTAAACTCTCCCTATATAAAGAGAGCATTGGGTCATTATTTTCACACACTTGAACTCAAGAGAAAGTTATAGAGAGAAAATTCTCTGAAAGATTATTGCAGAAAATTTCTAGAGATATTTTTCTAATTTACAACTTGACCCAAAACTTTTGAGAAATTGCAAAATTATCTAACTGGTAATTTTTGTGAATTTTTTTGATTCGAAGTGAGCCCACACTCAGCAGACATGAGCTTAAAGATAGTAGAGAATACTACTCGGTCGAAGTTCTCATCCTAGACAAATAAAAATGTATAATTTTTAAACTCTAGTTGTTCCTTAAATTTATTTTTTGCTGCGTTTTCCAAACTCATCTTTTCCAACAATTTGTATCAAGAGCCAGGTAGTGTTCTATCTATCAGTATAAACAAATAATCAAAATAAATTTCTCTTCTTCTTGAATGATTTGATTACATAGAAAGTGTCATTCTTTAGATCTTATGCATGTTTTGAGTTATATATGAGAATGGATGCGATATAATATATTTGTTATGTAATTTTTTTTTACCGAGGTTGTGGTTCTTAGGAAATAGACCATGGACTATTATGTCCATGTAGGGCTATTTTTTTAAAATTCATAGAACTCTTGTGAGCCGAAAAAGCATATAGGACTTAAATGTAATTTTTCCAAAAAAAGTCCATGACAATGAAAAGATGTGATGGCGGTTGAAGACCCAATGAATGCCTTGTGGTGAAAAATTATGTAATTTTATTTTTCCATTTATTTTCTAGAAATAGAACTATGGAAACCTTGGCTGGTAATTTTATTTTAATTACCTATCTCTTTATATATTTATTTTATAATTGTTTATTATATTTATATTATGTAATGTTATAATTGTGATATATATGAGATGATCCACAGTTGATCGATTAAAAATAAGAAGTGTGGTAATGAGAAAATACATGTGTTGTATTGTTCTATACACTTCTTTAGGTTATTCAATAACTATGAGAAGTGTGGTAATGAGAAGATGCATGTCTAGGATTAGCTTTAACTAGAAAAGACTTGGTTTTTAAGCAGTCAAATTTTACTGACCTCCCTTTCATGGGACCCTACCTGGTGCAAGGTTCACTTTCACTTCTTCAATTTTTCCCTTGAAAGAAAAACTACGGAGAATCAGAATTGTTTGTTTTAAGATTGATTGATTCTTGTGAATGAATATTATTGCCATAGCATGCTATGCATATATTGGAAGCATATCATTTAGATAGGTAAGAATTCCACTAGGACTATTGTATGATCATTCTTGAAATTTGAGATAAAAAAACCTTGCATGTTTTCAAAATATTGAGTGGGAGAAGGTCCTTGAACAAGACTTACGGCATCCATTGATTGTCCCTAAGTGATAGCATGATAAAGTTTTGAGCTAGTTCCTACCCTGGCCACACCCCAAGGTAAACTTTTTCATGTGGGTTCACTAGATGAGATTTTCTTTTAAGGACAACTAGTCATGCATGACTTTTAGAGAGATTATCCCAAGATAACTCACAAATGAAAGCATGTTCATGATGGATGTTGAGTCAACGATTACACACTCAAGATCATCTCTTATTAAATAGTTTCCCAAGAAACAATATTTAAGCTAGAGATGATGGCCAAAGACGGTCATTAATTCATATGAAGTCTTGAGAATTAATACTCATGAAATGGTTGGATGTAATCCATGTTCTTACTAACCCCAATGCAAAATGGTTGATTGGTGTGAGAATGATTGTAGCAACGAATTTTTTTAAGGTTTTAATATAAGACGCATGCATCATACTGCATTCTTGATATGTTGCTGAAATTAAAAATATTTGCTTAATACAAAGATAGTAATTAGCGAAATCTTTATTTTTTCAGTTCAAATATGTCTCATACTCCTCTTATTAGCATTCTTGTTGAGAATAAATTAAATAAGGATAACTTTCAAGAATGGAAACGAAACTTGCTGATAGTTCTCAGCTATGAGAAACACAAATTTGTTCTTAACGAAACGTGTCCTTCTGAATATTAGCCTAA
Source organism: Gossypium hirsutum (assembly GCF_007990345.1). Taxonomy (NCBI): domain Eukaryota; kingdom Viridiplantae; phylum Streptophyta; class Magnoliopsida; order Malvales; family Malvaceae; genus Gossypium; species Gossypium hirsutum. The sequence continues at coordinate 93,354,312 of NC_053426.1, read as the reverse complement.
AGCAAGAAATCATTAGGGAGATTCTAACTTGATTGCTTGATGTTATATGTTAGCAAGCATGAGTTGTGTGTTGCAAAAGCAACATGAGAATTTTCGTACTACCAAAGAGATCATGACAAATTTGGAAGATTTGCTTGAAGGCCAAGTTGCGTTGGCTCGACAATTTGCTATTACAAATTTGATGAATTCTCAACAAAAAAATCAGCACCCCGGTCAAAAAACATATGCTTAAGCTTATGTGATTCTTTACGGAAGCAGAGGGAAATGGGGCTAAATTAGACATGAACACTCCAATTGAAATAGTGTTCAAATCCTTAACCAAGAGTTTGCTGGTTTTAGAGCTGCTTACAACTTAGGGAACAAGGTGCTTACCTTGACTCATCTCATGAAGGAATTGCAATCCTATGAGTTGATGTTGAATGGTGTTAAGTTGGTTGAAGAGAAACATGAGGCAAACTTAACTGAGGGCCCCTCGTCCTTTAAGGGGAAACAAAAAGCTAAGGGAAAGAAGAAACCGACTAAGTCTTCAGTTCCGCCTCATGCGTATAGGAAGAAGGCTAAGAAGTCAAAAGATCCTAAAAAGATCAAATATTTCTTCTACAATAGTAAAAGACATTTCAAATCAAATTGCAAGGAGTATTTGGATTACCTAGTCAAAAGGACAAATGTATAGAACTTTTTTTGGTTGAAGCTTGCTTAGTGGAAGAATCAATTGACAACTGGGTTATTAATTTTTGAGCCACTAACCATGTGTGTGTCTTTACAGGAGTTTAGCGAAACGAGAAGTCTACGTGATAGGAGCCTCTCATTGCGGTCCGAAGATGGGAGCTATGTTTCAGCTGAAGCAATGGGACAAGTTATTTTACACTTTGATAATTTTAGGAAGATTGTTTTAAAGAACATGTTTTATGTACCTCCTTTTAAGAGGAATTTAATTTTTGTAGCATGTTTATTCCCGTTATACTGTGACATTCAATAAAAGGATTGTTATTCATAGAAATCATTCTTTAATCTATAATGGATGGATGGAAAACAATCTCTACTTTATCAAACCAAATAACTACTCGATGCTTCAAATTGAAATAGTGAATAACAATCTTAAAACTTCTCACTCTAATGAGGGGTACCTATGACATTTAAGACTTGGTCATATTAACCAAGAAAATAATCACTAGACTTGTGAAAGATGGTCCCTTAAGTATGCTTAAAGAAGTTAGTCTTCCATAGTGTGAATCTTGCTCAGAAGGTAAAATGAATAAGAGGTCTTTTAATGTGAAAGGTACAAGGGCCAGCCAACCTTTAGAACTTGTGCACACTTATGTATGTGGTCCCATGAGCATCAGTGCCCGAGGAAGTTACGATTATTACATGAATTTTATCGACGACTATTCTCGATTTGGATATATGTATCTAATGTACCGCAAAAGCAAAAACTTTAATAAATTTTGAGAGTTTCGTGCGGAAGTGGAAAAATAATTAGGTTTATCCATAAATAATCTTCGGTCTAACCAAGGTGGGGAATACCTATCCGATGAGTTCTTCGGATACCTCATAGAGAATGAGATTTTATCCTAATTAACTGCGTCGGGCACTGCACGACAGAATGGCGTAGCTGAGAGAAGGAATAGAACCTTACTTGACATGGTTCGTTTAATGTTAAGCTATTCACAACTTTCTACTTCCTTCTGGAGATATACAATACAAACGGCTTGTTATATTCTGAATAATGTGTCAACCAAGTCTTCTTGTAAGACATCTTTTGAACTGTGGCATGGAAAGAAACTCGCTCTAAATCACTTTAGAATATGGGGTTGTCAAGCACACGTTCTAAATAAGGATGCAAAGAAGTTGGATGCCCGGATAGAATTATGCATGTTTGTAGGATATCTAAAAGGAAAAAATGGAGGATTATTCTACAATACAAAAGATAATACGATCAAAGTTTCTACTCATGCTACTTTTATCAAGGAAAAATACATCGATAACTTTAAGCCTCGAAGTAAAGTAGCACCCGAGAATCTTCTGGGAGTGGTAGAACAATTACAAGTTCAATTCTTGCAAAATTTGTAGAAAAACTTGCAAACGATCGACAACAATACAGAATATGTAGTGGCGGGAGAGTTTCTAAGAAACCAGACTTCTTTATCTATGATGGTAGTATTTATAATATAGAAGCCAATCATGAGGATGATGATCCACTCACTTACGAGGAGGCTATGCAGGATGTTGATTTCAAGCTCTAGAAACAAGCCATGGATGCTGAGATGACTTTTATGAAATCTAATATAGTATGGGAACTTGTAGACTTATCGATTGGGATTAAACCCATAGGGTGTAAATGGATCTACAAGAAGAAGAGAAATGCAGAAGGGAAAGTGGAAACACACAAAGTTAGACTCGTAGAGAAATGCTACACACAGAAACAAGGTATCGATTATGATGAGACCTTCTCTCTGGTAGCCATGCTCAAGTCTATCTGCATACTCTTATCCATTACCACTGCTCTCGATTACGAGATCTAGCAAATGGATGTCAAGACAGAATTTTTGGATAACTATCTTGATGAGACCATTTATATGGCTCAACATAATGGTTATGTTGTCAAAGGAAAAGAGCAGAAAGTTTGCAAACTGCCAAGATCCAATTATGGACTTAAGTAGGCGTCCCGCTCATGAAATAAAAAGATTTGATCAAACATTTAAGACTTTTGGATTTGAGAAAAATGCTAATGAACCTTATGCTTCTAAACGTATAAAGGACAAAAAGATGGTTCTTCTCGTTTTTTATGTCAATGATATTCTACTTATCAATAATGATTGAGGAGAATTTTCATCGGTTAAACTATGGTTAGCTTAACAGTTTAGGATGAATGACTTAGGTGAAGCTATTTATATTCTTGGAATTTGAATCCTTAGGGATTAAAATAATAAACCGATAGCATTATATCAAGCTTCATACATCAATAAGATACTAGAACGTTTTGCAATGACCTATGCGAAGCCAGGCATTCAGTCGACTATATTAGGTTTTCGTCTTTCTTTAGATAATTGTCCTAAGACAGATGAAGAAAAGAGCATATGAGTACGGTTCCATATGCTTTGAAAGTTGGAAGCCTTATGTATGTGATGCTTTGCACACATCTAGATATTTTTTTCACCGTAGGATTGGTTAGTCCGTATCAGGCAAATCCAGGTCTCAAGCAATGTCAAGTTGTAAAACATATATTAAGGTATCTTAAAAGAACCAGGAATTATATGCTTGTGTATTCTAGTGAGGATCTTACTTTTGTTGGATACACATACTCAAACTTCTAAACCTGTAAATATTCAAGGAAATCGACATTGGGAAATGTATTCATTCTAGGCCGTGGAGCCATAGATGCAGAAGTGTAAAAAAAATTGCACTGCTGACTCTACTGTGGAGGCCGAGTATGTGGTTGTTTTTGAGGCAACGAAAGAAGCAATATGGCTTCAAAAGTTCTTAACCGAACTTGAAGTTATTCGTGGTATAGAAAAAACTATAACAATAAATTGTGATAATAGTGCTGTAATAGCAAATACCAATAAATGAGAAGTCATAAGAGGACAAAACACATTGATCAGAAGTATCACTTGATATGAGAGGCAGTAGCCAAAGGAATTGTAGATGTGATGAAAGTAGCTTTTGAAAATAACCTTGTGGATCCATTTACTAAGATTCTTGTAATTAGGAGTTTTAACAAACACGTCGAGGATATGGGAATGCAAAACATGACACATTTACTTCATTAGGGCAAGTGAGAGATTATTGGGAAATGTGCCCATATTGTAGTACACATGTAACTGTTTTCTATTTATTTGAATGATCAATAAATAAATAAATTTAATTTCACATTTCACTATTATGTCTTTTGTATTTTCTGTCTTTTATATTTTGTATGCATAGCAAAATCGTGACAAACAAATATTAGCTCATTGATTGTCTAAAGTTCAAACTGAAGATAAGTGGCATTGTAAAGAACATTTACATTGCGAGAAAGACAACTTACTTCTGTAGATAATGTAAATGATTTCATAATCTCGTAAAAGAATCAAAGTGAGCAATTGATTCAAATACTAAGATGGATTATTATGTCATTTACAATTCAAATTGGTGAGATGACTAGTCTTGCCTATTAGAACAGTTGACTCCATGAGTAGAGACATAGATGTATTTATTGGTACAATGATACATTGGACTGGACCCAAGATGAATTAATTTTGAATATGTTTGTGAATTAATTCACTTGTGATGTTCATGGTGTGATTTACCGAAATCCTAAGTTAGTCACTGACCATGCATATGCAACTCATGAGCTTTCATATAAGTGGAGGCTTATGCTCTAAAGATGACTGAGACCATAGCCAGTATGTTGGGTACATGAATTGTGTATGGCATGGCTTTACTAGCAACAGTAGAATTGATAGCTCAATTGAAGAGTTAATGATATTCTCTCATTGGCATTGTGTGGATTGATAAATATAGAACGTGGCCACGGATTGCTTGTTCTCGAAAGAGCAATTTATCACAATCATTTGTTGGCATTGATCATATTAATCATTAAGAAGATACAATGGTGATAATGAGATAAAATAAGATTGTATTGAGTGAATGAACTTAACTCAAATGAATCAAGGATATCTTATGAAGGCAACACACACATGACGAGGTCATTGGACAAATCTATTGGATGACTTGCTTTCGTAAAGAGTATACAATAAGGAGTTTTTAATCATGGTATTTCTTGTGGACTGACTCCTTGATTAAGTAATTATGAATTATCAAAACGATGCTTCTAGACATAATTGTAATCACTAGAGCCTAATTGTATGTGTCTGATTTGTCCCTCGACTAGCTTAACAAAAGCTCGATCGGACTGCATTTGAATCAGAAGAAAATTCTACGACGTTGGGAATAATTTAATTGAGTCGATTTATTTTATGTGGAATTAAGTTAGGTGTTCATAAGAATTGTTCAACTATAGAAATTAATTAAAGAATTTCCTTGAAAAATTAATTTGGAAAATCTAAGTATTTTTGGAAAAATTAATTTTGATCAATTAAAATTAAATTAATCAAATCAATTAAAATTAATATGATATTTTTAGAAGTTAATTTTCAAGTCAAATAATTGGCCCAATGGGTAATTAAACTTGAAAATTAGAACTGAAGTCGTAAATTGGGCCCAAGAGCCCAAAACCGAGACGAAACCCAAAAACTGATCGAATCAAGCCCGATATGTGAAACCGAGCTGATGGTCCAACCGGTCGCTAGACCGAACCGGTTGGGTCATCATTGACTTACCAAATCGACAGTAGTTGAACCATCTCGGGGTGTCGTAAGGGTGTCGCACCTGCATCACCAAACATAGCTGTGCCGATGGCTACGACGGCGGTGTCCTGGTGGCCGGCGGTGGTTGGTCATCAGTGGTTGAGTAGTGGAAGAGTTACACTCCTACTGGAACTCTACCAGAGAATTTGATTTCAGATTAACTATTCTAGAAATAATATTATTTTAATAGTTTAATATGAAATTAAATTTCATACTTATCTTAACAGTATTTTATTAATTTAATATTAAAGTGATTATCTTAATATTAAATTTAGTCTAACATTTATCATTAATTTAATATTAAAGTGATTAAGTTTAATCATAGTTAATTTCTCTAAACTCTCCCTATATAAAGAGAGCATTGGGTCATAATTTTCACTCACTTGAATTCAAGATAAAGTTATAGAGAGAAAATTCTTTGAAGAGATTATTCTAGAAAATTTCTAGAGATATTCTTCTGATTTACAACTTGACCCAAAAGTTTAGAGAAATAAAAAAATTACCTTATTGATAATTTTTGTGAAATTTTTCTGAGTATAAGCAAACCCACACTCGGCAAACATGAGCTTGAGGATAGTTGAGAAGACTAGTCGGTCGAAGCGTTCATCCTAGATAAATCGAAAAGGTATAATTTTGATTAAGTATTTATTACTTTCGATATCACAACCAGTAGCTTGTTTTGGAAAAAAATTAAAACTCTAGACTTTCCCTAACATTATTTTCCGCTGTATTTTCCAAACCCATTTTTCCAAAAACACTCATTTGATTATTGAAGAATAACACCAATATCTTTATCTAGACAATCATAAATATGTTAGGTATTCAACCATTATTCAGTATCCATTTTTTAATGTTGACCCCTTTATTAGACTTGTGAAATAGAAAGGGAGAAAGTTTTATACGAAGATAATCCAATGAATTAAAAAGGAATTAAGTAAATTGATGGTTGTAAACTTTATAAAATGAGAAACATATTTGGAATGGCTCTCAATGTAACTCCCCTAACCCATATCCATCACTGAATTAGGGTTACGGAGCATTACTATACAATCGAAAACATTTAAATGTAATATTATTCAATAATATAACCACATCATAACCAATCATATACATACATATCGTCCCTAAATCGAGCCCTCGAGCCCCCTAAAAATATCTTAGGAGTAAATCGGTACCAATTTGAAACAATGTGGAAAGTTTAGGAAAAAGATACAAATTTTGCAAAAAAAAGGTCACATGGCCATGTGGCCAGGCCGTATGCCTCACACGGCTAAGACACATGCTTGTATCTTAGTTTGTTGCCTCTCATGGCTGAGACACACGCTTGTATCTCAGGTCATGTAACATTCGAACTAGGAAACATGGTCATGTCCCAGTGATGTGCGTGATAAGTTTCATATTTATGATTGATCGTACTTGAAGACTAACTATTATCACAATGAAGGCAAGCGCACCTATCGAACAGTAGTATAGTTTATAGCAAGACCGGAATGTCGAACCCACAGGAACTAAAAGTACTAGTATTAACTTTCTTTTTATTATCTAGCCTAAAAATAAGGGGATTTGTTTTATCTAACTAATTAACTAAACTAAGAATGCACAGAAAGTAAATTGGGAAAATACTTTTGGGAAAACTGATTGATTTAGACAATACCCGAGGGAAAAATCCACCTAGACTTCACTTGTTATTTGACTCTAAATTAGATGATTTATTCATTTGACTTGATCCGTAGAAATCCCTAATTTATATTATTATCTCTCTCGAGACTAACAACGTCTAACCCTAGGTTGATTAATTGGGATCTCTTTCTAATTAAAACCCCTAGTGTTGCGTTAACTTGATCTATGAATTCCCTTATTTGGTTCCACCCTAATTCGGCAGATTTATGTCGCCCTATGTCTAGCGGTGCAATCAACTCCGCTTAATTATGCTAGATCTACTCTTAGACAGGGACTTTTGCTCCTTTGAATAAGCACATCAATACTTGAATCAATATCCTGGAATATTAAAGCAAGAATTAAGAACACATAATTAAGATCAAATCAAATATTTATCATATAATTCAGAAAATAATAACAAGATTCGTCTTATGTTTCATTCCCCTTAGGTATTTAGGGGATTTAGTTCATAACTGTAAAAGGAAACATCTCAGAAGAATAATAACAAAACATAAAGAAAACCCAAAATCCCCTGAAGGAAATTAAAGGGAGATCTTCAGTGTTGAAGGAGAATCCGGCTTCTGAGATGGATCAATCGGCTTTCTTCGAGTAATTCCTTGCCTCCTACTCCGTGTGTATTTTCTGGGTACCTGCTGGGTGTTTATATAGGCTTTAGAATGCTTCAAAACCCTCAAAAGTAGCATTTTCTGAATAGGACTAGACTTGGGCTCGACAGGGACACGCCCGTGTGACATGCCCGTGTAAGGTGGCTTAAGCCATGTTGCAATCTGTTAAATAGACACAGGCATGTAAACTACCCGTGTGAGGAAGTCCAAGCCGTGTTGATTTCCCACGTTGACCCATTTTCTCCGTTTTTGTCTCGTTTCTCGCTCTTTTTACTCTCCTATGCTCACCTAAGTATAAAACATGAAATTAAAGGCCTAGGAGCATCAAATTCCATAAATCTGATGATAATTCATCCAAAAATAAGATAAGTATGGGAAAAAATATGTATAAATTGCGACTTATCAAATACCCCTACACTTAAGCGTTTGCTTGTCAAGCAAAATCCTTAACTCACAATCAAAATAAATTATTCTCAACTTATAATTCTTATCAATAGTATCTCAAAATAATCCATAAGTAATCATACATTGAAAATTCAACTCGAAGAACATCAAAGTTTCAAATATTCCAAGTTGAGCATTTTATTACGAAAACATAGGTGTCTCCCACATCTAAGTAATCACCTTTGATTCAAAATATCGCAGAGTTTCACATCCTCACTAAAGATTCACTCAAATCACTCAAGGTGTTTAAGGACAAGAAATTTAGCACTCAATAGTCACTATGAAAAGTTATTACCATAAGCTTGCGTGAACATTAAATCTCCACCATTATATATTGAGATGATACATCAATCAAAAGGTTTTTAGAGGGTTGTAATGTGACTTTAGTTAAGGGGTGTGGTCATAAGCTGAAAGAAAAGGTTAGAATCAAGATTGAATTGAGAAATTACCTAATTAGAAAAAATAATAAAATTGACAAATTACATTCCTAATTAGAAGATCCTAGAATTGAACTTTTCTTCATGGAATATGGAATTAAATACTTAAGCTCAAAAACAAAGAATTACTACTAATATGTATGCACGTATTTTTTTTAAAGATCAAATCAAATTAACATAGAACTTTGCTAATTATCAAAAATAAAACATAGCTAAGCAACTTATTCAAATCAAATCTCGACAAAAATAGGGATCAAATGAGGGGATTTCAACAATAATGGGTTATGGGTTAATATTAAGGATAAATCAATGAATGTCTTGTTAGGCTCAAGGGGGTTCACTAAGGATTAATTATGAAGGTAGACTTTTATGGAGTAAGTGGGTTAAACCTAAGTGCCTTTATCATCTCGACATATCAAATCAAATGGTGGTGTCTTGACATGCATAATCGAAGCAATTTCTAGAATAACAAATCAATATTGACGCACTCATAGCAACAATAAAAGTGAGCATGAAAGAAATAATATATGCTCTAAAGGCTCAAGATCTCACAAACATTATGGCTTTTTGATGTTAAACCTGTGAATTTCAACTCAAGATAATACCTAAACTTGGGGAAACAACCTAAAAATTTTAATTTTTAAGAATTTCAACTTATCATATTTGGTTCCCTAATATCTTAAAGTTTAAACAATCAATGCATATTTACTTATGATTTAATTCAAAACATATCGATAAAAATCATGGCTCAATCAAAATTTATTCTTATAATGATATGAGAATATTATTTGAGACAAGATAAAAATTCATGGGTTTTCTGGTAATGGTATAAATAACCCCCCCACACTTAAGATGTATATTGTCCTTAATGTACAAAGATATATAATAGTGATATAAAGATAATATCAAAAGAGAGGGAGAGAAGTGAAACTGCCCTGAAATTATGGATGAAATCCCTGGATTCGTGAGAGCGAGAATTGAAGATAAAGCTGAAGGAAAGGCATGATTCTGAGGGATAAATTAGAAGACACCACTGTGAAAGAGAATTAAGGGAATGATTCAATAATAACCATAAAGATAAGCAAAGTTTAAAAAATATAAACATGAGTCTTTAGAAATAAATAGAAATAAAAGTAAAGATAAAAATAATATGAGTTTAAAAAGAGGCACAGTCGTGTAGCTCAGCATGAGTCTCACACGGTCGTGTCACACACCCGTGTGCTCTCGTCCAGCCCGTGTTTATCATGAAACGAGAAGTCATCACACGGCCTACGAACACGCTCATGTGTCTAAGCCGTGTGGTCACATAGTCGTATCACACGACCGTGTGTGATGTGGTTTGCTTTGCCAACGCCCGTATAGATATGCGCACGCCCGTGTTCTTTTGACAGTATTGACTGGCAGGATTGCCCACGGCCATGTCGCACGGCCGTGGCAACGTATCGATTCTCGTGTTTTGGGAAAAATTTTACTCTGTTTTCACACAGTCGTATAGCACGGCCGCGTCGCTGCCCGTGGTAGGAGCACAGCCTATAGCACGCTCGTGGGCTAGGCCGTGTTCATCCCTGTCAAATGTCAAAATTTCTTGCGGTTAAACTATGAAAGAAAAATTAAACCTTTTTTAGTGAGGTTAGTGCTTGGGTTGCCTCCCAAGAAGTGCTTATTTAGAGTCTAAGCTCTACTCTACCTTGTGGGTATATTTAGGGAAGTTCGTGGAGCTGTAGCTCTTCTCTATTGTCTTTAAAATTCTCACCGTTGTAAAGTTTGAAACTATGTCCATTTACCTTAAAAGGGCCTTATGATGGGTGACTCACCTCTACTGTTCCATAAGGAAAGACAGTTTGGACTACGAAATGACCTAACCATCGTGATTTAAGCTTCCCAGGGAATAATTTGAGCCTCGAGCTATATAACATGACAAGATCTCCAACTTCAAATTGGTTGTGTTGTCTTAAACGAGCGTCGTGGCGGCGCTTCGTTGCTTCCTTGTATAGACTTGAATTTTCATATGCATTGGTTCACCACTCATTTAACTCATTCAACTGCATCAACCTCTTTTCACCTGAAAGTTTGGGATCAAAGTTTAGAAATTTTATAGCCCAGAATGCCTTGTGTTCTAACTCAAATGGTAGATGACAATTTTTTCCATAAAGAAGTCTGTAAGGTGATGTTCCTATAGGGGTCTTGAAAGCAGTTCTATAAGCCCATAAAGCATCATCTACTTTCATTGAGCAGTCTTTCCTGTTTAATTCTATTGTTTTTTCTAGGATACGTTTAAGCTCTCAGTTTGCTACTTCGATTTGGCCACTAGTTTGAGGGTGGTAAGGGGTAGCTGTTCTGTAGTAAACTCCATATTTTTTAAGGGTCTTGTCAAATTGGACGTTACAAAAATGAGTACCCCTATCACTGATAAGTGCTCTAGGTGTTCCAAATCGAGAGAAAATTTTTTTAAGGAATCATACTACTACTCTAGCATCATTAGTAGGTAAAGCTTGGGCTTCAACCCATTTTGACATATAATCAACAGCTACTAAGATGTATTTGTTCCCAAATGAAATAGGGAATGGACCCATGAAGTCGATACCTCAGACGTCAAATATTTCACATGAAAGCATATATGTTTGAGGTATTTCATCACGTTTGGAGATATTACCTGTCCGTTGGCATTTGTCACAAGAAGTAACATACCTGTTAGCGTCTTTGAATAGAGTTGGCCAGTAAAAACCTGATTCGAGTGTTTTATGTGAAGTCTTATTTCCACTGTAATGTCCTCTAGTCGGTCCTGAATGGCAATGTTCCAAGATTTTTAGTGCTTTTGACCTTGTAACGCATCTCCTAATGACTTGATCTACACATATACAGAAAAGAAAAGGGTCTTCCCAAAAGTAGTTTTTCACACTAGTAAAGAATCGCTTCTTTTGCTGATATGTCAACCCTTTTGGGATAACGTTAGCGGCTAAGAAATTCGTGATGTCTGCAAACCAAGGTACCTCAAAATCAGATATAGCAAAAATTGTTCCTCAGGGAATGAATCATTTATTTCAACTTCATCTAGCTCTTTGGAACTTGAATTTTCAAGCCTGGAAAGATTATTAGCCGTGAGGTTTTCAGCTCATTTCTTATCCTGAATCTCCAAGTCAAATTCCTACAATAATAGAATCCATAGAATGAGTCGAGGTTTTGCATCAGTCTTAGTTAAAACGTAGCGAAGAGCAGAATGATCAGTATAAACGACAACTCTAGACAATATTAGATATGGCCTAAATTTATCGAATTCAAAAGCCACAGCTAGCAGCTCTTTCTCCGTGGTGGTGTAGTTTTCTTGTGCGGCGGTCAAAGTCTTGCTAGCATAAACGATAGGTTGAAAATGCTTGTCTCTTCACTGTCCCAAAACTGCACCTACTACAAAATCACTCTCATCACACATTAATTCGAAAGGTAAGTTCCAATCAGGTGTGATTATAATTAGAGCATTAATCAATTTATTATTTAGAGTATTAAATGCTTCTAAACATTCCTGATTGAAATTAAAGGGCACATCTTTTTCTAGTAATTTAGTCAAAGGCTTACCTATTTTAGAAAAGTCATTAATAAATCTTCTATAAAACCTAGCATGTCCTAAAAAGCTTCTAATAGCCTTAACTGAACTAGGGGGAGGTAGTTTTTCAATGGTCTCAATTTTAGATTTATCAACCTCAATCTCTTTACTAGAAATTTTATGTCCTAACACAATACCTTCTTGAACCATAAAGTGACATTTTTCCCAGTTAAGTACAAGGTTCATTTCCTCACATCTTATTAAAACTCGTTTTAAATTTTAAGGCAAAGATGGAAAAAGTTACCGAATACCGAGAAATCATCCATAAATACCTTCATGATTTGTTCTACGAGTTTGTCAAAAATGGCCATCATACAACGTTGAAAAGTTGCAGGAGTATTGCATAATCCAAAAGGCATTCTACGATAAACAAACGTACCGTATGGGCATGTAAATGTTGTCTTTTCTTGATCTTCAGGATCTATTGGGATTTGAAAATAACCAGAGAGTCCATCTAGAAAGCATTAGTACATATGCCTCGATAACCTTTCCAACATTTGGTCGATGAATGGCAGGGAGAAATGATCTTTCCTCGTGGCATCATTCAGCTTCCTATAGTCAATGCAAACTCTCCAACCTGTGACTGTCCTTGTTGGAATTAATTCATTCTTCTCATTGGTTACAACAGTCATGCCTCCTTATTTAGGAATAACCTGTATTGGACTTACCCAAGAACTGTTAGAAATAGGATAAATAATTCCAGCATCTATGAGTTTAATTACCTCAGTTTTAACAACTTCCTTCATGTTGGGGTTCAATCGTCTTTGAGATTGCACGCATGACCTATATTCATATTCCATTAAAATTTTGTAGGTGCAAAAAGAAGGGCTGATCCCTTTAATGTCAGAAATTTTCCAAGCTATGGCCCTTTTATGCTCTCTTAATACTTGGAGTAATTCCTCTTTCTTCTTGGGTTGCAAGTTAGAAGCAATAATCACTGGTAGTGTAAAATTATGTCCAAGGAATACATATTCCAAGTGATTTGGCAATTGTTTAAGTTCCAGTTTGGGAGGTTCTTCAATAGAAGGTTTTTGCTTAAGTTCATCGTTTACCTTAATACCCTCATATTCTGCTTGTCTTGGGGAGTGTTCATTGGAGTCATCATCTACCTCCTCTCCTTGCGCAAGATACAGTTCCAACGTGTCCTTATGTACGATTTCCTGAAAAGAATCTTGAGTAGCATGATCAATAAAGTAAAAAAAATAACATGAGTCATCTTGTTCACTAGAAAATCTCATGGCATCATAAATTTTAAAAATGATCTCTTCGTCACCTACTCTAAGTACTAATTTACCATCACCCACATCAATAACAGCCCTAGCAGTTAAAAATGGACGCCCTAAAATTAAAGGCACTTCAACATCTTCATCCATGTCAAGTACAACAAAATCAACAGAGAATATAAATTTATCCACTTTTACAAGTAAGTCTTCTATAATACCCCTAGGATATTTAATAGATCTATCGGTTAGTTGAATACTCATCCTAGTGGGTTTAGGTTCCCCAAGACCAAGTTGTTTAAACATTTTATATGGCATCAAATTAATACTAGCACCTAAATTAGCTAGTGCCTTATCAACATTCAAACTACCAATTAAGCAGGGAATAGTAAAACTTCCTAGATCTTTCAGTTTGGTTGGCAGTTTATTTTGTAGTATGGCCGAGCACTCCTCGTTATGTTCCACTGTAGATAAGTCTTCAAACTTCCTTTTATTTGTTATAAGCTCCTTTAAAAATTTTGCATATGTAGGTATCTGTGATATAGCTTCAACAAAAGGTAAGTTGATATGCAGTTGTTTAAAAAGTTCAAGAAATTTACCGAATTATACATCCATGCGGTCTTTCTTTAACTTTTTTGGATATGGGATTGGTGGCTTATATTCCTTTGACATTGGATTGTCATTGTTTTCGAGTTTTACCTCCACTCTTTCGGTTGTGTCAGCTTCTTGTGGTGGCCTCTTTTTAGATTCAGCTAACACTTTCCCACTCCTAAGTGTAACTGCTTTCACATGCTTTTTTGGGTTGGGTTCGGTATTACTAGGTAGACTTCCTTGGTCTCTCTGAAATCAACTAAGCCGGTTATCCAATTTGATTCTCGAGCCCTTGGATTGATGCTTGCTGATTCTTAAGTGCGGCTTCGATATTCTGGAAATGAGTTTCTGACACCGAGATGAATTTTGTTAGCATCTCCTCGAGGTTCGGCTTCTTCTCCTGCTGGTAAGGTGGTTGCTAAAAACTTGAGGGATGTTGTGGCCTTTGATTTCCCTGGCCCCCCCATGAGAAGTGGGGATGGTTCCTCCAACCTGCATTATAAGTGTTACTGTATGAGTTATTTTGAGATCTAGAATTATTATTACCCATATATTGAACTTGTTCCTCCTCGGTGCTAGGGTTGAAGGATTGATATTCTATGTGTATCCTCTTCCATTAGAATCGCACCTCATCACTAGATGTACCTGTATAGAACTATACAAACTGTTAATCTTTTTATTTAAAAGTTCTACCTGGTTAGACAGCATAGTAACCGCATTGAGGTTGAAAACACCGGCTGCTTTCTCAGCTTTGTTCTCATGACTTGCCACTGATAGTTATTCAGTGATATCTCTTCAATAAATTCATAAGCCTCTTCAAGTGTTTTGTTGTTTAAAGTTCCACCGGCGGCTGCGTTGATGAGTTGTCTTGTTGAGGGGTTTACACCGTTGTAAAAAGTCAGAACCTGTAACCATAAAGGTAACCCATGGTGAGGGCACCTTTGTAATAGGTCCTTAAATCTCTCCCATGCATCATAGAGTGTTTCTAAATCCATCTGTACAAAAGAAAAGATATCATTCCTTAACTTAGCCGTTTTAGCCGGCGGAAAATATTTAAGTAAAAATTTTTCAGTCATTTTTTTCCAAGTAGTGATTGACCCTCGTGGTAAAGAGTTCAACCACTGTTTATCTTTGTTTCTCAACGAAAAGGGAAACAATCGAAGGCGAATGGCATCATCAAAAATGCCATTGATCTTAAAAGTATCTCGAAACTCTAGAAAATTCGCCAAATGAGTGTTTGGATCCTCGTCCTGCAAACCATCAAACTGAACAAACTGTTGTATCATTTGAATTGTGTTAGGTTTCAGTTCAAAATTATTTACAGCAATAGCAGGTCTAACTATACTCGATTCGGCTCCTGTTAAAGTAGGTTTAACATAATCATACATAGTACGAGGAGCAGGATTCTGATTTATTGGATCTGCAGCAACCACAGGAGGAAGCTGATTATTCTGATTTTCAGCCATCTCCTCGGTTGTATTATGGATATCTTCCTCTTGTCCTTCCTCTATGTTTCTTAGGTTTCGCCTTATTTCTCTTCGATTTCTGCGAGCTGTGCTTTCAATCTCATTGTCAAAAAGTAATGGTCCTGACGGGTTTCTTCTAGTCATAAACTATAAAAACCTGCCGAAAGAAAACAAAAGAAAATTTAGTAAAATTAACAAAACTAAAATAAAATACCAAAGTAATAAAATTTAAGCATTCCTAATATTTTAGTCCTCAGCAACGATGCCAAAAACTTGATGCGTGTGATAAGTTTTATATTTATGATTGATTGTACTTGAAAACTAACTATTATCACGATGAAGGCAAGCGCACCTATCAAACAGTAGTATAGTTTATAGCAAGACCGGAATGTCGAACCCACAGAAACTAAAAGTACTAGTATTAACTTTCTTTTTATTATCTAGCCTAAAAATAAGGGGATTTGTTTTATCTAAACTAATTATCTAAACTAAGAATGCACAGAAAGTAAATTGGGAAAATACTTTTGAGAAAACTGATTGATTTAGACAATACCCAAGGGAAAAATCCACCTAGACTTCACTTGTTATTTGACTCTGAATTAGACGATTTATTCATTTGACTTGATCCGTAGAAATCCCTAATTTATATTATTATCTCTCTCTAATTAAAACCCTTAGTGTTGCATTAACTCGATCTATGGATTCCCTTATTAGGTTTGACCCTAATCTGGTAGATTTATGTCGCCCTATGTCTAGGGGTGCAATCAACTCCGCTTAATTATGCTAGATCTACTCTTAGATAGGGACTTTTGCTCCTCTGAATAAGCACATCAATACTTGAATCAATATCCTAGAATATTAAAGCAAGAATTAAGAACACATAATTAAGATCAAATCAAATATTTATCATATAATTCAGAAAATAATAACAAGATCCGTCTTAGGTTTCATTCCCCTTATGTATTTAGGGGATTTAGTTCATAAGTGTAAAATGAAACATCTCAGAAGAATAATAACAAAACATAAAGAAAACCCAAAAACCCCTAAAGGAAATTGAAGGGAGGTTTTCAGTCTTGAAGGAGAATCCAGCTTCTGAGATGGATCAATCGGCTTTCTTCGAGTAATTCCTTGCCTCCTACTCCGTGTGTATTTTTTGGGTACCTCCTAGGGTGTTTATATAGGCTTTAGAATGCTTCAAAATCCTCAAGAGTGGCCTTTTCCGAATAGGACTAGACTTGGGCTTGATAGGGACACGCCCGTGTGACATGCCCGTGTGAGGTGGCTTAGACCGTGTTGCAATCTGTTAAATAGACACGGGCGTGTGAACTACCCGTGTGAGGAAGTCCAGGCCGTGTTGATTTCCCATGTTGACCTATTTTCTCTGTTTTTGGCCCGTTTCTCGCTCTTTTTACTCTCCTATGCTCACCTAAGTATAAAACATGAAATTAAAGGCTTAGGAGCATCGAATTCCACAAATCTGATGATAATTCATCCAAAAATATGCTAAGCATGAGATAAAAATATGTATAAAATACGACTTATCATGTCCTCACCCATGTAATTCTCTTAGTAGGGTCACATGGTCATGCTACACACTCGTGTGCCAGGCTGTGTAACTCACTGACTTGCACCCTAAATAAATCATCAGATGACACACAGCCGTGTGGACCGAGATTTACCTAAAATTAAACCATTTCAAAACTATTCCATGCATGAACATTTTGTAATGACCCGAAATTTATGGTTATCGGGAAGTGTATTTTTGGGTCATTGTTCTCATAAAACAGATTCGTAAATATTTATTAAAAATATTTACGAAGTTAGTAGTGTGGTTAATTAGGTTTTGGTTAGGTGAATTAGCTTGAATTAAGGTTAATTAGGCATAAGGATTAAATTGAACAAAGTGTGAAAGTTTAATTATAGATTAAAGAAAAGTTGAGGGATTAAATGAGAAAATAAACCATAAGTAACACTTGTATGGTAAAAAAGTAAATACTAGTGTACGGTAACAATTAAATGCATTTGTACAAATAATGTACATAAGTATAAATTAATTATAAATGTAAATATTTAATATTTTAGTATTTAATAAAATAATAAATAAATCAAAATTGAGACAATTGTATGGTAAAAATAATGTACATGTGTAATAAATATAATTATACATTTGTAATAAATATATGTATTTACTTATTATTTAAGAACTAATAATTATTATGTTAATATAATATTATATTAATATAATAAACATAAACTACATAAATAAAAAAAAGAAACAAAAAGAAAAAGAAGAACAGAATAGAAACGAAAAATAAGGGAGAAAGAAAGAAAGGAAAAAGGGAAAGAAAGAAAAGGGAAAAATTAGGGTTTAAGGTTTCAAATTCAATTGGTAAGTCAATTTAGTTCTTTTTCTTGTAATTTTGATGTTTTTAGAATCCTAGAACAAATTATTACTTGATTTATGTTAAAATTTTGAAAGTTAGTTGATTTTTAGATGTGGGATATGTTGAATTAATTGAAGAATTAGGGTTTGAATTGATAGAATTTCAAGTTAGAATTGAGAAAAGGATTGAAATGTAAAACAAATTATAAGTTTGAAGTAGTAGGAACTAAATTGAAAGAAATTTGAAATTTGAGTTTTATGGTGAAATTAGAGGGTTGAAATTAATTTTAAGCGATAGTTGAATGAATAATAGATAATAAAATTATGACGAAAATAAGGTTAAATTTGGATAGGGATCGAATTGGAATTTAAGCAAAAGTTGTGTATAAATTGAAACAATTGATATAAAATTGTGTTGTATTGATAATTTTTAATTGATTAAATTACGTAGCTAACGTGGTGTCGGAGACCTCGGCTAAGAAAGGAAAGGAACAAGCCGAAAAAAAGTGACACGAGAATTACGATTTGTATTTCTATAATCCGAATCTAATAATTATTTATTGTATTTGTTATTTAATAAGTAAGGTAAGTGAAATTGAATTGATTGAGTTTTATTTGTTATTATTATTTATATTGAATTGAATTGTCTTGTGTAAATATATGAATGATTGAAATGTGTATTGAATTGGAATTGATTGAAATTAGTATTGATTGGAAATTGAAAAGTGAATTGAAAATTCTATTAACTGTATCGGGCTGAGTCGGATATAGTTAGCATGCCATAGGATTGGAAGTGTACAGGGATACTTCGACTTTGAGTCAATGAGAAAATGAGTGTCGTATTATTCCTTCAGATAAATCCGATGAGGTACTAAGTACCGTATTACTTTACTTCGGCATAACCGATGAGGCACTGAATGTCGTGTTGGTGTGTTTTGGTTGGATCCGTGTATTTGTCCGAGTCCGAGTCGTGTTAATAAGGGTATACGAATGAATTGACCAATCGATTGACATTGAATGATATTGATTATGGATTGGAATGAACAATGAAATGAAGTATGCAATTAAATTGCATGGAATTGCATGAATCATGGATTCATGGAATAGATATTGATATTGAAATTGAATTGAGTATATTATTGTGAAATGCTAATTGAATAGCAATTATGAGGTTGAAATAGAAAATATGATAATTGAAAGTGTTAAAAATGATGTGTTTGAGAAATTTGACTATTTGTTGAATGATTATTGTTATGTGTGATTATGTATTTAAACATTATAAATTTTTGCTTAATAAGTATTCGGATTATAGAAATACCACTGAGTTATACTCAGCATACAGTTTATTTCCGTGCCGAGGTTAGGTATAGCCAGATCGTTGAATCAGCATCCAGAGCCGATCCCAACTCAAGTGGTGAAGTATATTTTCTTTTTGGTAATGGCATGTACCTAGGGTGTCATTTGTTTGATATTTGAGTAAGGTTTGTAAATGATGTTATATGATTATAAACTATTTATATACTTAAATATATGTATAATAAATTAATATTATAAAATAGAATGTTTATATTAATGCATATATGAGTATGAAATTGATAAACTTTAGGTGAAATTATTATATTGAATTGTCTTGGTTAAAATATGAAAAGTATCTATAAGAGTACATTTATTTGGTTATTAAGTCTATCATTTTGGCATGTTTTAGAAGTGTTTAATCGTGTTTTGATTTGGTTAAATAATTGGATATTGAGTTATTTTTTGTTTAAGATTTGTAGGGTTGGTAAACTCTAATGTGTATGTTAAATATTTATGAGATTGTTCGTATTTGTTCTATAATGACCGGTAATGTTTCATAACCCTGTTCCGGTGACGAATAAGGGTTGGGGGTGTTTCACATTTAGACCAATTATGCACACTTTCAAAGCACTAAAACCTCATCTAAACACACATATATTTGTCACTTCCAAAATCTTAATTCAATTAATCAATATGCCAATCGAGGTACCACCATTAATATCTAATTAACGCATGCATAAACAAGTTCATATGACACGTTTCGTGCATTTAAATCTAGTCCATTTAGGTACTAAAGCATACCACATTTAACCATTTCCAAACCATTCAAGACATACCATAATAGCCTCATACTATTATGTACCTAAAACACATCACAATTGACCATTTTCAAGCCAACAAATTGTACCAACAAACGATACACTTTAATTAGCAAAAAGTGACCAAAAGAACTTACCTAATCAAGCAATATAAGTCTATCAACCATACTTAAACATCAAGGCACAAACATACCAAATTACCATTTACATATTCATCAAAACATCATTATAAATCACCTTATGCATGTTAATATTGTCATTCCCAAATATAATAACCTAGTTCAAATATGAACTAAAACATTCACAAGTATCCATTTTCAAACCATCATCAACAAGCCAAGATAATCATATCCAAAAGAACATTAATGTAACCAAAATCACATAACTTGGTAAGGCTTCAAGGAGTACCAAACCAACAAAGCTTTCCAAAGCTTATACATACCAAAACACCATTAACACATGCACTATAATACCATTACAGATCAATAAAGCCTATATAACACCATCAAACTCACAATTTAGCATACTTGTTCATGATACATATGAAATCAACTATATATATATACATAACATTTAATTCATCATCGTTACCATATGATCATGTTTCATTTTGTTTGCTTACTTATCGTTTCCAAATGCTTAGTATAATTCTAAACAACATCATCAAATCACAAGTTAGTGCATTTGTCCATATTATAAATGAGTTTATCCATAGCATAAATAGATTTCCCATATATAAGTACATCATTTAATTCATCAATATTTTTATAACATCATGTTACATCTTAATTGTGTACTTACCATTTCATTCCCTTTTCTTACTCATTGAACCATCTAGAATTACGTCGGATACTCGAGAAAGCTCACACGAAGTGTGCCTTTACATATAACCGTAACATTTCCTTTACATTATTTCTCACACGAGCTGTGAAATGGGCCTGCTTACACGAGCTGTGAGTTAGAATGTAAACTACACGATGCTGCTCACATAAACTGTGGAGAATCCGCAACAAATTCAATACTAGTACCCAAAACTTGAAATCCCTAATGACATGTCATTTGTATCCTAAGAATTCCTAAGGTTCAACCAAGACTCAATATCCGTCAATTCCTCATAATGTAGTTATGTAGTTACATTCACATACATATTGATTCATTTAGATTAAAATCAATATAGTAAACATTTAATTTAAATAACATTATAATTATTACAGTTCATACGAAGTTACCAAACTAAAAACTAGCAATGACTAAGTATAGGGGCTATTTGGTAATTTTCTTCTCTCCACGATTTTTCACTCATTCTTGATCTAAAATAATAATTCCGTTCAATTCCCTTATTCTAACAGAAAAATTAATTCATTTTATGCAATTAAGTCATTTTTTAACATTTTTTACACAATTGCCCCCACCATTTTAATTTCTATACAATTTAGTCCCTAAGTTCAAAACATGTAAATTAACCATTTTAATTCAATTAATCCCATTCCAGCATTTAGAATGATTAATTTAGCTTATAACCCATAATAATGAAAATTTACAAAATTACCCTCAAAGTTCACCCTTTTGCAATTTAGTCCTTAAACCCGAAACCTGCAATTTCATCATTTCTAAATAAAATTCATGCAAACCAATTTTGACCAAATCTTATAACAGCCCATATTTATCCATAATTTATACTATTTTCCTTAAATTTTGCCTTTTTTATAAATCAGTCCCTAAACTTGAAAATCATCAAAAAATACTTAACAAAATACTTATATTTAACAATCAAGCTTTATAATCTATTAAAAAATTTAAAGAACATCACAATTTCATCCATGGTAAAATTCTAAACATTTAACAATTTAACAAATTGATTCCTCGATTAGCTAAACCTAGTTGCAATGATTTCAAAAACATAAAAATTATTAAAAACGGACCTCAAAATCTCCCACATGCATTGGAAATAGATTGGCCAAATGTCCTTGCTCGGAAAATGGAGTTCTTCCCATCGAAGAAGAACATATGAAATTATGTTTTGTTTTTCTTTTTTTTCTTATTTTATACCTATTATTTACTTTATTAATATTAAAATATATAATTTAAACTAATAAAAATTAGTCACCAACCGCCACTAATTTATAGTATGGTTTATTTTCCATTTTTGTTATTTAATTAATTTTCCTTAGCTATTTGAGACCTTTAATTAATATAATTCAACTTTTGCATCTTTTACAATTTAGTCATTTTTAATTAATTAACTATTTAAACATAAATTTCTTAATGAAACTTTAATACAACCTTAATAACACTCCGTAGACATTTAATAAAATATTTACGGCTCAGTTTATAAAAATGAGGTCTCGATACCTCATTTTCTAAAACCACTTGACTTTAGGGTCATACCACTTAAACCTAATTATTCATTCAAATAACATAATTTTCCAATTCAAAATTTATTTTAATACCATATTTGACTCATAAATATTAAATAATAACATTTACAAACTTACTCGTTGGATTTGTGACCCCGAAACCACTGTTTTTGACACCATGAAAAACGAACTGTTACACATAAATATAGTTTTGGTGTAGAAAATAAATTATAAGTGGAGGATATGTGTCGAATTAAACAAGGGTTGCCCTAAAAATAGTTTCCCCTACCTTTGACAGATAGATTAGTTGGTCCCTCAACAGGCCACAAGTATATGAGCTTTATAGATACCTTTTCAAATATAACCAAATCTAAATAGCCCTGGTTTACTAAAAAAAAGGCATTATTCATCGCCAAATATGGGTTTTTTTTATATAAGGTCATTCATTTGAGTTTAAATAACGCTAGTGCAACCTACCAAAGATTGGTTAATAAAGTTTTTGGAGATTAGATAGGTTGCAATATAGAGGTTTATGTGGAAGACATGCTAGTAAAAGGTACCTTAATGGAGCAACATTTAAAGGATTTATAAGGATTTTTCTAGTTGAAATTGAACAAGTACTCATTTGATGTTTAACTAGGGAAATTTCTATATTTCTTAATATCTAATAACGGAATTGAGGCAAACGCTAATAAAATAAATGCAATTCGCATGATTACTAGTGAAATCCTAAAATTGAAAAGCAAGGTGGTATCATTGAACAGATTCATATCTAAGACGGTAGACAAGTTCCTACTATTCTTTAGAGCCCTGCAAGCTTTATTCTAGTAGAATAAGGATTGTTATGCATCATTCAAACAATTATGAAAACATCATTGATTGATATGCCTCACGAACTCAGATGAAACAGTAGCAATCGTTTGGGTTAAAGAAGAAGCAAGTGACCAAACTCCTGTACACTATGATAATAGAATCATACAAAATGACAAAATCAACTATGCCAAAATAAAAAAGATAATATTTGCCCTAGTAGTAGCCACAAGAAAGTTAAGAAAGTTTTTATATTATCATATTGTTTTAATGTTATTTGACCAACCCCTTAAAGAAATATTGCAGAGGGTTGATTCCTCATGACAAATGATAAAGTGCAATGATGAAGTTAGTGAGTTTGACTTAGAATTCTTATCAAAGAAGGCAATAAAGGCCATGGTATTCGAAAAGTTTGTGGCTGAATCTTCTTTTACACATAATGTAAATAAAGATGAAGAAGAAGAAGAAGAAGAAGAAGGAGATTAGGTAATGGAGGATGTTGATCTAGACAAGAAAGACCACAAAGGAAAAAGGACACCAAATGTTGTAAATCCAGTGAGCCATTTGCCTAAATTCTAGTGGACCTATTTTATTGATGGTTCTATTAGAAAAGATAGATTTGGTGTAAGAATTTTATTACTCAACCCTCAAGTAACGAAAAGCAAGATAGCATATCTTTTAGGTTCAAGTCTTTTAACAATGTCACAAAGTACGAAACTCTCATACTAGTTCTCGAGTTAGCATGTCAACCTTGGGAAAAAATTTCTAAATATTCTTAGGTTCTCAATTGGTGGCTAAAAAATATTATTAGGTGAGTATGAGGTAACGGGTGAGACCTATCCAATTACCACAAGCTCGTTACAAATTTGTTAAGAAAGTTTGATGGAACAGAGTTAAAAAAAATTCCCATGAGTGAGAACACTATAGTTGACACTATTTTAAGGTTTGCCTCATTTATGAAAAATTCAATAGTGGGCAAAATATTATTAGAGTACAAGACTAAACATAGTTATGCAGTGCATAGATGATGACCTTACATGGATGATGTTGATAATCTAATTTTTGATAGATGGCAAACTGCAAGATGACAAGAAAGAGTAGATAAAATTAAGGAACAAGGCAGTGAGGTATACCCTAATTGATGACAAATTGTACCAGAATAGCATCCGGCAACCATTCTTCATATGTTTAGGCCTTAGAAAAACTGATTAAATAGTAAGAGAGATTCATGATGAAATTTGTGGACACCACATGGGAGGACGAACTCTAGAATAAAAACTTCTTGGATAAGGGTTCTACTAGTCTACAATCAATAAGGATGTAATAAACCTCATATTAAAGTGTGAACTTTGCTAAAAAATTGCTCCAATACCTCGCTAACCAGTGGAGCAACTTCAACTGATCAATAATCCAGTATCATTTGTAACCTAGGAAATGGATATTGTTGGCCCTTTTCCAATGGCACGAGCCAAAAAAAAGTTCATAGTAATGGCTACTGAGTTCTTCAAAAATGGATAGACACAAGAACATTGGCCACCATTACTAAAAATCAGATGTAGAATTTTGTTTGAAAAATTATAATCTATAGGTCTAGATAGCTTCACCTCTTAATCATAGACAATAGTGCCTAATTCCAAGGAAATTCAAGGATCTTTGTGAGAACCTAAAAAAATCTCATTAGCCCAAAGCTTGATCAAAATACTTTAAACCAATAGTCAAGTGAAAGTGACCAGTAAAACAAACCTTTAAAACCCCCAAAAAGAAGGTTGACAATGCAAAAATAGAATGGTTGGAAGAGTTACTAGGAATATTATAAGCCTTGCGAACTACCTCGTACATAGGAATATGTGAAATATCATTCAACTTAACTGGAGTCGAAGCTATAATACTAGCTAAAATATGCCTTAACATGTACAGGGTATCTCATTTTGACCCTTAACAAAATAAAATAAAAAAACATTTAGAGTAAATTTGGACTTGCTTAAAAAAACAAGGGATTGAATGGAGAAAAAGCTCGCTACAAAAACCCAACAAGTAGCCAATTATCATAATGTGCAATAGCACATGTCTCGCCTTGAATCACACTCCCATCAAATAAACATTCATTTAAAAAATTCAAATATCTTCAAATTTTAAAACCCCTGAAACACAAAAAGAATTTGTTCAAAATCCACCTACCTACATCCATTATGGAAATCTCACCCCTAAAAGTATGTACCTCTTGTTAACATGAATCACCTAAAAAAAACGAAGCAATCCTCACCAATATAAAGGACAAGCCACAAAGATCAATGTCTCAAGAAAGATCACTTTATAACCTTATTTTCGATTGGTAGGCAATTGTTATACCTATACCTTGTAAGCCCGTCTTGTGTTTAACCGACCTTGTAAGTTAGCCTAGACTAAAAAAAGACTATCCTACAAACTAAGGACAATAACAAGGCCAAAACCTTACGAGTCCAAGACCTCGCGAGCATGTTTCATGAGGACTACACCCTTGACAAAGACAAAATACTTACCACTCATACATCACACATATCTACTACCCTGACGTGACAATCCATGCTTAAGAAGACAAGACATTATAGGTTGATTGAGTTCAAGGAAATATGGAATTCATACGGGGGTAGTATGTGGCATCTTGGGAATGACTAAAGGCCCTCCTTTTAAAGGCTCGCAAACATCGATAAGGAGAACATACGCTCTCTTGTCTAATTGTTTCAGCTGTATCTCTTCTTTTTCTTGGATTCCAATCCCCAACATTCCCATCAACCTTATCTTCCTAAGGTCTTAACTCTTTAGATGAATTGTCACGAAGTACCACCATTTCCATCCTATATCAACAGGATTGCAACATTTGACAGTAAATAAAAATAGGGTTAAATATAAAATTAGTACATAAACTTGTCCACTTCTCCCAAATTGGTACTTAAGGTTTTTTTTTTTTGTCCTAGATTGGTACCCGAACTTTTCTTCATCAACTAGATTGGTACTTTTTTTTAACGCCGTTAAATCTGAGACAGGTGGTAGAATAGGATTGTGACACATGGCATGATGATTTCATTATCTAAAAATATATTAAAAATTAATAAAAATATTTTTAAAAATTATTTCTATTTTTTTTCTTATTTCCATTTTTCTGATATTTCCATTTTTTTCTGATATTCCTTTCTTCTTCCTTCTTCCTTTTGTCACTTTGCCTTTTTTTTGTTTCTAGGTTCATTCAACATTTTTGGGTTTCTTTGAAAAGAAATTTAAGAACATTTCTAGGTTATTTTTTTTTCTTATTATCTTATTTTTCCAGATATTCCTTTCTTCTTCTTTCTTCCTCTCGTCACTTTGCCTTTTTCTTTTTTGAATTCATTCAACATTTCCAAGTTCATTCAACATTTATGGGTTTCTTTGAAAAGAAACTTAAGAACATTTCTAGGTTTGACGCAACTGTAAATATGAAGTGACTTAAATATGATTAAATTATTCAAAATTTTGAACCACAAGAAATTTAAACAATAAATTTGAATAATCCAAACTCAAAACATAATCACACCAAAATCAATTAAACTAATCAAATTCAGAAAATCTACTTGTAATCTTTCCAGATTTTAGTAGTAATTCCACCCCACTTTGAAAAATGTTGGGTTGTAGCAATCAACTTCAAAGAAAACTCCAGCGCCCTATGCTAGTGCCTATCTTGCAGGACAATGTTAATGAGGAAGTGTTAGAATCATACAAAACTTTCCCAAATAAAAAAACTAAGTGAAAATTTCTATTTGGTTGATTAGAAAACACCGTGGAAAATAAATAAAACCATAAATGAATTATATTACCTAAAAAGACTAACAAACACACACAAACTCATAAAGATGGCCAAAGCAATCCAAACACCAATATAGCCATTGTTGAAGGATAGTATGAACAAGCAAATGATGTTCACAACAGAAACCAAAACCTAAGAAAATGACAAGAAAATTAAACCAATTAAACCAATCCAATTCACAAATTTACTTATAATCTTTCCAAATTTTATCACCAATTCCATCCCACTTTGAAAAACATACCTTACAAAGGGATCATTTCAAGTTTCTTGGTAGTGGAACGTTACTAGCAGATCTAATCTCCGCAGAATAACGCAAGTGCATATAATATGGCAGACCTAGAAACAGATTGTCTACTTATTTCAAAATCTTAAATTGTTTAGCAGGTTTAGGTAAACCCGATTTGACCATGGCTTATCTAACAACAATAACAAATGAGAACAGTGACAACCAAGGGTTTTGAAAACATAAAATAAAGTAGAAAAGAAGAGGAGCAGAAGCAAGAGAGAAAGGAAAGTATTTCGGTGCTTCTCTGACTAGTGAAGACATTGAAACAGACTGTGACGACATCAGAGCAAGGTGCCTGGTAGAGGAGAATCCCAATTGGATTTCAATGAGTTTTCAAAAAAACAATAGAGGAAATGATAGAGCAAGAGGAAAAAATTGACCAGTGCCATTATTTGGACTGGAGAACAAACGTCGGTGACAACGCTGAAGTGGAGCTATGGTGCATGTTGGCGGCGACTAGGGTTGGGAAAGAGAGGAGAAGAAGAAGAAAAAAATAAGATGGGAAGGGAAGAGGAAAGAATAAAAGAAAAGGAAAAAAAAGTTATATAGAAAAATAGATTATGACATCATCATGCCATGCCATGTGTTATAATCTTATTTTGCCACATGTTTCAGATTTAATGACGTTAAAAAAAAATCAAACTAGTTGACGGAGAAAAAGTTCAAGTACCAATCTAGGATTAAAAAAAACTTTAAGTACCAATCTATGATAAGTAAATAAATTCAAGTACCAGTTTTATATTTAACCCATAAAAATATGACACCTCATCATTTAAAATAAAAATTGACTTATGAATAGATACTAATAAATTTATTTGAATACAATTAATTATTAATTAATTATAACTATTATAAATAAATTTTAATAACTCTTAATTTTAGGTCTCAAAGTTTAGGCTGTAGTATTTATGATATATGCTTTTAAGATTTAGGATTTTTTTTTTTTTAGATTTAGAATTTACTCTACTATTTTTTATTTTATTAAATCTAATAATATAAAAAATTCATACACGAAATCCATGAAGAATTATTTCATATTTATATTATTGGTAAATTCGACCACCATGCTGATCACGGACGGTTCTAGTTCATACAAATCTTAAATTAGGAGATAAATACACAACTGATACATCAAAAGCAATGGAATGGGAAATTGCCTCTAACTTTTTATTAATGCAAATAATTATTATGATACAAAAGAAGCCTCAAACTTGAAAAGGTTCTTTTTTTCATCAAAAGAATCAAAAGGAAAATCGTCAATTATGTGCGGACCTCAACTGTCACCTTTCTTCTATAATGCCATTTTCCCATTTATCCGAACTGAAATTTTCTGATTGTAGTTCATTACTTATTTACTGTTTTTCTTTTGTGTGGCGTCATTGCCCTTTCGCGGACAAGACAAGAGGAATCTTTTGGGAAAAATATATACATTTTTTGCACTCATTTCGCTTACTTTTTTTTATCTCCACCATAGAAAAGGAAAAAAAAAAACCAAAAATCTATAGGTATTTTGTTTCCATTTGCAAACAGTGTGGCCGTTAATAGCTTAGTGTTTCCCATGTTTATCTGTAAGAAAATCCTTTAAAGACGCAAACTTCCCTTTCTGAATAACCTTATTATTGGTTCACCCTTCATGTTTAGAAATTAAAACATGGCTGATGGCTCCCAACCTTTGTAATTCTCTTCCTTTAAACTGTTCTTAATTGGTTGATGTAGAATTTTATGGATATATAGCTATCTTCAAGCTTCTGCCTTTCTTTTGTTTCTTCAGTTTCAATTAAATTCTTCGTGTGTGTGTTTTTCTCCAAGAAAACTTTGTTGGGTGGTCGTTGAAATCTCGTGGGATCTGATAATTTTTAGTGAATTTTGATGCTACAATGCCGCCGTCTTACTTCCCCCTGCGTTGGGAGAGCACTGGGGACCAATGGTGGTACGCATCGCCTATCGATTGGGCAGCAGCCAATGGCCTTTACGACCTGGTCATTGAGCTCCTCCATCTCGACTCCAATCTCCTCATAAAGCTCACTTCTCTCCGCAGAATCCGCCGCCTGGAGACCGTGTGGGACGATGAAGCTCACTTCGATGATGTTGCTAAATGCCGCTCTTTTGTCGCCAAAAGGCTTCTTCAAGAATGCGAGACCAAGAAAGGCAACAATAGCTTGATAAGAGCCGGGTATGGAGGCTGGCTTTTGTACACCGCTGCCTCGGCTGGTGACATCGGTTTCGTCAAGCAGCTGTTGGAGAGAGACCCTTTCCTTGTCTTCGGAGAAGGAGAATATGGGGTGACTGATATATTTTATGCAGCAGCGAGGAGCAAAAACTCTGAGCTTTTCAGGATGCTGCTGGATTTCGCGGTGTCGTCCAGGGGTTGCCTTGGCGGTGGTGAAGGTGAATTGAGTGAAACTCGGTCGGTTTTTAAGTGGGAAATGATGAACAGAGCGGTTCATGCGGCGGCAAGAGGTGGGAGCTTGGAGATTTTAAGGGAGATTCTTGGGGATTGCACTGATGTTTTGGGTTATAGAGATGTGCAGGGATCTACTCTCTTGCATACTGCCTCTGGGAGAGGCCAAGTAGAGGTTAGTAAGGCACTAATTTCTCTTGAATCTTTCATCTCTGATGATTAAACTACATAAGCATCAGTATCTACTTAGGTAACATAGTGTGTTAATCCCAAGTTATAGGTTGTCTGTATTAATGGTGCTGAGCTCCAGTTATACTTCCGATTATGCTCATATTACACTGATTAGTGACTAATACAGTTCGTTGTTGGCAGCTACATTTACCGATGTCCTTTTTTCTTGCCTCTCAAATGCAGGTAGTGAAGGATCTCGTGTCATCGTTTGAGATCATAACCTCTACAGACAATCAAGGAAACACGGCACTTCATGTGGCAGCTTATCGCGGTTATTTAAAGGTTGTTGTGTTCCTTATTCAAGTGTCTCCGAGTTTGGCCTCTGTGAAGAATGATTACGGAAATACTTTTCTTCATGTGGCTGTGGCTGGTTTTAGAACCCCGGGATTCCGAAGAATAGATCGGCAGATCGAGCTGATGAAGCAATTAGTATGCGGTGAGGTTGTCGACATTCGAGATATGATCAATGTGAGAAACTTGGATGGAAGAACTGCTTTGCATATGGCCATAACTGAGAATGTTCAGTCTAGTCTGGTGGAACTACTCATGTCCGTGCCATCTATTGACCTGAATGTTCGTGATGTTGATGGCTTGACCCCGTTAGATCTCCTCAAGAGAAGGCCTAAATCTGCATCTTCGGAAATTTTAATCAAAGAACTACTTGCAGCTGGAGGAATCTCTAATTGTCAAGACAATGTAGCAAGGAGTGCTATTGTTTCTCATCTGAAAGAGCACGGTGTAGGTGCCAGTCCTGGAACATCATTCAGAGTCCCTGATGCAGAGATATTTTTGTACACTGGTATGGAGAATACATACGATGCAGGTTGTGAAAAAGAAAGCGTGGAATATAGCTCGTGCCTGAGTGAACTAAGCGACTTGAACTTGAGTACTTCGTTTGATACTAAGAAGTCAATCTCTGTAAATCATACTGCGAGACGACTGAAGAATTTTCTCCATTGGCCTAGGAAGAAGGAAAGAAAAGCTACTAGCACAGAATCGGTAGACACTGATGATCCTGTGGAGGTTACGAGTACTTGTAGAAACTGGCCAGACATGCATATTCCGCTTCGTGAAAAGTACACGAAATCTGCATCTCTTCCAAACAACAAAAGGACCCTTGCTCTCCACAATGATCTTCCAAGCCGATCCAGCAGGAAGAAATTTACTGCTGGGCTAACTCATGGTATGATCCAGGCAGCACCACATTTAGCTGCTCCTTTTAAGTCACCTCCAAGCCCTTTTTCAGTATCTTCTACAACCTCGCCTATATCAATGGATGAACAAAAGAGTGTCCTAGATGCTCAATGCTTTTACTCGAATTCGTCATTTAATGGTGAAACAACAACACGAATGAATCCAAAGCAAAGTTCAGTTGATAAGAAGTTGATGAACCATTATTTCTGTTTTGGAGCACAAGGCCTAGCTGTCGAGGATAATAGAAGCCATACACGGCTGGATCGCCGCATCAAGAGTGCCCGTTCTTTAGTTGCTTGATGCAGAGTATTGCAATTTTCTAGAACCACCGTTGACAGGAAAGGAATTTAGGATTCTATGAGATTCCTACACTTCAGTTTACTGTGTTTGGGACCTATGAATAAATTCAAGGTATATACTGAAAAATGACCCAGAATTTTTAATGTATCAATAAACATACCAAGTTGTATTATATGTTTAGTTTGTTGTTGAAGTTGTAAGTTTTTAAGTTTTAATAAAAAGGTTAAAATTTTCCATTAGTCCTTGTACTTTACAAAAGTTATGGATTTAGTCTGTCATTTTTAGTTCTATACTTTTCAATATTTAAAAATGCAGTCATTACCAAACGATAACAGTTAAATTCGTTATATTATTTCCAAAATTTGATGTGGTAAGCATATTATCATGTGTAATATCACGTCAACTTGTTATTTTCACATATTACTTACTAAAAACTCAATTAATGGATTAACGAATATTGTTTGCGTCAAAATTGAAATTTGAAAATTCGAAAAGTATAGAGATTTAAAATAAGAACTAAATCTGCAACTATATACATGGTACAAAGTTAATAATTGAATCCAACTCAAATGGATTTAGCAATTTCTGTTCGAGTTAAGATCAAAATTTCAAAATTTAAAAAGTATAGGACTAAAGTAGACCAACTCAAAAAGAACAAGGACTAAAATTTATCAAATAAAAGTACATGGATTAAATCTACAACTTTCACAATGTACAAGGACTAATAGCAAATTTAACGAAATAAAAACAATCCTTGCAAAATCTTTTTCTTCTCTGTTAATGAATACCAAGTTTCATTCATATTTTTCTTCATGATTCAATGTGCAATTTTTTCCACTAAAGTGAGACTTAAAGCGAAAAGTTAGCCACCATTGATAGACCAAAAGGAAAAAAACATGTAAATTAGAACACGTTAATAAAAAATTGACCAGTTGATCCCATGGTTACAGGGGAATCGAGGGAGAGTTTTGCTGAAGCTACATGGTTACCCTTCATTCCCACTAGATCCATCATAAAAGCTGCCCATGAGACAGACAGCATATTCCATAAATTAGACCATTCTAGCAATTCAAACCTTAGACACCCCAAAACTTGTCAAACTAACAAGATTTATGAAGAGAAATGGGAGCTTATTACAACAACTGTCCACATTATCTTCCTTGTAAAATCCACTTTCTATTAATAGCATACCATATAATTGGGCACATGTAGCTTATATGGTGGATACTTCGGCGAGTTTCATTATACTTAACCCTTTTCTTTACAGATTTGTTCCCAATTCCTTAACCACAACTGAGAGAAAAAAAGAAAAAAAAATGGTGTATGAAGGATCAGAAAGCGAACGCGAGAGGGCCATCAATGAATGGCTCCCCGTCACTTCTAATAGGAATGCTAAATGGTGGTATTCAGCTTTTCACAATGTCACCGCAATGGTTGGAGCTGGTGTTCTTAGCCTTCCTTATGCCATGTCACAGCTTGGATGGTAAGTTCCCAAAATTTGTACATTAATCCCACAGTCTACACTGTATTCATTCTTGACTATGATGAATTTGCAGGGGTCCTGGGGTTACTATAATGCTTTTATCATGGGTTGTAACATTATACACCATTTGGCAAATGGTGGAAATGCATGAGATGATACCCGGTAAGCGTTTCGATAGGTACCATGAGTTAGGCCAGTATGCATTCGGTGAAAAGCTCGGGCTATGGATCATCATACCTCAGCAATTAACCGTAGACGTTAGTTCCGACATTGTCTACATGGTGACGGGAGGCCAATCGTTGAAGAAGTTCCATGATCTGGTCTGTCCCAACTGCAAGGAAATCAGACAAACATATTTCATCATGATTTTTGCTTCGGTTCACTTCGTCCTTTCCCATCTCCCAAACTTCAACTCCATATCTGGTGTCTCACTGGCCGCTGCAGTCATGTCACTGAGGTAAAACGCTTGAAAGCGGACATTTTTCGTATGTCTGATGTTCCATTAATCGAATGTTATTTCTATGCAGCTATTCTACCATTGCTTGGGCAGCTTCGATTGGAAAGGGTGCTCAACCGAATGTCGACTACTCATACAAGTCCACATCCAACCCTGGTAAAGTATTCGACTTCCTTGCCGGATTGGGCGTAATAGCCTTTGCGTACGCGGGTCATAATGTGGTATTGGAAATCCAAGCAACAATGCCATCAACTCCTGAAAAACCTTCAAAAGGTCCAATGTGGAAAGGTGTGATTGTTGCATATCTAATAGTGGCAATTTGCTACTTACCGGTTGCTCTTATTGGTTACTGGGCATTTGGAAACAGTGTTAATGACAACATCCTCTTAACATTGGAGAACCCCACTGGGCTCATTGCTACTGCTAACATCTTCGTCGTCATCCATGTCATTGGCAGCTATCAGGTACAACTATACATATAGTTGGGTGATTTCGGGTTCGGGTTTTGACACTATGATATGATAAAAAACCTATGCAGATATTTGCAATGCCAGTGTTTGACATGATGGAGAGTTATATGGTAAAGGAATTGCATTTCAGACCTTGTTTAAGGCTTCGTTTAATTAGCCGCACTCTATATGTTGGTAAATAACCCCAACTCAAACTCCCATTTTCTCCTAATCAAAATCTAGTTCTCTTTTACCATGATTTATGATCTTGTTTGTTGCAGCATTCACAATGGTTATTGCCATTTGCTTCCCATTCTTTGGAGGTCTTCTCAGTTTCTTTGGGGGGTTTGCATTCGCTCCTACATCATATTATGTAATTATTTCAAACTTCTTCATACTTAAAACCTTAAACTCTAAACCATCATTATAAAAAAATACAATGTTATAAAAATTTCTTGCTTTTGCAGCTTCCATGCATCATTTGGCTTATAATCTGCAAACCCAAAAGATTCAGCTTAACTTGGTTCATAAACTGGGTAAGTAACAAGTAATAACCTCGACAGTGGTTTATGAGCATGCCAAATACAA
The DNA here is from genome assembly GCF_007990345.1 of Gossypium hirsutum. Lineage (NCBI taxonomy): Eukaryota > Viridiplantae > Streptophyta > Magnoliopsida > Malvales > Malvaceae > Gossypium > Gossypium hirsutum. The sequence goes on along the minus strand of NC_053426.1, from coordinate 93,320,053 downwards.
GCCATGTTTAACATTAAGCTCGTTTGGTATCCATGTCAGATATGCATTGTACTGGGTGTATTACTGATGGTTCTATCACCCATTGGAGGACTTAGATCAATTATTGTGTCAGCAAAGGACTACAAATTCTTCTCGTGATTATTTTCCCTTCCTCCCAGATTCTGGAAAACAGTATGGTGATGATCAAACAGGGGCACTTTGTAGAAATATATTTTTTATAATCAGTTTTGTCGAATATTGTTGTTTATTGTCATCAAACTCACCTTGTTCGTAAGTTTCATCGTTAGACGAGAAGGGGATTGGTCATCTCCTATTTTGTTATTATTACATTTTTCGGGTAGTTTGTTAAATATAATCGATAATTTATTGAATTAATTGATTGTTCTTAAAAACTGAACGTTGATAATGGCAATGTAAAAAGATCACAAACAATCACGAGCAGGGGAAAAGAAAATTCACTAACGGTGAATTCAAATAACACAAGAATTTCGACTACATCTATTTATAGGTTGAAAAACACCTTATTTTAATCAATGTCAAATATAATATGCTAATAAATGTTAAAAATATTATGTTAATAAATGTTAAATATATTATACTAATAAATACTAAATCTTCTAGAAAGAAAATATATTTTCTTTAACTTGACTTGTAAGTAATCTCCTAGAATTTGGGTTACACAACTCTAACAATTTCCACCTTTACAGGAATTTTCAACAAACAAGTTCTTCACCACTAACTCTCAACGAATAAGTTCTTCACCTCTTCCATGAAACTCCTTAAGGATATTCTTCAACAATGAACACCAACTAAGTCCAAGTAATGCTCGAACTTGGTTATAGGAAGTGATTTAGTCATTATATCTGCAGGATTATCATGAGCACTAACTTTGCTCACAATAATATCACAACGAGCAATAATTTCATGCACAAAATGATACTGAACGTCAATGTGTTTTATTCTCATGAAATATTTGATCTTTAATAAAGAAGATGACACTCTGATTATCACAAAACATTGTACTGATCTGAAGGCCTTTACTGAGTTCACCAAAGAGTCCCTTTAATAAAATAGCTTCTTTACAAGCCTCAATAATTGACATGTACTTAGCTTTAGTAGTAGACAAAGCAACTTTAGTTTCCAAAGTGGCTTTTTAACTTATTGTGCAACCTCCAATAGTAAAGACATACCCGGTGAGAGATCTTCTTTTATCAAGGTCTCTAGCAAAATCAAAATCAACATAGGCAATGACTCCATCTCTAGTTCTTTCAAACTGTAAGCAAACATCAGTAGTACCTCGTAAGTATTTGAAAATCCATTAAACTACTTTCCAGTGTTCTTTACCGAGATTTTCCATGTATCTACTAACTGCACTAACTGCATATAATAAATCTGGACATGAGCAAACCATAACATACATTAAAGATCCCACTACACTAGAATATAGAACACGTGTCATGTACTCAATCTCATCATCTGATTACGAAGACAGAGACAATGAAAGTCTGAAGTGGGCTGCTAATATAGTATTAACAGATTTGGTATTCTGCATATTGAACCTGCGAAGAACTTTCTCAATATACCCTTTTTTAACTTAGGTACAATTTACATGTTTTTCTATCTCTAATAATCTCTATCTCAAGTATCTTCTTTACTGCTCCCAAATCTTTAATCTCAAATTGTTTACTAAGCTGGACTTTGACCTTTCTTATCTCTCATTCATCTTTGGCTACTATCAATAAGTCATCAACATATAGAAGTACATACACAAAAGATCCATCACTGTTTTTCTTAAAATAACACAACTGTCAAAGCTGCTTCTTTTGAAATCATAAGTGGTCATAAAAGAATCAAACATCTTGTACCACTGTCTTGGTGACTGTTTCAAGCCATAAACGGACTTTTTCAACAAGCAAACATAGTCCTTCTTTTTTGAGATTATAAAACCCTTTGGTTGTTGCTTGTAAATATCTTCCTCAAGTTCTTCATGTAAGAATGTTGTTTTTACATCTAACTGCTTAAGCTCCAAATGAAAATAATAAGCAAAGTATCAACATGATTCCATGGAAATATAATCATAATTACTATTTTCTGGTCATGTTGTTTTCTCGAATCACAGTTACTAAATTATTTTTATCTGGAGCTACGGAATTCTAAATTAAGATCCGTAAATTTTCCCTGAAACTAGACTCATATATATTTTTACCATAAAATTTCCATAATTTTTTATCTATCCAATAAGTACAGTTTATTCTTTAAAGTTACCCCTGTTCTGCTACTTGACAGCTTCGACCTTTCTTTACTAAAAATCAATTATCTCATAGTACAGGTTTCGATTAATGTTCCCGTCTATTTCTTTTGAAAATAAACTCATTAAAGATTTTAAGAATATAAATTATAACCTATAATTATTTTTTTACAATTTTTAATGATATTTCCAAGTCAAAATAGGGGATTCCAAAATCATTCTAACACTGTCTCACAAAAATTCAAATATCTCATAATATGAAATCATTTTACTTATACCATTTCTTTTATATGAAAATAGACTCAAAAATATTTAATTTAATATTTTATTCAACCTATAATTCGATTTCTTCTATTTCTGATGATTTTTCAAAGTTACACAACTGCTACTATCTAGCTGTTTTATTACAAATTTCACTCTTACATAATTTCACTTACTCCATTCCATCTTACCAAAAGTTCACTCAACTATCGAGCAAATTGCTCATAAATTTCCACAAACATATACCTGCACTTATTCATCACATGGTCATATTCACATGTATTTTCACTCAGTCAATTTCCCGTTGAACTCATTGGAATAATAACAGATACACAGTTGCCTGCACATATTACCACCCTTGTAACCGAAGCTATTTGGTACGCATAGTAACCTACACTTAGTACTACATATGTGACCAACAATCCAGTACTTGTAGTAGCCTACACTTAGTACTACATACGTGAACTAACCATCTGATACACGTAGTAGCCTGCACTTAGTACTACACATGTGATTGAAGTTGTCGGGTACGCATAGTAACCTACACTTAGTACTACACATGCGACCTAACTATCTGGTACACGTAGTAGCCTGCACTTAGTACTACACACATGACCTAAAACCATCTTAAACACATGGTAACCTACACATAGTACTACACATGTGTTCTCACAATGGATCATTCTTATCATTTTTATTCCAAAGGTTTAATCGGGAAATTCCTCACTTTTCAACATTTAACAAACTCATTCATAGTCTATTTCGATTCGTAATTTACATCAAATGATCATTCTATAGGCAGCCAAATCTCATATAATAACGAAATATAATAACATAAAAAGAATCGATATATTATTTACATATAAACTTACCTCGAATACGAGCACGGCAATTTTTTCCAATTTAGTCCATAATCTCATTCATTCCCAATCTATGTCCGAATCTCATTTTCTTTGATCTATAATATCACATTTAATTTAATAATTAGTCACATTATTCATATGGGTCCAGAAATCATATTTTTACAAATTTTCATTTTGACCCCTAAACTTTCACATATTTTCACTTTTTCCCCAAGGCTCGTAAAATGATTTTTATCCAATTTCCTTGCATTTTAAGCCTAGACAAATCATTTTCACAACTATAGCTGTAACACCCCTTACCTGGCCCAGACGTTATGACCGGATCCGACATGCCACATCGAAGCGTTCAAAACATTTTATATTGTTGATCCAGAAAAACTTACTTAGTGTTTTAAAAGATAATTTCATTATAGGTTAAAGTGAATGGAAGCTGTGCACCAAGTAGGAAACCGGAAAAGAGGTGGTGAGTCCATCGGACTGCTTAAGTACCAAGCTCCCTTCGGATCCAATCCTAGACATGCATACCGCCATTGCCATACCTTAACGTCATGGATATTTCTAGGAAACCGATTTGATTAAGTCATTTTTAGGAAAAGTGATTAATTTTGGAAAATACTTTCATTGCGGAAGCTTTGCTTGTTGTCGTGTTATTTTGAAATCAATTGTTGTTTTTGAAAACGCGCCCTAAAGCTATCCAATTTCAACAGTTAAAATAAGTAATACCTATCTTAGTAATACATATTAAAACCATCAAAAATAATTAAGCGACCTTATTACATTTAAAAACCCAAAACTTCAAACGTAAATAAAAGGATGTCCAGTTCACCAGAAGAAAATCAAACTTTCAGAACGGGTGGCCACTCCGAATTCCCTCACAGCGCCAAGCCCACTATGGTTGGGGATTACCTGCGTGGATGAAAATAAAAGGGGTGACTTTAGGGAAACTCAGTGTATAAATTAACCCAACCATAGCCTATATCAGCTCAAACCACAGAAATAGAATAAGTTGGCCTTAGCCCAGAACAGAATTCAGAATAAAGCCCATAGGCCCATAACAGAATAGAACAGATATTACATGTTTATGCAGAAACCCAACCCAGATTCATCCATAACACCCCCGTACCAGCCTTACACCATGTGGGGAGACTACTCGACCCACCCAACCACTACACACCATAGAAATCGCAGCGAGGCTGCCAGATATTGTGACGAAGTCACCAGATACAGATATTGTGGCAGAGCCACCAGAACAGATATATGTGGCAGAGCCACCAGATCAGATAATTGTGGCATAGCCACCAGGACGCTTCCTCCATAATATAACCCATGTCCCCATGCAACAGATATGTAATCATGGCATACATCATACAGAATCAGATCGTCATGCTTTTCAGTCAAAATTAACCCTAGGGGTATAACGGTAATTTTGCACCTAGGGGTATAATAGTAATTTTCCATACATAGGGGTATTATAGTAATTTAGCTACTTTTAGGGCTTTCATGCATATCCTAACTATTTACGTACTATCAGAACACTTACCGCGCATACTTACCGAATTGGGCCCGTTGGCCCATGAACCCGATCTTTGGGCCATTAAGCCCAAATTATCAAAATGTACGAAATCGCGCGTACTGCAGTTTATTACTTTAGATTACCAAATATACAAACCCAACTATCTTACGAGTATTCGCACACTCGCAAATTCCCAAAATACCGACTTTTCGGCATTTCGGCTTTTGCCAATCTAGTCTATGAGAGGGTGTCAGTTACACACCTGTTTGCGACGATATGCTGACGAGATCCACACACGAACCGCCTACAATTGGATTACTAACATGTTAATCTAACTATTCAAATACAAACTACGTATTAACCCCTTACAATATTCGGCCAACCACACCTACAGATCATAGTAAGCTTATAAGAAATCAATAAGCAACTCATTAACAAATTTTTGTCAATGTTTACCACATAATTATAATTCCACTGGAAGCTGTCTTCCTGAGCAACAGTCACTAAATTATTTATAACTGGAGCTACGAAACTCCAAATCAAGTGTCGTTAATTTTACCTGAAAATAGACTCATATATCTTCTATCCATAAAATATTCAGAATTTTTGGTATGGCCAATCAATACCAGATTTTTCTTAAAGTTTCCCATGTTTCACTGTTTGTCTAATCTGACCACTCTTCATTACGAATCAAATTTCTCATTGTAAAGAATTCAAAATATGTTCTCATTTATTACATTTGAAACTAGACTCATTAAGCTTTAATTACATAATTTATGAAGCTTCTAACTCTTCTCCCACAGTTTATGTTGATTTTCCAAAGTCACATTACTGCTGCTGTCCCAAGCAGATTTATTACCAAATCACTCTTTCACACCTAACTTGCATGCTTGTTATTTAAACATGTATATCACCAATCAATCATCACATATCTATGATTTTACTTAAGTATAATCTCCATTTCATCATTTTAAAGCACAACATGTTAGCCGATTTTTCCGCTTAGCATCTAAGGCACATGCATGCTCATTTGTTTGGCTCAACTTCACCTATCTTCCATTTTTCATCAAAAGAGCATAAAACAACAACCATTTCCTTCATTTTAATTCATGACTAAATGCTCACAACACAACTAAAAACCAAAATATGCTTCAAGAGTTAAGGTAGAATCAAGAAGAACTCATGAACATCAAGATAGAAGCAAACTACCATGATCTTACCTTCAATTTTCTTCCCCAAGTGACCGAACATTCAAGAGCTTTCTCCTCTCCTTTTTCTTCTCTAACTTTCGGCTATGATGAACAAAGATGGACAAAACTTTGTTCTTTTCACCCCTTTTTCTTTTAATAAAATTTCATATTTCATCCATTTAATTCTTTAATACAAAAGACATGAAATGCCCATCATGGAACATTTACCTAAACCATTATCATGGAACATTTACCTAACCCATTATCATGGAATATTTACCTAATCCATTATCATGGGACATTTACCTAACCCATTATCAATTTGTACCATGAATTATGGATATCAAGTGCTCATATTGTCTACAACAACATGATGGCTGGCCACTTCATGTAAAATGGGAGGTTTGTCATGCAAATCCTCCTATTTTGCACTCCTATTTATTTGGCCACTTCAATTTAGTCTATAGCATTTTCAAACATTCTCACATAGGTCCTATTTCATAATTTCACCCCCTTTTTCTTATGGAACAAAAATTAACTAAAATTGTCGGGTTCTATCTTAAGCTTGGGCCTTCTAGAGGCTCACTAACATAATTAAACCTATGCCAACATTCATAGAATTCCCAAAAATTGGGGCGTTACAACTCTACCCTCCTTAAAGAAATAGTTGAGGGTATTGTTGACGCGTAGTCTCTTCTGATTCCCAAGTAGCTTCTTCCCTTCCATGATTATGCCAAAGTACTTTCACTAACGGGATAGATTTCCTTCTGAGAACCTTAACATCTCGAGCCAATATTTGCACAGGCTCCTCCTCAAAGGTCAAATCAGTCTGAACTTCAATTTCTACAACTGGCAGGACATGAGCAGGGTCAGAACGATAACGCCTTAACATGGAGACGTGAAAAACATCGTGAATCATGTCTAACTCTGAGGCAATTCCAACTGATAAGCCACTGGGCCTACTCGCTTCAAAACCCGATAAGGCCCAATGAACCGTGGACTCAACTTGCCCTTCTTACCGAACTTTAATATCTTCTTCCAAGGAGAAACCTTTAAGAAGACCATATTACCTACTGAGTACTCAATCTCCTTACGCTTCAAATATGCATACGACTTTTGCCTATCAGATGCTTCTTTTAACCGATCCCTAATTATTCTGACCTTATCCTCAATATCAGCTACCAACTCTGGTCCAAGAATTTTTCGCTCTCCTAGTTCAGTCCAACAACTAGGTGTACGACACCTTCGTCCATACAGTGCTTCATACGGTGCCATTCGAATACTCGCCTGGTAACTGTTATTGTACGCAAATTCTGCCAACGGCAAGTAATCCTCCCAACTACCTCGAAAGTCAATCACGCATCCCCTCAACATGTCCTCCAGAATCTGAATAACCCTCTCTGACTGACCATCAGTTTGGGGATGGAAAGCCGTACTAAAGTACAATCGCGTCCCCAACGCCTCATGCAACTTTTGCCAAAATCGAGATGTGAATCTGGGATCCCGGTCAGAGACAATCGAAACTAGGACTACATGAAGTCGTACAATCTCCGCCACATACAGCTTGGCTAACTTTTGAAGCGAAAAGTCAGTACGTATAGGTATGAAATGGGCTGATTTGGTCAACCTATCCACAATCACCCACACCGAGTCTTTCTTTGATGGTGTCAAAGGCAACCCACTCACAAAGTCCATGGTTACCCTCTCCCACTTCCAAAGTGGTATCTTCACCGGCTGTAACAATCTAGAAGGTAATTGATGCTCAGCTTGCACTTGTTGGCATGTCAGACATTTTCCTACAAACTCTGTTACTTCTTGCTTAAGTCCAGGCCACCAGTACAATTCTCACAAGTCGTGATACAACTTATTCCCTCCAGGATGCATGGCACATAATCCCCCATGAGCTTCCTTCAATATTGTCTACCTTAAATCAGAGTCCCTCGGAACACAAATTCTTCCTCGGAAACACAGAACTCCATCACCATTTAAACTGAACTCAGAAGTTTCCCCTTCCTTAACTTGTTGAAAACGAGCAACCAAAGACTCATCTTCCAACTGCTTTTCCTTAACCTAGTCCACCAGGTTGGCCTTACTTGTAATTCAGCCAACAAACTGCCATCATCATACAGACTCAAACGAGAAAACATTGCTCTCAGATCAGATACGGTTCTATGACTTAAAGCATCGGCTTCCACATTAGCCTTGCCTGGGTGATACTCGATCGAACAGTCATAATCCTTAAACAACTCAATCCATCTCCTTTGCCTAAGGTTCAGCTCTTTCTGAATCAACAAATACTTAAGACTCTTGTGGTCTGTGTATATAATACACCTCTCCCCGTACAAGTAATGTCTCCAAATATTAAGTGCAAATATCACTGCCGTCAACTCCAAATCATGAGTAGGATAGTTCCCTTCGTAAGGTTTAAGTTGTTGTGATGCATATGCAACCACCTTACCCTCCTGCATTAACACGCAGCCCAAACCCACGTGTGATGCGTCACTGTACACAGTAAAATCCTTTCCAGACTCCGACTAAATCAACACAGGTGCTTCAGTTAGAACTTTCTTCAACTTCTCAAAAGCTTCCTGCTGCTTCTCAGTCCATACAAACGGTACTCCTTTCCTTATGAGTTTTGTCAGAGGTGCTGCCATCACAAAAAAACCTTCCACAAACCTTCTGTAGTATCCTGCTAACCCTAGGAAACTTTGAATTTCTGACACCGTCCTATGTGGATTCCACTCCAAAATTGCTTCAATCTTTCGAGGGTCCACCTTAATCCCTTCGGCAAAGACCACATGTCCTAAGAAGGTTACCTCCCTCAACCAAAATTCACACTTGTTGAACTTCGCAAAGAGTTCCTTCTCCCTTAACACTCGCAGCACTATACGGAGATGCTCATCATGTTTCGCTTCAGTTTCAGAATATACCAGGATATCATCAATGAAGACAACTACGAATCGATCCAAGAATGGTTGGAACACCCGATTCATCAGATCCATAAATGCTACAGGAGCGTTCGTCAGTCCAAATGGCATAACCAAAAACTCGTAATGACCATACCGAGTCCTGAATGCCGTCTTATGGATATCCGCCTCCTTGACCCTTAACTGATGATATCTATATCGGAGGTCGATTTTAGAAAATACAGGAGCCCCTCTAAGCTGGTCAAACAGATCGTCAATCCTTGGCAGTGGATACTTATTCTTAATTATCAGTTTGTTCAACTGGCGATAATCAATGCACATCCGCATTGTACCATCCTTCTTCTTCACGAATAGCATCGGTGCTCCCCATGGAGACACGCTTGGCCTAATGAAGCCCCTATCCAACAACTCTTGAATTTGTGCCTTTAGCTCCACCAACTCCTTCGGTGCCATTCTATACGGTGCGATAGACACTGGTGCCGTTCCAAGCAATAAGTCGATTCCAAACTCCACTTCTCGGTTCGGAGGCAATCCTGGAAGCTCCTCTGGAAAAACATCTTGGAACTCCTTTACAATCCTAACCTTATCCACTGACAATCCCTTCTCTTCTGACTGACTTACAAATGCCAAATAGACCTCACAACCTTTCCGAATCCACTTTTCGACTCTTAATGCCCACACCACATTGGACAAATAATCCCTTCACTCACCATCACCATAACCTCCTCATCCTTTGTGGTCCTTAACACCATTCGTTTAGCAGCACAATCCAGAGTCGCTTTATGCTTAACAAGCCAGTCCATTCCCAAAATGAGATCAAACTCTTCGAACGGTAACTCCATCAGATCTCCAGGAAAAATCTTACCTTGAGTTTCTAAGGGTTCATCCCTATACAGTTTGTCTACCCTAACCGAGTGACCCAAAGGACTTAGTACAGATACCCCACTCACAATCTCCTCAGAGCAGTCCATGTTGTCCATAATCCGTTCTGTGGCCTCCAACCAATATTTCGCCACATTCGGGGCTATACCAGACACGCCCCTAAAGATCTCCGCTCCGTTAGCCCGAAGTCGTTCAGAAATAGATCCCCGAACTCCATTGCCCGTACTTGCCCCGGCAACCCTTTCCAGAACACGAAGCATTGCCTGTGACAGGGCATCATCCCCGGCACCGCGGTCATGAGACTCTACCTCTATTGCCGGTGGTACCGGTGCATCCACTGCCGGCATATCTCCCGAAGACGAAGATCTCGCTCGAGCACTTCCTCGGCCCCGTCCACGGCCTCTTCCACGAACGGCTCTTGTACCCATATCGTATTATCTTGATTACGAATTTTTATGCATTAATTTAATATTCCAGTGTTTATTATAGATGTTTTATGAATTAGATAGTAATTCAGAGTTTGTTTTCGCAGAATCGAAGTCTAGCTACAGTTTCAGTCTCTTATCAAATTTTTCTATGGTTTCAGTATAATCCTATCTAGAGTATCCTAGTAGGATTTTAGTACAGACAGATAATTCAGGAAAATATTCAGAAAAATTCAGAATACTTACAGACTTGAGCCGGATATTCGGAATGCCACCTTCTAAAGATCTAAATTTTAAAAATCGAGTTTTTCGCATTCTTTATAAAATTTTCGCTTTCAAAAATATTTATTTTTGTAAACCCATTCCACAGCCGAGTTGTTGCAACCTAGGCTCTGATACCACTAAATGTAACACCCCTTACCCGACCCAGACGTTATGACCGGATCCGACATGCCACATCGAAGTGTTCAAAACATTTTATATTGTTGATCCAGAAAAACTTACTTAGTGTTTTAAAAGATAATTTCATTATAGGTTAAAGTGAATGGAAGCTGTGCACCAGATAGGAAACCGGAAAAGAGGTGGTGAGTCCATCGGACTGCTTAAGTACCAAGCTCCCTTCGGATCCAATCCTAGACATGCATACCACCATTGCCACACCTTAACGTCATGGATATTTCTAGGAAACCGATTTGATTAAGTCATTTTTAGGAAAAGTGAATAATTTTGGAAAATACTTTCATTACGGAAGCTTTGGTTGTTGTCGTGTTATTTTGAAATCAATTGTTGTTTTTGAAAACGCGCCCTAAAGATACCTAATTTCAACAATTAAAATAAGTAATACCTATCTTAGTAATACATATTAAAACCATCAAAAATAATTAAGCAACCTTATTACATTTAAAAACCCAAAACTTCAAACGTAAATAAAAGGATGTCCAATTCACTAGAAGAAAATCAAACTTTCAGAACGGGTGGCCACTCCGAATTCCCTCACAGCTCCAAGCACACTATGGTTGGGGATTACCTGCGTGGATGAAAATAAAATGGGTGAGTTTAGGGAAACTCAGTGTGTAAATTAACCCAACCATAGCCTATATCAGCTCAAACCACAGAAATAGAATAAGTTGGCCTTAGCCTAGAATAGAATTCAGAATAAAGCCCATAGGCCCATAACAGAACAGAACAGATATTACATGTCTATGCAGAAACCCAACCCAGATTCATCCATAACACCCCCGTACCAGCCTTACACCATGTGGGGAGACTACTCGACCCACCCAACCGCTACACACCACAAAAATCACAGCGAGACTGCCAGATATTGTGACAAAGTCACCAGATACAGATATTGTGGCAGAGCCACCAGAACAGATATATATGGCAGAGCCACGAGATCAAATAATTGTGGCATAGCCACCAGGACGCTTCCTCCATAATATAACCCATGTCCCCATGCAACAGATATGTAATCATGGCATACATCATACAGAATCAGATCGTCATGCTTTTCAGTCAAAATTAACCCTAGGGGTATAACGGTAATTTTGCACCTAGGGGTATAACAGTAATTTTCCATACATAGGGGTATTATAGTAATTTAGCTACTTTTAGGGTTTTCATGCATATCCTAACATTTACATACTATCAGAACACTTACCGCGCATACTTATCGAATTGGGCCCGTTGGCCCATGAACCCGATCTTTGGGCTATTAAGCCCAAATTATCAAAATGTACGAAATCGCGCGTACTGCAGTTTATTACTTTAGATTACCAAATATACAAACCCAACTATCTTACGAGCATTCGCACACTCGCAAATTCCCAAAATACTGACTTTTCGGCATTTCGGCTTTTTGGCTTTTGCCAATCTAGTCTATGAGAGGGTGTCAGTTACACACCTGTTTGCGACGATATGCTGACGAGATCCACACACGAACCGCCTACAATTGGATTACTAACACGTTAATCTAACTATTCAAATACAAACTACGTATTAACCCCTTACAATATTCGACCAACCACACCTACAGATCATAGTAAAATTATAAGAAATCAATAAGCAACTCATTAACAAATTTTTGTCAATGTTTACCACATAATCATAATTTCACTGCAAGCTGTCTTCCTGAGCAATAGTCACTAAATTATTTATAATTGGAGCTACGAAACTCCAAATCAAGTGCCGTTAATTTTCCCTGAAAATAGACTCATATATCTTCTATCCATAAAATATTCAGAATTTTTGGTATGGCCAATCAATACCAGATTTTTATTAAAGTTTCTCATGTTTCACTATTTGACTAATCTGACCACTCTTCATTACGAATCAAATTTCTCATTGTAAAGAATTCAAAATATGTTCTCGTTTATTCCATTTGAAACTAGACTAATTAAGCTTTAATTACATAATTTATGAAGCTTCTAACTCGTCTCCCACAATTTATGGTGATTTTCCAAAGTCACGTTACTGCTGCTGTCCCAAGCAGATTTATTACCAAATCACTCTTTCACACCTAACTTGCATGCTTGTTATTTAAACATGTATATCACCAATCAATCATCACATATCTATGATTTTACTTAAGTATAATCTCCATTTCATCATTTTAAAGCACAACATGTTAGCCGATTTTTCCGCTTAGCATCTAAGGCACATGCATGCTCATTTGTTTGGCTCAACTTCACCTATCTTCCATTTTTCATCAAAAGAACATGAAACAACAACCATTTCCTTCATTTTAATTCATGACTAAATGCTCACAACACAACTAAAAACCAAAATATGCTTCAAGAGTTAAGGTAGAATCAAGAAGAACTCATGAACATCAAGATAGAAGCAAACTACCATGATCTTACCTTCAATTTTTTCTTCCCCAAGTGACCGAACATTCAAGAGCTTTCTCCTCTCCTTTCTCTTCTCTAACTTTCGGCTATGATGAACAAAGATGGACAAAACTTTGTTCTTTTCACCCTTTTTTCTTTTAATAAAATTTCATATTTCATCCATTTACTTCTTTAATACAAAAGACATGAAATGCCCATCATGGAACATTTGCCTAAACCATTATCATGGAACATTTACCTAACCCATTATGATGGAATATTTACCTAATCCATTATCATGGAACATTTACCTAACCCATTATCAATTTGTACCATGAATTATGGATATCAAGTGCTCATATTGTCTACAACAACATGATGGCTGGCCACTTCATGTAAAATGGGAGGTTTGTCATGCAAATCCTCCTATTTTGCACTCCTATTTATTTGGCCACTTCAATTTAGCCTATAGCATTTTCAAACATTCTCACATAGGTCCTATTTCATAATTTCACCCCCATTTTCTTATGGAACAAAAATTAACTAAAATTGTCGGGTTCTATCTTAAGCTTGGGCCTTCTAGAGGCCCACTAACATAATTAAACCTATGCCAACATTCACAGAATTCCCGAAAATTGGGGCGTTACAATAGCAGCCCCTAATTTCCACTAAATCACACTTTTATGACAAATTTTGTAACTTTTGCAAAACGGTCCTTTTTGACAATTTTAACGAAAATCACTTAGTAAAAGTCCTTTATTACACACCGAGCATTCATTTTCTACCATTAGACACCAAAACACATGCATTTCATTCATGGGTAAAATTTTAAACACAAACCCTAACTCAAAATATGGGTAGAAATGAGTAGATCTTGTTACAAGGATTTCAAAAACGTAAAAATCATTAAAAATAAGGCTAGAATGAACTTACAATCGAGCTTTGAAGCTTGAAAAGCCCTAGATATGTCTTCTCTATGCAATTTTCGGCCATGGGGTAGAAAATGGACAAAAATTGGCTTTTAATTTTGTTTTTAATTCATTTTAATTACTAGATTACCAAAATGCCCCTAACTTAAAAATATTCTATTTCACCCATTTCATATCCATTTTTGTCCAAAAAATTATCCAATGGTATAATTACCATTTAAGGGCCTCCAATTTAAAATTTCATAACAATTAGACATCTCTAACATGTAGAACTCAACTTTTGTACTTTTTACAATTTAGTACTTTTGACCAAATTAAGTGCCCAAACTTCAAAATTTTCAAACAAAATTTTCACGAAAAGATACCGTGAAATTGTAGACCATAAAAATATAATGAAAACAAATTTTACTGTGTCAAATTTTTTGTCCCAAAAGTATTGTTCCAACTAGGTCCTAATTAAAGATGTTACAACTTCCCCCCTTTAGGGATTTTCATCCCCGAAAATCTTGCCAGAATAGTGGTTTAATTATCACATAGACTCAACTATCTAATAATCATTGCTAAAGAATTTTTACTCAGGCTATGCTTAATACTTAGCTCTTTAATTTCTCATACTAAAGTCATGAACAATTTTATGTTATACGACGCATCAACTGAATCTTAACTTCTATCAGAGAATTCATGTACACAAGGGTCGAACCCATACCGTTCATAGAATATATATATACATATCATACTTGAATCCTCTCAGTTTCAAATGGCATAGCCAGCCCTATCATCATGGCCTTAAGTTCTCCATCATTTATACAACCTGACAGTTTACTAATTCAACCTTTGGTCGTCATTAAAATTCAAAGCCTCATTTAGCTTTTTCAATAATTCACAATATAAATCCCGGATCTCAATCTGATTAACAGAAACTAGCATTTTAAAAAATTCAACAATATCAAAGATACTTAATTCCATAAGTCTGATGAACGAAAATTCAGTACATACCGACATGATTTGCAGATTCATCAATTACTTAACAACAAGTCACATAACATCTTTCTCTTTCAAAGATAAGAATAATCCTTATATGAAATCTATAATAATCTCATTCTCATTTCCATTCAATTACCACCACTGGCGAAAATCGTTCTAACACCACCTAATATTCAACTTTAACCCTGATAACATTTCATGTATGAAATACAAAAAATTAGAAATGTCGAGTTCCAAACTTGAACACCAACACATTACTCCCGTGGACTTTCTTGCAAACTCTCTGTAATAGCTCTGGACTTTCTACCCAAGCACTTGTAACCACATTTTCCTTTTCTCAAAGATCATACAACAACAATCTCATGTCATCTACGCTATCTCAAAATCAAATCTTTCTATGACAGCAGATACATTAAGCTATCACATTGCCTTTCTGTCTCGAAACGTATCACAATCCATTTAATGACACATCACTGAAAAATCAAGAATTTCTTGCCCGATGTAGGCCAAACCAAGTCTAATGTCCTGATTAACAATGTTCTCGTCTGTTCTAAACTTTACTAACATGCAATGGACCATTCAACTTTCACAAGGCGATAACTTTATTATTCATAGAAACTTTAAATCATATCAATGTCTGCTAGGGAATATACACTTTTCATTCAAACTATCCATCTTTTACCCGTAAATGAATGAAATTTTATTCCCAGACATGAATATCTCGTTTAGTATTTCAAACAGTAACCAATACCGATTGAACCACTGAGTCGGTCTTAATCATCAATAAATGACATTTCAAGAAATCCTCTCTTCCAATCAATAAAACGATTCAATATTTAATCATTCAAAGTTAACTTATCATACTAATCAAAAACCATTTCAAAAGCATTAATTCAAGTAACAAGGATATCTCAATTGAAGGCATCAACTTCAATTAACTTACTTGAGAAAAAAAATCCACCATACAAATTGTAACTAGCAATTTCATCACTTATTCCTTTGCCGATGTTAAATCCTTCACGAAGATTTAGAGAAATCTAGATACTAGAATTACCACATTACTATGATCAAACCAGAAGCATAGTCACACTTGACATGATTATCACAACTAAAGAACACACTGTAGATATGAGCGGTGATTGATAAATTCTGGAATATAGATAACAAGAAAACTAGGATTAAGAAGTCCAAGATAGAGAAATCCAAGATACAATATCATAATGAAAGACCCAGAACAAAGCTCATAAGAAAATATGGAAGATTTCAATAATTTCGCAGAGGAAAGAAGTCCAGAAGAATACATCATTCAAGCCCACGGAATCAAATGAAACAAGGATAATGTACCTTCCCCTATATATATATAGAATAGAATATCAATTAGAAGAAACAGAATCTTGGCATCATGTGTATTTTCTCATAAAATCCCAATAGATGGAATGTAATAGAATGCTAGAGGGAAAATAGAGCAATACAGATTATAAACCAGTCAAACTATCAATACTTTCCTCTTATTCCAAAATTAGAAAACATTCTCGCACGATAACAATTTATCTGAAAATAGATAGCCCCAGTAATACTTCCAAGAGTAAATGAACTCATAAAGTACCTCAAGAGAGACAGTCATAATATGCTTACTATAATTACCACATTTAGATATCTTACATTTTAAGATTTATTCCTCCAACTATTTCTGTCATTACAAATCCCAAATTATGATTTTCATTGAAGAAGATTGGTTCTGAAGAAATTCCAGTTAATTAATTTTCTCGACATCGTACTCTACTAGCTCTGTCTTTTCTTATCAATCCAATTAATCTTTGATCATAGTTATAATCATTTTACAGCTGAACTCTTTGGTCCCATACTTGTGAGCTTATTCAACACTGATCTTATAAAATCCTTTACAAAAAACCACTCTAGTAAAGGGGTGGAGTCGTAAGGTCCCTAACTCATCTCTCATACACATATACATATAACATTATTTCATCATCATAGCAACATTTTCACAAACATATCAACCACTTCTAGTAAATTATTATTCACACCTGTATGGCACGAACCTTCCAATTATCTTATTTAAACCAGTGCATTTATGCATGCATTCTATGGATTCTGAATAACTTTGCTTATCCCATTCATTCAATCAAACAAGTCATGCACATAACACCTTATAAGGGCCAAACAAACATGGATAAGTATGTCACAATCAAAAATTTTATCTTACACATCATCCTATACATATCATTACCATCATATAACTCAATTCAATCAATTTTAGCACAATTACTTAAACTATACGAGTTTGCCCATTATAATTATCCAAACAAGTATACACGTACATTTATTCCATCAATAAGGTTGGTGAGTTGCCCAAATACATACATTCGCTAGAGCAAATCGATCATATATATCATAGAACTATCAACTGAACATAGATAAGCTTATCATAATGTATTCCTTTATCTCATTTAAAGATATCATTGCAATCCATCAACATTCAATGTTCAATCGGGACAATGACATTTTATCCGTATCATGTTATTATGAACCTTTTATTCATACCTTCATGAATTTATATTTGTCACATTCACTTAATCAAGTAAATCAATTGCACAACATCATATGAATATCAAACAAGCATAGGGACTCATCACAACATGAACTTTCATCTTACATGTTATCATGTACATATCATGAACTTTTATTCATACTTTTCTGAGTTTAGGCTCATCATAACTGTAATTTACTCAAATACTTTTGCATCACATTTAACATGGTCGGTGTAGCTCGGTTGGAGAGTACCTCTGTCTAAACAAAATGGTTCTCATTCACGTCGGGGGACATCACACAATCACGGATTGGTGGCATGTATAGCTAGACTCTCATTCATGCTAGGTTAGTTCGAGAACTGACTAAACCATAACTTTGATACCACTAAATGTAACACCCCCTACCTGTGTTCGACACCGGGACAGGATATGAGGCATTAACGGACTTAAACGCAAACAATCATGGAAACCAGGCCATAAAATTTCATTCATATTTTAAAACATTCAATCACATGCACATAGTCCCTTATTTGGGTTTACGAATGCCAAAAC
The DNA here is from genome assembly GCF_007990345.1 of Gossypium hirsutum. Taxonomy (NCBI): domain Eukaryota; kingdom Viridiplantae; phylum Streptophyta; class Magnoliopsida; order Malvales; family Malvaceae; genus Gossypium; species Gossypium hirsutum. The sequence goes on along the minus strand of NC_053426.1, from coordinate 93,301,902 downwards.
ATACTTTAGACAGGGTTCGGGACTAAACCGAGAACTTTGGAAAGCTTTGGGAAAAACTTAAAAATTTTTCTCATGAAACAGGGTCACACGCCCGTGTGCCGCCAACACGCTTGTGTCATTAGGCCGTGTAAATCTCTGTTTATGACGTTAGCAAATAAATTGAACCACACGGCCAGGCCACACGCCCGTGCCACTAGGCCGTATCCTTCACACGATTGAGACACACGGTCGTGTCTCATCCCGTGTAGTTAACTCTTAGGCTATTCTTCAAGCCTTTTTGTTACCCTTACATGCATACACATATACACAAATCCAATGGCATTCAACATCCTAAATTATGATACAAACATATCATTTACCTATCAACATGAATGTGTTACACATTTCCACATTAAGCCAAGACTAGCCATACCATAGTTAACTTTGTGCCAATTTATTTCAACTTATCATCAAACTTCCATGTTCAAAGCATTATTATTTATCTCCATATTACACATTTAATTCATGGTCATAAAACATGCATTCAACACACATGACATATTGCCAACCATGCATGACAAACAAACATAATCATATCTTCACATCATAAGCAATAAATCATAACTTGACTAGCTATACTTACAAGCCATAATCAATATGAGCAGTATATCATGGCCATATACAATAGCCCAAAATAGGCCAATACATTTGGCCAAATCATAATAACACATGTCATAGAACTAGGTCCCTATACATGCCACTCACTTGATAATTCTAACATATGTAACAATATTCCAAAGGTATTGGCTTGATAGTGTGATGCTACCTCCGACGATCTCCAACCCCGAGCCGACCTGACAACACTAAAAGAAATGGAAAGAAGAGAGTAATCTTAAAGCTTAGTAAGTCTGAAAATAATAAGCAAATTATCAACATGATTTCATGGAAATATAATCATAATTACACTTTTACTTATTTTCTAGTCATGCTATTTTCTCGAGTTATAGTTACTAAATTATTTATATCTGGAGCTACGGAACTCCAAATTAAGATCCGTAAATTTTCCCTGAAACTAGACTCATATCTCTTTTTACCATAATTTTTTGTCTGTCCAATAAGTTCAATTTATTCTTTGAAGTTACCCCTGTTCTGCTGCTTGACAGCTTCGACCTTTCTTTACTAAAAATTGATTATCTCATAGTACGGGTTTCGATTATGTTCCTGTCTATTTCTCTTGAAAATAGACTCATTAATTATTTTAATCATATAAATTATAACCCATAATTATTTTTGTACAATTTTTAATGATATTTCCAAGTCAAAACAGGGGATTCTGAAATCATTCTGACCCTGTCTCAAAAAAATTCAAATATCTCATAATATGAAATTCTTTTGCTTATATCGTTTCCTTTATATGAAAATAGACTCAAAAATATTTAATTTCATATCTTATTCAACCTCTAATTCGATTTCCACGATTTTTGGTGGTTTTTCCAAGTTACACAACTGCTACTGTCAAAAACTATTTTATTACAAATTTCACTCTTAAATAATTTCATTTACTCCATTCTATCTTACCGAAAGTTCGCTCAACTATCGAGCACATTGCTCATAAATTTCCTCAAACATATACCTGCGCTTATTCTTCACATGGTCATGTTCACATGTATTTTCACTTAGTCAATTTCTCGTTGAACTCATCGAAATAATAACAGATACACGGTTGCCTGCACATATTACCAACCTTGTAACCGAAGCTATCTGGTACGCATAGTAGCCTGCACTTAGTACTACACATGCGACCAATAATCCGGTACATGTAATAGCCTGCACTTAGTACTACACACGTGACCTAACCATCTTATACATGTAGTAGCCTGTGCTTAGTACTACACACGTGATTGAAGTTGTCGGGTACGCATAGTATCCTGCACTTAGTACTACACATGTGACCTAACTACCTGGTACACGTAGTAGCCTGCATTTAGTACTATACACATAACCTAAAACCATCTTAAACACATGGTAGCCTGCACATAGTACTATAGATGTGTTCTCACAATGGATCATTCGTATCATTTCTATTCTGAAGGTTCAATCGGGAAATTCCTCACTTTTCAACATTTAACAAACTCATTCATAGTCTATTTCGATTTGTAATTTACATCAAATGATCATTCTATAGGTAGCCACATCTCATATAATAATGAAATATAATAACATAAAAAGAACCGATATATTATTTACATACAAACTTACCTTGAATGCGAGCACAGCTATTTATTCCAATTTAGTCCACAATCTTATTCATTCCCAATCTATGCTCAAATCTCATTTTCCTTGATCTATAATATCACATTTAGTTTAATAATTAGTCACGTTATTCATATGGGTCCAAAAATCATATTTTTATAAATTTTTATTTTGACCCCTAAGCTTTCACATATTTGCACTTTTGCCCCAAGGCTCGTAAAATGATTTTTATCCAATGTCCTTGCATTTTAAGCCTAGCCGAATCATTTTCATAATTATATCAGCCCCTAATTCCACTAAATCACACTTTTATGACAAATTTTGTAACTTTTGCAAAATAGTCCTTTTTGACAATTTCACCGAAAATCACTTAGTAAAAGTCCTTTATTACACACCGAACATTCATTTTCTACCATTAGACATCAGAAAACATGTATGTCATCCATGGATAAATTTTTAAACACAAACCCTAGCTCAAAATATGGGTAGAAATGAGTAGATCTTGTTATAAGGATTTTAAAAAAGTAAAAATCATTAAAAACGGGGCTAGAACAGACTTAGAATCGAGCTTTGAAGCTTCAAAAACCCTAGCTATGTCTTCTCCATGCATGTTTCAGCCATGGGGTAGAAGATGGATAAAAATTGGCTTTTAATTTTGTTTTTAATTCATTTCAATTACTAGATTACCAAAATGCCCCTAACTTAAAATTTTTTATTTCACCCATTTCACGTCCATTTTTGTCCAACAAATTACCCAATGGTCTAACTACCATTTAAGGGCCTCAAATTTAAAATTTCACAACAATTAGACACCTCTAACATGTAGACCACAACTTTTGCACTTTTTACAATTTAGTCCTTTTGACAAAATTGAGTGCCCAAACTTCAAAATTTTCGAACAAAATTTTCACGAAATCATCCCATGAAATTGTAAACCATAAAAATATAATAAAAACAAATTTTAATGTGTCAAATTTTTGGTCCCGAAACCACTGTTCCGACTAGGCCCTAATTCGGGATGTTACAGCATAAGTAACTAGACCAGCCTCGATGTACCTCTTTGGAGGTTTAATTTCTCTTCTAAGTCTATTTTTGGCAATAGAATATTGTGGTGAATAAGAAATCTACTTTAAGTTTCTGTACTAACATGAGAAGTAGACTTTGTTGTAGATTCTAGATCAATCTGTAGCTCCACTTGCTTCACATGTGTGCTTGGACTTTGCCAGTCTTTATTCAATGTCTTGAAAAGGTAATTAGGCAATATAGCAACTTCATGAAAAATAACATCTCTGTTAATCACAACTTTTTCTATTTTTAGAACACCATAACTTGTATCCTTTAACACCAGTCTTATAACCAAGAAAAACACATTTAATAGATCTAGGTTCCAATTTCTCATTATCAACATGAGCATACACAAGACACTCAAAAATATTCAAATTAGAATAATTAGCAGGATTACAAACCATATATCTTATGGAGTCTTTTTCTCAATGGCATTGGACGGAGATCGGTTAATCAAAAAACATGCAATAGAGGTCGCTTCAACCCAAAATAACTTCGGTAAACGAGCATTCAACAACATATATTGAATATTTTTCATGATTTTTCTATTCATCCATTATACAATGCCATTTTGCTGTGGAATATGATGAACATCAAGTGTCTTACGATCCCTTTTGATTTGCACAATTCATTAAACTCATTAGAACAGAATTCCAAGCCATTAACTATGCAGAAGTGTTTTATCTGTTTTACCGTCTACTTTAGGAAGAATGCCCAAACCTTTCTGGAAAAATCATCAATGATCATCAACATATAATTAATGCCACCCCTCGAAGGCACTCTAAATTATCCTCAAATATTAGAATGAATATAATTAAATGTTCCCTTCCTATTATAGATTCCTCTAGTGAATCTGTAACACCCATAACCCGTATCCATTGTCGGAACAGGGTTTCTGAGCATTACCAAAAAATTCAAAATATTTTACCAATAACTAATGTAATTTACTATTCATTAACCAAAATCATTTAAAACGTACCCTAATTGGACCCTCGAGGCCCAATCCGAGCATTAGAGTCGAGTCAAGACTTAATCAGAAACTCCAAGAATTTTTCGCGACATTTCAAAAATTTTATAAAGTGCAGGGCTCACACGCCCGTATGGTCCAAGGGACACGCCCATGTGACTCTGGGACATGCCCATGCCGTAGGCCATGTTCGACCCCATGTAACTCTCTGACTTCTACACACGGCCATGCCACACGCTCGTGTGCTAGGCCGTGTGGTCAATTAATTCATTTCGAAATTAGGTGTAGGTTTCACACGCCCATGTTCTAGGCCGTGTAGCACACGTGACTTAGACAGAAGCCTGTGTCTTTGCCCGTGTTCTCAATTCTGATCATTCTGTTTCTTAAAATTAAGGTGCAATGGGCACACAACCTAACTACACGCCCATGTACTCGACCGTATGTCACACACGATCTAGACACACGCCCGTGTGCCTACCCGTGTGGACAAAATAAAGTCATTTCTAGCTTCATTTCTCACCCAAAATTTCATCCAAGACCTGCACTTGAAACACACATTCAATACCAACCATTCCAAGCATTCAAATTAAACAATTTCATCATTCATCATGGCATACCATTACATGCATATGTGTTTATAAACTCACCTTAGATTAACTTAGCCATTATTATCTTTTGATCACATGTACTCAACATATCACATATGAATATATCATAATAACCCACTTAATCATACCAAAATAAGTCATTACTAGCCATTCCAATGGCTAGGTTACAAAACATCATTTTCAAGCCACTATTGGCCAAGTTGTCCTATACATGCCATTATACCAAAATGATTTTACTATGTATACCCAAAATAAGCTAGTCGATAGTGTGACGATGCTCCAATGATCTTCCAACCTTTGCGAGCTTCCGAGCACTATAAAACGGGGAAAATAAAATGGAGTAAGCGTTACATGCTGAGTAAGTTCATATAACAAAAACTAAACTTACCTGTAACAGCCCGTTTTAGGGCCAAATCAGAACAGTGGTTTTGGGACCACGAATTCGACGTAGGAAGATTTATTTTTATTATATTTTTATGGTCCACAGTTTCATGGAATTGTTTCGTGAAAATTTCGTTCGAAAATTTTATCGATTGGGCACTTAATTTAGCTAAAAGGACTAAATTACAATAGGTGCAAAATGTGTGTTCTAGAAGCAGAGGTGTCTAATTGCTATGAAATTTTAAATTGAAGGTCTTTAAATGGTAATTAAAGCATTATAGTTTGTATGGACACAAATAAACATGGTTAGTGAAAATTTTAAAAGTTTAGGTGAGGGGCATTTTGGTAATCTAGTAAATAAAGCCAAAATAACTAAATAAAAGTCTTCATCTTCATCAATTTAGTCCCCATGGCCGAATATTTCAAGAGAAGACATAGCCAGGGTTTTGGCCACTTTCAAGCTCAATTGTAAGTCCGTTCTAGCCTTGTTTTTAATGATTTTTCATGTTTTAGAGATCCTTGTAACCTAATCTAGCTATTTCAAGGACTAATTTGAAAGAAAGATAAAGTTTAAAATTTTAACCATGTTAGATATTTGTTTATTTTGATGTCTAATGGTAGTAAATGCATGTTTGGTGTTAAATAAACAACTTTTCCTAAATGATTTTCTGTAAAAATGTCTGGAATGACTTATTTGTAAAAAGTTATAAAATAAGTAGTAAAAGTGTGATTAAGTGGAAAATGTGGGCTGATATGAGTATGAAAATCGTTCAGCTAGGCTTAAGTTTTCACGAAATTGAATACATTTCAATTTACGAGCCTATGGGCTAAATCGTAAAAATGTGAAACATTAGGGGCAAAAATGTAATTTTGACATGAAATGATTTTTGGACCAAATTGAATAATGTGAGTATTAAATGAGTTAAATTTATTATTATAGATCAAGAAAAACGAGGTTCGGACCTAGATCTGGGGAAAAGCAAATTGTTTGACGATTAGGTCCAATTCTACTATTTTTGTACCGAGGTAAATTCGTATGTAAATCATGCATTGTTATATTTATGTTTTAAATGCTTTAATATTGTATGAATTTTGATTGACTCTTTAGATGTATTCGAAAAAGTTTTGGCAAGCAAGAAATCCTGTTTGAACCTTAGGAATAGAATAGGATACGTGTGACATGTCACTAAGAACCCATGTGTATATGCGATTATGTAATCCAGGTACTGGTCTCGTACGTCCTACCAGTGGCTGGGTAGTACAGCATGTGTTGCGGATACCTGATAGCTTGTATGAGCAGTATTGTTTAGCTACGTCCTGATTGACAGCTTGTGTGATTTGGCTCGTGAATAGCTCGAAAACAAGCCCATATGTATTATGAGATATGAGGTACCTTCGGCTACATATATGGCACTTATGTGCAAGATTTTCTAGTATCCGTTAATATTTCGATCGTTCAACAGGAATGTCAAAGTTGTGAAAAGATATGGTTATGTTGCGAGTTGGTACAAGTATTTATGTAAAACTCATAAGTAATGAGCTTCATATGTGATGAACTCTTGATAGGATTGAGATTGGGTATGTTATGATTATGCGATTTGATAACGTTCATGCTAATCTTCATCATGGTAATTGTATGTTAAATGTGTAGTTATGATGCTTATTATTTGCACAGGAACTTACTAAGGTATATAGCTTACTCCCTTTTCCTTTCCCTTGTCTTATAATGTCACTGAGCTAGCTCAGGGTTCAGAGACCATCGGAGATCCACTCACACTATCATCAATTATTTTGGTACCAATAAATTCAAAATTTTGAGTTATGGCATGTACAGGGGACTTGGTCATTTTGTTATGTATCATAATTGATTTGGCCAAATGTGTTGGCTTATATTGGCTAGAAGTTCATTTTGTATAAGGCCATTGGAAATGGGATAATATTGGTTATAAGTATGTTCATATAATGATGCTTATCATGAATGATGTGTTGATGTCTTGGTTGTGGATGTTTGGCTGTATGTATATGCTTGGATTGGTGTTATGTTATGTTGTATAGGTGTGTGCATTAAAGGGTGGCAAAATGGCTTGGTAAATAGCCATATTTTTGTCCATACGGGTGACACATGGGCGCGTGTCTAGGCCGTGTGCGACACACGGCTTGCCCTACAAGCATGGGTTTAGGCCATGTGTCCCATGCACCTAAATTTTGAGAAATAGAATGCTCAGAATTGAGCACACAGGCGTGTGTCGCAGCCGTGTGGATGGCACGGCCTTGAACACGGGTGTGTGCCCTGGCCGTGTGAAGTCTGCACCTAAATTATGAAAATTAATTTTCCACACGGTCTAGCACACGAGTGTGTGACTTGGCCGTGTGAGCTCAATTTAGTCATGAGTTACAAGTCAGAGAGTTACACGGGGTCGGGATACGGGCGTGTGTGACCACACGGCCTGCCCACACGGGCGTGTGACCCCTATTTAGTGGAAAATTTTCTAAGTTTTGTAAAATTTTCTAAAGTTCTCAGTTCAGTCTCGGACCACTTCCAAAGCATGTTTTGGACCTCGTAAGCTCGTATCAAGGACTTTATGATTAAGTGCAAATGGTTTTGATTTGGACGCAAATTTATAGCTCAAAATTGTATATTTGTTCATGTGATAAGTCTGGTAATGCCTCGTACCCTATTTCAGCATTGAATACAGGTAAGGGGTGTTACATTACCAATCCCGTTTATTAAATCTAAGCATATAATATCATGTATTCCATCCATTTAGCAAAATTGCCTAAACACATACATTCAATCAAACATGTTAGTCACAAAATTTTCACATCATTCAAGTAAATATAGATTAGCTTATCATACAATTTTCCTTTAAGACATTATTCATTTCATCTCATAATTCTCTTACCATGTCAAGAGTTTTATGTCCCTTGAATCATTGAAATTCAAATAGATGCTCAAGTAGTACACTCGAGGTGTACGGTTCCATAATCCGTCAATTCTTATTCGAGGGTACCAATTAGGGCACTTAATCAAGAAACACACTCTTGAGCCACATATCATATAATAGGATTACCAGTCCAAGCTAAATCATTTATATAACGTATGCTCAGAAGAGCTCAATTAGGATTACCAGAACAGGCTAAACCCTAATCGTAGTGCATACTCGAGAGGTATTATATCAGGATTACCCATCCGGGCTAAATCCTTTCTATAACAAGGTCAATAGTATTACTTGTCCAAGCTAAATCTCATCCGCAACAAATGCAGGACCTTATTCATTTTGGGAAAGTGCATATAATCCTCGAAATCCAATATTCAATCAGGACTTACCCTTTTTCACCATTTCAAGCATGTATTAAATTTTTCATTATAGCATTCAAATAATGCACATAAATAAAAGTCACATTCCATACAAACACAACATTCAATTAAATATATTTACAAGCTCGATTAAGTTACACGAACTTACCTCAACACTTATTAGCGTATAAAATCTACTAATCCGAAACCTTTTCTTTTCCTCTGTCTAACCTTGAATTTCTATTTTTCAGATCTATATAAATAGCTTTAATCATCAATTTCACATATTTCATATTTATTTGGACTCCACTACATCCTAAGAAAAATTACTATTTTGCCCCTAATTTTTCCATAAATTCCAATTTCGTCCCTAAGCTCGGTAAATGAAACTTATGCAACTTACTCCCTATTCCAATTCTAACCAAAATCCCATTACAAATTTTACAGCACATGTAATCATAAAATTTTAGAATTTGTCATCAAATTTCACAACTTTACATTTTAGTCCATAAATCATGTGTTCATCAAAAATCACTTTGTAAAAGTTGTTTATCTATCAACAACCTTTCATTTTCTACCATAAATTTCTAATTTTCAGCATATTCATCTATGACCCAAATTTCATACCTTGATAACTTTTCAAATTAATCCCCCAAATAGATAGATTAGACTATCCTGATTTCAAAAATATCAAAACTACTAAAAACGGGACAAGAAAACTTACCCAATTAAGCCTTGAAAGTTCCTTCTCTCTCTCCTAGGGTTTCCATATAATTTTTCGTTTGAAGATGACAAAATAAGATGATATTTTCTTTTTATAATCTTTAATTAATTAATTATTTCAATTTCCAATTTAGGCCTTACTCTTTTCTAATTTTTCAATGAATGAGTCACCAAAAATCTACATATTTTTATTTAATGATCTAATTACCATATAAGGACCTCCAGATTTGAATTCTATAGCTATTTAATCCTTATAGCTACTAGAATTCAACTTTCACATTTTATACGATTTAGTCCTTCTCGTAATTAAACAATTAATCGATTAAATTTTCATATCAAATTTTTCACATGATATGTCTATCATAATACGGACCGTATAATAAAATAAAAATAAATTCTATTTTTGGGTCGAATTTATGGTCCCGAAACCACTGTTCCAATTTCATTGAAAAATAGGATGTTACAGGATCGAACTCTCTTTTGCTTCCCAAAAATGCAGTGCTCACAGAACTTCAGTTTGTTAATGCCTTTTCCATCAAGAAGTTCTCTTTTGTTCAATTATGTCATGTCGTTCTCACTCATATGCCCTAGACGCATTTGTCAAAGTTTAGTAACATCATCATGTTATAAGGAAGAGGAAGCGATAGCTACATCACCAGTAATAGTTGAACCTTGCAAAACATATAACTTGGTAGTCTTTCTCTTCCCTTTCATCACAACAAGGGAACTATTGCTAATCTTCAGAACCCCACTTTCAGCTATGTACTTGTGCCCCTTTGAATCAAGAGTACTCAACGAAATCAAATTCTTCTTCAATTTTGGTACATGTCGCATGCCACTAAGTGTTTTAACAACTCCACCGAACATCTTAATTTTGATCATACCAATACCTGTGATTTTACATGAAGCATTATTTCCCATCAAAACAACACCTTTAGACACTGTTTGATATGTTGTAAACCAATTCCGATTGGGACCCATATAGAAGGCGCAACCAGAACCAATGATCCATTCCTTGCTCACTTTAGGGTTGTTGGTAGAAGCACCTAGGAGTTCACCATCGTTATAGTCTTCTACAAAATCAGTTTCATTAGATTATTCTAGTTGTTTTCCTTTTTGATTTGTCACCTCCCTTTTGATCTTATTTTGCAACTTATAGCACTCAGAGTCAATGTGTCATTTCTTCTTACAGAAGTTATAGGTTTTACTCTATTTGAATGTCTCGATCTACCCTTAGATTTAATGCGAGGATCTCATTCCTGTGTCCCCCCATGATTATCATCAGTATTTTGATCTTGTCTCTCATGAACAATAAGACCCTCTCCCTGTGAGTTCGGATCCAGACACAAGATGCTTGATATTGTCATGCAATGTTAAAGAAGCATAAACTTCATCAACTAAGAGAGATTCGTGGCTATAAAAAATCGTATCTCTAAAGGTTGAATAAAACGGGGGAAATGAACAAAGTAGAATTAACTCTAAATTTTCTTTATTACACTAAACCTCCATGGCCTCTAGGTCCGAGAGAATTTCTTTAAACATAGTTAAGTGTTCGTACACAGACCCACCTTTCTCCAAACGATAAGAATAAAGGCGTTGCTTTATATGCAACTTTCTAGTTAGGGTTTTCGACATGCATAGTTGTTGCAGCTTTGCCCATAATGTAGCGTAGGTCTTCTCATTCATCATGTCTTGTAAAACTTCATTCGACAGATGAAGATGTAATTATGTTAAAGCCTTTCTATCTTTACGTTTCTTCTCTTCCTTCATTAATGTAGAAGGCATATTATCTAACCCTAGCAGAGCATCCTCTAAATCCATCTAAGCAGGAATTGTCTGCATCTTTGTCTACCACAACGAGAATAAGGTGTTACGATCCAACAGCGAAATATCATACTTCATTGTCATCATTACCGTGATCGAAAATAAGCAACCCGAAAAGTTCTGATACAAATTTGTTAAAAACTGAACGTCGATAATGGCAATGTAGAAAGATCACAATGAAAAAAAAAAGAAAAATAAAGCACACAAATTTTCCATGGAAACCCTTTCGGGAAAAAAACCACAAGCAAAAGAGAAGAAAATTCACTATTGTCGAATTCGAATGATACAAGAGCAGTTTTGACTATATCTATTTATATATTGAAAAAACCTTATTTCTAATAAATGTCAAATATATTATGCTAATAGATGTTAGATATTTTATACTAATAAATACTAAATCTTCTAGAAAGAAAATATATTTTGTTTAACTTGACGCAAGAAATCTCTTAGAATTTGGGTCACACAACTCTAACAATTATTTTCGGCCATTTTTATTATACATAACAAATATTACCAATGTTATAGGAAAATAATCTCTAATAAATATGATTCGATATATTTGATAAGTATTATAAGAAAATAAATGTTTTACTAAAGAAAAATTATTGAAATCTTTGGTAGCTAACTCAATTTAAATTTAAAAGAATTAATTGTTTGAAAATGTTATTCTTCAAAATTATTAGATAGTGTTGATACCGTATAAAACAAGGGAGAATTATGGAGGAGAGAAGAGTGGTTGCTATGGACGTCAGTTCACCTAGTCAAGGTATAGAGTTGAAGGTTATGGAGAGTGGTGGAGAAAAAAGTGTAAAGGTTGAACGTTGAAAGAGTGTTGACAGCTTTTAAGCTTAGAATTCTTTTTGAATTGATCCTTTGTTCATCATTATTAGATGTATTTATAGGCAGAGGTCCCCTATGATATGGTGCTAACATCTTGGACTAGCTATCTAGCCATTATTATGAAGCATGTGGGAGGGATGTCTTCGATAGGACTAAGATGCCTATGACAGGACAATTTTTTTTCATTAAATCTGACTCTGACGGAATAAAGCAGTTGATCCCTGATAACTTTTGAAAAGAGTTATATTTTATGCCTTCAAATCTTGCTAATTGTCTGTACTTAGGTACATTTAGTTGCATTTTAGGACATTCCATTAGTATTTTTCTTGTTTTAGCATTACATTAGGAGCTTGGACAGTACTTAAATGTTAGTAATTTTTAATTGCTTGTGGAAGGGTTATGTGTGGTTGTGGATTGGCAGGTGCAAGATGAGAAAAAATAAGTGAAGTTTTTTTAGGGCAAAAGGTTGGACAGTTTGTTAACACGAATGTCGTGGCAATGCTAGGAAGATGTCCAATCACACTCAAAGCGGTACCGGTCTTAGGCCCAGTTGAACTTGTACCAGATATATCTACCTAAAAAAGAAGGAAGAAAATCATGGGCTATTGGATTTACCTTAGGGAAAACGATTATAAAAGCCAAAGAAGGAAACCCTAAAAGGGATAGAAAAACAAACTTAGGAAAATAAATAAAGGGAAGCGGCTAAGTAAAGATAGGAAGAGGAAGACAAAAGCAATCCCTCTCAGCCACCACAAGACACTACATCGCTGAAGTGTGGGTTGGATAAGCGAAAGCTATCTTCCCGAATTTATTTCGTTATTTCTTAATTACTCTTCGTGAATTGCTTTGATGAAAACGTTGTTGAATGATATTTTGGATTTGAATTTGAAGCTAAATCTCATAGGGTTGGGATTACTTGATGAGACTCTTATTTTCTTTAATGACTGAAGCATAGATATGTTTTAATAAAACTGTTTCATTCAATGGTTTTTTATAAAATTGCATGTTTTCAAACTCTAGACATAGATGGATGTACAAAATGTTCATTAAATTAATCTAATTCTAAAAGGTTACCTTAATGAGATTGAAATTGAATGATATGAGCAAGTGTTCGACTGAATAATTGTAGCAGCCTCTAAACATAGCATAGCGCTCTTACGGAAAAAATAAAATAGTACAGGGTACCGTGCCAAACGCCTATAGACATATATCGCTTAAGGCAAGGTAACTTAAGGTCATGTTCTCAAAAGAAGTAGACCATTTTAGAACTCTTCTGAGTAGTAGATTGAGTATGGTTTTCTCGAGGCATTACTGTCAGAAAGGGTAGATTCTTAGTAATCTCGACCTTCTAAATCAACATCATAGACCTTCTATCCTTTGTCGTAGTAGCTTTGCCATAGCATTTTTAGTTTTTCACTTGTTCATTTGCATATTATTCATGTAATTATTCTCAAATTTTCCATTGCATTCTTACTATTGTCTTATCATATCATTTTTCATTATTTATTAGTTACACATATTGCACACATCATTATTCCATCAAATTACCACTGTGTTCTTATCATTATTTTTGTCATAACATTAACCATATTCATTATAATAACTCGACCATTTTATACCTAATCGATCCGTGTGGAAACGATCTCACTTATCACTTTATTACTTGATTCGACGTGTATACTTGCACAATTTGCATATCATTTCACACGCAACAATCCCACATGACGTCCGGTGACCAACAACATCACATTCCCAATGAAAATTAGGTCATCCGTTGCCCGGGTAATTATCCCAAATGGTGAGCTCCTAATCCTTTAAATTCATGTTTTTATACTTAGGAGATCATTAGGAAGAAAAGGAGCAAAAATCAAAAAATTGGAGCAAGGTATAAGAGCCACATGGCCGTGTGAGCCACACGAGCTTACACACTGTGTGAGCCACAAGGGCTTACACACGGCCATGTGGCAGGCCGTGTCAATTTCATGAATTGGCACTCTGAATTGAGGGAAAACGCATTTTTTAGGTTTTCAGGCATTCTAAGTCGTATATATGACAAAAATAAGAAGATAGGAGGTAGAAGTCATATACTATTCAAGAAAACAACTCGAAAAACACAATGGAAGCCAACTCTAAAGTAGATTTCCGTCAAGACTGAAGATTCCAAGTTGATTTGTTAGGAGATTCTCATGAGTTTCTTTATTTATTTTGGTTATATTGTGTCTTGGATGTTTTTATTTCCAAGCATGAACTAATTTTATAAATGCCTAGGGATATGAACCCTATGATGGATTCTATCTTTTAATTTTTTTTTACACAATAAATACTTAAATCTTATTCTCAATTATGTGTGCTTAATTCTTGATTTAATATTTCTAGATTATTGATTCATGTTTGATGTGCTTAAATTAGAGGAGGAATAGACCCTGTTTAAAAGTAGATCTTGTGTAATTGAGTTGAGTTACATGCAATCCTAAAAATAGGACGACATAAATCTATCAGATTAGAGTCAAATCTAATAAGGGAATCCATAAATTGACTTAATACGATAATAGGGGTTTTAATTAGAAAGAATTTTCAATTAATCAACCTAGAGTCAGTTGTTCTTACTCTCAAAAGAGATATTAGCATAATTTAGGGATTTTTACGGATCAAGATACTAAGTAAATAAATTGCGTAATCTAGATTGATAGTGACAGATGAAGTCTAGGTGAATTCTTTCCTAAATATTGTTTTGATTCTTGGTTGTTAATCGTTTGTTTTCCTATTTTGTTCTTTGTCGTGTTAATTAGTTAAATAATTTAGTTAATTTTAGTTTTTAAATCAATCACTGAAATTATTCTGTTAAATAATAGAAAGAAGTAATTACTAGTACTTTTAGTCTTCGTGGGAACGATATCTTTGCTCACTATAGCTATACTATTAATTGATAGGTGCACTTGCCTTAGTTAGACTTTTAGTTGGTTTCGCAACGCATCAAGTTTTTGGCGCCGTTGTTGGGGATTAAAATTTTAAGAAAAATTTATTTGTATTAATTTAGTCATTTTATTTTTATTTTATTTTTTATTTTATTTTATTTTATTTTTTACATTTTAATTTTTTTTATTCTGACAGATTCTTTTGGTCTATGACTGGAGGCAACCCGTTGGAACCGTTAATTTTTAACAGTGAGATTGAAAAAACTGCTCGCAAAAATCAGAGATAAGTTAGATAAGCAAGGCAAGATTAACAAATTTTAATAGATGATCAAGAACAAAAGGATATTATTGTAGAGATGGAAGATAATCAAAATAATTAGCAACCTCCAGCACATCCTGCTCCTCGAACTATGTATGATTATGCTAGCTACTCTAATTGGGACTGAATAGAGTATTGTCAGACCAATAGTTGCTACAAAAAAATTTGAGATCAAGCCAAACACAATTCAAATGGTGCAACAATATGTTTAGTTTGATGGCTCCAAGATGATGATCTGAAAGCTCATTTGGCTAACTTTTTAGAGATTTATTTATTTAAGATTAATGGCGTTACTGATGATGTCATACGCTTACAGTTGTTCCCATTCTCTGTCAGGAGTAAGGTAAAAAAATGGTTGAATTCACTTCCACGATGTTCTATCACGACTTGGAATCAGATGATTCAGAAGTTTTATTGAAATATTTTCAACGAGCTAAAATAGCTAAGTTAAGGGACGACATCCTTCATTTTCCCAAATTGAGCTTGAGAAACTATATGTTGCATGGGAGAGATTTAAGGATATTTTAAGAAGGTGCTCTCATCATGGGTTACTTTTGCGATTATAAGTTTAAACCTTTTACAACGGTTTGAATCCTTCGACTAGACAGATGATTGATGTAGTAGCTGGTAGAATATTGAATAACAAAACACTTTAGGCAGCCCAAGAATTTATTAAAGAGATGGCACTAAATAATTATCAATGGCAAGTCATGAGAACAAAACCGATCAAGGCAACTAGTGTTTTTAATATGGATGCAATTGCTAAGTTGGCGAGTCAACTTGAAGCACTGAGTAAAAAGAATGATGGTTTGAGTTGCAGTAAACATGGTAATTCAGTAATGCAATGCGATTGGAGCAAGGATGATTAATCCAAAATATTTCATCACACCCTAAAATTGAGCCTTGAAGTTTTGAGGGTAATTTAGAGATTTTTTGATCAAAATGTGTTCGAAAAATTGAATTCTGTTAACTCAAAAATATACTCAACTATGGCATTTTGATAGTTAAATCAATTTTTGAAAATAATAAAGAAAAAGTTTTAAAGATATACCCTATTCCCCCTTCATCTACATTAAACTCACGATAGTTTCTTTCCTCGCCCTTTTTGTTGATGTCCCTTGATTTTCTCAAGCACCCTTCACTTATTTTATTTTTCAAATATCAATTCCTTTGATTTCTATCATCTACGAAGCATTGAACTTCTCTAGAATTCCATAAAAAGGTTCAAAAACACCATTGATTTCACCATTGCTCAACTTGTGGATTTTTCGAATTTTCAATTAAACGTTAGTTTCTCCTTCAAATAAGGTAATGTTTCATTTTCTTATTAGTTTTTAATGATATATATCATTTTAGATTGAGTTTTTATCTATTGAATCAAAAGTTTTGAATAAATGTCAAAATTTGGGTCGTTAATGGCGAAATTCAGGATTTTGTATAGATTTAATGCGTTTTTCAACTCAATTTGATGTGATTAGAAGGTTTCTAAAATTTCCCTAAAGTTTCATTAAAGAATCCTAAAGTTTTCTTGAGTTTTCATGAAAAAGGGTCATTGCATGTCGAAATTTCGAAACCATGAATCTGTGTAGTTTTGTGTAGCTTGAAGGTTGGGAATTATTCTTATATATATAATTAGATGATTGGAATCAATTTTATGTGATGGGAATGAGTAGGAGTTGAGATATTTACGGTTCGGCTAAGCTAATCGAAATTTTAATTTCAAAAGGGTGTAGCTTAGGCTTGTGTTTTTAGTTGATTTAGGTGGGTCTATGGTTGAATGTTAATTGTTTTTACTGTGTGATTTACTTTGGTGAAACTTTGGAATCATTAGGACTTTCTTCAAGTAAAAAGAAAGGCAACGAAAATCTAGTTTAAGCTTTCGGCGTCTAGGTGAAAGCGCGAATGATGAGTGTTTAGAATCGCTACTTGTAGACACGATTCAAAATGTTAATTAAAAACTTAGGAGTAGCCTAAACCCCTACTCTAAGTTCCAAGTATAAGTTTTCTCATACCCTTATTTAATTTGTGAAATATGTGATTGTTTGTTGTGGAATTGATAATTAAGATGTGATATTGTGACATGTGAAACATGCTTGTGATAGCTATTGTGAAAGCGTTAATTGTGGGGCATGTTGTACATGCCCAAATGACAGTGATGATGTTGTGCTTATAATATGAATATGCAATGAAAGTGTGAAGAAAATGGTAAGTGAATGTGTGTGTGTATAATTGCAAGAACAAAATTTAACAAACTAAAAGTAAAATAAATGGACTACATTAAACTAAAGCTTAAATATTCTTGAAAGTAAGGTCTAGGGACTAGAAATGTAAATGTAAATAAACCTTAGCTGCAGTGTTAACTAACTTAATTAACACTAAGAACAACAAGAACAAGAAGCAAATACAGAAAAATAAACTCTAATCTAAGATAGAAGAAAAGAAAAATAAATCCCTAGAAAAGTACAGAGAAAACTAAAGAAAACCCAGAAAAAAATAAACCTAAAACTAAGCTAATGCATGTCTCTCTCTTCCTCAGTAACTTTTGGCTATTTTGAAGTGTATTCTGATGATTTTTCACGCCAAAAATGCCCCTACATGGGCCTTGTGTGATTGGTCGGCCGGGTAGACAAAGGTTGCTGTTTTTGTCCAAGTATGTCCCCTCTGACAAAGGTGATATTATGATACCCAGAAAAGCATATCGCGATATCTCGGGCAGTTTTGAAACTTGGGGTCTTCCTTGGGAGGTGCATATCATTATACCCAAGGGGATATTGTGATACCACCAAAAGGACTCATTGATCTTCTACATTGTCGGACCTATCACGATTTTAAGGGTTGGATATCACGATACCCTTGCCCTAGATGTCATTTTCGCTTATTTTCGACCTCCGACACATCCCTACAACACTTAAACACATGTTAGACTTCCCAATGGCACTTCCGGCCAATTTGGGTAAAAAAATAGACAAAACTAATATATTTTCACTTATTGCTCGAAAATATAGAAATAATGAAATTAACGAAAAACTATGCTAAAAACTATATTTTTCTCGAGAAAAAAGCTCCTTAAGAGCGTCGAAAAAGCCTAATTTTCCAAGTTGATTTTTGGCAGATCAACTCCGCTGCATTCAAGTCTTTTCTTGTCTTTAAGCAAACACACAAAACATGCAAAAAGATGACCTTTTGACTAAATTAGTTAATTAAGTTATATAGCCGTACAACATTAAATTTATACAAGAATTACTTCACATGCAATTTAACAATGATAACTAGCTAATTTACTTACTCATAATGTAAACATTATTAGTTCAAGAAGTTAAAGTGTCAATAGTGGTAGAGGCAATGTAAATGAACATATGTACAAATGTTATCCATCAAAATAAATTATACAGATTACTCATAGATATTTAAAAAGAATTGTTAATGTTCGTTCCAACAAATGCTAGCTATATACAAATAAATTTTTTGGTGATTTATGCAGGTCCCAAAAGTCTTTTAGGCTTGTAACATTCTGAGGTCGAGGTTGGTATGGATTCAAAGAAAGTTCATCTCAAAACAGTTCAAGCATTATGAATAGTATAGCACATGACATTATTCCCAATTCCCCCCCAAATGTGATCGTTACCTCACACCGGCTTATTTCTCCTTCTACCAGCTTCCTTACTTCTCCAACAATGCAGAAGAGGATGATTGACATTAGCTCATTTTTGTGCATTATGGTTTCGAGACTTTATGTTTGCGCTATTTTTCTTTTTCTTATTTTGAGCACAATTGTACTTTATTTGTTCTTTTCTCTCACAATGCTTTTGATCCTCACTCTTCTCTCTTTCAAGTTTTTTTAAGCACGGTTTCTAGCAAGAATCAATTACAAGCTAATTCAATCCCTCTTCACTAATCACTCGAGTACATTTTTGTGAGAAACCTTCATAATATTCCTACCTAACCCTCAATGTCTATGGCCTAACATCCATTCAATAGTGCGTTACAAAGTTCAAGGACTGTGAAGGGTTGAGTTTCAAACTCAATTTCGGCTTAAGGTTTTAAACATAGAGGTTTATTAAGAAGGGCAACGTAAGGCTCAAATTTGGGAACTAGAGATAATGTAAAGTTTAAGGTTGGTCCTTTAAGCTCAAGGTTATACAAACAATTTTTAAGGTCTTTCCCAGATTACCACCTAGCAACAATCTATTAAGCATGCATCTATTTAAACAAACAATTAGCAAATTGAATTACCTATCTACAAGGATCCGTATCTTTTATTCATCCTACAATGTCTTTTTTATATTTTCATTTTGATTATTGCTTTTAGTCTATTATTCCTATTAATTGAATGAACTAATTAATCTTCAATTAAGATGAAGAAATTATCTAGTACCATTCAGAATTTACAAGTTTAGAAATCCTATATACGCCTTTGATATGTACAACTACTAACTTATTACTCAATTACAGTCCAAGCACCATGCAATAACAAAAATTATAAATGAAAACAAGAAATATTTTTGGATTCTTGAAATTTTTAAGACAAAAAGGGAAAATCTTTTTGGAAATTTTTTGAAAATGCATAAAAACTAAAATAAATACACAAATAAGTATAAAAACAAGAAAACAAAAACACACATAAAAATTATGTGCACCCCCCAACACTCAGACTACAGATTGTCCCCAATGTGTTCAAAAGAAAGGTTAGAAGGTTACTAGACATCCCTAGAACAGAGCATCAGACTTGCTAGGGTGTCCACCTCCTCGTTGAATCTCTATATGTCGTGTAGTCTTTCAGGGTAATTCGTTGCACATAAGAAAAACATAGAAAGAAAAATAAACAATGAGCAAACCAACACAAAATAACAATGACAAACACAAAATAAAAATTGTTCAAAGCAAATACAAAAGTATTCAATAGTTTACATGTCGAATTAAAAATAAATAACATGCAAAGACACGTAACTAACCGAAATCATCTGAGATTAGCTCAAGTTCTATCGATTGTTTCCCCTTTCCTTTCGTATTTGAAGGTTTGCAACCCTTATTCAATCTTTCTCTTGACCCCTTCAAATTGATCCATGTTCTTCTTGCAGATAGACACGTTGTATTCCTTCCACACCTTTCTTGAACAATATCTTTTCGTTGTCATTGGCCATATAGGTTTTTCTTCCCCGTGATTTTCGGCGCATTTCTCCACATAGTTTTTCATCTTGATTGGTTTTGAGTTGTTACCCTTATCCTCGACTATCTCATCCAACTATTTTTGAATGTTTGCGAGCATATTTTCTATTTCTGAAGCAGGTGAGAATAATTGCGTATGTTCTCGCTCCGGCTCGTGTCTTTGCCTCATTGGCTCTTATTGGATTGCCTTGAATTTCTAATATATTGAATCAATTGTCAAATACGTAGTTTCTTAATGAGAATGTTCAAGAGGTTCCGCACCCCTTCACAAGTCTGTGACCAGATTTGCAAAGAATATATCAATTTATTTCCTTATTACGTATTGTTCCATGAATTTGTAGATCCATGTTACAAAAAAAACTTGTTTCTTCTGTAAGATTGCAGACAATAAAATTTCCTGGAAGGGATCAACAATTTTACAAGTGAACACAGGATCGATTCTTATATGAAGGAAGTGCATCCAGATTTTGGATAAAAGGGTGAGTAGGACTGGGTTAAATAAAAGAGGAACATTTGTGTATATCTCTCGTTCCCACATGCCTCATCCTTTTATCAAATAAGACATTATGGAATCCAAATTTGTTCCATTGAAATTTTTCAACTCTAACACTTCAATCTCATCATTTATATAGCAAAGAACCTTATAATACTTGGAGATTATTGAAAGGAAGACTTCAACCTCCCTTCCCCTAATGTATACTTTATCATCATGAGAGAATTTCAAGTTAGCATAAAATTCGAGCACCACAGATGGCACTGCAGGTCTCTGAGGCCAAAGGCAAAATTCTTGTCAGGCATGAAATTCCACAATGTCCTAAAACTCCTTTTCAAAAGAGGCTTCGAGGTCAAACCCACATTCGTATATGAACGATTATCCTAAAAGTTCTTCAAAAAGAACTTTTGCGTCAATCAAAAAAATTTCGATAATCACGTTCTAAGGGCTTGTTCAAAGCATTTAAAGTTTCCATTGAGCTTGTTTCCTTGAGTAAATAGCTAAAAACACAAGTGTAGAAAGAGATGTAGTTTGAGTTAACTTTACAATGCAATGAATGGTTACTAGGCTCCCGAGGAAGTGGTAGATGAAGTTGCTAGACTGTAATGAATATTACCACCTCTTGTCCCAACTATACTTGTAGTAGGAATCTGCAACACAAGGTTAAAGCAAATGGAAAAATTCTTAAGCTAGAGCTCAAACCCTAGAACAAATAAAAGAAAGTCCCTTTAAGACCTCTTTGATAGTTTATGAAAGTTTTGGGGAGAAAGAAGTTGATAAGGGGAGTAAAACAGGTAAATAAGATGTCTAGTAGCAAGATTTAAGGGTTTTGGAGGGTAAGAGAGTTTAAAAAATTTTAAAAACATGCAGGTCACACTATATGACTTGTTTTTATCATGGCCCGGTTTTGGTATTATGATATCCAAGATTGGGTATCGCAATACCGAGAAAAATTAAAGACCATATGATCACTCTTATGGGATACTTTACCAAGGCCATAGATAATAAGGCCAATTTGGACCAAAACACCCAAATAGCGATGGTGTTCAAAAGCTTGTCCAAGAATTTTGTTGGTTTTCAGGCTGCATATAACCTTGGCAACAAAAACCTAACGCTTACACAACTCATAAAGGAATTACAATTCTATGAGTTGATGTTGAACGGTTATCTGCCAGTCCAAAGAGCAAAAGTGTATATAGTTGTTGCTTTTTCCTCAGAAGGGAAGGGAAAGGGCTCTAAATAAGGCAAGAATAAGGTCTCTTGGCCACCACAACTGAAAATAGAGAGAACTAGAAAGCCAAAAGACTTATCTAAGTCTCAATGCTTCTTCTACGGTAAGAAAGGGCATTTCAAGGCAAACTGTAAAGAGTGGAAAGAATACTTAAATACCGAACGCAAAAGTATGGAACTCTTGATGATAGAAACTTGTTTAATGGAAGACTAAATAGACCAGTAGGTCATTGATTCAGGAGCCACTAATCATTTCTATGTTTCTCTACAAGGGTTCAAGGAGACGAATAATATTAGAGATTGGATCTTATCATTGCGAACCGGGAACGGGACAAGTGTGGCAGCTGAAACAGTTAGAGATGTACATCTTTATTTTGATAATTTTAAAAGACTTTTTCTATGTACCATGTTTCAAAATAAACTTAATTTTCGTTGTATATTTAAATAAAGATGACTTGACTGTGACTTTTAACAATGGAAATGCAGTATTTAGAAATCAAAATCTTATCTGTAATGGATAGATGTTAAATAATCTCTATTTTATTAGACCAAAGATGTACACATTTCTTGACACTAAAATGTTGAATAAAAGACTTAAAACTTCTCACTCTAATGAGGCATACCTTTGGAATTTTGAGACTTGGTCATATTAACCGAGAAAGAATCACTAGACTTGGGAAATATGGCATCTTAAGTTTCCTTAAAGAAGTTTATCTTTCACAATGTGAATTTTGCTTGAAAGGTATTGTAACGCCCCAAAAATTGGGCCTAGAAGAGTTGGACTTTGAGTCTGGGATTCAGATAGAAGAAAACATGAATATTGAGAAGTTTTAAATATTACTAGTGTTTAAAAAATATATATTGATAAAATATTTATGTTATTACTAATATTTTAATTTTTATGAAAATTATTATCATTATAATTATTAGATACAAATATATTTATAAAATTATTGTTGTTAATTTAGTGTTTCAATTAAATTATTATTAGAAAATTTTACTGTATCTATTTTATGGAAATTATAATTATTATTATTATTAGGAAAAATATATATATATTATTGTATTTGAAATTTTCATTGCTATGGTTATTATTATTATTATTATTATTATTATTAATGTGGTGTTTAAATTTAGTTTTTAAATAAATTTAGAAGTATTTAAAGTGTGGGAAAAATCTTGGTTCGATCCAAGACTTTAGCAAAGAAATTAGTTTTTTTTTTTTTTGCTTCTTAAGGGAACTGGGCAATAAAGCTTTAATAATAGAGTAGGTTAAAAAAGACAAAAAGGGATGCTTGGTCCAGCAGCAGTAGCGCTAGGAGGTTGTAGGAGTGCCTGGATTCAAGGCACGGTGCGCGCATAAGTTGCTTTTTATTTAGAAGCCACGTCGATCTAAAGTAAAACTTAAGTACAGTTGCGACCGAGTTATGCTACTAAAAGGTTTGTGGCGCAGCGGCAGCAGTGCGTTAGGAGTCCCAGGGTGGCTCGGGTTCGAGTCCAGGAGCATGTATGTTCTGTTTTATTTTTAAAAGAACTCAGGACGTCAGCAGGTAAGGTTTAAAGCTAAACGCGACGCTATTATATCAAAGGAGGAGGCTCGTCCCAGTGGTCAGCATTGTGTTGGGCACCCTGGAGGTCCCATGTTCGAGCAGCGTTGCGTGCAGGGGGGTGCTCCTTTTTGATGTGCGCGCACGAAAAGGGGTCGTACGGGATTGAAACTCCCCCCAGCAGCAAGGTGCAAGGTGAGTCAGCCAAGCGGAGGACTCCTGCTGCTGTTTGCGCAAGGAGAGTTTGAATTAAATTCAAACTATGTTGTTGGCTATAAAGAAGGAGATAGGCACGAGATTTAAATTGGGATTATATTCTTAGCCAATTAGTCGAATCTGTTTCTTTTTATTTTCAATTGATTTTCATTTTGCTCATTCACTTTTCACAAAATCTTCTCCCTTATTCTTAATTTATTTATTCCTTTGATTTTCTTTTCCAACTTTGATTTTCTTTTCCAACTAGCCGAATCTTTTATTTTTCTCATCATCTTTGGCCGATTCTCTCCTCCTCTAAACCCCAAGTTTCTGTCGACAATACCAAAAGTAAAAACTCTCATATTTTATCTTTCTCTACACTTCTGCAAAAAGCCGGAAATCACACACTATCCTAGGGACATAGCCGAATACTGAGATCACTGAAGGCTCGACTTTTGTTATCGTTTAAGGGCTTAAAGCTGCATCAGAATCAAGTAGGAACTAAGGGGGGACGTTGACTGAAAGAATCGGTGGTAAGTCTTTCCAACTTAGTCTATCTTCCGTATTTTAAGAAAAGCTGGAATCCCTAAAAGTTAGGGAGGTTGTCGTTTTTGGACTTGTAGCCCTAAGGGGTTGTGGTAACAGTATTAATTTGGTAATAGTGTGATTAAGAGGCTGTTGATCAAGGGCTTGGACAAGTGGACCGAACGGATCTGGATCGAGACGCTACTTTCGGCAAAGGTAGGAACGCTAAGGCCTAAGGTGTTATTGGCTGAATATGGTAAGGAGTGAATATGTAGTTCGTTTCGGTAGTTAGATTAACGTGGTAGTAATATAATTGTAGGCAGTTCGTGCGTGGATCTCGTCAGCGAATCGTCATAAAACAGGTGTGTAAACGACACCCACTCATAGACTAGATCGGCAAAAGTTGAAAAGCCGAAAAGTCAAAAAGCTGGCATTTGTGAACTTGCGAGCGTGCGAGCGCTTGCGAGGTGGTTTGGTTGTTAATTTTGGTAATCGCAAGCAGTATGATTGTAGAGTGTGCAATTTCATGCACTTTGGTATATTTGGGCTTAATGGGCCGAAAACGAGTTAGCTGGCCAACGGGCCCAATTCGATAAAAACACTCGGTAAGTGCTTCTTTTAATGTGTTATGGTTATAATATGTATGTAAACTCTAGAATAGTAAATTTTACTGAAATACCCCTAAGTATGAAAATTATCATTTTACCCCTAGATGCAAAATGACCATTATACCCCTAGGGTTAATTTTGACTGAAATGCATGATATTCTGATTCTGTTTGTTATATGCCATGACATGTATATCTGTTGCATGGGGTTGGGTTTTGTTATGGAGGAAGAACCCGTTCTGGTGGCTGTGCCACATATTCTGATATAAGCAGCTTTGCTGCGGATTATAGTTAGTGTCGCAACCGGTGCTAACACTGTAAGTGTAGGGATGGCGTGGGTGATTTATTCCCCACAGGAAGTGTAGGGATGGACGGAGGCAAGTGCAGGGTTGGATGGGGTTATCATTCATTAATATATGAGACTGTTTTATTATGGGCCAACTGTATTAAAATGGGCCCAACTGTGTCAATATGGGCAAGGCCCAATATATCTTGACTTGTAATAGGGCTACGGCCCAGATTGATACTGATATGGGCTAGGCCCAATATACTCTGATATTGTAAGGGGCTATGGCCCAGATTAATATTGATATGGGCTAAGGCCTAGTTAACTTTGATTTCTGAATAGGGCTTAGGCCTAGTAAAGCTTGAACTGATTTGGGCTCTGGTTGGGATACTTTACACACTGAGTTTTCCAAACTCACCCCCCCCCCTTTTTCCCATCTTTGCAGGTGAGCCTTAGATCGATGGACTTGGAGCTGGGCGGGATTCAGAGTGGCCACGAAGATTAAGTTTTGTTTTCTTTAAAATAAGTTTCGCATTTATTATTTTGATTATTTTTATTCTGGTTAAAGTTGTAATAAGGCCGCTCTTTTTATTATTTTTAATATTTTGGGTTATTAAATTGGTTAGCTCTAGGGCGTGTTTTATAAAAGTTACTTATTTTTAAAATATCACGATAACCGAGCAAAGTTTCCGCAACGTAAATATTTTCAAAGGAAATAAATATTTTAAATAGACTTAAACTTAATTTGTTGTTCGTGGACAAGCAATAGGCTTAAAGTGTGGCAATGGATGTATACATGTCTAGGATTGGATCATGGAAGAGCTAGGTACTTAAGCAGTCTAATTGACTCACCTCCTCTTTTCTTGAATCCTACCTGGTGCGTAGTATCCATTCACTTTAAGCCATGACAAAGAAGGTTTGATACTTAACTGTTTTTTTAAAATAACATGATTCTGCAACTACAAAGGTTTACAAGTTTTCAAAGTTTCCCATAAGATTTTACAAGGTTGTTAACAATGCTTTGATTATTACAATGAATCACGTTTTGGAAAAAAATAAGGCTAAGGTTTTATTCAAGTTTAAATGGTAAAAGTTTCTAAACATCAAGAAGGGTTTGGGCCGGATTCGATCGTAACGTCTGGGCCGGGTTTGGGGTGTTACAGGTAATATTACTATGCTATATTTTAATGCAAAAGGAACGAGGGTCGAAAACCTAAGAACTTGTGCACACTAACGTATATGGCCCCATGAGCGTTGTGCAAGAGGTGATTATGAGTATTATGTAACCTTTATTGATGACTATTCCAAATATTGGTATGTATACCTGAAGTGCCACAAAAGTGAAACATTTGATAAATTCAAAGAGTTTCTTGCAAAAGTGGAGAAACAAATAGGTTTACCCATAAAGGCACTTCATCCTGGTTTAGGTGGGGAATATTTATCTTATAAGTTCTTAGGGTACCTTATAGAGAATGGGATTTTATCCCAATTAACCACGTTGGGGACTCCACAACAAAATGGCATCATAAAGAGAAGAAATTTAACGTCGTTAGACATGGTACATTCAATGTTAAGTTATTCAAAGTTGTCAATCTCTTTTTAGGGATACGATGTACAAACGGCTTGCTATATTCTGAATGATGTGTCAACTAAGGTAACATTGAAAACCCCATACAAATTATGGAACGGAAGGAAGTTGAATCTTAATCATTTTAGGATTTGGGGATGATCGGCCCACGTATTTGATTGCGTGATTTCGTGATAGGTTTTAAATATTTATAATTAATCTTTCTTGAAACTAACTATTATCGCGATGTAAGCAAGTGTACCTATCGAGCAGTAGTATAGTTTTAGCAAGACCGGATTGTCGAACTCAAAGGAACTAAAAGTACTAGTAATGACTGTCTTTTTATTATCTAGCCTAAGAACAAAGAGGTTTTGTTTTAACTAACTAATTATCTAAACTAAGAATTCACAGAGAATGGAATTGGGGAATTGTTTTTGGGAAAATCGATTGAATTAAGACAATACCTAAGGAAAAATCCCCCTAGGCTGTACTTCTTATTCTGGATTCGAATCGGACGATTTATTCATTTAACTTGTTCCGTAGAGATCCTAAGTTATGTTATTCTCTCTATTCAAGACTAATAACGTCTAATCCCTAGATTGAATAATTGAGACCTTTCTCTAATTAACACCCTAGGGTTGCATTAACTAGATCTATGGATCCCCTTATTAGGTTTCACCCTATGTCTAGGCGCGCAAACAACTCCGCTTAATTATGACAAATGTACTCTTAGACAGGGTCTATTCCTCCTCTGAATAAGAGCTTATCTTGAATCAGTATCCTGGGATATCAAAATAAGAATTAAGAACACATAATTAAGAACAAGTTAAATATTTATCATACAATTCAGAAAATAATAACAAGATTCGTCTTCGATTTCATTCCCCTTAGGTATTTAGGGGTTTTAATTCATAACTAAATAATAAAACATCTCAGAATAATAAAAAATACAAAACATAAAAAAAACCGAAAACTCCTGAAAGGGAAATTGAGGAGAGATCTTCAGTCTTGATGGTGAATTCGGCTTCTGAGATGGATCAATTGGATTCCTTGGAGTAATTCCTTACTCCTTATTCTGTGTCCCCCCCTTTCTTCCTCCTCTAGGGTGTATTTATAGGCTTTGGAATGCCTAAGAGCCCTCAAAATTAGCCTTTTCCGAATTGGACTCAACTTGGGCTCGGCAGTGACACGTCCGTGTGACACGCTCGTGTGAGATTACTTCAGGCCGTGCTTAAGCCTGCCAAATTGATACAACCGTGTGGTCTGTCTATGTAAGGAGGTCCAGGCCTTGTTGATTTCGTACTTTGGCCCATTTTCTCCATTTTTGGCCCGTTTCTCGTTCCTTTCGCTCTCCTATGCTCTCCTAAGTATAAAACATGAAATTAAAGCATTAGAAGCATCAAATTCACCAATTCTAATGGGAAATCATCCATAAAATGTGTTAAACATGGGGTAAAAATATGTATAAATTACGATTTATCAGTATTGGATAAAGATATGAGGAAGTTGGACTCACAAACAAAATGGTGCATCTTTCTAGGATATCTAAAAGGAACAAAGAGCGATTTGTTTTATAATCTCGGTAATTCCTCGAGAAAAACATCTGGATACTCACAAACCACTGGTACTGATTCAAGCTTCTTTTCTGATTCTTTACTATCAAATATGTACGCAAGATATGCTTCACACCCCTTTTTTACAAATTTCTGAGCCAACATCGAGGATATTACTGCTGGTAACCCGTTCATATCAGTAGACTCAACTCGGATTATCTCATCGTTTGCACATCTCAAATCAATAGTCTTTCTTTTGCAATTCACAACTGCATCATGTATGGTCAACCAATCCATACCGAGAATAACATCAAATTCATTAAACAATAAAAGCATCAAATCGGCCGGAAAACAGGAACATCAGATTATCAAGGGACATTTCCTGCACACTTTATCGACTAGCACATATCGACCCAAGGGATTTGACACTCGGATCACGAACTTAGTAGACTCAACAGGTAGAGTCTTACTGGATGCTAAAGTCTCACATACATATGAATGAGTAGAACCAGGGTCAATTAAAGCAATCACATCAGTATCAAAGAGAGTGAATGTACCGATAATAACATGAGGAGAAAAAGCATCATCGCGTGCGCGTATAGCATAAGCTCTAGTAAGAGCACGAGCCTCAGATCTGGTTGTAGCATCTCTAGACCCTCTCTGACCGCCGTTAGCATTCCCCGTATTCTTAGGTGGTCTACCTCGTGTTGTAGTACTATTTGGTTTCCCACTCTGATTCATATTTTGCTCGGATAATCTCGGGCAATCTTTAATAAAATGGTCGGCTGATCCGCATTTATAACAGGAGTGGTCATGAAATCTACAACTCCCCGAATGCCATTTTCCACAATACTTGCACTCGGTCCTATCCCGTCGATCATTTCCAACACTGGCAACTGAAGTGGCTCGTGTACTCATAGGGGGTCGATCGTGGTCTCGTCTGGAAAAACCCAAAGTGTTCTTTGATCAGCCTGAATCATCTCGAAATTTCTTCGATGATTGCTGAAAAGTCTTTCCTGAAGATCTTTTACGAAATTATCCAGCTTCGACATCAGTTTTTCTTTTCTCTTTACTAAGTTCTTCGGCTTTGCAAGCTCGCTCGACGAGTACTACGAACTCTCGTATTTCAAGAATGCCAACAAATATTTTTATATCTTCATTCAACCCGTCTTCAAAATGTTTACACATAATAGCCTCAGACGATACACATTCCCGAGCATATCTACTAAGTCTGACAAACTTCCGTTCATAATCAGTAACCGACATAGAGCCCTATTTAAGCTCAAGAAATTCTTTTCATTTCTGATCGATGAACCTCTGACTGATATACTTTTTTCGGAACTCAGTTTGGAAGAAATCCCACATCACCAACTCTCTGGGTACAACAGAAACCAATGTATTCCACCAATAATAGGCAGAATCACGTAGCAAAGATATAGCACATTTCTGGCATTCATCGGGTGTGCAAGATAGTTCATCAAGTACCCGAATAGTGTTGTCCAACCAAAATTCAGCTTGCTCGGCATCATCACTATCTATAACTTTAAATTCAGTAGCCCCGTGCTTTCGAATTCTATCAACCGGGGGTTTATTCAACCTCATCTAATCAATTACCGGAGGCATCATGGGTGCAGGAGGCGTATTATTCGAATGTGGGGGTTGTGGAGCAGCCGTATTAGTTCGAATGTATTGGTTGAACCAATCATTCATTACACTATAAAAAGCTTGTCTAGCCTCATCATTTTGATTGCTCGCAATAGGTTGAGAGTCTATCGGCGTTGTCCCATGCGCGGGAGCAGGCGCTACACTCTCAACATCATCAGCTACCGCTCGATTGGGATCGGGATCCATTACTATACGAAAACACATTTTTAACTGTCAGAAATTGTCACACTATCGTTTAACACTATATGGCATGTAAAGCTAGACTCATACACGCTACGTTAGTCCTAGAATCGACTAAATCGTAGCTCTGATACCAATAAAATGTAACACCCCTAACCCATACCCGTCGCCAGAGGGTTAAAGAGTATTACCATATACAAAAGAGTCATATCAAGATAATTAGGTATAGTGATTCATTCTTAAGTTCAATTCACATCAAACATTGAAAACATTAATCAAATCTCAACCACACATTCACATTAACCATTTGGAATACATATAGTAACTTATCAAGCCATTTTCGCATGACTATACATATATACATCATCAAAAAGATAATTATTTAACAACAAAAAGTCAAGCCTATACATGCCATTATCGAAATTTAACTACTAGAGTACCAAAAGGCTTAGATAGTATGGTCGACTTAGACTTTGAGATCCCCGAGACCGTAGCTGACGAACAAGATCTATAAAACAGAGAATTAAGGCAACAAAGTAAGCATTACTATGCTTAGTAAGTTTTAAGCATTTCAAACAATCAAAACGTATCATATAAAACGAACATTAAATATCACAAAACTCGTATTCTAATTACAATCACTCAGCCGAATATACACAAGTATACCACATATAAAGCCTATTGGCCGAATATAAATACACAAAGAATTTTTCAGCACATGCTTCACTTTACTTTATGGCTCATACAACTAATTTAATTCACATATTTTCATATAATGACAGACATCGACCGAATAGGTCATTTCTCTTATTCATAGATATATTAATCATCCACACAATTTTATCGTTATTTGATACTAATGACTCACCTTGCAATCAATTCACATATAAGAACATAATAGGTACCTGGTCATTACCATGTATCATACATAATCAATAATAGTTTCCTTTGAACATTTGAATTTGTAATCTCATTCGAATCACCGGCGTTAAGCCTGCTAGGTTTCAAAACCCGAATCCACTCACTAGCTCAAAGCCTGCGGAACTTTAAGCCCGGATATAGTACCAGCACTAAGCCTGCGGGATTTAACCCGGATATATATTACCAGCACGAAGCCTGCGGGATTTAACCCGGATATATAATATATCAAGTGCTAAGCGTATTTACCCACATGATAATTCGGCTCACATAACATATCACATTTGTACTTCAATTTCTTCATTTGAGTATAAGCACACAAAGAAAACACACTTTCAATATAACTTTCGGTTCAACACTTTTACGCAAGAACACATAACCATTTCACTATCTCAGCTTAACTCCTAATATCCATTCGGTTACATGCCATATACTCAAGTTATTTATTAAACAACCTTATTCAAGTAGAGACAATAGGTTGCAATTCATTTATCATACTTATCTCTTTACATCAATTATCTAATAATTGTAATTACTCAAAACTTACCTCGGATATTTTTGAATAGTGGCAGATAGGCTATTCGATTGCTTTCTCCTTTCCTTTATCTGATCTAGTTCCTCTTTGCTCTTGAGCTTGATTTAAACAATTGAATTTATTTAATTTCTTATCAAATAGGCAATTTAATATAATACATGTATATTATAAGGTTAAGGTACATATGACTTAATAATTAACTATCAAACACCATATGCATATATATATTCCCTAGTCATGCACAACCAAACACCTTACTAGGCATTAACAACTTTATAATTATATGCATATCTACTTAAGACCAATTATGTATTTAATAAATTCTACAAGTATGGTTATTTATAGTGACTAAGTACCATTTAATCTCAAGTTATACTTATAAGTACATCCACATAAATACATTCGCACTTAAACATCATCTTGGCTGAATAATCAAATACACTCATTGTCTATTTTTCAATCAACTTATCAACCACTTTGTTTTACCCAAGCCGAATGCACATATATATATACGTAATTGCATTTTTATTTACTTGGCCGAATACTCACCTGACTATTTGAGTATATTAATATTCAACTTCTCAAAAACCACAATTTTATTATAATCATGCTTGCATATACTTTTACACATAAGCTAAGAAATCACTACGTAGTATTGCATATATATATACATACATGAATAGCCAACAAGACCAATTTTCCCGAAACATACATTGCATTTAATTATGAGTTATTTTCTCATACTACACTTATATAACTACAAGCCGAATATACATATACTTACATCACTTAAACGTCCAACACCCAATTTCTTTAACAAAGCACATTTTCGAAAATGACAAGGCAATATAACAACCTTTAATCCAACTTATAATTTATGCATAACACATTCCAAGCATTTACTCTATTCCATCATTTAAAATACAAACATTACTCAAAAATATCCCTAGTTCAAATTCGGCAATTACACCAATACACAAAATGATTTATTTTTATTTTTTTGTTCATTCATCTAAACTACTTACAAGCACCTTAAACTATCTCAAACATCATTCATTTGTAATTATTCATTAAACTTGAAGACAACCATGTATCCCTTTCATTTTTTACCATGGCCGAGAACTCAAATCCTCCCTAAAACCAAAATTTTAACATGGGTTAAATAAAGAACTTGGTAACTAACTTAAAATTAACTACAATTTTAAGAATTAATATGAATTCTTACCTTGACTCAAGCCTAAGGTGACCGAATGGAGTTTTCTCCCCTTTCTTCTCTTTCGTTTCGGCCAAGAACAAAGATAAAGCTTTGTTTTCATCACCCATTTTTCCTTTATTTTTATTCATTAATAATATAAAATATAAAGCCATTTTTAAGTGATAATTAATATATATATTTTTATATAAAGCATCATCATGGTCGGCCACTAATAACAAAAAGGGATATTTGACATGCAAGTCCCTACTTTTATAACATGCATTAATAGACCATTACACATTAAACTATCACATTTCAAAAATGTCTCATATAAGTCCTATTTAATAAATTTCACATACAAATAACAAAAATCAAAGCATAAAACTTTCACACATGCATTTACTCATGAATAAGTATATAATATAATGGTTAATTATTTTTGTGACTCAGTTTTGTGGACCCGAAACCACTTTCCGACTAGGTCAAATTAGGGCTGTCACAGACCTACAAGAGGAAAAGAAATGCAGATGGAAAAGTGGAAACTTATTGGGCCAGACTTGTAGCCAAAGGTTATACTTAGAAATAAGGCATCAATTATGAAAAAAACCTTCTCTTCGGTTGCCATGCTCAAGTTAATCCGCATATTACTATCCATTGTGGCAACTTTCAATTACGATATCTGGGACACACGGTCGTATCACCTGTTTAGGAGCATTCTGTTTTGTGCAAATTTAAAATACATGGGACACATGGCCGTATCACCTGACCATGTGTCACACACGGTTGAGACACACGTTCGTGTCTCTACCCATGTGGATGAAAATAGGCTATTTTACAAGCCATATTTTTCAACCAATTTTGTGTCAACCTATAATCAACATTATACTTATCATCAAGCCATAGTTAGGCATCCAAAACAAGCCAAAATAAGTGGCTAATCTCAACAAATTACATATAGGCCAACATTAAACAAGTTACCTATACATGCCATTATAACCAAAATCAAAACATTCAAAAGTACCGATAGAACCGATAGATAGTATGATATAACTCCGACAAGCTTCCAACCCAATCGAGCTTCCGATAACCTGAAAAGTAAAGAAAAACAAATACGTAAGCAATAAATGTTTAATAAGCTCGTATAAACTTTAATCATATCCATCCATTTCAAATATGAAATTTATAAATATCAAGAATAATCTAATATTGATACCACAATACTCATGTGGCTATATTCATCAACTCACAAAGTAAATAAATCCACAGCATCACTAATACATATTATCCCTAGCATAGTAGGATTTTAAACAAACTTTAACTCTTCCAAATTTCTTTATTTCCATTTGCATTTCTTTACTTTCTACACTCATTCCATATGCATAATACACCAGTCATAACATATCATTCAACCATAACCACAAGCTAATCATTTAAACATAACCTTTGTCGAATTAATCATAAAATAAGTCATTTCATAAGAAATTGCATAACTTAAAACTTACCACTCTTTCATGAACACAAACATATATTCATTTGAGCACTTACCATTTCAATGCATCTTATAATTAAATATATTACCATTCAACCAATAGCTTGGCACTTGCCTAAGCATCAAACAACAACACTTGTTAGCGTACTTGAACATATTTCATATAATTTCAACATCGATAACCTTACTATCTCAACATGTTACACTTGAGTTTATTTCTTATCTCAACTTACATGATTTCCATGTATCAACATATCAAGATATTGGTATATATATATCATATTACATGTCATTCTCCTACCATTTCTTCATATACATATATCATTCAAGATAACTCCCGATATTTTACCTTTCGAAGAACGACTTACGGATTTAAGTACATCGTTAACAGAAGCTCGAAAGCTAAACAAAAGCTCATGAGAACTTAACAGAAACCCATAAGGGTTGAACAGAAGCTCGTAAGAGCTAAACAAAATCCCATAAGGGTTAAATAGAAGCTTAAAAGAACTGAACGAAAACTCATAAGGGTTAAACAGAAGCTCAAAAGAGCTATATAGAAACCCATAAGGGTTAAACAGAAGCTTGTAAGAGCTAAACGGAAAGTAAAACACGAGAGTTCACAACAAATGCTGAACCTCGGTTTACTTGGATAATTTTTTGCCATTTTCCTCCAATGCCGTCAATTCTCCAAATCACGAATGTACTCAAATCTTGCGTTCAATCCAAACTGAGTATTAATTTCGATAATATTTTTCCAACAATAATTCAATTGCAACAAAAAATATATATATTACCAATCACCAATTAACATTCACTTTAATCAAAATTATACAGAATACAGTTCATACGAACTTACCTAGTTAAATTGCAGAAATACCAATATTCAAAGGCATTTTGAAAATTTTCCATTTTCCTCGATTTTCCACTCAACCTTGATATAAATCAATAATTTCATACAATATATTAATTTAAACAACAAAATAATTCATTTCATGCAATTTGGTCATTTTTGATATTTTTACAAAATTACTCCTAAATTTTTACTTTTATTCAATTTAGTCCTTGAGTCTAAAACATGCAAATTAACCATTTTTAATGCAAACCCATGCTAGCTAAATATTCATGGCATTCAATACAGCCCATTTTTATGCTTTTCTATCACTAATAAACTTAAATATAACATAAAATCTTAACATCCATACCTTATTCTCTTAAAACCAAACTTTTACTTAACTTTCTCTCTCTTCGAGCTTATATTTCTTGAATCTAACTTGATATTCTAACTCCCCATAATCTCCTTATTATCTTTCTCTCTTGGTAGCTATAGAAATGCTTTTGATTTTTAAGTGAAAATGGTAATTTTTTTGTGAAAGGACCAAATTGTAAAGAAAAGAAATTTTCTTTCTTTCTTTTCTTCTCATGTTAGTAGCATGGAAAGATGAAGATAATTCTTTATCTTTCTTTCCTTTTATACTAAACAAAAATAAATAAAATATAAATAAATATCAAATCAATATATTAATAAACTAATATTTATTTATTTAATTATTCTAAAATATCACCAACATCATTATTACTCTTCAAAATTATCTTCCTTGCTAAATGATCATTTTGCCCCTTATAATTATTCAAAATTCCTTCATTGATTCATCATTCATGTTAGTAAAATTGTGATTTAACCCCTCATACTTTTTTCACTTATTCAATTTGGTCCAATTCATCTATTTTTCTTAGTTTTTAGATCCTTCCACCCTTAAAATATTTGCATTATTGGTCCTTTAACTTTTTATATTTACACTTTAACCCCTCAAATTTTGAATATTTGCTCTTGGGCCACAAAACTTTTCTCACTTTTGTAATTTAGTCATTTCTTGAATTAATATATCATAATATACTTCCCAAATAGATTTTGTTGACATAACTCAAAATTTCCCTTTTTGTCACTTTATTCCTTTATTTTACTATATCAAGGACAATATCTCACTTTCTTACTATAGCAACTTTTGGGGTATTACAAGTAGTATTTCTATGATTCAAGTCAGTATAATGCAAAATTCAAACCAAATGTATAAAACTAATCTCAAGTAAAAATGTTAACTAAATCACATACAGATTATACAAATCTTTGAACTATACAGCAATTTAACCATTATCTTTTCATATCAGCCCTCAAACTCATTTAACTAGTTTGCATGCTCTTTCACATGTTATCAATATTCAAATTCTATAAATGAATATTTTTTGTACAACATGTAACATTTGATCACTTCCAATATCAATCAACCAATTAATACATTATATCTCCTATTAACCTAACTCGGACTCGAACAGATGTAACAGCCTGAATTTCAATGGTGTCGGGAACAGTGATTAGAGATCACTAAATCCGATGAGTAAGTTTAAAAATTTAGTATATTGATATTAATGAGTCAAGTGTGAATTTAGAAATATTTTTGAATTAGAGAATTATATGAATTTAAAAGAATTTATTAGGTCAAAAGGGTTACACACAAGGTATCGAGACCTTGAATCTATAAACCGAGCCATAAATATTTTTAGAAATATTTATGGAGTGTTATTGAGTTAGTATTAAAGTTTCACTAGAAAATTTTAACGTTTTAATAGTTAATTAATTAAAAAGGACTAAATTGTAAAAGGTGCAAAACTTGCAAAAGTGATTAAATAGCTTAAGTGTCTAATGAGGAAGGATTTAAAAGGAATTAGACCCAAATAATTTGGGCTGGACGGTATGGGTATAGAAATGGATAAGAAAACAATGTGAACTAAGGACAAAATGGTAATTTGGTTAAAATTAAATATAAAACAAGTGATTAAATTGAAAAATCTAGAGTTCTCTTCATAATTTATCAGCCAAAATGCCATAGGAGGTATAAAAAAATCTTTTTTTATATTTTTAACCATGTGAGTTCAATTCTTGCTTTTTCTTTGTAATTTTTATGTTTTTGTGACTTTTACAATTAGGTCCACTTATTGAATTCATTAGTTTTTGATTCTATGGGTGAAATTGAAAGTTACCATGGTTGAGTGCTGGAAATTTATGATGAATAAACATGGATTTGAAGCTTTAATTTTGCTATGTGATGATTTTATTAAGTGATTTCAATAGAAATTGATTTTTAGGACCTAATTGTGAAAAAGTTAAGAATTAGGGTTTTGTGCCGAAATTTTGAATACCAAAGGTTGTGTAGTAGTTTAAAATTATGGAATAATGTGTTGATTGAGAAAAATTAGCTCAATTGATGGGTTAATTGAGCAGGGACTAAATTGTAAAAATTGTAAATTTTAGGATAAAAGTGTAATTTCAAAATTTTGAAGGGTATAGATTGTGAAGTGAATTAGAAGTAAAACAAATGCTAATGAATGGAAAAATTCTATATTATAGATCAAGAATTCAAAGACGAACGTGGAAACGAGAAAATTGTTAATTAGTCCCTGAATTGCTTTAACTTCAACGATATTAGCCAGGTAAGTTCATATGGTTGAAATCTTATGATTAATTGTTAATATATAAATGATATAGTGTTTTATTTATATAAATTTTCTATTGAATTATGAAAATTGTGATAACGTGAAAGTTGAAGTGGAAATTCAAATTAAAGGAAACGCAGAATTGAGTACATTCAATCAGTGATCAATGATGAATGGACGGATAAGACCATGGTTAAATCATGGAAAAGTGTGAAATGTAAGACCATAGTAGAGCTATGGCATAGTGTGAAAGACCATAACTGAGATATGGCACAGTGAAAGTGAACGTAAGACCATGATTAAATCATGGCAGTTATATAAGTGTGTGCAAGTATAAGACCATAGCTAAGCTATGGCAAAGTGATAAAATGTGCAACCATGGCAAGACCATGATAGAAAGTGTGCAAGATCAAAGTGAAATGAAGCATCAAGTGAACAACGTAGTCAATTTCGTAAGACGTTTCCTAAATTTGATAAGAAATGGTAAGTGATAAATGAATTAAAGTGATAGAAATTAATTAGCTTTGATATTGAGCTCAATCAAGTGAATTAATCATTTGAGATTGTGATTCGCAGGAAATATTAGTGAAATGTTCTATTATTATTTTGAAAATATATCATGTTTGATAAGATTTACTTTAGACCTATGAACTTACTAAGCTTATAGGTCTTTTGTAGATTGAAGTGAATTTGGAAGATCGAATCATCACAACAAGGCACACTATCCAGATCATCTCCGGTAGACCTTGTTATGTATTTAAAGGTTTATATGGCATATATAGGAATTGAAAGAGTTAAACTTTGAAACAAGGTTATAAATGATACGTAAGTATATGTTTTAAACATATAAGAACTAGTAGTTTATAATAATTAATGAATGAAGTTAAAATAGTGAATTTATGCAAATTGAATTTTGTGATTGCTTATGATAGTTATAAAATTTGATTTTGGCTTGAATTGATTGTTTAGTTGAGATATATTATTGTATGAATGTGTTTAGTGCAGGTTGGTTGTGTAAGGGTGAGAAAAATGGCCTTAAAATGGCCTATTTTCATCCATACTGGTAGACACACAGCCTATCCCATGGGCATGTGTTTTGGCCGTATATCCCCTGCACCTTAAAAATGAGAAACAGAATACTCAAAATTGAGCACACGGTCAGAGACACAGGCGTGTGTCTCAGCCGTGTGGGTCACACGCCCTAGCACACGGGCGTGTGATTTGGCCATGTGACCTAAATTTCTTCATGCCTTATAAGTCAGAGAGTTACACGGGTTAGGAACACGGACGTGTGAGCCACATGGCCTAATCACACAGGCGTGCCTCTAGACCAAATGGGCGTGTGGGCATTATATATAAGGAAAATTTTGTAAATTCGTGAAAAATTCTTAGGGGTTTTCGATTTAGTCCCGAATCGTTTCTATTGTTCATATTGGGCTTCGAAGGTCCATTTAAGGGGCTATATGATTATTATCTAATGTGAATAGTAATTTTTGGCTCGATTTAACTGTAAACTCCAGTAATACTCTATAACCCTACTCCAGCAACGGATACGGGTTAGGGGTGTTACAACAGATGCACGAATATCAACCAACACACCAAATTTTACAACCAGCGCCTCATCGAAAAGTCTGAAGTAAATATATTGTGACCGGTATAATCAAAGTAGAAGTTGTGCCCAAAACTCATCGACATGTAGTCGAAGTAACCCGTACTTAATCTATCCTATGGCATGCCAACTATATCCAACTATACCAATATAGTTAATAGGATAACCAATTATTCAATTCAAAGCAAATTTCATAATTTCATCAAGTTTCACTATTTTCAATTTTATTTAATTTAGTCATTTATCTTGATAATCAATCACAACCATACCAATTCAATTCAATTAACCATTTTCAACTCACCTCAATATCATCCTATGCAAAATAGTATAACTATGCAGCAATTAAAGTGATTTGAATCATAAAAATACAAACCGAAAATCTGAATTACTCGTCGTCAACTCTAGTCTTTTCTTTTACTCTTGACATCCTTATGTCATCTTTAGCTACGAATAATAATCCAACAATATAAAATATCAAATTTTATATCAAATAACATTCAATTACAAAGTCACACATATTTTTCAATTTATTCAATTTAGTCCCTAAAATCAAAACTAGCATAACTTTCAATTTAAAGCCTTGGATTAAAATCTGATTTCATAATTATTCA
The DNA here is from genome assembly GCF_007990345.1 of Gossypium hirsutum. NCBI lineage: Eukaryota > Viridiplantae > Streptophyta > Magnoliopsida > Malvales > Malvaceae > Gossypium > Gossypium hirsutum. Next base: position 93,261,871 of record NC_053426.1, on the reverse strand, counting down.
TTAGGGACCTCCCACTTTGAATTTCTACTATCAATTTTATATTTTATTCAATTTGGTCCCTAACATGCAAAACTATCAATTAAGCTTTACAATTTAGTCCTTTTCTTAAACTAATATTAATTTCTATCAATTTAACAACTAAAACTTTCAAATCACAACAATGGAAACTTCCTAAAATTTTAACAGTTTTGCAAATGGGTATATGGACTAGCTAAATCAAGCTCTCATAACCTCAAATCTATAAAAATTACAATAAAATAACCTAATTTTGTTTACCTATTAATGATTGAATGTAAGGATGCAAAAATGGCTTCTTTCCTTGGTTTTCTTTCTTTTGGACAATGAAAATGTTGAAGAAGATGATACTTTTCATCTTTCCTATCCATTATTTTCTATTTATATTAGGTTTATTTCTTAATTAAACTTAGTTAAATTAGTTAATTATATTAGTTTACTTAATTAATCTATCATCATCACACTGTACACTAAGTCTTATTTTAACATGGTCTAATTGCTTTTTTTGGACCTTTATCTAATTGCAATTTGGGTCCCCCAAGCTATTTTCTAATTAAAAATTTATAACGCTTAAAATTTTACTAGTTAGTCCTTAAGCCTTAATTAATCACTAATTAGGCTAAATTACTTATCCATATTCAATTCAACGATACCCTAGCTCCATAGATATCCTTATTTAATATTTACATACTCAGATTACGGAAACAGGATCCTAAAATCGTATTTTCTAACACCACTAAAAATCGAGTCATTACATTTATAGGAAGAGGTCATGTGTAAGATGATGCTAACACGTTGGACTTTCTATCTAGCTATCATTACGAAGCGTGTGGGAGGGATGTCTTTAACGAGACTAGGATGTCTATGATATGACAGATTCTGTCGTTCGTTCTGACTTTGATGGGATAAAGCAATTGAGCTCACGTGATGTTTGGTAACTAACAACTTCATATTCCTAATAAAGATTAGGTCATCTGTTGCCCAGGTAGTCATCCTGAAAGGGTGAGCTTGCAGGTAACCTCACAGTCTTCTGGTCACAAGCTTATTGTTCAGGCTTCTTCTTGGCTTGCCACATGTTTTAATGCGAATGGGGGTATAACAGATAGATTTGGGGAGATTGCATACCTTGGATTTGGGATTGAGAAATTTTTTTTTTATGTGAGGGAAATAAAAGTTTGTTAATTCTATTAAGGCATAATGACAAATTAAGTCTTTAACGTTTATATTTTTGTTAATTTGACCCTTACTTTTTTTAACTAAATTTGACTTCAACCTTTTAAAAAGAGTTGAATTGGTTCATTGAACTTTCAAAAAAAAAATTAAATTGATGGTTTTTTAACAAAAACACTAACTAAAACGTTATATTGTTAAACATGACAACTAGCATTACAATTTGCATTTTCTTCATGTTAATTTTTTTTAATTTTGAATTTATTTTTGTTCTGAATATTTTATAATTTTTAAATTATTTTTTGTATGGCATATAAAACAAATAATATCATGTCATCATTAAGTACACGTGGATTGCCATGTGAGTTGTTATACTAACATCTTTAAAAAATTAATGTTTAATTAGTATTTTCATTAAAAAAATAATTTGACTCTTTTAAAAGGCTAATAAATAAATTTAACTAAAAAAATAAGAATCAAATTAATAAAAAGAAATTGTAAACGAGTGCTAAATTTATTAATAAACATTTGTTAGTTCTTGAGTCTGAATTATGATTATTTGAGTCGTATGAATATGAGGTGGTTAAAAAAACGCATATTGGCAAAGCTCTCCTTGTAAAGCTAAATTCCGGAATTCTTGTTTATTATATTTAAAAAGAAAATACTATCGAACAACAGCATCCACTAAACAAGGTATACATTAATTAGAGATCCCAACTGCAGCTGCTTAAGAACCGGCTGAAAGTTTATCTACATGACCATGCCTCCATCAATGGTGAACACCTGCAACACAACAATGTCCGACTATCAGCTAACTCAAACAAATCAACCATTGTTCCGGTTTTATATATAAAAAGCCATAATGAAGAAAGCAGATTCATAACCTGTCCTGTGATGTAATTAGAAGCCGGGTTTAGGGCCAAAAATTCCACCAGTCCAGCAACTTCTGCCGGTTGACCATACCTTCCTGTATCCATAATCAACACAGTTACCACTACTGCAACTGTTACTCAGCATTTGAATCAACTGAAACTAGGATATGACATTAATAATGTGTTTATAGTAAAAGCCGTAGGAAGACAGTTGTACGTGAGTACAGTAAGAATCAAGAAAGTTATTGATTTTATATTATCTCTCTCACCAAAGGGGATTGTTGTTAAGATTCTCTTCTCAATATCTCCACCAAGCTTGGAAGTCATATCAGTTGCAATGAATCCAGGGGCAACAGCATTGACCTGGAACGATAATTTTTATACAACATTGTTTATCAGAAGAAGTAATAACCCAGGAAAACTTACATTAATGTTTCGGCTCGCATATTCCCTTGCAACAGTCTTTGTCAACCCAATCACTCCTGCTTTAGCAGCACTGTAGTTAGCTTGCCCCAGATTCCCAACCAGACCAGCCACTGATGATATGTTTATTATTTTTCCCTGAAAATACAACATATTCTTAAACAAACACTCTTCAAGCATGGTTAAACCAACTTCAAATGGAGAAATATGTTACTGCCTTTCTCTTCTTCATCATGACTTTGGCTGCTGCCTGCAAAGAGCAAAGTGAGTCAGTTCCAATAATAGATGACTCAAAACATCAACTAGAATAGTGAGTCATATGTCCAGCATTCGTTCTGACCTGCGTACAAAGAAACGCTCCTGTAAGATTCACATCAATAACCTCCTGCCATTGTAATTTCGTCATTCTCATCAACAAAGTATCCCGAGTAATTCCTAAAATCGTGTTCACCAGATTAAGTGAGAAGACAAAATCAAAATCTAAATCATGAGAAGAGAAAAAGGATTTTACATAACCTGCATTGTTTACCAATATATCAACAGTTCCCCATGCATCTAGTGCCTGCCAATACAAACACAAAGTCATGACATCTACAACAGAATTACAAATATAATTATGAAATGAAAGACAACATTGACTTTACGGTTTTTATCATTGCATCCACATTAGCTTCTTTTAGAACATCTCCGCCAAAAGTAACAGCCTGACCACTGTATGACTCGATCTAGAATACAAAGGCATTTTGGTAACAGCTTTTAAAGCAATGTTTAAGTGAAAAAGAAGTAATCCCAATCAAGTATTCGTGTAAATTTCATCAAAGGGCATATAGTTCACCTCTTTTGAAACTGCCTCAGCCTCCTTCGACGACCTAACGTAATTTACTAGGACCTGCAATAGCAAACAAGGCATCTAAAACCGTCATTTTCAAAACAAATAGTAGTAAATAGAAAATATTCTTCAATTTTGAAACCCTTGATATGCATGCAATCATTATCAGCAGACAGCAAATAAGCATGAAAAGCTGAATGGACCATGAGTCAGCCTACTTAGCCAGCAGATAGTTTAGACAAGTAATTTAATTTAGATAACGGTAATCATGAGTAGTTTATCCTCAGGAATTGATGAGACCGACAACCCATTCATATTTGAGAGATATTTGTACTACTACCGACAGTAAGTGATGTATTTTTCCCTGTAAGATACTAATAAGGAACACCCGCTAACCTTGCAACCGGCTTTTCCTAAGGCCAAGGCAACTGCCTTACCGATTCCTCTAGAAGCTCCTGTAACTATGGCCACTGGAGCTTCCACTTCTTGAGCTGCTTCAGAGCTAGCTTGTTCAACACGCTTGGCTCTTACAACTGAAAAAAGAAAAACCAAGAACCCAAAAATAAATGAAAAGATCAAAAGCCTATTTAAGTCTATCATGTGTCTCGAAAATTTTCAAAAACTGTCAGATTATCTTCAAATATTGCTTATCATTCGTTAAACAGCAAAGTCCACAAGCTCCGACGATGAATTTGACTATAATGCAGCATCCTTAATTCGTAAACCTGCAGTTTTTTTTTTCCCTGCTAAAAGAACTATAAAATATGCCGTAAGGATTAGAATGACTGCTCTAAAGCAAAAGAAAACAAGTACTGGAGGAAGCAAACGATCTCCTCGATCTGCACTGAAGTCCGATACAAGGCTTAGTATGAACCGATCCGATTCGACAGGAAATTGGAGACCATTGCCGAGTCGGAAGAAATTTTGGGTCACTAGAATCACCGAATATAGAAACAGAGTTCAGGGCAATGACACTGGATGCGGCAACAGCCATCGGAATGAATCAGCAACGAGGAGGCGGAGGAGTGAAGAAGAACAATTTTGATACTTGCTTTTTTGTATAAAAAAACTAGTGAGAATGGGCAATTCCAACAATATTGTTATTCAATTTATATTATTTCAAGGACTTGATAATTGTTCAGTAATGGGTCCTTGTTGCCCTCATAATTACAATGAATGGATTGATACAGCCAGCGGCAGGTACTATCCGTTGGGTGGCAAGTCAGTAAAATGAATGGTGTTCTGAGCACTGTAATGTAATTTAAACCTGATTTATTATATTGATTAGAGGAAAATTAGGTTAATCAGCTCAACCGTAAGCAAGTCACATGCACTGCGTGATTTGGACTGACGTCTACGCATATAGCCCTCTATATACATGAAAAAACCTCGGTTAAAAACACACCTGTTGGCAAGTATCCATATCCAATATTATCACCCAAAACCAAGATGAACTAAGTAGGAAAAAGACGATAACCTGAGGGTGATATCTCCTTTGCAAAACAGAATCAGGCAACCAAAAGCAGAATATAGAAGGCAGCAGCAAACATGAAAAGAACTAGTGATCATATATCATTATATAGTTTCCAGTACAACAAGCAAAGAACCTTCTCATGTGCTAACAAACTACAACTGCAAAATCCAAGTGATAAACCCATGAAACAAAGGAACTCTGTCGATTAATCACTTCCCTGGGCTGCCTTTTTGGAATTATTAATACGCCGAACCTTTACAAAAACTTTTGTCAACTCCTGAAACAAACAAGACGGAAAGATTGGTTAACAGATCAACTAGCAAACATATATATACTTTTTGCATCTCCGCAAGAAAGATTTTGACAAAAAATACTACAAAAAGCAAGAAAGGAAGGGAACGAGAGACCCCGAGGAGATAAAATATCCTATAGGTAATCAATATATAAAGTTCATTTCGACTGTCTAAAGGGTGAAATGTGAAAAATGTATAACAATTATTAGCTTTCGAACTCAGTGAGTAGAATATCTCAAATTAACTAATCCATATTCCAAACACAAGAGATAGGACTCTAATTTTACATTGGAGCACCTTACTGTAAAATATGCCATGTTCAACTTCTATGACCTATGGAGGTGTAAGACCACAAAACCAATGGAACTGAAGGAGACAAGCATTGTCACCAATTAGATAGAGAAGCTGAACCTGACCATCTCCGATCATCTGGGATCTAAACAGTTCCATAAAATATTTACACTATAAGATTTGAAGTACATCATTGTAGATTAAACTAAACAAACTTACCTCAACTGGTTCCTTCTGGGCTGGCTTTGCAGTCCAAAGATTTTCCAAATTGTAATAAGCTCTTGCCTTCTCATCGAGAGCATGAACTATCACTCGGCCTAAATAAAAGGAACATAGCCACACAAACAAATCATCCAAAATGGTACAATTTGCATGAAACTATAGAGAGTACATAGAATTATATACTATCATTCCAAAAAAATTTCTTATAGTTGAAACTGCTAACCACATATACGTGTTAAGCCCTAAGAAACATTATCCCACGAGATCCATTCCTTCAAAGCAGCTAAATGCAGAGGCAAATAGAAACATTTTGATTTTGCATGAAAATCATTACCGACAATGGTATCTTCACAACCTTACGCATTACATTTCTAAATATAAGCATGCGAAGAAATTGCTAATAGGAAACAACAAAGTTGAAGCTAAAGGAAAGAGGGAAAGCAGCACGAACCAGAGTCGATAACAATCCATTTTCCCGTCTCTTGCCCTTGCACGCTGGGTAATACCATCCTCTTAGCTCCTTTTTGCTTCTGCTTAACCTGTACCAGCAAAATAAACAAATAATCGCAGTGAGGATCGAGGAAACTAGGGAACAAAATAGAAAAAGAAAACCCATGAAACCGCACCTTGTAAATTAGGGCTTGGGCGATGTTCTTAACGTGCCACTGGGACCTACCGGTGGCAATCACCATGAAATCTGCCCAATCGCATTGGTTACCAACCGGAACCACTGCCACGTCGTCTGCTCTCACGTCGCTTAGAACCTTCTCCACCTCTTGCAGGCTCAGCAACTCATTGCTTCTTCTCTCCACAGTGGATGAAGAGAACGTCTGATTTAAACCTGAAAACCCCAGCTTCCACGAGCCATTTGTGAGAGAGGAGGAAGGCAACGTTTTTGCAGATAGATGCAGATATCGGGATCTTAAAGTCGCCCACATCAGATTTCAACTCCTCGAGATTTTTTCAACTGAAAATCGCCACTTCCTCGAGCTAAAAGAAAATCCCCAGTTCCTCACAGCAGTTCATAAAATAAAATAAAATAAAATAAAAATAAGTAAGGGCCTACCGACGTCGTTTTAGTTATTGCCTCACGCCTAGACTTGTCAATTGGGCCTATCAGGCAGTGAATTTAGAACCCGGATTCGGATTTTAAAATTTTTGAATTACTTCTGTTAGGTCAGTTTCATGCTTGAGTTATTTTAGATTTTTGAGTTTTTAAATCATTTGAATTTGGGTTTTTAGCTTTTTAGTAATAGATTTTTTTTAATTGAATTATTTTGGGGTTAAATTATTTCCACTTTTACTCTTATTTATTGGATTTGATTATTAAAATAGATAATATTTATTTTTTTAATTTTAAAATAAAATTAAATCAAAATTAAATAAATTATTGAATCAATGTATATTTATTATAAAATCAATAATTACTGAAAATATTTTTAATATAAAATATTATAAACTAATATAAATTTAAATTAAATTAAACTATAATAATGAAACAATAAAAATGTATTTGAATGGAGGAAAATAGTTATTATGAATTAGTTTATTGTTAAAAGCTCATTATAAAAGTTTTATTATTAGTAATATTTTTAATTTTCAATTTTTATATTTTTTTGTTAATAAAATTTATTTAATCTAAACTTTTAATAGTTTTATTGTTATTAACGTTATTTAATCTAAAATTTTTAGAATAATAAAAAATTTTATGAGATTTTTAGGATTTGAAACACATGTAAAAATTAAAATAAAAATTAGTCAAAATGGTTTTTAATCAACCAAAATCAATTGAAAATAAAACATTGATTTTTTTTTTTAAAAAAAAGGTTGAACTAATATAGAATCAAATTGAAATTGCATTTTAATAATTTCTCTTTCACTTATTAATTTGACTTGCAAATAAAGAGACCATATATATTTTTAATTAAATAATTATTATATTTACAAATGGTTATCGAGATCATATGGTATAGGATGAAACTGCATATTTTAGAATAATAAAAAATTGAAATGCGCAATTTACAAGTTATAAATTAAAACAATTTAATAATTTAGTATATAATTGTTATTTTTATTTTAAATTGTACTTAATATAAGTTCAAGTCATATTAGGTTATTTGTTTGGTTATTTTAAGTTTGGATCGTTTCGAATTTAGGTTAATTTTTAAGTTGAATCAAATCAAGTTGTTGACTTTTCATGGTTTAAATCGGGTTTAATTACAAGTTAATCGTATTAAATTTTTAAGTTCATATTAAAATTAATAAATCTACTTAAACCCCTATATTGATATTGAAGCACTAGCATTTTGAGAGTTCGGAAGAAAATGAAACCAAACATCACTCTTACGCCTTGTGTTTGAGGATGATTAAAACTCACACATACGATAGGCATATATCCACACTATGTCTAAAAAGAATTATCAAACAAAGGCCTACCACTTGCTTCCCGAAGGTTTGAACTTGGGTGGGTTCTATAGGTAAACATTCCTTGATCACCAAGTCAATCATGGGAGTTCTAAAGATCTGGTTTTTTATTAATATTTGTTCTTTTTCTTTTACATAATTTGTATAGTTAAAGAGTTTGATTATTTTTTAGATAAGATATTGAGTTTGAATTTTGTAGATACTGAAACAATGTTACAAAAGTTTACCTCTTTTTTAAAAATTTAATTTGATTCAACTCCAAATATAATTAGATATAATATGATTATAGAATATAGAAAGATATTATATAAAAATAGTAACTTCATTAATTACTAAGTGAAAAATAAAATAATAAATATATTTATAAAAAAACTGATAGAAATAACAAATAAGACTTTAGTTGGTTAGTAAAGAATAAATATTAAAATATATATAAATTTGGGTTTAAATTTTATTATGTATATATGTTTTTCTATTTTCCATAAAAAATATATAAAATGATAAAAATATATTTAAAATAATACATTTTAATTTATAAAATAATATCATTATTCAACTGAATTTGCGTCCTGTGATATTAAAGTCAGTAAAAAGTTTAATATTTATAAAGAAAAATTATATAATTTACTTTATATTATATTATATTTGTGATATGTAATACATGAGCGGAAAGCCACAAGCCTCACGTGCAACACCGACCGTAAAGCAAACTCGAACTTCAACGAGACGAGACAATCATATAAATTTTCTTTCCAGTAAGTATTATTTTAACCTTTTCTCAAGTTGTTGCAAATTGAACAGTAATAGAAACCGATTAGGATTTAACAAGCGTAAATATCTCTTTAAGTCCCTCGAATTTTGAAATACAGTTCCTTAAAATCTTTTTATTTTTTAAAAATGAGCAGATAAAGATAATCAATAATATCATTAATTATTTCTGGTAATATATGATGCATTTTGAATTTAAAAATTGGGAATATATATAATATTATAAAAACTAAAGCATTTTAGAATTCCAAAAAATTGTTAAAATTATAAAAAGGTCAATACAATTATAAACTTCAAAAAAAACTAAAAATTTTATTCAAATTTTCAAAAAGATAATAAAATTTCCTATTTTTTTAAATACAAATAATCTTCAAAAATTTAAAAAAACAAGACAATTGCCAACAATTTATTAAAATTTACAAAAAAAAATGAATAAGGTATCCATTAAAAAAAAGGTGATAAAAATTTAATAGAAATGTTATAAAAATTTAAAAAAATAAAATGTTTGGAAAAGTAAAATAAAAAACTGGTGAAAACTTTTAATTGTTTTCCAAAAGGGTAGAGTGTCACATTTAAATTTTAATAAAATTTGTCAAAATCTTAAAAAATAAACCCAAAAAAGGATTAAATTTATAAATTTCAAAAATATCATGGAATAATTAGAATTTCCAAACGTTCCAAATAATAATTAATTTTGATTTGAAACTTTTGAAATTTCAATTAAATTATAATTTTTTATCGAACTTCTTTTTCCATTTTTTTATTTTTATCATTTATGAAACAAATTGTCAAAATATTTTCTTTTATTTCATTTTTTTGTTATTTTTTACTTTTCAAACTTAATAAAAATATTTCTAAATTTTTATAATTGAAAATTCTTTTTATAATCATTTTTATATTTGTTATGACAATTACGTAATGCATGATTTTGAAATTGAAAATAATTGTGGTGTATATTGTAAGTGGTCTAAAGGGGTATTAAGATGATGGTTTATGATGTAGAACCCACAATATTTAAGACAAATACAAGATAAGAATTAAATAAAACAAATGTAAAGAAAAAAGAAAATAGTTTTAAAAAAAGTTAAGGAAAATTTAATTTTAGGAGTGAATAAAACTCGATTCGACTTAAAAATTTTAAAAAAAATTGAATTCTAAGTTAAACTAATTGAGTTATTCGAGTCAACTCGAATTTTTTTCGAATTTCGAATTCGAATCAAGTTTAATTTTCGAATTCGAATAATTTGCCCCTCACTCTAACCTTTACTTGGGAACTCACCTATCCCATAAGTGATGGTCGGTCTAATTTGCTGAACCAATAGGTTATCATACTTGCGACTATACGAGATTCCCATCCCACTTGCTCGTTTCCTCTCTACAGGCTATCATTGTGGCGGTGTACCTGCATTAGACTTTCCTCAAAGTAGAATAGTCTTGACAGATATTTTGTCCTCATGACAGAATCCTTATCCTGGAAGTGAAACTTCTATCCTTTCCATGAGATTTTCCTCTCACGTACAACTTTTTTGGGCTAGCCCTGGTGGCTCTTCATGACGGATCCTTGCTTACGATCCTCAAACACTTTTCCCATATTATTTTCCCATAGTTAGGTTAGCTTTCGCACGGCCTATCTTCCTCTAATTCTTGTCGGGTCCTTGTCCATGACTTGTCAACTTTCATATCTATCATTATCGCTTTCATCATTTTTGACAGATTCTTCATTATCCGCTTGCCATATTTACATTTTCTTTTAACTCTTCTTCCACTTGCATAGTTTCTCATGCTTGGCACATTGGCAATATACCTCGTGTTTGTGGTCCTAGTAGACTTTAAGAGTTGTCCTAGCCGAACTATGGTCTTACATCTTTCTTACATTATCGGATTTATCCCATGTTTATTGCCCCAATGGACTTTATCCATGTTAACTGTCCTAGCGGATTATCTCTATTCTGTGTTTATTGTCCTAATGAATTTTCTATGTTCTATGTTTATTGTCCTAACAAACTATCTCTGTTATGTGGATGCCATGGAGTTTTTCATCCATGGTCTTACACCGATCTACCCTCCTGGCATACTATCATATGATGCAATAGACTTTTTCATTCATGGTCTTACTCGTTATACCTAGCTGCCATAATATATTTCATCTACGGTCTTACATCGTATACCTTATACATTGTACCATGATTTCATGATATCTTTCATCCATGGTCTTATGCTACATACCTAATACTAGACTGCCATAGCGTATTTCATATATGGTCTTCCGTCATATACCGTCGTCATGGTGTCGCCTCGAAGGACCAATCGATACCGCTGTCGCGGTAAATACCTTTCCATAATACAAATTTCCCTAATCCTCCTCCCATTACCTTATTTACACCATCTAACCTTGATGCTCGAACACTATAGTTTTCTCTCCGCAAGGCCCAGAGCTTCGCTCATGGCAATACTAACAGGATCACTCCATATTTCCCTTCCTAACTTCATCTATCTTATAAAGGTATTCCCCATAGTTTTCATGTAATGCATGCACATATCATCATTGTTAAGCCCAATTTCTGCCCGGGCCCAATCAAACCAGCCCAAGTTAAACATCCCACTAAACCAACCACTAACTCCATCACCCTACTAAACCATCCACTACCTCCATCACCCCCATACCCTACTAAACCATCCACTACCTCCATCACCCCCACTAACTCCATCACCTTACTTGTTATAAGTTGTAAAATTTGGTTATAAAAGCCATGGAAAAACTATTGTAAGGGGGGAATTTTTTAGAGAATACACATACGAAATCAAAGAGAATACAAATCAGATTTTTAAGGTAACTTTTTATATTATTCAATTTTGTTTACTTTGGCGTTCACATTTTTTCTTTACACAAACGAAAGAAGGGAAAAGAGAGGGAGTTTACCTCTGACTTTATTTCCTTTCTGATTTGGCCCCAAAGTTTCATTTTTAATTCAATTTAACCCCTTTTTTATTTTTGTTATTTTACTGTTAAATTAATTAATTTGAGCTTTATTCTCATTATTTTTATATTTTTTTATTATTTTCTATTAATTTAATTAATTTGAGTTATGTTTCATATTGTTATATTATTTATTATTATATATTTATTATGTAAATATATATATATATATATATTTTTAAGCGAAGTTAATTATTTTAAATATAAACTTCTATTATACATAGACTTATTATATTATTTTTTTATACCATTGTTTATTATCAGTTACCATTTTTATATCAAATTATTATTATTTACTATTTCTCACTATTACTAATTTAACATTGTTATTCCAATATTTTTTTTTACTATTATCCCCCATATTTAATGTTATCGTCAACATATTTTTTGTTATTATCATCATGTTTTTAATATTATTATTAATACTATTAGCACAATGTTTATTACATTATTGTATTTATTATTACTGTTGTTTTATTAATTATTTCTATTAATTACTATTATTATTATTTTTTATTATTTATACATGGTTAGAATTATTCTCATATTATTATTTTCATGTTGTCTATTATCATCATTTTTAAAAAAATCTATGTCCTTAATTCATTTATCCATTGATCTTCTCTCAAAATTTTTCAAAATAAAGGCAATGTTCGGTATTTAAAGAATTCGAAGAATCGTGCCCTAACGTACTGGGTTTCGCTTTCTTTGTTTGTCTTGAATATTCGAATATCCTCTTACCAGTTCACTCTAAAAAAAATTTAAAATAAAGGCAATGTTCAGTATTTAAAGAATTTGAAGAATCGTGCCCTAACGTACTGGGTTTCGCTTTCTTTGTTTGTTTTGAATATTCGAATATCCTCTTAAGGCTAAAACGCACGTTTTAAAGGCAAGCTCACAATTGAGGGTCAACAATGTTGTGTCCTAACGTACTGGACTTAATGTTTTACCTTGAGGTGAGATGGTCTTTAATACACATTTGACTTACCTAAATGTTCTAAAAGCCAATAAAAGGAGGATCCGTTTTGAACTTTGTCCAAATCTTTAATTTTCAATATTAAGACACTAAATAATCAATCAAGTACCAATTTTGGGCGTGTCGAGGGTGCTAATCCTTCCTCGTACGTAACTGACTCCCGAACCGATTTTCTATTTTCGTAGATCAAAATCATCGTTTTGAAAATTTTATTTATTTATTAAAAACGACCATGTTTTGAGGTGATCCAATCACACCCTATTAAAAACGATTGGTGGCGACTCCCAACTTTTCGTTTTCAAAAGTCGATTCCCCGTTTTCAAAAAAATGGTTTCAACAGCTTGGCGACTCCACTGGGGACCAATAAGAGAGTGGAGCTGTAAATTGATTATTTTCTGTCCTCTTGTGAAATTTAGAAATTCAGTTTTTCTAAAAACACGATCCTCGCTTTGCATTTTCTGTGTCCTTGTTGAGTTTGTTTTTTCGTTGAATTTTTTTATATACTCTCGCATCATATCGCATGACCGTTGTGGTCACACCTTTTAAGTGGGAGTGAGAAACTATGCTTTCGTGAGGTTTTCACCTCCGCATGCGCTAGGGGATCGCTTCCGGAATACATCCGTACTTATGTCTTCGTAAAGTTTTCACCTCCGCACGGGCATAAGGAAATGTATTCCCCTGGACCGAACTTGATCTATATGAACCTATAATGGGCGAGGGTCGAGGAATCTGCTGGTTCAGGTACCCCTTTCTTTAGAACTGAACCACATATAGTAAACCCTAGAAGCCTACCCTAGTTAGGGCTATGCCAAACCTTAGTGATTACCCAGATAGGTGTTCTAGGTTGTTTATTTCTCCTGTACTAACGTGTTTCATTTTGTTTATGTTTGTATCACATTACATAGCATTTTCATCATAAAAGGAGGTGTCGATATACGGTTCAGTTACTAATAGAAAGTTTTTTCATGAAGAACGAATTCCTTGATAAAGTGAAAGACAACGCGTTTGTCCAAAGATGGTCGGAGAATGCACAGTTCGAGAAAGGTGACAGTTTGACAAAGGAGTACACGTCAGAGTTATGGGACTTTACCCTATTAGTGTGGTTCAGAATGATCTTCAGGAGTTGAAAGAGTTATGGAGTCGCTAGAATGAGGAGATGAAGCAGCTACTCTACTATAATTATGGTGATATTCCTTATCTCCTCGGTATTAAAGTAGATAGGTATTTTTTCAGCGCCATGGCTCAATTTTGGAATTCCGCCTACAGTTGTTTTACTTTCGGAAAGGTGGATTTAGCACCTACTGTCGAGGAATATACAGCTTGCTTCGTTGTCCGATGTTTCAAGTTGATAAGATTTATTCTAGAGCTGTCACTACCCCAACCTTTGTAAAGAGGTTTATGAACATCACTGGGATGAGTGAGCAGTGGGTTGCAGCTCGAGTCTAGCAGAAAGGCAATGGAAAGTGCATCCCTTGGGAAAATTTGAGAGATCTGATCCTGGCACACCCTGATATGAAGAAAAGAGTTGATGTATTCGCCTTGAGCATATACGGTTTGGTTATTTTTCCTAAAGCTTTAAGGCATATAGATGAAGCAGTCGTCGATCTATTTGACCGATTTGGTAAGGGAGTCATTCATGTTCCTGCAATCTTGGCTGAGACTTTCAGATCTTTGAGTGCATGTCGAAAGGCAGGTGAAGGCAGATTTATTAGGTGTGCACAACTCTTGTTAGTGTGGTTTCACAGCCACTTTTGGAGGGTAGAAAAGGCCTCTTACCGACCTTTTCTCGGAGATTACTTACCTTTGAAGGAGATAGTGACCATATCGAGAAGAGATGACATAACAGAGGAAAAATGGATGGCGATACTTCAAAATCTCCAAGAGGAGGATGTCAAATGAAAATCCCTAAGATGGTTTCTGATAAGATTCTCTACCGATGTGGGAGTTATGATTGGGTCCCTTTGTTGGGGATTTGGGGAGCCGTTGGATATGCCCCTCTGCTTGTATTGAGACAATATAGATCAAGACAATTTATACCGATAACGCATGGGTTAGCTCAGAGTGGGTTCTCGTATAGGGAGAAAGACTCCAAGAAAAAGAGCCGCGAGATTTATAATGCTTAGAACCAAACCTGCCAGATAAAGAGAGTTGTTGTGAATCCAATGGTGACTCCTGAATATAATGAATGGTGGAGTAGAAGGGTTAACAATAATATCCCGATGCCAAATTTAGAAAAAGCTCGACCGATAGAGGAATATCTACGAGTGGTCCATTCCGAATTGGAAATCATAAAGCGAGACTTCGAAAAGAAAACCTCAGAGTTAGAAAGAAAAATAGAGCAGTTGGAGGAGGAAAAAGTGTACTTAAAGCTGGATGTTGATGTTCAAAAATCCGAGGCTGAGAATTTGAAGAAGAGAAAGAGAGAGGTTGAGGTGGACCTGGATAGTCTGAAGACTGATTACAAGCAGCTGTATAAGTTAATGAGAAATGCTGGCTTGGGTAAAACGTCTGAACAGTGGAGGCAAGAAATCCAAGAGGAAAAGGCTAAGGCTGATTGGTGGGAGAAAAAGTTCCATGATGCTCAAGCTCGAGAAGTCGCTTGTAAAAAGAGTTTGGACGATAGCCAGAATGAAAAACAGATGTTAAGAGCTCGGGTGGAAGAGTTAGAAACGACACTACAGCAACATCGGAGTCGTAACTCAGTGATTGAATTAAGGGATAGCCTTAGAAAGATCGAGAATTTGAAGGGGAAAGTAGAAGAACTTGAGACTACACTTCAGAACTGGGAGAATCAGATTGAATTATTAGAAGCAAATAATGAGCAACTAGGAGAGCAACTTCACCGATCTCAGGATCAGGTCCAAGATAGGGATTACTTCATGGGCGAAGCTATAACTCAGATACGAGAGGTGGCTGATCATTTGCAGACTTTGGCGGTCCAAGCAGATGTGCTAGGAGTTAAATATGAGTTAGAGTCAGATCGGGGGCGAGAGTTAGCTTGCTTTCTTAGGAAAGTAAAAGCTTTGGGTGTTAGGGCAAGACCGTATATGTAATTCATTCTATGTAAAAGATTTTGTTTTTCAGTGAAGTTTTCTAAATGGAACTGAATTCGAATCGATGTCTCCTTTTTACATTTATGTCATGCATTTGCATTGCATAGCATCATAAACATTAAGTTGCACAAAAGAACCCTATTAATTAGTGATAATTTATCTAGTTACCTTGGAACATCGTTACTATACACGGAGGAAAACAAGGGATATGGATCAGAGGTTAGAGAAATTAGAACAAATGCAAAAGAAGATGCAGGAGCAACTGCAAGCTCAGATGCAAGAACAGCTGGCTAGGATCCAGCAGGAAATGAGGGATCAAATGCTGGAGTCCCGGAAAAACATGCTGGAGTCACAGAACAACATGATGAGCCAGCTGACACAGCTGCTGAATGGAGGGTCTGACAAAGGAAAAGGCCCTATGGGTGATAGTGGAAATGACAACGATGACTCTGCTTGTCCTACAAGCTTTGCCCCAATAAACATTCAAACACAGCCACCAAGGGTGTCTGTTAATGTTAAACCTCTATATCAAGCTGGCACTTCGGCACCTGTAAACTTCCCATCGGGCTCGTGCTCTAACCTTGGAGACAATATAACAAATCCTACGATCCCTGATTTCAATGAGGTTGAAGGGGACAAAGTAAAGGCAGAGCTCCCAAAACAGCTCGAGGATCAGTACAAATGGATAGAGGAGAAGTTCAATGAGCTAGAAAGTACTGATCATTACTGCGGAGTTGACGCAAAGGAACTCAGTTTAGTCCCAGACTTAGTACTTCCTTCGAAGTTCAAGATGCCAGAATTTGAAAGATATAATGGAACAACATGATGAGCCAGCTGACACAGCTGCTGAAGGGAGGGTCTGACAAAGGAAAGGGCCCTATGGGTGATACTGGGAATGACAATGATGACTCTGCTTGTCCTACAAGCTTTGCCCCAATAAACATTCAAACACAGCCACCAAGGGTGTCTGTTAATGTTAAACCTCTATATCAAGCTGGCACTTCGGCACCTGTAAACTTCCCAACGGGCTCGTGCTCTAACCTTGGAGACAATATAGCAAATCCTATGATCCCTGATTTCAATGAGGTTGAAGGGGAAAAAGTAAAGGCAGAGCTCCCAAAACAGCTCGAGGATCAGTGCAAATGGATAGAGGAGAAGTTCAATGAGCTAGAAAGTGCTGATCATTACTGCGGAGTTGACGCAAAGGAACTCAGTTTAGTCCCAGACTTAGTACTTCCTTCGAAGTTCAAGATGCCAGAACTTGAAAGATATAATGGAACTAGCTGCCCTGAGGCTCACATTACAATGTTCTGTCGGAGAATGACGGGATATGTCAACAATGACCAATTGTTGATTCATTGTTTTCAGGATAGTTTGACTGGGGCCGCAGCCAAATAGTACAATCAGTTGAGCCGTGCTCAGGTCAAATCATGGAAGGATTTGACACAGGCCTTCATGAAACAGTATGGCCATGTGACCGATATAACGCCTGACAGGATTACATTACAGAACATGGAGAAAAGGTCAAGTGAAAGCTTCAGGAAATACGCCCAGAGGTGGAGGGAAGTCACTACGCAAGTCCAACCACCACTGCTAGAAAAAGAAACGACTATGTTGTTTATTAATACCTTGAAGGCACATTTCATTAATCATATGTTGGGGAGCACGACTAAGAGTTTCGCAGACATAGTGATGTCTGGTGAAATGATGGAAAATGCAATAAGGTGCGAGAAGATAGAAACGGGGGAAGCATGAGAGGGTCAGCCCTAAAGAAAAAGGAAAGTGAGGTAAGAATGTGAGCTCAGGCTATTCAAAACCTGTCACCGTTAATCAATCGAGAACGGTAGTCACAGGCCAACAAGTTGCACCAAGGCAAGAGCCCAGCACAAAGAGAAATACTGAGATGATACAATTTACCCCTATCCCAGTGACATATAAGGAGCTATACAAAAGATTATTTGATGCACATGTTGTAGCACCATTCTACTCAAAACCCGTTACAGTCGATAGAAAATTGCATCCCTTTTAAGAAGTTAGTCGAAAGGCTCGTTGAAATGGGTATTGTGAAGTTCGACAACAGGTCTGGCGTAGAAAATCTGTTACCCAACCATGCTGATGAGAGGGTAAACGTAATAATCAATGATGCAGAGAAAAGAATTTGACAGGCATTCATCTTTGCATACTTGGGAGTGTTTTAAACGATGGGACGATGGAAAAGATCCCTGTATTTTTTAGGGCTAATCTAGAGTCATATTTAAAACACACTTGTTGCTTTAAGCCTAGAGGCAATAAGAATACTTTTGTGAAATAGGCTTATGTCTAGTGTCTTTATTTCAATGAAATACATTTTTTTGTTTCTTATTTTAAACATCTGCTCTTTACCATTTCATTCATGATCATACCATACGAGTAAATATTCTTAGTTTCTCTTGTTCTTCAAATTTTCTTTCATCCTTATAACAGGTCTCCAGATATCAATGATATGAGTGACACTGTTGCTAACTTAGAATCTCATTTTGAGCGAGATATGTGTTTAGTGAGACCTCAAGACTTTGAAGATGACTAAGATTGTAGCTTATCTCCTGATCTGTTGATGACGGTGAACAAGATAAGAAGCAAACCTCATGTTGCAAAGAATCAGTAAAACCCATAATCTTCTTCTATATGGGGCATGTGTACCGTCAGATTGATTTTGCCAAAAGCCTCTGACGAGTATCGATTCTTTTTGTGGTCGTCGATTATGTTGCCAAGTGGATAGAAGCTGCCTCATATGTCAATGATGCGAGGTCAATAGCCAACATTTTCTATGTTAGTATGGAGTACCGAAAGGGACCATATCTGACGATGTACTAAATTTAAATAGCAGTACGTTATCTGAAGCATCCAGGCTGTTCAATATTAAATACCATATCGCCCGAAAATGAACGGTACAAAAAAAAAGATCATGGGAGCCTCTATCAGAACCTTCACCGGGGTAACTTTTTTCATTGATTTATGGAATGAATGCAATTTTGGCAAGGTCTCTTCTCCACGAGTTTCGTCAGAGTTGAGTAAATCCAATTCCGATGATCAAGTGAACCTGATTGAAAAAGGAGGTCGAAAATTATCCGTTACAGTCAAATGATAGGAAGTGATGATGGAAAGATCATTCCAGAAAATTTCATCAAGGAAACTTCGTTTTGGGAAGGATCCTTCCCATACAAAAGGATCTCAGTGAAAATGGATGTCAAATTGGGAATGACCTTATCCCTGGTAGGGGCATTGATGTTGATTAAGATAAATGGCAAGAACTTGCCTGACCTTGTGAACTTGGATTTAATCGAAGAATACTTCATTTTCAAAAAAAAAAAGAAAAAAAGGAAAGAAAAAAAAAGGAAAAAGAAAAGAAAAACAAAAAAGAGAAAGAAAAGAAAAGCAAAGGAGAGGCCAAGGCGAAAACCCGCAAAGGGCGCTTTGAGACCAAAAGGGATTTAAGTTGAAAACCCGAAAAGGGTGGCTCAAATTTGGATAAAAAGTGGGGCATACAGTAGTCTTACTATGCCTGAGTTAACAATGAGGAAGTATGCTACATCTTGGGGCATTGACAAAGTACTTCGGATCACCTAAACACATGTTGAGCTCAAATGGTCATCAAGAAGTTTGTACAGAGAAGCTCAGGCTGCAATATCTGGGGCACTTAATTTTCTATCTTACCTATGTTTACTATCCTTAGTTGCCTTATTCTTTTCGAGATACACCCCAATCATTTTTATTTTATTACCTTGGATATCTCCGATTACTTTAATTGTTACGAGCTATGCTCTTAATTAATTTCATTCTTATCCCTTGCCATGATCTCTTTCAAGCATTTCGTATTGAAATATAGATTAAAATATTTCTACAAAGGAGATTCTGCTTATGACTCTAGAAGTTTCTAAATAATACGGGAACCTGAAACAGGACTATTGTTTAGAATTTACCGAGCCTAAGGGTTGGAATTGTCTGAGGGACTACCCCTTAAGATTTTTTATCAAATATATCAGAGACAAATGTTGCATCGAAGGTACAATCTTGACGAATAGCAAGCAATGTCAACCCAAGCTTTAAAAGGGGATCATTCTCGAGAGAAAGATGGTATTTTGCATCTATGCAAATATCAAGCATATACATCTGGTCATGACATATAAGGAATGGTGTAGCAGACCAAATTAATGGAAGAAGAGTCAAATCCTATACCCTTAAAATTGCGGGGGAATGAATCGGAGAGGAATTAGATTATATTCCCCCAAGTTGCAGTAGGAGAGTTTGAAGATGGTGCAAGCCTTATATCCCATGAAGTACAGTGGATTGGACCTTGAAATTATAGTGGGGCAAACCAGTTAAAGAAAATAGATTGTTTCTATGAGTTTTCTGTCAGAAAGTAGCAGCTGAATAAGAAAGACTCATGTCAGTGAAGCGATAGCCTTAACAGACAGCGAGTTATGGTAGCCCAAGCATTAAAATGGGATTATTTTCATGATATTCTGCATTTGTACAAATGTCATTCATAATACATTTAGTTAGGGGCATTTGATTCATGTTGATCATAGCATCCTAATCATTTAGCATAAGCATAAACCACAGGAAATCACTTCTACAGATGGATTCCCTAGTAGACAGTGTAGCAAGATTGATTAAAATTACAGATTTCGGCAAGCCTTATTCCACTGAGCAGGAGTGGAACAGGCTAAATATAGCAGATCTCATCCTACTGGCAGGAGTGGAATAGATCAAATTTCGACAGATCTTATCTTCGCTGATCAGGAGCGGAGCAGATCAAATTTTGGCGAATCTTACCTCCATGTATCGGCAATGGAGCAGATTTCAGCGACCAGCCTTCTTCACTGAGCAGGAGTGAAGCAGGCTAAATATAGTAGATCTCATCCCACTGGCTGGAGTGGAATAGATCAAATTTCGACAGATCTTATCTTCGCTGAGCAGGAGCGGAGTAGATTAAATTTTGGCGAATCTTACCTCCATGTATCGGCAATGGAGCAGATTTCAGCCACAAGCCTTATCCCACTAAGCAGGAGTGGAACAGGCTAAATATAGCAGATCTCATCCCACTGGCAGGAGTGGAACAGATCAAATTTCAGCGGATCTTGTCTCCATGTATCGGCAATGGATCAGATTTCAGCCACCAGCCTTATCTTCACTGAGCAGGAGTGGAGCAGGCTAAACTCTAGATCTTATCTTCGCTGAGCAGGAGTGGATCAGATCAAATTTTAACGAATCTTATCTCCATGTATCAGCAATGGAGCAGATTCAAACCACCAGCATTATCCCACTGAGCAGGAGTGTAATAGGCTAAATATAGCAGATCTCATCCCACTAGCAGGAGTGGAACATATCAAATTTCAGCGGATCTTATCTCCATGTATCGGTAATGGAGCAAATTCAAACCACCAGTCTTAACCCCCTAAGCAGTAGGGTAACAGGCTAAAAACTACAGATATTGTCTCATTAAGCGGTAGTGGAGCAGATCAAAGATACACGCTTTAACTCCCTAAGCAATAGAGTAACAAGCTGAAGATTATAGATCTTATCTCCCTAAGTAATAGTGGAGCAGATCAAAGATACACGCCTTCACCCCCTAAGTAGTAGGGTAACAGGCTAAAATTTACAGATCTGGGCTCGCCGAGCAGTGGCAGAGCAGATCAAAGATAGACGCCTTAACCCCTTAAATAGTAGGGTAACAGGCTAAAATTTACAGATCTGGACTCACCGAGCAGTGGCGGAGTAGGTTGAAGACTCGCTTTAACCCCGTAAGCAGTAGGGTAACAGGCTAAAGTTTACAGACTTGGGCTCGCCGAGCAGTGGTGGAGCAGGTCAAAGACTCGCCTTAGCCCCCTAAGCAGTAGGGTAACATGCTAAAATTTACAGATCTTGGCTCTCCGAGCAGTGGTGGAGTAGGTCAAAGACTTGCCTTAACCCCCTAAGTAGTAGGGTAATAGGCTAAAATTACAGATCTTATTTTCGTTAAGCAAGAGCGGATCAGATAAAGTTCCAACAAATCGTATCTTCATTTAGAAGCAATAGGATGCAGTGGGTTGCGATAAGGTTACACCAAAAAGCCAAGATCTGACAGGACCGGGCAAAATTAGCCTTTGTAATCTTTGCTTTGTTCCCATTACATGACAACGAGCAAAGAGGGGCAGCTGTTAAGCCTAATTTCTGCCCGGGCCCAATCAAACCAGCCCAAATTAAACACCCCACTAAACCGACCTCTAACTCCATCACCCTACTAAACCATCCACTACCTCCATCACCCCCACACCCTACTAAACCATCCACTACCTTCATCACCCCCACTAACTCCATCACCCTACTTGTTATAAGTTGTAAATTTTGGCTATAAAAGCCATGGAAAAACTATTGTAAGGGGGGAATTTTTTAAAGAATACGCATACGAAATCAAAGAGAATACATATCAGATTTTTAAGGTAACTTTTTATATTATTCAATTTTTTTTACTTTGGCGTTCACATTTTTTCTTTACACAAACGAAAGAAGGGAAAAGAGAGGGAGTTTACCTCTGACTTTATTTCCTTTCTGATTTAGCCCCAAAGTTTCATTTTTAATTCAATTTAACTCCTTTTTTATTTTTGTTATTTTACTGTTAAATTAATTAATTTGATCTTTATTCTCATTATTTTTATATTTGTTTTTTATTATTTTCTATTAATTTAATTAATTTGAGTTATGTTTCATATTATTATATTATTTATTTATTATTATATATTTATTATGTAAATATATATATATTTTTAAGCGAAGTTAATTATTTTAAATATAAACTTCTATTATACATAGACTTATTATATTAGTTTTTTATACCATTGTTTATTATCAGTTACCATTTTTATATCAAATTATTATTATTTACTATTTCTCACTATTACTAATTTAACATTGTTATTCCAATATTTTTTTTTACTATTATCCCCCATATTTAATGTTATCGTCAACATATTTTTTGTTATTATCATCATGTTTTTAATATTATTATTAATACTATTAGCACAATGTTTATTACATTATTGTATTTATTATTACTGTTGTTTTATTAATTATTTCTATTAATTACTATTATTATTATTTTTATTATTTATACATGGTTAGCATTATTCTCATATTATTATTTTCATGTTGTCTATTATCATCATTTTTAAAAAAATCTATGTCCTTAATTCATTTATCCATTGATTTTCTCTCAAAAATTTTCAAAATAAAGGCAATGTTCGGTATTTAAAGAATTCGAAGAATCGTGCCCTAACGTACTGGGTTTCGCTTTCTTTGTTTGTCTTGAATATTCGAATATCCTCTTACCAGTTCACTCTAAAAAATTTTCAAAATAAAGGCAATTTTCAGTATTTAAAGAATTCGAAGATTCGTGCCCTAACGTACTGGGTTTCGCTTTCTTTGTTTGTTTTGAATATTTGAATATTCTCTTAAGGCTTAAACGCACGTTTTAAAGGCAAGCTCACAATTGAGGGTAAAAAATGTTGTGTCCTAACGTACTGGATGTAATGTTTTACCTTAAGGTGAGATGGTCTTTAATACACATTTGACTTACCTAAATGTTCTAAAAGCAAATAAAAGGAGGATCGCGTTTTGAACTCTGCCCAAATCTTTAATTTTTGAAATTAAGATACTAAATAATCAATCAAGTACCAATTTTGGGCGTGTCGAGGGTGCTAATCCTTCCTCGTATGTAACTGACTCCCGAACCGGTTTTCTATTTTCGCAGATCAAAATCATCGTTTTGAAAAATTTATTTATTTATTAAAAACGACCGTGTTTTGAGGTGATCCAATCACACCCTATTAAAAACGATTGGTGGCGACTCCTAACTTTTCGTTTTCAAAAGTCGATTTCCCGTTTTAAAAAAAATGGTTTCGACAATCATATCTCATGTTTATGCAAACATGGCATACTCAAACAACTTATATCATAACAGTAGGTTTGAAGTCTAGAACTCACCTGAAGCTTCATCATTTCCAAAACTTAGCTTTCTAGAACGTTAGAGTTTCCGTTTTCATGGCGGTTAATTATTACAACCAAAACCTACTGGTTAAACTTGCACTTCATCTTTAAAGCTTAAACTTTCATTGGCATGCGGAACCCCTAAAATGGTTTTGAAGATCCGTAACCATATTTACCTATTCTTACACATACAGAAGGGTTAAGAACCTTACCAACTTGTTGGTTTTCCTACTTTTCCATCTCACTCCTCATGAAGTCTGCTCCATGCAGGACCTTCCGTGGTTATTCATTCTTTAAGCCACCGAAAAGATGAAGATGAGAAAATGAAACAAAGTTGGGAAGAAAATCATCATTGGGAAGCCATGTTCCAACTATTTATAGTCTTTCCCACTCTATTACCAACCTCATGAGAATTATGCATTCACAATCATTGTGTCTCCTATAATGGAACTGGCTCGTTCTTTTCTAATCGAACTAAGTTTGGTTTTCAACCATGTCTCATTTAGTTTCTAGCTTTCCAATTTCTTTCAATAGAGGTTGCCAACTTGCGATCTCTTGTGTTTTAAACCTCAAATTTTCAGGTTAATTGGGAATCAAGTGTTACAACTACTCCCTAACACGATAAAATATGAAATTGTGAAATGAAAAGTTGTTAACAACAATTTTGCATGTAATATTATTGTTGGAATAATGAATGAAAATTAGGATATTAAATAAATTTGTTGAGAAGTATAGACATGGAATAGATTGATCAAAGTAGAAAGACGTAATTCAGGTAGAACTAAAATATGTGAAGTTTATGGACCAGTAGTTCAAAGATATAAAGGTATAGGGCTAGTAAAGGTACAAATGAGCAATTCTGCGAAAATGAAATAAGAAAAATGAAGTTTTACATTAAGTCATGACATTGAAAAGTATTTTTTGTGGTGGATGTAATAAACTTTTAGAGATCTCATTAATTTGGCAGTTCATGAAAATTTAATATGTGTCTAATGATTATTGTTACAAGTTTTATATGAATCAATATATAGTGAGGTTAATATTAAAATCCTCGAAAGATTTAGAATGCTGAAAGTATATAGAAATTCTTGAGAAATTGCTCAATACGTTTGAGTAAATATTTATTTAATTGATTGAATATGTATTTTTATGGAAAGATTGTGATCAAAGTATGTTATGATTATTGTTGGAACTCTTGAAAATATCAAAATATATTTCCGCAAGTTTTTCCTCACTCGAGACTTTCAGAAAAATGATGATATAAATGTTTGGTAAATTTGTTTAATAAGTCATTTGAAAAGCTAGTATTTAATATTAGAATACATAGAATATGATATATCACATGATGCTGTCATGAGAGAGAGTAAATATATTATTATTATCATAGAAGTGAATGTTCATTAGAATAATAAGATTGACGTACTTTGAAACTCTAATGTCCGGTAGAAGTAGAGTTTTATATCATGTATGCTTCTTATGTCTATAAATATAGACTTTGGAGAAGAATGTATATATCCCCTATTGACGAATAAAATAGGTTCTTCTCTTTTGTTGTCCTATTTCTCTTGTTTTTCTCTTCTCTCTATCCTTTTATTTTATAATAGATTTTAATTTTGTTTTTTGAATTTTTATAAAAAAATATATTTTAATATTTATATAAATTTTATTTAAAAAATAAAAATCCAACAAAACACCATTTGACATGTGTCATGTATTCTTGTAATAATTAATTTAGAGTAAATTATTATTATTTTTTATTTTAAGTGAAATTTGGACTGATTTAATATTGAATAAATCAATAAGGATGTTTTGAGCAAAAACCATTGCATAGAATTCACACGCAATCTGAGATTAGAATGTGTATAATGATTAAAGTAGTGGGTTTTGTGATTGGTCTTCAAATATTTAATTAAAACAAGTTGCATAACTAATCACTTATTTTATTTTAATGTCAATCCATCCAGTTCTAAACCTAATTCGAATAAACCCTAAGAAAGACCCACAAAGCTCACTTTGGGAATTGCAATGCACTTCAATTGCTTTGTTGTTTAATGGCTAACGTTGTTTTTGGTCAAATGGCTTATATATATATATATTAGATTACAAGATGTACGTTACAGAAGAAGAAAAAAATATATAAAACCATCAAGATTAAAGATCAAATTCGCAATCAAAGGATTTTAAATCTTTCAACGTATAATTTAAGCTATTTAATTTTAAAATATATAAAATTAATGAAAAACATAAAAACCTTTACAAATTTTTTTCAGCACTCAATTTTTTTATTTTTAATTTTTTTCATTGAATTAATATTTGACTAATTAATAAAACCAACCTACAGGTTAAAAGATTATAGGGATGTTTAAGAGCAAATAAAGTGACAAAAGTTGGATTACTTATTTAATAGATTAGGGTTGAAGTTAAGAGTGTTGAAACGGTTGATTTGGTTATTAATCAAAATGAAT
The DNA here is from genome assembly GCF_007990345.1 of Gossypium hirsutum. Classification (NCBI taxonomy): domain Eukaryota; kingdom Viridiplantae; phylum Streptophyta; class Magnoliopsida; order Malvales; family Malvaceae; genus Gossypium; species Gossypium hirsutum. The sequence goes on along the minus strand of NC_053426.1, from coordinate 93,235,615 downwards.
TATGTTAATTAAATTAACCGAAATTTATATATTTTTATCTTTTAGCTAAAATAAGTATAAAATATATTAAAAAATTTATTACCAATGTTTATTTTTTTAATAGTTCAAAAAATATATATTAATTTATATTAATTATCCAATTTTGAATTCGTATTAATCAATAATTAAAATTTTAAAAAATTATTAATTGATTTTTGACTAAATTAAATTAAATTAAATTAATTTTAATCCAACTGTGAATACCTGTTAATTAAATAAAATAAAGTGCAGTTTAAAAATAATTTAATAGATGACTTAGATAAATAGGAAGGAATATAAGAGCAGTTAGGACATCATTGGAAGACGAAACTAAAGAAAAAGGCATCTAAGATTTGTCCTACGCACCTACCTACCAATAACCATGTAATCATTATCAATTCTAATACCTTTTTTTTAGTCATAACCTATTTTCTTCTTTTTTTTAATTATTATTATCTTTGCCTAATTATTACAATATTTTTTTTTCTTATGCCTCATGTTTTTAGCAAATTACAACTTGGATTGTTTTCAAAAGGCGATATTCGACGAGCTTCAACCTAAATATAATGATTTTTTTTTCTAGTGGGATACCTTGGTGTTTTTATTTTATTTTATCAATTTTATATAAATGAGGATTTTTCTTAGTCCACTTACTGAAGTTATGCAGATTTTAGAACAGGATCGAATTGGTACTGATTATAGCTACAATAATGTTGAATTCTTGAGGTTCCTTTAATTTCCATACAAAAAAAAAAATTTTTGAAGGAAAGAATAAAATGACACAGGATGAATTGAAGGGTCCAGGCAGGAGTTTTTGGCCCTTGGTTCAAATATTTTTATATAAAAATATATAATTCAATTTAAAGTTTTTAAATACAAAATCTACTCCTTGGCTCCATTAGTATATTTATTTTTATTTTAGCTTCATTAATAAATAAAAAAATTGGCTTCACCATTGAAATGATTATTGTGTACTTGGGGGAAAAATTATATCAATAGGTGTCAAACCTAACTATTTAGGTGCCAGTAGCCACATAGCAGACTTAACTACTATCCCTCAATTAAATAATATACTAATTTTATATAAATTCTAATTAAGTTAAGGTTGTTCTTACACGTCATTTAAATTTAATTATGTTATAAAAATTGACTAATATCTAAATTTTACCAACATAACCAAAATCTAATTAACATAAGAAATTAGAGTTTTAACAATAATTATATTTTTCAAAATCATTGTTTAAATCTTTCAGATTATTATTATTTCATTTGGCATAAAAATTGTTATACATATTTAATTTATATTTAAAAATAAAAAATTTGGAACATATAATATTTTTTAGATAGAAATTAAAAGAAAAACCTGTGTAGATTATAAGAGAAACAATAATGATTATATTAGTCAATAATTAATTTAAACTCGATCATGGCAGGAACTGAAGTAGTAAATCAAAATAGAGTAAAAAGAAAGAAGAGGAAAATAAATCATAGAGCAAGAGAAAGACTGACAAAAGAAAAGGATTAATGTAAGCTTGATGCAAAGGAAAGAAGCAAATCCAAACAACAGCCAGAAAATAAAAAGCAAAAAGGAAAGGCGAACTTGAGTTGTTCTATTCTCTCTTCCAAGTTACTCTCTTATTTTCTTGGAGAAGAGAGAAATGTGAGAAAATTCGAGGTGTCTCCGTTCCAAACCCATCGCTCTTTGCTTCAATGTCACCGACCTGAGCTGCACCACACTCTCCGTACTGTAATTTGCTTTTTAATTGTTTTTTTATTCTTTCCAATTTAAGATCTAAATAGCAATCAATCTAGGGATGAAAAAAAAAAATCTAAAATCCACCGCTGTTTTTTCCTTTTTATAAAAATGGTTACTATGCTAAAATAACCTTAATCTATTTTTGTAATTAAATAAACCTCTACCTGACAATTTTTATCCATAAAATACCTTCATTTTAATATTAAAATATATTTTGAATTTCAAGTTTCTATTTTAATTTCTTGTTGATGCAACAAAAAATATATACATTTTTAACGTCAACATAAAATTTAAAAGAGTAATTAGAATTTTCTAAAAATTGATTAAGAATTTTTAAAATATTAATTTATTTTACTTAATAAAATATTTTAATTAAATCCACATAAGCATTAAATGCAAATTAACTTAAAATTTTAAAATAATTTTACTTTAATATTAGAATATTAAAATAAATGACTTTCTTGAATAAAAAATATATATTAACGCTCATTTAACTACAAAAATAGTATAAAAACTTGTTTAAACAAATTATAATAGTTGAAGAGCTTTTTTAGTATATTAGTTTATAAAAATTGAGGTTTTTTTTTTTACATAAGGATTGGTTTATCAAAATTTTGGATTAGATTTAGATAAAATCTGCTCTGCCTATTTTAAATATTTTATTAAAATTCTTTTGTTTCTAATTTTATAATTATTATTTATTTTAAATTATAATTTTTTATTATATCTATTAAAATTTTATTTATCTATACTTATTATAAATTGTTTAATTGAATTTGTGTTATGGGTTAACGGAATACCAACTTAATTGAAAAACGATTTATTTATATATTTCTTTTAAATGATAATCAAATGTTATTATGGTGATACTTTTGTGTTTTCATGCTTTTATATAATTTTTAAATGAAAATTAAAGCAACAAAATCAAGAGTTGAACATTTGTTTAATAGATTTAAGCACAAGTTATTTACCAATCCACTAATTATCATTATTGAATAATTTTTATATAAAGTATTTTCTTTTATTTGTTTTGTGAGTGTGATATAATCTAATTTTTATATCTTATTTGATTGTATATAATTTATTTTTATAAATAATAGAATATAAAATGAATGGTATTTGGTATATTGTCAACGAATTTTTTTCCAGAAGTAATGTAAAGTGTTTTATAGAGTATAGTAAAATTTAAAGATATATATATTTTTAAAAAAGAGACACATGAAACTAACCTGCTATTAATGAGAGAGCAGAAAATAATAGAAAAAAGGCTCAAGTATAAAGATCGTCATTAGTACGTGTCCCGATTGTATACCACCAATGATAAACATTAGAGTAAGCGATATGCACTAGATCAGGAGTGCCCCCTCTAGCAAAAGCTTCTATCGCTTGTTAACCAAAATGAGAATCTCAAATTACATGAGCAATTGGTATTACATGTAAAGGATCCTGTACCCATACATGATTTTGGAATAAAAAATATACTATCAGTGTATCAAATATTAATCTGATAAGATTTTGGAGTTAGAAAAATAATTTAGGATGTAATAGTAAAGTATTAAATAAAGTTAGAGAGAAAAGGGGGTTTTTTACCCAATTGGGTTAAAAAAATTTTAAAATACCAAAATAGGGTGTCAGATACATTATTTACGAAAATGAGTTGTTTTTTTAGGTCGAGCCTACCTGACAGGCGCGACTCATTTTTTTAATAATATAGTTTTATTTTTTTAAATATTATTATTTTATTATATTTTAATAATTTTTAAATTTTTAAAATTTAGTCGGGTCAAAACCGGGTCGAGCCAAACCCGGAGGCGCGACCATTCGCTCCTGCTGCAGAGGCGCGACTTCCCTGCAGCCCGCCACGTGTCCCTGCCCCCCCACCCCTCGGCCCGCAATGTGGCAAATTTCCCCTCACTTGGGGAGCGTCCAAGTAACTCGTAGCAAAGGCGAGCCGGCCTTGAGATCGAACTTACGCCCATGACCACGTTCCCGTCGATCGGGAGCCCCAGCTGTACTGCAACGTCTTCTAAAGTTATGGTGCACTCCCCGCACGGCAAATGAAATGTGTGCGTCTCCAGACGCCATCGCTCAACTAAAGCAGAAATTAAGTCATATCGCAGATCAAAAGTCCGGATCAATGCTGCAGATCCGAACCCTGCTAACTCTAAGAACGGTATTACGCGTTCATCCAGCTGAAACCCTACATTATAAATACGACCCCTCAATACGCGGTACTCGACCTGACATTATTATATTTACGAATAACTTCATTCAACAAATAATGTGACTATCAAATAAAATTTTCATTACCATTTCATTAATGTTACTCGATATGTGACCCTTATTTTCATTATCAATCAACGAACTCATTTGCTGCAAATCTGCAATTAAAATTATCAAATAAATAAAAATTATAAATTTACATTATATCAAAATTACATTAAAATTACATTAAAATTTCTTACTCTCTTCAGAATTATTTAATTTTATTTCTTACTCTCTTTAGATCGTTTATTCAGCATCTTTCCATATTCAAAGTAACTTATTTCTCATATACTCACTTTCAACTAGTCAATTATGCATCTATTCAACCGCAAAGTACTACATTACTTCCAATCATAAAGCCAAATGCATTTTAACATATCATTTATATTAATGTATTTAATTCTTTAATATATATTATTTCTCTTGTTATGTGTTTTATACAAGTTAAAATATAAGCATAATTTATTAATAGTCTATTTGTGAAAAATAAAATAAAATAAAATAAAATAAAATAAAATAAAATAAATAAAATAAAGAACACACAAATTTTACGTGGAAACCCTTTCGGGAAAAAAATCACGGGCAGAGGAAAAGAAAATTCACTATGTCGAAAATTTGAATCAATACAAGAGGAATAGACTATGTCTATTTATAGGCTTGTAAAGCCATATTCTAGTAGGATCGAAACACCTTATCCTAATCAATATAAAATAGATGGAGTTTAATAAGGTTTAAAAAACCTTATTCTAAAATAAAATAAAAGAAGTCTACTTCTATATGGATTTTACTTTTATTTTATTTTCCATCGTATTTTATTTAAATAAGAATTTGGGTCACTTAATTCTAACAATCTCCACCTTGACACAAATTCTCAATGAACAAGTTCTTCATCGCGAACTTTCAATAAACAAGTTCTCCACCTCTTCCATAAAACCCCTTAAGGGTTTAACTTCAACAATGAACACCAACCAAGTTTAAGCAATGCTCAAACTTGGTTATAGGAAGTGACTTAGTCATCATATCTGCAGGATTTTCATGAGTACTAATTTTGCTCACAACAATATCACCACGAGCAATAACATCACGAACAAAATGATACCGAACATCAATGTGTTTTGTTCTCTCATGAAACATTTGATCTTTTGTAAGAAAGATGGTACTCTGACTGTCACAAAATACTGTACTGATTTGAAGGTCTTCATTAAGTTCACTAAAGAGTCCCTTCAACCAAATAGCTTCTTTACAAGCCTCAGTAATCGCCATGTACTCAGCTTCAGTGGTAGACAAAGCGACTGTAGTTTGCAAAGTGGCTTTCCAACTGATTGCACAACCTCCGATTGTAAAGACATAACCTGTGAGAGATCTTCTTCTATCAAGGTCTCCAGCAAAATCAGCATCAACATACCCAATGACTCCATCTCTAGTTCTTCCAAACTGTAAGCAAACATCAGTAGTACCTCGTAAGTATCTTAAAATCCACTGAACTGCTTTCCAGTGTTCTTTACCAGGATTCGCCATGTATCTGCTAACTGCACTGACTGCATATGATAAATCTGGACGTGAACAAACCATAGCATACATGAGAGATCCTACTGCACTAGAGTATGGAACATGTGACATGTACTCAATCTCATCATCTGATTGTGGAGACAAAGCTGATGAAAGTCTGAAATGAGCTGCTAAAGGAGTACTAACAGGCTTAGCACTCTGCATATTGAACCTGCAAAGAACTTTCTCAATGTACCCCTTCTGACTTAGGTACAATTTACTTGCTTTTCTATCTCTAAGGATCTCCATACCAAGTATCTTCTTTGCTGGTCCTAAATCTTTCATCTCAAATTCTTCACTTAGTTGGGCTTTGACCTTTCTTATCTCTACTTTATCTTTTGTTGCTATCAACATGTCATCAATATAAAGAAGTAGATACAGAAAAGAACCATCACTGTTTTTTTTAAAGTAGACACAACTGTCAAAACTACTTCTTTTGAAATCATGAGAAGTCATAAAGGAATCAAACTTCTTGTATGTAACACCCCTTACCCGTATCCAACACCAGAATAGGGTACGAGGCATTACCAAAACACATACACTTGTAAACGTATTTAACCGAGTTATAAAATTTCATCAAATTAAAACTTTCAAAATAATTAACGTGTTTCTATAACTTTTCACAATATATCCTCAAAATATTATAATCATAATAATTAGGGCCTGCGAGACCCGATACATACTCATGCAATTTAATGCTTCATTTCCATTTCATTCAATTCGCAATTTCTCATGCTCATAATTTAAATCATATCGCTAGAAATTTCCATTTAATTCACGTACAATTCAATGACATCAAATTCAAAACTAATACGTATTTACCATTTAACTCAATGTTTATTGATTATACCATTCAATAACACATTTATGAAATTCTCAATTTAGCAATGAAAATATCACTTTAGTTTGAATAACAACATCGTCCTGATATAAATACACTACCACTTATCCATTTACTTTAATTCTTTTGGGCCCATTTGTCACTTACCATCCTTAATCAAATTAGGGAACGGTCACGAAAAATTGAGTACTTCACTTTCACTTTGCCATAGTATAACTATGGTCTTACGTATAATCACTTATCACTTGTCCCTGATCAGATAAGTGTAGCCACCTATCACTTTGTTTCTTGATCAGATAAGTGTAGCCACTTATCACTTTGTCTCTTGATCAGATAAGTGTAGCTAAAGCTATCACTTATCACTTTGTCTCTTGATCAGATAAGTATAGCCGAAGCTATCACTTATCACTTTTCACTTGTCACTTGATCAGATAAGTGTAGCCGAAGCTATCACTTATCACTTTGTCACTTGATCAGATAAGTATAGCCGAAGCTATTACTTATCACTTTCCACTTGTCACTTGATCAGATAAGTGTAGCTAAAGCTACCACTTATCACTTTGTCACTTGATCAGAAGTACTCAAATCCGGCGTTCCGCTCAATTTGATCATTTATTCATATATCAGGCTTACCAACATGTGTTAATTCATAAACCATTCATGGTATTATTTCATGCCAAATCATATACTGAATATACCATACACACATACTATGAAACTTTATTTTCACACATGAGCTTAAACCATGACCAATAATGCACAATAATAAGCATCATTCATATTTCATCGTTTATGAGTTATAATCAAACATATGACCATTTATACACGAATCATTCATATATTTCCCAATTTTCCTCCTCCTCCTCTCCATTCCACATCCTTAATGTGTATAACACACTTAAACAACATTAACCATAATTTCAATATTCACTAACATGTATATTCAAAGCTGTTTATCCGAGTCAGAGTCACTAAATTATTTTTATCCGGAGCTACAGAGCTCCAAATTAAGATCCGTTAATTTTCCCTGAAACTAAACTCACATATCTTCATACCATAAAATTTTCATAATTTTTGGTTGAGCCAAATAGTACAGTTTATTCTTTAAAGTTTCCCCTGTTTCGCTGTCTGACAGTTCCGACCACTCTTCACTAAAAATTAATTATCTCATTGTACAGAATTCGGATGATGTTTTAGCTTGTTTCTTCTAAAAATAGACTCATTAAGGATTCTAACCATATAAACTATAACTCATAATCATTTTTGTAAAATTTTTAATGATTTTCCAAAGTCAGAACAGGGGAACCCGAATTCATTCTGACCTTGTCTCACAAAATCTATTATATCTCATGATTTACAATTCCATTGCTCACATCATTTCTTTTATATGAAACTAGACTCAATAAGCTTTAGTTTCATATTTTATTCATCCTCTAATTCAATCTCTACAATTTTTGGTGATTTTTCAAAGTTACACTACTGCTGCTGTCCAAAACTGCTTTAGTGCAAAATGTTGATTTCCATTTTGCCCCAAATTTCACAGTTTATACAATTCGGTCCTTTCTCAATTAACCCCTCAATTAATCTAATTTTCTCAATTAGTACTTTACTAGACATTATAAGTTGTTACACAACTATTGAAATTCAGAATTTCCACATATAACTCTATCTTCAAACTCTTTTACTATTAGGTCCCAAACATTCACTTTCTATTCAATTCTTTCAATAAAATCAGCATATGAACAATTTAAAGCTCTAATTTCATGCTAAATCATCATATACTTCCAGCACATATTCATATCAACTTTCAACTTCTTTCATAAAATCAAAAACTAATGGATTTAACAAGTGGACCTAGTTGTAAAAGTCATAAAAATACAAAAATTTCAAGAAATAGTCAAGAATTGAACTTACTTGTAATAAAAATATGAAGAACCAGCTTGAAGAAGCCCTTCCATGGTGTTTTAGCTGATGAGAATTCAGAAAAATGAAGAGAAATCTAGATAATTCCACTTGGGTCCTAACTTTATTAAGCAAATTTTGCAATTTTCCAATTTTGCCCTTAATTCTCCTTACTTTCTTGCTGATTTCATGCCTCTGCCGTCCAACCCAAATAGACCTTGGGTCTATTTGCCTTTTAAGCCCTCTTCCTTTTATCATTTAAGCTATTTAATCATTTCCCAAAATTTTGCATTTGTTACAATTTAGTCCTTTTTGTTCAATTAATTATCGGAACTTTAAAATTTCTTAACGAAACTTTAATACTAACTTTTTAACACTCCATAAATATTTATAAAAATATTTATGGCTCAGTTTAAAATCCCCGAGGTCTTGATACCTCATTTCGATTCTAATTATTTTAATATTTATTTCTAGTGCACTATTCACTATTTCAAAAATTTTCCTAACTTCATATTTAACTTATACTTACTAAATTAATAATATTTTCTACGCATTTGTCGAATTTAGTGATCTCGAATCACCGTTCCGACACCTCTGAAAATTCAAGCCATTACATTTTTTTTTCGTCGGATTTGTGGTCCCGAAACCACTGTTCCGACTAAGCCTAAAATCGGGCTATTACATTGTACCACTGTCTTGGTGACTGTTTCAAACCGTAAAGGGACTTTTTCAGCAAGCAAACATAGTCCTCTTTTTCTGAGACTGTAAAACCCTCTGGTTGTTGCATGTAAATATCCTCCTCAAGTTCTCCATGTAGAAATGCAGTTTTTACATCTAACTGCTCAAGCTCCAAATTATGCATGGCCACAATACCAAGCAAAGCTCGAATCGAACTATGCTTAACAACTGAGGAGAACACATCTGTGAAGTCCACTCCTGGAATTTGACTGTAACCTTTTGCAACAAGCCTTACTTTATATCTGGGTTTTTCAACTCTTGGAGTCCCTTCTTTCTTTTTAAACACCCATTTACAACGAACAGCCTTTTTACCTTTAGGAAGTTTTATAAGATCCCATGTTCTGTTTTTGTAGAGTGATTCCATCTCCTCTTGCATTGCAAACATCCACTTTTCTGAGTCTTCACAGCTAATCGCCTCAGAATAATTAAATGGCTCTTGATTCGCATCTATATCTTCAGCCACATTTAAAGCATAAGCAACTAGATCAGCCTCGGCATACTTCTTTGGAGGTTTAATTTCACTTCTTGTTCTATTTTTGGCGATAGAGTATTACGGTGAAGAAGCAACTCTATTCTCAATTTTTGTACTGGCTTGAGGAGTTGATTCTGTATTAATCTGATGCTCCACCTGCTTTTGGTTTTCTTTATTGGAAGAGTCTTTAAGAGATAAGTTAGGTAGCATAGCAGTTTCATCAAAAACAACATCTCTGCTAATCACAACTTTTCTATTTTCAGGACACCATAACTTATAGCCTTTTACACCAGCTTTATAACCAAGAAAAACGCATTTAATGGATCTCGGTTCCAATTTTCCATTATCAACATGAGCATACGCAGGACACCCAAAAATCTTTAAATCAGAATAATTAGCAGGATTACCAGACCATACCTCTTTTGGAGTCTTTTTCTCAATGGCAATAGATGGAGATCGGTTGATCAAAAAACATGCAGTAGAGGCTGCTTCTGCCCAAAATGACTTCGGTAAGTTGGCATTTGACAACATACATCGAACCTTCTCCATGATCGTTCTGTTCATTCGTTCTGCAACGCTGTTTTGCTGTGGAGTATGACGAACTGTCAAGTGTCTCATGATCCCTTTTGACTTGCACAATCTATTAAACTCATCAGAACAGAACTCTAAGCCATTGTCTGTATGGAGGTATTTTATCTGTTTTCCTGTCTGTTTTTCAATCATAATTTTCCAAGACTTAAATGCGGAAAACACATCGCTTTTCTGCTTCAGGAAGAACGCCCAAACTTTTCTGGAAAAATCATCAATAAAGGTTAGCATATAATTAGCTCCACCTCTCGAAGGCACTCTGGATGACCCCCACAGATCAGAATGAATATACTCCAACGTTTCCTTCTTGTTATGGATTCCTCTAGTGAATCGAACTCTCTTTTGTTTCCCAAAAACACAGTGCTCACAGAAATTCAGTTTGCAAATTCCTTGCCCATCAAGAAGTCCTCTTTTGCTTAATTCAGCCATGCCATTCTCACTCATATGCCCTAGGCGCATATGCCAAAGTTTAGTAATATCATCATCTGACAAGGAAGAGGAAGCGACAGCTGCATCACCAGTAATAGTAGAACCCTGCAAAACATATAACTTGGCAATTTTTCTCTGCCCTTTCATCACAACAAGGGACCCTTTGGAAATCTTTAAAACTCCACTTTCAGCTGTGTATCTGTACCCTTTTGAATTAAGAGTACTCAACGAAATTAAATTTCTTTTCAATTCTAGAACATGCCGCACGTCACTAAGTGTTCTGACAACTCCATCAAACATCTTAACTTTAATTGTTCCAACACCTGCGATTTTACATGAAGCATTATTTCCCATTAAAACAACACATTCAGATACTGTTTCATAAGTTGTAAACCAATCCCGATTGGGACTCATGTGGAAGGTGCAGCCTGAATCAAGTATCCACTCCTCGCTTACTTTAGAATCATTGACAGAAGCGACTAGAAGTTCACCATCGCTGTAGTCTTCTACAACATCAGCTTCACCGGAATTTTCTGGTTGTTTTCCCTTTAGATTCGCAGCCTCCCTTTTAATCTTATTTTGTAGCTTATAGCACTCAGATTTAATGTGCCCTTTCTTCTTGCAGAAGTTGCAAGTTTTACCTCTGTTTGAAGACTTCGATCTACCCTTAGATTTACCACGAGGATTCCGTTCCTGTGTCCTACCACGATCATCATCAGCATTTCGATCTTGTCTCCCACGAACAATGAGACCCTCTCCCTGAGAGTCGGGTTTAACCACAATATGCTTCATCTTATCATACGAGGTTAAAGAATCATAAACCTTATCAACTGTGAGAGACTCGCGGCTATATAAAATCGTGTCTCTAAAGGTTGAATAAGACGGGGGCAACGAACAAAGTAGAATCAACCCTAGATCTTCCTTATCATACTGAACCTTCATGGCCTCCAAGTTTGAGAGAATTTCTTTAAACACTGTTAAGTGTTCGTTACAGACGCACCTTCCTCCAAACGATGAGCATAAAGACGCTGCTTCATATGCAACTTGCTTGTTAGAGTTTTCGACATACATATTTGTTCTAGCCTCTTCCATAATGCAGCGACAGTTTTCTCTTTCATCACATCCTGCAAAATTTCGTTGGACAAATGCAGATGTAATTGTGTTAATGCCTTTCGATCCTTACTCTTCTTCTCTTCATCTGTTAATGTCGAAGGCATCTTATCTATCCCTAGCAGTGCATCCTCCAGAACCATCTGTGCAAGAACTGCTTGCATCTTAATTTGCCACAACACAAATCTGGTGTTGCGATCCAACAGCGGAATTTCATACTTCAAAGATGCCATTACCGTGATCGAGATGAATAACCCGGAAGCTCGGATACCAATTTGTGAAAAATAAAATAAAATAAAATAAATAAAATAAAGAACACACAAATTTTACGTGGAAACCCTTTCGGGAAAAAAACCACGGGCAGAGGAAAAGAAAATTCACTATGTCGAAAATTTGAATCAATACAAGAGGAATAGACTATGTCTATTTATAGGCTTGTAAAGCCATATTCTAGTAGGATTGAAACACCTTATCCTAATCAATATAAAATAGATGGAGTTTAATAAGGTTTAAAAAACCTTATTCTAAAATAAAATAAAAGAAGTCTAGTTCTATATGGATTTTACTTTTATTTTATTTTCCATCGTATTTTATTTAAACAAGAATTTGGGTCACTTAATTCTAACACTATTTTACTCTTAAAAATATTTTATTTTTTCCTTAAGTTTTGATTAAATTTTTATAAAATTTAAAAGAATTATTTTTTTAACACTTTACATAGGTAAATTTAATTAATTTTAAAAGTTTGAAATTAAATTAAATTATAATTTAAGAATATTTGAAAAGATTAACTCTCAAGTTTATACATTTTACATATGTATAAATTTTTATTTTATTTTTTAGAATGTATTAGCCACTATATTTCTCACTTTTTGTTAACAATGAAGTGAATGCTAGTAAAATTTTTTTTAAATAAAATACAAAAAATATTGATTCCAAGTAAATCCGAAAATGGACAATAACTGGGAAAATATTGATTTTTTTATATATTTATTTAAAAGGGAGGTTGCCATCAAGCTATCAAAATCGAGCATCAATGGCAAAATAATGGGGGTTTTTTACCCAACTAGGTTAAAAAAAATTAAAACGCCAAAATAGGATGTTAGATAAAAGTAAAACAAAAATCATGGACTTGAAAATTCAACAAAAAAAAGTTTAAATTAAAAAACAAATAAAGCAAGGCTTGACAAGTAGTATTAAAAACAAAAACAAAAATTAGCAACTAATAAACTATATTCAAGCACAATAATTACATAACACTCTTAAATTACTAATATTTTACTTTTTTTAAAAATGTACTTTTTTTAAATTTTAAAATAATTACAAACACTAAAAATTATCACATAACACTAAACTACTAACATTTTAATCTTAAAATAATTATAAAAAAATTACTAACATTTTTTTCTTCTTTCTCCTCCTCCTCCTCCTTCTTCTTCTTCTTCTTCTTCTTCTTCTTCTTCTTCTTCTTTTCTCTCTTTGCTGCTGCATTCACAAAATTGGGGGACCGATGCTTATATGGTCCCCCATTACAAAATTTAATTTTTTTCTCTCTGTCTCTACAGGTGGGATTGGGGGTGTGGGGGCAGGGACACGTGGCGGGCTGCAGGGAAGTCGCGCCTCTGCAGCAGGAGCGAATGGTCGCGCCTCCGGGTTTGGCTCGACTCGGTTTTAACCCGATTGAATTTTAAAAATTTAAAAATTATTAAAATATAATAAAATAATAATATTTTAAAAAAATAAAATTATATTATTAAAAAAATGGGTCGCGCCTGTCAGGTAGGCTCGACCCAAAAAAATAACCCATTTTCGTAAATAATGTATCTGACACCCTATTTTAGTATTTTAAAATTTTTTTTAACTCAATTGGGTAAAAAACCCGAGAAAAGGAGAGAAAATAAATTTTTAGAAAAAAACTGCATAATATGGCCTTATTAAAACGTTGTTTTCAAAAATAGGAATTTGATGGTAGGTCAAAGGAGCTTTACGTGTACTTCTTTTATTTTTGCCGTGAATGTCAACTACCAATTTAGTTATCAGATGCCAATTATCATTCATAATAAAATAATAGTGTTATTTATTAACCTAAAAAACAAAAAACGAAAACAGTAAAAAAAAAAAGAGAAGAAGAATAAAGCAATCGGGTCGGGTGGAGCATTGGTGCTGGCGCGGATTCTGTGCGACCCGACTCCAGCAGCTTTTATAACATTCATTTTTATTTTATTTTATTTATTTCTTACCTCTTAACCAACAAAAAGGAGGAAAGCTTACTATTCTAAGTTTCTCTAGTGTGTCTGTCACTGTAGCTTCAGCCGTCCGTTGCGGCAACCACCGTTCACGGCTGTCAGTAAGCCTAGAAACTTCCCAAATTTGACAACAACAATCCTTTTGAACTTGTAAACCCCAAAATCAGCTTAGATTTTTCAAAATCAACACCGAAAACTCTAAATCTAAGCCCGAATCCTGCGGTTTCTAACACTTTAACCGCCGCATTCTGCCGTTAGATGGTCACCGGATTTAAGACCAATTTGCCTCCGGTCTTCCTCGAGGTATTAACCGTTTTGATTTTGGAAACAACTACCCAACCCCAATTATCCTTCAAATCCCAAAAGAAAAACCTTAACTCACTCCCAGAAATAGTGTTCTCTTCTCCCTTTTCTTTGCGCATTCACATGTGTGTGTATATTCTGTTGATTTTCTGTGTTTAATTTTCTGGAAGGAAGGGGAAGGAAATTTTGAAAAAAAATAATGTCTAGTTTATTCTTGTGATTTGCTGGGAAATTGTGACCTTTTCTGGTTTCCATTGTTGATGTTGGTCATAAGAATTTGTTTGTGTTTTGCTTTGTTTAAATAACGGCTTTGTCATAAATTGATGAAGATCGAATCTGCCAAGCAAGTCCGTTTCTTGGTTTTATTTCCTTTTTCTCCTTGTAATTTCTTGATCCTAAGTTTTCGGGTTCCCTTTTCAGCTTCAAAAAATTCCAAAAAAAATCCCTATTTCAAACTACAATCTCAGATCTCAGATTTCAAGTTTCCAACTTCCCTTAAAAAATCATTCTTTCTATTTTTTTTCCTGGATTTTTCATTTTTTTAAAGATATTAAAACTTCTGATTTATATTTGTTTTTAGAATTTCCTAAATATGGGAGAAAAAAAATACATTGAACCAAATTAGTAGCAGGTGCAATACAAAATTCAAGAGCCTATTGATCAAAATTTGAAAATCTAAACAAGGAAATGAGATTTTTTTATAAAACAAAAATAAAATTGTAATTTAGTATGATGAACTTGATCGAGTCCCATTAGTGAAATGAATTGCAAATGATATGGATAAAATTGTGTGCCTACAGGTGAATTAATTCGGTCACTGATTTTGAGCGGCGCTGGAAAGGTTTTGCTTGGCGGTTTCTGGTGGCTGAAAATTTTGACTTTGACTTTGGGTTTTGGTCAATGAAGGCGTCTTAAGTTAATTTTGATGGAAATTTAGGGGTTGGAAGTTGCGTTCCATCATGAGCATCTCAGTTTGGTGGTGGTTATTGCTCAGTTACTGGTGCTGAAGCTCTTTTTTATCAAGTATTCTATTTTGGGAACCGGGCCTTGCACCCTTGTTTTGAGTTATATTGAATTTGGCTACATTTGTTACTTGGAAACACAGAAGGGGCAAATTGGGGTTAAATTATGGGGCAAGTTAGCTGTTTACTTACTGGATTGCTGGAGAGATTGCTGTGATTGTTTGGGAAGGGTAGATTAGGGCAGGAGAGATGCCTCCTTCTCCAGCATTAAGATACTCTCCAGGGAGGGAGCTGAGAGGGGAAAACCACAAAAGATGGCGTAGTTTGGAGAGTGGGTTGAATGTACAAGAAAAAGATGATGACCTTGCTTTGTTCAATGAAATGCAGTCCAAAGAAAGGGAGAATTTTTTGCTTCAGTCATCAGATGATGCAGAGGACTCATTTTGTAATTTCTGCTTTGCCTTGTCGTCTAAGTTGTTTGGTGTATTTGCTCCTGAATAGAGGAATGTAACTAGTGTCTGCTAACTAACATTAATGTCTGGTTTCTTTGGTTTTGAATTTTTCTACAGCTACAAAACTGAAATATTTTTCAGATTTCAAGCTTGGAATATCTGTTCCCGTTCGAGGGGAGACTAGTGAACTCCTTGATGCAGATGACGAGAAAAATGATTATGAATGGTAGGTCATAGTTATTTTTGAACTGTGATATGACGTACTTTTTGCTTGGAACTAAGTTGAAATAGTAATATAAGCTGGCATGTAAATCTGTCTGTTCGTGCTTGGTGTATGTTAGAATTAAGTCATTGCCAATGGCCTAATCATGAAATTAGAATCATGTGATAATTTCTTTTTCATTCATTGTATTCTATTGAGATGGTATCTGTATCTGTACTTCTTGAATTTGTTTGGTTCTCACACATCGTCTTTCTTGGTGATTTTTGAAGGTTATTAACTCCACCTGACACCCCTCTTTTTCCTTCGTTGGATGATGAGCCACCCCCAGCTAATGCTGCCCGCAGTGGTAGACCCCGCACTCAACCCATTTCCATATCAAGATCATCCACGGTAAGTTATCATATCACTCTTGTGGAATGAAAAATGTTTGTTAATGAAATAGTTCATTAGCATCCATTCTAGGTTTTATCCTGAAAGTTGTAACTTATTCTTTCCAAAACTTTGCCCTTTATCCTCTATGTACAATATGCAGATGGACAAAAGCTACAGAAGCAGTAGGGGCAGTGCAAGTCCAAATCGTTTAAGTCCATCGCCTCGGTCTGGGAGTAGCACACTCCAATCTAGAGGAAGGCCGTCTTCAGCACCTCAGACCAGTCCAATACGGCAAGCTACTCCGACTCGGAGACCATCTCCTTCCCCTAGTAAAAGTTCAACGCCTGCTCGAAGGTCTTCTACTCCTACACCTCAAAGGACAAGCACAGGGGGAAGGGGAACTTCCCCTATAAGGACAAATAGGGGAAACTCTACATCACCAAAAATAAGGGCATGGCAGGCAAACATTCCAGGTTTCTCCTTAGATGCACCGCCTAATCTTCGTACTTCTCTGGCTGATCGACCAGCATCATATGTGAGGGGTTCCTCACCTGCATCTAGAAATGGAAAGGATGCAAGATTTGGCAGGAAATCAATGTCCCCGACTGCCTCTAGAAGTGCCAGTTCATCTCATAGTCATGATAGAGACCAATTTAGTTCCTACAGTAAAGGGTCTGTAGCATCTTCTGGTGATGATGATGTAGACCCTATACATTCTATTCCTCTTGGTGGATCAACCAATTCTGTTTCAAGGAGAGTTGGTGCATTCCCAAGCAACAAGGGGCCAACCTTTAACAAGAAATCAGCTAGAGTGTTGTCGCCAAGTTCTGCTCCAAAACGTTCCTTTGACTCTGCTCTTCGTCAAATGGTATTTTATTACATTTTTAAGGCAATATGCATCTGTTATGGCAGTTTGCACTTATACGAGTGTTAAAATATAAGTAGTTAATTTGTCTGCTCTAATGTTCTGAATCTACCTTGCCTTATTTGCTATTAGTTTATTTAATTCCTTTTCGAATGCCATGCAACAGAGGAAAGTAAAGAAAAAACTAATTTTCCTTCCAGCCCTTCTTACCAATATGGTATAGATTTAGACTGGTAATAATAGAAAAAGAGGTATGGAAGGTCAATGCAAGTGCTTAACTGTCTTTTCATTTCTATTGCAGTGTGAAATTGTGTAAGTGCTATAAATCTATAGGTGGCAATCTTGATGGTGTTATTTAGATTGATGGGTTTGATGTACTCGTACTAGTCAGTAAGCATTGTTTATGAGAATTACAGCTGGAATTAATTGCCAAATGATATGACTACAAAGTTTTTGGTGGTGACTGTTGACAACTTAGTGTTTAATATTAATTTGGTATGTCTAGAACGGGTGGGGAAGGAAAGTCAAAATTCTAGAATCTCCTGTTTAAAGCTCATTCTATAGACCATGTTTCATATTAAGTAAACTTTTGGAGCAGTAAGGTTTCTTTTGACATGTTTTAATGTGTTAAATACCTCGCAAACTTCAGTGCAATCTGCGTAGTCTATCTTTACTGCTAAGCAAAAATAAATTTAAGATAGTCATGAAAAATTCACATGGTTTCTTGTTGTATTTCATGCATGTTCTTGTTCTCATTTAAACTTTTTGTGCACAATTAATGCATATTGAAGGTGCTTGGTCATCGATGCTGACCTTGTAGTTTATTATAATCAATTTTTTGATACAGGATCATCGGAAGAGCCCTCCAAATATGTTCAGGCCCTTATTATCTAGTGTTCCAAGTACTGGTTTTTATGCTGGGAAGGTAAGTTCTGTACATCGTTCGTTGATGTCAAAGAACTCATCTTTTACTACTAGCAGTAATGCAAATTCTGATCAAGGTACAAGTGCTGTGCTTGATATTGAAGGAAGTGACCATCAACATGATGACATGGCAAGTGAATCTGGAAAGGGACCTTATGGCAATGTTCTAGAAGAGGTTTTTGCCTTCGATAAGATGGATGTAATAAACCAAGATGCTAGTTATGAAAGACGCAATGACTCGCTTAATAGTCTTATTGAAGATACTGATAGAGACTCTGCGATCCAATGTGACCCTGACCACTCTGAGGAGTTAGGTCACCGTAGTCTTGAAGTGGAAATGAGTTCAAATTCTGATGCTCTATGTGACAGGGGTGATCTTTCAGAAGTTGATAGTTTCGAAAACACAAAAATTTGTTCTAAATGTGGTTGTAGGTATCGTGTTATTGAACAGGTTGAAGAAGAAATCAGTCTTTGCACAGATTGCAGTAGGCAACATGATATTGTCTCTGGTGACATTTCTGATGCAGAGAACTGTCCAGGGTTGTCTATGAAAATTACTGAAGAGGATAAACCCTTTCCTGAATTGGAAACCTCAATTCCTCCGTCTGATTCTCTATCACAAGTGACTGATGCAGTTGAACCCTGGATTTCTCAGCATGAAAAAAATATCAAACTAAGTGAAAATTTCAGTCAAGAAAATTCTCTTGGAGGTTCTCTAGCGGACAGAGGTGAGCAGAGGCTTGGTTATCAGCAAGAGATGGCTCAATCAACTGTTGATTATTCTATACTTGATAGGGAGACTGGAGGTCAGCAGTTGAGTTACTTTGATGAGCATTCTGGTTTGACGGTTAACACATCAGAAGTTGTAGGTATTTCTGTGCTGTTAAAGAGGTCAGGCAGCAGCAAGGGGCCTGTTGTTCTAGGTAGGACCTTTGCTACCATACCATCTGAAGATCTTTCTTATGCAAGAGACAGTTCTAACAGTTTCAGAAGCTCTGTCGGACATGGGAGTGTATCTGCATCATCCTCTACTGAATTCAGCTCATCTAGGCAAACAGATGCGCGTGTACAATTAAATGGTAGAAAATCTGAGTTGGAGAATTACAGATATGACTTGAATGCAAAGCCTCAAAGCTTTACTTTGTCTCAAAGTTCAAGCAATAATTACCAAGCTTTAAGTCTTGCATCTAGCACAAATGATGAAAATTTTGAGGGCTCTATTCGTAATCTGAAATTTGAGGAAGCAGAGGAAACAGTTGTAGCTTCTCTAGCCAAAGCTTCAGAAAATTTAGAAGTAGATCTGTCATTAACTACTGCTGCTGCTCCCAAGAACGATTGTATCGAGTGGAACGAAAGTAGTACAGTAATTGATACTTTAACCTCTGAGCTATTAGAGGACAATTCAGCAGCACCACTTCCTCCCAATGAAGATTGTGTTTCATATGAAAATGGAGATAGCTTGCCTAGTGATGCCAGGATTACCTCAAGTGTTGAAGCATTAGCTACCACGCTAGATTCTACTCTTGAAGAACATGGTATTCGAAATGATATTCCCGATGGAGTAGATGCTGCTGAGGCTGCTGGCCACAACTCTTTGACTACAATCTCAGAAATAGAAATCGACAATTCCTGCCAGAGTTCCTGCAGTTCAGAACTTGATGGCTTGTCTCCAAATTCTGAGAGGAAAAAGAAGAGATCCGAGGACCTGTCAGTTGCTATACCTTTAGATGTGGATATTACTGCTGTAGAGGAGCGTAATATGTCAGATCACACAGATGGTGTTTTAGGTATGTAATTATTTTATTATTGTTTTCCATGCACTTTAGGCATTCAACTTGAAGTAAAATTTCACTTCCATTCCCGAGAGGTCTTTTCATCTACCATTTCTAATAAACAATTTTATGATGCATCTATATCCTTCATGAACTATTCCTGCAAGTCATTTGAATAGCTGGCTGTACTTGTTCTTTTTTCAATTATGATTGCTTACTTGCAGTTTTATTTATAAGAGCATTAATTAGCAACACTAAGATTCAATCTTTCATGGACTATCCATCATGATTAACCATTTTTCTCTTTTTCTTTGGGGTTAAGGTTCAAGTTTGTCATTCTAGTTGGGTCTATAAATCAAGCGTACTAGTTATCTTTTAATGTGAGCAATTTTAACATTGTACTTTTAGGTTTGTTTAAAATTGGTCAAAAGTTAATTCATAAAGGATATATTCCATGAAGCTGTGGAATATCGGAATACATAATTTTTGTAGTTCTTTTGTCATTTTCAATAAAACTAAAGTAGTGGTAAATTTGCATTTGTTCTGAGATGGTGGAAAATTTTATCCATCACTTTTAGATCTGTAAATTTGGACCTTATCTTTTTCCTTTTGCACTTTCAAGCCATCTCTGTTTTGCTGTTTCACATCAAACTCAACAATGATGATAAACATATAGGAACTGCCAAATTACTTTGATCTTGTGGCCTTCCTAATAAAAGTTATGCTCTGGTCAGACATGGTTTGCAGGGTTTCTAGTTTCAAATCTGTTAATTTCAGATTGAGTTTAGTCGCATACTTTGTAAGGCTTTAACTCATATTTTGGGAAAGCTATGCATAAGGCAGTTACTGGTTCTGGTAATGGATGTGAGGATAGCCTGTTTCCAAGCTCTGTTTGTCTTGAATGTAATCTTTGTGGCTCCAACAAGAGATAAGAGATGTGCAGTTTGAAGCATCTTGAGTTTAGATTACCCTTGTAGATATGTTTCCATTTTGTGATCTACAGAGAAATCTCTTACTTGGCAGTTATTACCAATAATTTTATATGCATGAAAATTATCATTCTCTAAATCTTTTTTTACCATGGAGTCATGGTCATAAAAGTCAGGAATTACCGTAATTTTTTTCCTTAGTACTCCGAAAAAGGTAAAAAGGACAAACTTGCACATTGAATATCTAAACAGTGGACCATCATGTATTAACAAGCCCAGTTTTTTAGATCACTTTAGTGCAATACTTCTCAGGTGTAGAGAATGGTGCATCAAACATAGTTGTACCAAAAGCTACTAACATTTGCAGTGATTATTTTCATTGGCATTGGGCTGAATGACTCTGTCCACTTGTTTTTGTATTATTTGCTAACATATTTTTATTGATATTTGCACTGCCGAACTAATTTTATTTTTGCAATTTTTAACTCTGTTTCATTCTAAGAAATATAATGGACTTGACCTGTGTTTTCGTAAAAAATTCTATTCCTCAGTTTGTATATTGGATAATGTTTATATTTGCTATGTCTTGATGTCCATGGCTTTTACACTGTAGTACCGACAGCCGCACAGTATATGATTCTTTGCTAAAATTTGGTTCTGAATTGTGACTGACTGGCAGAGGGATTTTTCTTTCTCTGATGAAACTTTTTTGCCTTTTTACAGAGGAATCGACTGTCTTGGTAGAATGTCGTGTAGGAAGTAAGGGCAGAAGCCTGACACTTGAAGAAGCAACAGATACAATACTATTCTGCAGTTCCATTATCCATGATCTTGCCTACCAGGCTGCAACCATTGCCATTGAAAAGGAAAGTTCAGTGCCATTGGAAGGTTCCAGGCCAACTGTGACATTCTTGGAGAATTCCACTTCTGACAGGAAAGACCTACGGGGGCGAACTGTTGGTAGATGGACTTCAAAATCTCATAAGGTCAGGCAGAGGCGGGTAGAAACTGATGTAAAATCTGTGCCTACCAAGACTGTAAATGATGAGAATGCCTATGAACCTTCAATTCACAATGTTGGTATTCCTAATAAGATGGACAGTATGAACCCTCCAAAGCTAGAATCCAAGTGTAACTGCTCAATAATGTGAGACTGAACAAACTGGGCTTCACCAGCCTCCTCATGACTTCGGTTCTACTCCTCCAGGCAGATTCCATTCTTATTTGGAGAGACTGGCAAGTGATTTGTATTTTAAAATGATTTTGTGGTTGAATTTGTTGGCAATGGGTTGTCTTTGGTTTCAATTTATTTGTAAGAAACGCCACCTGATGTTGGTGGTGACATAAATTGTAAAGTTGTTTAGGTTGATATTAGTAAAAGGCAGTGTGGGGGGCGTGGGGGCATTTGTGTTTTTGCTCCGTTCACCAAATTCTTTGTTAGTTAATACTGTTTGTTTTGGGTCCTGTTCTTGGTTGGAGAAAGTGTGAATTAAGACCCTCCCCCCTCATTCTTATTCAATTATTATGACTATTGAAAATAATATTAGCTCAATTTGGTTAGCTTCTCTGCTCCCATCTCCTTGGCAACAGGTACTGACACATAGCTCTCCTGCAAAGAGTGTCCATGAACAAGAGGATTTTGCATCACAACACAACAGGTATATACAAAAGCTTTGGCCTTGGCTTAATCTATGTAGGAAAAATGGATGGAAAGGGGGATTTAATGATAAGCCGGTATGATTTATTTTTAAAAACTTTTTCATTCATGTTATATTATGAGTTTATCAGAACCCATAGAACGTATAATCTATGGTTGCAGCCCTTTTCTGGAAGCAGATATAAACTTGAGATTTATAACAGCCAGTGCATGATTTTGTTGTGAAAATCAAGGGTACTTTTGCCTAGTTTTGTAGTTTCACTATATTTCATCCGGTTTAATCAAATGGGCCTTTTTTTTATCTTTTGCAGAGTTACACTTAAGAGCAATTACAATGCAAGGAGAATGAATGCTGTTGGGACCCCACCCCACTATGCTAGTCCATCCTTGTTCAACTAGGTCAACATACTTTTTTCTGGCATCTTACATGGCATTCCATAAATCGGTTTTTTTTATTATGTTGGGGGGTGGGGTATGTAACCTAACAGCATTAGAAACAAGCAGCCATTAGAGGAAATCCAGTTGAACATCTTGACATCTAAAGAAATGATTGGAGTTTGAAACTTGAAATTTCCTGCAGCCTTGCTATAATATGATATATATGATTAGAGCTATTTGAATGTGGAGAGTAGGGTTACACTCGTTATATGATATTGTTCTGGCTCTGTTGCGGGGCTTGAGACCGAGAGTGAATTGAGTGCTCAGACCATCATATATGTTCTTTATTTGATTATATCAGATCTTACTTGGCTAGCATAGCATTGATTAAACTTTAAGAAGGTAGCAAAGGAATCTAGATTTTTCATACAGGTTTTAGTGTATTAGTATACAATCTCCTTTATTATTGTTTTTTTTAATTATACATCATATAGGTATAGATCAAGAGTTGGAAGATATCGCAAATTGACATTCACGTTTGTCCAAGCGGACAGTGTGTTGCTCACTCAATTATTTGATTTTGGTTTGAAGGAAAATGGATTTTATAGATTTGGAGTAGATCCGTCTTTATGTAATTTGGAATTGTTTGATGGTGTCGGTTTATTGGCCACGCTGTTCATGGCTTTTAAATGCGATCAGTTTCCTTTTCCTTCTTTTATAATGTTGAAGAGTTGGAAGAATCATTATAATATGTGAATTCAAACATTAAATAACAAAAACGCAGATTAAGTTTATTTTACGAGATAAATTTCAAAATCCATTCCAAATTTGAGATTTATATCTTTTAATCATTACTTATAGCAAGTAATAGTGAAGGCTACCAGCTTGATTTTTTATGAAGTAATCATCTCTTAGCCAAGATGGGTTCAGGGATTGCGTGTAGAGTGCGGTTTGTTCAGCCACGTTTCGTCTCCATTTGAAAACTCATTCTCTTATTATAAATTATAATATTAGTATGTAATATTATTTAATCAATTAGAAAAATTATAAAATTATCTATTTGTATTTAAACTGAGTTATATTATTTGAAAATATTTATTTTTTTTTATTTAAAAAAGAAATGGTATATATGCATGTGGTTGAATTTGATCTCACATTAATTGGATTAGTAAAACTTTAAATTTACCGTTTAATCAAAAAAATTTTTTTAATATGTTTTAATATGCAAAAATAATGTTGTTAATTGAATTGGTATTACAAGTTAATTCAATACTAATTCACAATTGATAATAACATCATGATAAACAATTGTAGTATATCTAATACTTGTAATCTTATATATTTACATGTTTAAAATTCGTTTTATTCATAATTTAATCTTTTTTTTTGTTTTAAGTAAACTACTTAGCTGGTCACCTAGCTTTTAGGGTATTTTCATTTTAGTCACTCAAGCATTAAATCTCTAACGATAGTTAACTGTACATGCCACGTCATGTTTGCACTTCCATTTTGGTTACCCAACTTTTACTTTACTTTCATTTTGATCACCAAAAAAAATCTTTTTTAAGTATTGATTGAGGTAAAAAAAATTCAAGGATTAAAGTGAAAAAAATGTTAGAAACTAAAATAATTCACGAAAATTGTTATCATATTGCTGAATTTTAAAATTTTTTTAATATTGAATTTTAAGTTTTAAAACATCAAAATGAATTGAATAAATTGTTGAAATTTTTTTACCCATTGATAATGTCAACCAATTTGTTACTATGATGTTAAAATTAATTAATTTAATATCCTTTTAAATTTTACAATTTTATTTTATTTTTCTAGACTACCTTACTGAAATTAAATCAAATGATTTATCTTTAAGAATTATCTATAAAACTTAAATTTCTTTTGATTATATAATCTTGATGCTAAGCTAAAAGTAAAGGAAAAATACTTGTAATTAATTTAATTAATTGCTTGTTCTTCGTTTGGGTAAATAAGTGAAGAAAAAATTATGAGTTTTGTTTAGAATGGGAGATAAAATTAAATAATTGTTAGGATTTTTTTATTTTTTTTTTACTTTTAGCTTAGCATGGAAGATTCAAGATCATATAATTAAAAGAAAATTGGGTTTTGTAGACCAAGTGTTAAAGACAATAATTTTCATTGATAATTTTGTAAAATAATTTGAAAACATCAAAATAAATTAAATAAATTATTGAATTTTTTTATCTATTGATAATGTCAGCCGATTTGTTATTATAATTTTGAATATTAATATTTAAAAATTTATATTTCAAAACTCAAATTTAGAATTTTTGGCAACGGGATAAACAAGTACAATTTGATAATTTTTGTGTATTGTTTTAATTTTTATCCTTTTTTCACTTTAATCTTTGAATTTTTTTACTCCAATCAATATTTGAAAAAGATTTTTTTTAAGTGATTAAAATGAAAGTACAAATAGTATAAAGTTAACTGCCGTTAGAGATTTAATGTTTAGTTAAGTTGGCTGACCAAATTGCAAGGATTTTATTTTAAGTGACCAAAATGAAAACGCCTTAAAAATTAGGTAACCAACTAGATAGTTTACCTTTTATTTTAATATCATATATATTTAATGTGTTATTATAATTAATTAATTTGAAACAAATACAATAGTGTGTTCATACATATTTCATACATAGATTATAAATATATAATTTTATAATACTATATTAAAAATGATAATGATTAAATTTATAATTTTAGCAGTTTTTTTTTAAATTTAAACAAAAAATTTTAAACTTTAAGTGAATTTAAGATTACGATAGAAGTCTCATTTATTTATATATTTAAAATTTTATTTATTTTATTATACCTAATAAAATATGTTACACCCTTAATGTTTGATGAAGTATAAAAACCTTCATAAGTGTGCGAGATAAATTTTTATTAAAAATTGTATACTAAATTTTTAACCCACAAATATAATTGAGATGTTTTTTTTTTTTGTGAAATACCATAAGAAAGTGTTCATATAATTGAGATATATGTATATATAAGTTTTTAAATTATTAGTAAGAGAAATGGAGGGTAATGATTTGAAAGAGTGTAGAATGGTTAAGACTATTCCGCGAGTTTAGTTTGACCCAAATTGGTAAAAACTTGCGGATGGGATAAGGAGGTGGATGGAGTAATGGATTGGAGGGGGTATATTCCAGAGATGATTAGGAACAAGAAGTGGCATATTCAGTTGGAACCTTGGAGATGGCAAAGACCGTTAGTTGTTTGTTGACATTGAAAACCCACAGCAAAAACATGCCATTATTTCCCACATTTCGCCTTCCATTCAATTCAAGCAAACCCCTCTCTCTCTTCCCTGCTTTCAAAAAGGATTCATCAAAGTCGCCACCTAATCCGCTCTTTCTTCATTCCTCCTATACATATACCCTTCCCAACATCCCACCTTTGATTTTTCCCCATTTCTTCCTTTTTTTTTCTGAATCTAATTATTGGTTTGGTTTTGTTTTGTTTCATCAATAAGATTTCAATATTGCTCCCCTCCCTTGATAACAAGGAAAGAATCTACATTAAACAAATCAAACCAACAATTAAAATTTGAATGAAATAACAGCTATTGTCTTTCCCAATGTCTTCCTCCTGGTCCTCCATTCTTACCAATTACCCTCTTATTTCTGCTTTTATTGCCTTCGTTATTGCCCAAACCATCAAGTTCTTCACCTCCTGGTACCCCCCTCTCTATTGATTATATATATTTTTACACATTTGTTTTGGCTTCAATGAATCTTAGATCTTTGTTTGTTTCTTTAATGGGTTTCTTTCTTTCTCCACCTTTTCTATTCCAATATTTGACAATCTTTTAAGGAGTTTTTAAATTGGATAATTGTTGTTTTGATGGAACAAAGGGTCTTCATATTTGTTTACTTCATATTTTGATTTGGTTTTTATATCTGGCTTATGTAATTGTAGATAATAACTAATTGATTTCAACTACCAAATATGCCAATGTCGACATTATTATTTTTATATATAGATCTTGGGGGTGTTTCATTGATTTGATCTGGTTCAGGAATACACCCAAAATTCAGCTATATTTTCAGGCATTTATATATATGTGTATATGTATATATCTTCGATTGGGGTTTCTTTGATTTTTCAAGATGTGATTCTGGTCAGCTCTTGCTTGATGCAATTCCTATTCT
This sequence comes from Gossypium hirsutum, assembly GCF_007990345.1. Classification (NCBI taxonomy): domain Eukaryota; kingdom Viridiplantae; phylum Streptophyta; class Magnoliopsida; order Malvales; family Malvaceae; genus Gossypium; species Gossypium hirsutum. The sequence goes on along the minus strand of NC_053426.1, from coordinate 93,208,672 downwards.
GTAATGATAGAATATTTTTTTAGTTTTAATGCTTTCTTTTACATTCTTTTCATCACTCATTTGGTAGCATTTTGTTATGAAATAGGGAAGAAAAACTTTGCACAAAGAACCATTTTGGCTACTAATGCAGATAATTGATAGATTACATAGACTTGGGGGTGGCAAGCTTGTGGAGCTGATTAATAGTGTGGCCGTTTTTGCTTTGCTATTTGCACGTGTTATTCTGTACACTTTATAATTAGTTTTGTGGTACAAATGTTAAAGGTTTAAAGTTTTGCAGGTACAAGGAAAAACAATGGGATCTCAAGCAACTAGTGGGATCTGGAGGGATGCCTTCATCCCATTCTTCTACAGTCACCGCTCTTGCTACAGCTATTGGGTTCCAAGAAGGTTTTGGAGGAGCATTATTTGCGACCGCATTAATCTTAGCCTGCATCGTATGTTCTTTTGTTTCTTGTTTTATGGTTGGCTCATAATCTATGTATAAAAGATCAAATTGTGTAGTCTGACATGATTTTAAGATGCTGCTTTCTTCATCCCTGCTGGTGCTAAGCTAGGTTCTCTTCTAATATCGATTTCTGATACCTGAGCAAAATGCATTATGAGTTACGATCATATGAGTAGGTTTCTCGTATCACTGGTACTGCCTACATCGTAGATTGAATTTTGATGTGTTGGATTGATTTGCAGGTAATGTATGATGCAACCGGTGTGAGATTACATGCTGGACGGCAGGCAGAGGTTTGATTCTATTGCTGGTGTTTTCTATTTATATTCTCATTCCATCTCTTCTCCAAAACTCAAGTTTCCGCCATGCCTCTACCTATCCTTTTCTAGTAATTAGGATATTACGGAAGCTCTAGTTGTATATTGCATTCTCTCTTTACAAAATGAGATGCATAATCGCTTGGTTTAAACTTGATTTCTTTCATGTATCATTGCCAAAATTATATGTTCTTCAGGTCCTGAATCAAATTGTATACGAATTGCCTGCTGAGCATCCTCTGGCTGAGAGCAGACCGTTACGTGAACTTCTTGGTCACACCCCTCCCCAGGTACACTTGCTTAGCAGATTTTTGGCAATGATTACTTGATCCTCGCAATAACTTCAAATTATAGATGTTATAATCCCTGACTTATTATGTTTTCTTTCGGAACAGTGGATGTTTCAAAGGTCTTAATTGCTATAGAATCTGGGTTATGTTTTTAACATATTGATCTACATGTGGATGCTAAACAGCAATAATCTCCAGTATATGCTTCTAATAACATCAGGCGCTACGAGTAATATCATCCGAGATAGTTGTTCATAATGTAAGAATTATCTACAAGGATAGCTACTCACAATTTCAACCTTCCATTCCCATTCCAGGTTGCTGCTGGTGGATTTCTTGGTATTGTTACATCTGTTGTTGGCTATTTTATTTTCCTGGATGCTAGATAAAAGTTGATGCGCATGCATGTTATATCATTTGGCAATTGCGTTGATGTTTGAATTTGGACTGCCACACAAGCGAAACTTCAACTCCCCTGACCTTTTCCCCCAAAGGGTGATTTCTCGGATTTGAATGCTAAGCTTTCAGGTGTTTATAAAAGCATGTTGTTACTTAGGAGTTTTAATTCATTTAACCAGTGGCAGTTGCAACTTTTAAATGATTTGTGTGGTCTAATGATGATAGCTTGTTACATGTAAATGGAAACCCTGGGACTTGCTAAATCTGATCAAATGTAAATTGTTTCTGCTATATATCTCTATCAGTTCTAGGGTTCTAGCACTAGCCTTTTTCATTCTTGACCAATTTTTAGCATGGTTATTTTACTGGAACATCAACTTATTTGTTAATTTGGGACCTGTGGTTCAGACGTAAATGATGAGCAATGGCAGTGGGAAATGAAAATCAGAAGCTTTCAACAGTTTTAATGATGGAAATGAGATTATTTTACTTGCAAGCTACTCGAGTTCAGCTTGAAAAACATTTGAATTCAGGTTCAAGCAAAACTGAATTCAAGTATTCCAATGCTGGACTCGAGTGATACTCAAGTGTGATTGAGCTTTGATTTTCTTAAGGAAATGTACCTGCAGGTACCCTCATAATATTAAAACAGATGCAGCAAAGGGTAGATCCATTGCAGCACGATTACATTAGAGTTGCAAAATAAGCTCTAAACCCTATAAATAATAAAGAATATTCTAGCTGAGGTATTTTATTTCGCATGAAGCAATACAACTGACCGGTATTCCAAGTCTTGGAGTCTTCAACTGTTCATTGACTCGAAACCTAAAACAGTAGAAAAAACTATTTTCATCTTCGAATAAAGATCCCCGACAACTCTCGACTTTGAACGCCAAGCAATGTGCTCGTCTGGCCTGACTAGAATGGCCCCTTGCTCCGTCATCTGACAAGTACTCCACCATGATGATGAATCCAATGACCTTTTGACCTCTATAACATCTATGTAATTCTTCCAAGGTGCTAATTTTGCTTTGCTCTCAGGCTGAACTCTGGTAACAGAATCAGCTGGCCATAGTATGCATACCTTGGTCGAAACCTTATATTCCTCAGCAACCTTAAAGGCAGCTTGAGCAAGATTATAAGACTCCTCCATTGGTGCTATAATAAGAAGGAACTCGACTTTGTTTTCAGATACAAGATCTAGTGTAGAAATGGTTTCCTGCAATAATTTTAAGCCAATTAGCTAAAAACGAAATTGCAGCATGCTTTGAAATCATCCAGCAATCATGCTTCGGAGTTCATAAATCAATGAAAAACAGGTATCATTCACCAACAATTTATCATACCAAGCAAATCATAGATTTTTTACAACTCATAAAGCTTCATCTTTTGTGGTGAATTACCAAGGTCGTGTGCTAACTGCGATAACCCATTAGCAAAACCATAGAAGACAGAACTACTTTTAGTGTAATTATCCCTGTTCTTAGGGATCAATTCTACTCTTCTATATTGACCTTTAAACAATAACAAAAGGCTCCCTATAACACAACTCCTCTAAGGGATTATAATAGTTAGTAGTAATAATGAGAATGATATTGTTGATATAGCTCTGACCACAGGTTATAACAGTGATAGTAGCTAGAAGTTATGAAGATTTATGAGTTTTAAAGACCAAATACTGAATACAAGATTTGCTTGATATGCTATTGGAAGAATTACACATGTTTTCCAATGATTTATGAACTTATGAAATTCCCTACTGAGATAATAATGACTCTTTAACAGTTAGCATACATGTCTTATTGATCGATTAATGTTATTGGATGATTTTATATGATACCCTGAAATGAGGCTTGATCTGATGTGTGACTATATTTATTGAATGTGGCTGTTCATTCCTTCTTGTACTTGTACAAATAACCTGAGCTCAAAAATCTAGAATGCAGGAGCCCTCAGATGAACTTAGAATCTACTCTAGTATTGAACATTACTACTTTATTTAAAAGTGTAAACAAAATGGAAATTCCTATTTATTTTCATATGCAAATTTGACTTACGAGAATTTTGTATAGGATTTTATAGAATACTTCTATATGGATGATGGAAAGATGGGCTTTGTGTTATGTCTCGGTGTCAAGATAAGATCACAATAAGCAACTCCAACTTAACAAGCAAATATAAGCGAAAGAAGAAAACAAGAAAAGGCAAAAACCAAAATGAGCATAGCGAGAATATATACCTCACTTGGAAAATTTGATAAAACCTTAGCCTTCATATGGGGTAGCCTTGACCCTGGATCTGCACAGGGAACATAATCCCTTCTACGGCCAGTTGGCAACTCTGGAGCAGGCACAACATCGTCACTATCTGGAACAAGTGCTCCTTCAAGGTATCTGACACCCGTGCATGGATTAAGAGAGACACTATACCCATTCTTTAAAAGATTAATATGGTAATAAAAATCTCAGAAATTGTTTAATTCCATCTACTATGATAGTTGTAAGTTTCAATTAATTTTATAAAACGATATTGATACCTAAATCCAAGATCCTCAGCAGGAAATTGGAGTTGAAGGCTCTTTCCTTCTTCAAAAATATGCCTTAGTTTAGCAAGCCTTGATGACCCAAGTGGGTTATTTTCATTTAAAATAAACTCTGAAAGCTGTGAACGGCCAATCGAGAAAATTCCATCCAAAATGGCCTTCTGCATGCTAGATGGTAAAATGGAACCAAACCCCTTATTAATAACTTGATGAACTGCATCACAAGCAAAAAGAAGAACAATGATTACTGGTGAGCTGAAACCAAAATATCTACCCTCAAGATATGCAACGGCTCAAGTTAAACAATTGGATTTTCAGTGCAATAGCAGCATTAATTTACCGGAATTTGCAACAGTTGGATCAAGACCAAGAGTTGCAGGAACTGCCATTGCTGCTCTGAAGTTCTGAACACTAAGAGCTGTATTGAAAACAGCAATCTGACAATGCAATAAACATGGAAGTCAATGATCAATGAAAATCCAAATAAAACAAAATGAGAAGACAAGCTAAGAAGGCTGAAGCAATACCGGCTTACGTTCTGTTTCATATGTGGCAAGTATGGAAGTTGGTGCAACACCGTTCAGTAGAGAAGCAATCTTCCAAGCCAGGTTATGAGCATCCTGGATTCCTGTATTCATCCCTGCAGAGTCCATGTTGAAATCCTATAAATAGTTCTTTCCATGCCATAACTAGCATGCAAGGGGACATCACTTTACCAAACCTAATAAGTATTATTTGTGATACAACTATTTTATAACACGCGGAGATTGTGCTACACTAAAAGCCATCACCTTAACAGGTTCTTTCTGTTTACTCCCTCCATTCAACCAGGAAAAAGAGAGATATTATTTCATAATCAATGTTATAGAGTAGCCAGCTGCAGGTGAGAAAAAATGCCAATCCTGAATGATAGATATGCAGATTTTTCTGGTCAGCATAAATGAGTGCTACTCACCAAAACCACCAGCAGGAGGGAAACGGTGGGCAGCATCTCCACAGAGCATTATTTGATTATTGCCACAAGCAAATCTTTCAGCAACTTCAGCATGCATCACCCATGGCTTAATGTCAATCACATCTATATCTGAAAGCTCTTGACCAACCAATTTGAGTATTAACTTCTTGCATATCTACAAAAAGTTGCAAACTTCAAAGAAATTGCTATCAAGGTTTGTGAAGTGGCTGTTATTTACGCGTTATATCTTATAAAATCAGCCATGCACTTAATTTAATCAAGATGTCCATGTAAGCATATCCCATAAGGCCTAAATCACCTAATAAGTGATAACTACCAGAGAAAATTATACTACAAAGAGATACGTTACTTTTTAGTTTTCTATAGCTTATTACGTTTCCAGTCCCAATGACCTAAATTGGTGGAACTAGCCAGTGCCCCTTAAATGTAAGCTATTCTTCATCCAACTGGTATTTTCCAAATCAATGGTGAAAAGAAATACCTCAGGGCTGAAATCTTCCAGGTTCTGTTGAGGAGGATAGAACGGGATCTGCAAGATGATGATCAATAAAACATCTTCAGTATATAGTGCATTTTAAAGTAACAGAGATACTGAATATTTCCTAAATCCTCTAATACCTGTAATACAAATTCCCCTTGAGTAAGATCATGAGCAACAATAACCCCAATAACTTCGGTGTTGAAAATGAAGAATAGCATCCCAGGCCTCTCATTAAGTAGGTATCTTCCAAGGTCTTTGCTCCAGAAATGAACACTCACAAGCTTTTGCAAGTCTTTTTCGCCTTTCAAATCTATTCCAACGAGCTTCCGTACCATACTTCCAGCACCATCAGCGCCAATAAGAATTTTAGATTGAATTTTTCTCATCAACAACTTACCTTCCTTTGAAAAGGAAACAGTTGCAGTAACACATTCATCAGTTGTGTCAATGGAGACACACTCATACCCCATCAAGATTTCCCCTCCCCTGAGTGGCTCATGATCAAGGCTGTCAGGACCTTCTAACGTGTGAATACCGAAACCAAGATTCTCCAACAGTTTAACAAGTAACCTAGTTAACTTGTATTGCGAGAAGTGTGCAACAGAGACTGGACTAACAATTTTTTCAAAATCTGACAATGGATGCAGATAGTCTTTAGACAACTATTCCATTAAAATAGTAATAAAAAATGCATGAAATTTAAGAAAAAGTGTTAAAACTAATGGAGCTGAGCTGGAATCAGCAACTGGCAAGCCTACAATATATAAAAACCATAGAGTCAATCGAATCGAACCTTGAGGATGCATATGGTCCACTGAACCTAGGATAGAGCCAGTTAGTGAAGTACAATATATGAATTTTCCCCATAAATCTACAGGTGGTTGTGACCTTTGAATCTCCTCTGCTAATCCATCCAATTTCCGAAACACCTAACAATGAACAGTTACTATTAAGCTCAATATACCTCCACTAAACATATTACACTCAAATCTTCCATAGAGAAATAAAACCAACCTCCATAGTTCGATTATTGATAAAATGAGCTTGGGGGTGCTTTGAAAACCCCTTGTTTTTCTCCAAAACCGTGCATTTTATCCCTACAAGGCATCACTAGTCACAAGCTACATACTTTAAACATATTAAAAGGAAAAAAAAATCATAATGAGTTGCATTGATCGACCTAAAATTCGATTAACAAATGGAAAAGGTGAATTAACGTATAAAAGCGCTATAACCAATTAGACAAATTCCATGTAAATGAACCTCATAAAAGTTGAAAATGTGCTCTATTTACTTTGGTTTATAATGAAAAAAGAAAGAAACTTTTAGGTTAAAGACGATACCAAATTTGGTGAGAAGAACAGAGAGAACGAGGCCAACAGGCCCTGCACCAACGATCAGAACAGGAAGAAGAGAGTCACTGCTGTTGAGAATTTTGGTGTCTAAGAAATATCTCCTTTGAATATAACCATAAGGGTGTAATCTGATTCTGGGTTTGGTTCTATGGAGGAGTTTAAAGCCCTTGATAAACCCTGAAACCCCCATGAACAAGAAGCAGCTGAACCTGAAGCAAAGTGGGAAAAACACGAGGACTCTCGTTCTTTAATGACTGTTGGTTTGGTTTGCAAAATGCTGGGTTTTTCAATAGTGTTTTTTGAGCAGGTTTTTTTGGGTTAGCCCAAATCAATCTTTTGGTGTTTAGGAGTTTAGATTACGAACCGAATGCATTTGCACCCAACCCAGAGTAGTTATGATTTTCTTTTAGGGTAAATATACATTTTGGTATCTGATCCTTCAAGGTTCAATTTCATACTTAAAAGTTTTTTTTGGTCTAATTTGATATTTAAACTTGACTTTTTTGTTCAAATTAGCTTCGTAGTTCAAATTGTTTCAAATAAGTCATTTACCATAAGTACCAATTTGGACCAAAAAGTCAAGTTCAAGTACCAATTTAAACCAACAAGCTAAGTTCAATCACCTAATTAGACCAAATTAAACTTTAGGTATCAATTTAAATTTTAAAGTCAAGTTCAAGTACCTAATTGGACCCAGAAACCTTAGGTGCTAATTTAAACCTTGAAACCAAGTTCAATTACCAAAATGTATATTTGACCTTTCCTTTATACTTTAATGTTTTGGACAACAATGCTTTTAATTGAGACCACTAAATATTAGGTGCAATGCAAAGGGTCATTGCACTTCCGATAGAAGAATGAGATTCAAACTTTAAAAACGATATTATTGAGAGGGACAACAATAAACCCCAAACATAAACAATATAAATTGACATGAAAAATCCAAAAAAAAATGTTTTTAATTGAAGGGTAAACTATCAACAGAGTCACTTTTGTTTACCTCAAGTTATATTTTAGTCACTTATGTTTGAAATGTTACATTTTAGTCACTTATGTTATCATTTGTTATGAAATTGTCACTTTACTGTTAAGATATGTTACCTTGCAAACGACAATTCAGCATGACATTTAAAATGGATTTAAAATGTCAACATGGATGTCCAACCAAGTAAGTTAATTGATTTTTAATTAAATAAACTTAATTAATTGAATTTTCTAAATTAATTAAAGGAAAATGTTAATTTGGCTTCCCGAAATAATAAAAAAATGCATCAAATTAATCCTTGAACTAGAAAAAAAAGAACCCTTGGTCTCCTTTTTCTTTTAGATTTAGTTTCTATTTTGACTAAAAAAACCATAAATTTGGACGAGGTGTCATAGGTGGATCAAACCAATAGAAAAAAAAAAAACGGCAACAATGCCTTCTCCCATTCCCATAATTTGGACACCCGGAAAATCTCCTACTTTGAATTTTCATTAACCACGAAGTTCTCAACATAGCCGGGAAACCACAATAGCAAACAAGTATAGAAGTTGGTGCGTTCATTTCTTCTTCTTCTTCTTCTTTTGTTGTTCCGCTCTTCTATTCTTTTCTCTGATGGTAACAAAAAAAATTAATTGTTGCATTTTTAAAAAAAAATTGAAAGAAATTGGGTTTTAAGGTAAAATTTTGTATCCTATTTTCATAAAAAGAACTTTTAACTTTTCTCATCTCAGTTGAGCATCCACGTTGACATTTAAAACTCATTTTAACTATCACGTTAGACTACTGTTTGGGAGATAACATATTTTAACAGTTGAGTGACCATTTTGTAACAAATCGATAGCGTAAGTGACTAAAACGTAGCATTTCAAACATAAGAAATTAAATTGTAACCTTAGACAAAAAAAAGTGACTACTTTGATGGTTTACCTTAATAAACCATTCTCTATCAAAGGCTAATAAACTTGTCAATTCAACCACTTTTCCTTAAAAACACAAACTTCTAGAAAAATGGTTTAGCAATTCAAGCTTTTTTCTTTTTCTTTTTTCGATAACTTGAAACTAGTTTGTTAGTCAAATAAGCTAATGGACAGATAAACAAACAAATATAGATCCACAAAGCAAGTGAAAAAAAAATAGGGCAAATTCCACACATAATCATTCAATTATAATTTTTTTTTATTTTAGGCATCTAAAATAAAAAATTTACAATTTAAGTATCCACGTTACATCATTTGGTCATCTTGGTCACTCTCGTCAAATTCACAAACAAGAAGCTAATGTGACAATTAAAAAAAATAGATATAATATGTGATATCCCGAATTAGGGCCTAATCAGAATAGTGGTTTCGAGACCACAAATATGAGATAGAAATAATTATTTTATGATTATTTTGAGGTTTATGATATGATTGCATGATTCGTGAAGAAATTCTATGCATAAAGTGCTTAATTTGAAGTTAGGGACTAAATTGAATAAGTTACAAAACTTGCATTCTAGAAGTTTCTAGTATGAAATTGCTTTGAAATATTAATTAGGAGGCCTTAAATAGCAATTTGACCAATTTCTAAGTTTATGGACAAAAATTGGACATGGATGAAATTTTTAAAAGTTTAATAAGGAAGGGCATTTTGGTCATTTGGATATTAAATGAAATAAAATGGGAAAAATAACACAAAAATGATCATCTTCTCCATTAGTTGCTGCCAAATTTTGCTCTCCACCATAGCTAGGGTTTCAACACTTTTAAGCCTTGATTGTAAGTGATTTCTATGCCCGTTTTTAATGTTCTTTACATTTTTGAAATCCTCGTAGCTCGGTTTACCTATTTCTACCAATATTTTGAGCTAGGGTTTATATTTAAAAATTTACCCATGGATGATATGTATGAATTTTGATGTTTTATGGTAGAATATGAAGTTTGAGATTGTGTTAAACAACTTTTTCTAAGTGATTTTTTCGTAAAAACGACTAAAATGACATAATCGGTAAAAATACCTATTGTTCATAAATACATGTTAGAGTGAGAATTGGATATTGCTATAGAAGGGAAAAATGATCAACATGTCATAAAACATAAGAAATAGGATGAGGTTTAATTTACGAGCCTTGGGGGAAAAGTGTAAATATGTGAAAGTTTAGGGGCAAAATGATAATTTTGCAAAAGTTCGTATTAGGGGCTGTTTTGATGAATGTGTGTATTAAATAAATTAATTTGGTATTATAGATCAAGAGAAAAGAGATTCGAGTCGAGATCGGGGAAAAAATAAAGTTTACGAGGAATAGACTCGACTATTCTCATTTTGTATCGAGGTAAGTTCATATGTAAATATTGTAATATAACCGTTATTTTAAATCATTTAATGCTATTTATACGATATTATGATTGTTATCATGCAATTCTATGCTTTGTGGTCATTGTTGGACAACATGCAAAAATTTTATGAATTATGTGAAAAATGTGAAAGACTACCGAAGTATCGTCATTGGTATTCCAAGGAGAATTGTAAAGGAGTACGAACGAGGAAAGTCCCGTTGAACCTTAGGAATAGATTAGGATATTTGGGCATCCGAGCTTGTTGAGTTGAGTCTGAGTTCACTTATGGATGCGAATGTTCGAGCTCGTTGAGTTGAGTCCGAGTTCATGAGATGTAACTAGGCATCCGAGCTCGTTGAGTTGAGTCCAAGCTCACTTATGGATGCGAACGCCCGAGCTCGTTGAGTTGAGTCCGAGTTCGCTTATGGGCGGGTTACATGGTAGCTTGGCTACATATGTGGCACTTATGTGCAAACTTTTCATGTATCCGAGTTATATTACGATGTGTTCAACGGGTAAAATTCTAGTGAAATGGAAGAATACTCAAGATGCAAGTGATGTATTGGTAAGTGTTGTGGAATGGGCACTTTTGACAGGTATGTACTTAACCCTCGGGTTGAGACTTGATACGACAACAATAATGTAGTAAGACAATGAATGATGAATAGAAATGTGATATATGTTTTGGTGATATTATGCTAATGTTGGTTCGTATAATTGCTTTGTTAAGTTATTTGTTATTTGCATGTGAACTTACTAAGCATTTATGCTTACTCCCTCCCTTCCATTCCTTGTAGTTTTTACAAGCCGTTTTGGAGATTAGGACGGTCGGAGGCACGCTCACACTATCAACGGACCATCTCGGTATGGTGGCTTGCATATTTTGGGAATATGACATGTATAGCATTATAATCCTTTTGTGTATATAATCTTATGATATAGCTCATGGATGGCATGAAAATGTTTGAGAATGATTAGCTATTGGAGGGCTAATCGAGATTATATTTGATAACACATATGCTTTATGTGCTAACTAATCTATGGAAATCCATAAAATGGTGAAATTGGCTATAAAATAGAATCACACAGCAGCAGTGACGTGAGTTTGAAAAATCACTAAAAATAGTAGAGATATAATTAGATTATGAATAAATATGGAATTGAAGCTTAATGAATCTATTTTCATGTGGAAGAAACAAAATAGGTAAAAGAGTTGTATTTTATGAAATATTTACGTTTTGGTAAAACAGGGTCAGAGCAATTTCCGGATCCCATGTTCTGTCTTTAGAAATTCACCATAAATTGTGTAAAAATAATTATAACTCAAACCTTATATGTATGGATTCCTTATTGAGTTTATTTTTAAGAAAAATAAACGGAATAGTCGTTGGATCTCTGTACAGGAAGAAATTTGATTTGTAGTGCACAGGGGTCAGAGTAGCCGAACCCTGAAACAGGGGAGACTTTAACTAATAAACTGTACTAATTGGCCCTACCAAAAATTCTATAGAAAAATTATTAAGTAGATATATGAGTCTAGTTTCAGGAAAAAATTAAAAAATTGGATTTTGAGTTTCATAACTCGAGATATGATTTTTTTTACAACTGTGACGCAGATGGACAGTTTACTATGAAAATTTTTTGAACTTGTTTAAATGCTAAAATAAGTTTTGTCTCATGCTCGACTCCAGCGACGGTCTCGGGTAAGGGGGCGTTACATAATAAAAAATTTAGCCCTTAGCTTTTACATATTATATCAATTTAGTCATAATTTTAAAAAATTAACCCTCAAAATTTACAAATGATGTCAATTTGATTCTAATTATAAAAAATTCAAAGAAATGTATAAAAAAACATAAATATTTTAAGGGTAAAGTACCAAAATAGTCACTTTTGTTTACCTCAGGTTACATTTTAGTCACTTATGTTTGAAATGTTACGTTTTAATTATTTACGTTATTGTGTTGTAACATTTTAGCCACTGATTGTTAATTGCCATTAACAATGTAATGGTAAGCTGATGTGACACGTTAAATCATCATTTCAAATTAAAATTTTAGGTTAAATTATACAATTGGTCCCTATATTTTTTTCATTTTGAGCAATTTATTTTTTTCTTTTATGTTCTTTGAACTTTTCTTTTTTTTCTCTTTATTTTCCATTCTCTTCTTCTTCTCCCTCTGTCTTCCCCCCTTATCCATTTCTTTTAACGAAGTTTTTCTATGTTTTCCATTTGTTAAAATTAGTCCTTATACTTTTTATTTTTTAAGCAATTTTTTTCTTTATTTTCCTTTTATTCTTCCCTTTTATTTTTCTCTCTTCTTATATTATTCACTGCAAAAACATAATCTTTGCCCACCAAATAAATTAAGTCCTTATTTCTTTCACATGATTCCTAAAGTGAATATCAATCATTCTTAATCAAATCGAGATTTCCATATAACCTAAATTTGAAACTAAAATTGAATCTAACTAATCAATCTAAAAAATCATATCATTAATCAAATCTATATATAGATTGGATTCTTTATATTCAAAACAATTTTTTTCATTTCCAATTTTCTACAGAATCACGTAGATTCTTCATTTCCTTTTCTTTTATTTTTTAATGAATAAATTAAGTAAACGATAAAATTGATCTAAACCTTCTTGGATATTCACAAGCAAACTTAATTGGAAGCCAAAAATGGATAAACTAAAGAGAGAAAGAGAGCATGGAACCAAACTAGTTTGGGTAAATTTGATGGTAAGTTTTGTATAGTGGTCATTTTAGTCATTGAGATTGTAGAGCTCGTTTGAAGAATCTATGAAACAATGTAGTTTCGAGGGGACGAGAATGCTGTAGGCAAGATAGATAAGGTGGTCATGGGAGTTGGTTAGGAGGTTAGGGGAACGGGCTCGGGAAACTTTGTTGAGGGTGGACTACCATAAGTCACGACTGGAGAGGTCTTCAAATGAGGTAAGCTTGTGGACTAGGTCATTAAGAAATCCAAATTGGTTCGTTAAAGTGATGATGGATGATGAGAGTTTGTAATTGTGGGGTGAGAATATACGAAGCAAGTTTTATTTTGGTTTCAACTTTCACATTTTCTTTTTTTCATAAACATAAAAAAGTTTTAACAAATGGAAAACATAGAAAAATTATGTTAAAAGAGATGGAGAAGGGAGGAAAACAAGGGGAGAAGTAAAAGAGAATGGAAAACAAAGAAAAAAAGGAAAGTTAAAAAACATAAAAGGAAAAAAATTAAATTGCTCAACATGAAAAAAATATGGAGATCAATTGTATAATTTAACCTAAAATTTTTGTTTGAAATGATGATTTAACGTGTCACGTTAGTTTATCGTCACCGTTAACGATAATGGGTAAACTATCAAAATAGTTACTGTAATAGCCCAAATTTACCCGGGCTTGCAAGAATTAAATTAATTAAAAAATAAAATTAAACAGTCCCTTGATAGTCCATTTACAATAGCCCGTGGGCCCAAAATTAGAACTACCCACTAGACCCATTTACACCCTACCCCTGATACTCTAAACCCAAGATTTAATCGGCCCAATTGGCCCAATCTGCCTTCAGCTTCAGGAAACCCTAGTTAGGGTTTGCGTCGCAAGCATTCCAAGCGATGTGACCCTTCAACTCGTGACGTTCCAGTAGCCCTCCATTAGCGCCGTAACTTTAGCGCCACATCACGCCATCATCGGCGCATCTTCTGTTGGGATTTCTTCACTCACCTGCAAAAGGAAACAAAAAGGGACAGTACCAACAGCATATGGCAAGAAATCGAGCAAATAGGAACATACCAAAGATTTATGTTGTAAACAGTGGCTATAAAACCCTGAAACAGAACAATGTAAAGGGATAGATTGTTGAGAGAATAAAATACATACAGATATTCATAAAAAAGAAGTTCAAGCAGTTTCTTTAAGAGGTGATTTAAGTTTATATTTTGTTTTTATTTTTCTGTAAATATATGAATTAATCTTCGGTAAAAACTGATAATATTGTAAAGTGAAAGAGTTACCTGAGTTTTCGCCTTGCAAAAATGAGGGTTTTAACCCTCTGACCACCGTGCGTAGTGGCGCGTGAAGCGCGTAAGTCGGTGGCTGATAATCGTCATCGGAGGTCAGGCCGAGGAATGGGGGAGCACTCTGGGTTCTTCTCTTTTGTTTTTTTTTTAAAAAATGATTTAGAAATGAAATTTTTGCTGTTTTTTTAGTTTATATACCTTTATTAAAACGACGTCGTTTTGCTTAATTTAATAAGCATTAAAACGACGTTGTTTAAACAAAAGGACCCGCGTGTCGACCCGACCCGGCCAAAGGATCCGCGTGTTTTCTGTTATTGGGCTAATTATCCCATTGGTCCTTCCGCATTTTTATCCTTTAAAATTAGGTTTATCTTATCTTATGATTTGGCCCTAATATTCTGTTTCCTTTTTAATTTAGTCCCTGCAATAGCTATTTTAAGTCCAGAATTAAAACGCTGCCGTTTTGGGAATAGGGCGATTTGCCCGATGAGTCACTTTTGTTTTACGCGTGTTTTAATTAGGACCTTAATTCAGCTTTATTTTTTTTAAATTCGCCTCTGTAATTTTGCTGAACTTTAAATTTAACCCTATATATTTATTTCTATTATTATTATATATATAAATTTTTTTATATTGTTATTTGTTTTATTTTTAATCTTATTTTTATATTATATATATTATTTTATATATTATTGTTATTTATTATATATTACTTTTCACAAAACATTATTATTTTACATTTTTATTTACATATTATTATTATATTTTACTTGTATTATATATTTATTAATTATTTATATATATTATATACATATATACTTTCATATTATATATTATAATTATTTTATATTATGTCATTTTTTATACTATTATGTTTTTTTATCTATATATTATTATTATTAAAGATTCTAACTTGTATTATATACTTATTTTTATTTATATGTTAATAATTACTTTACTTATATTCTATTATTATACATTTTGAAGATATTTTAATATAATAATAATACGTATATTTCATCATTAATTACTTATTTCATGTTATTCTAAACTTATATTTATATAGATATTATATAATTATTTTATTATAAATATAAATTTTTTACATATTTGGTGTTTTATACATTATTTTTCTAAACCAATATTTTTTATTATTCTTTTATAAATTTTTGTCATTATATATTATATATTGTATATTAAATACTATTTTAAAATTATTATTAAATATCATATTTTATTTGTATTATATATATTTTGTTAACGATTGCTCACTTAATTTTATATTTATATGTATATTAATCCTTTTATATGTTATTATATAAATCATTAGGTGTTAAATGTTATTTTATAATTATTATTTGATGTTATATTTTATGAACGTGTATATTGATACTATATTACTTTTTTTTTAAATTGTATATCACACATTTTTTAATCATTGCTTTGTATGTTTGTACGTTTTGCTTATTCATCTTCAATATATGCTATGTATATCTTTGTACATATGTTGTTAAGATTTGCTATATTTTTTATACGTATGTATCTAATCCATGATCTTTATATTATTGCTATCATTTTGTTTAAATGCATGTTTCATTTACCTATTACGATAATATGTTATCATACATTATTTATAATGTAATACGATTCCTCATACATTAATTTAAAACCGAAATTCCAAGTTTTTTCAAAAAATAAAAAGGCAATGCTTGGTATTTGGAAGCTTCGAGAAAAGTAGTGCCCTAACTTATTGGGTTGCAACTTTTTTTCGTTGAGTTTGAATAGGCAAGTACCCTTCTAATTTTTTAAAGATTTTCAAAATACGAGCAACTGTCTTGGAATTTCAAAGCGTTGTATCCTAACTTATTGAATGTGGCATTTTGTAGTTTCGAGATAGGGATTTCAAAAAAAAGGGGGTTAACTTAATGTCAATATTTTGATACAAGTGAATCTCAATTTTCAAAATCAAAATATTTTAAAGAGGATTGCATCTTAAAATTTTTTAAAATTTCCGACCTTAAGGACATTTGATAATTAATTAGGTACCAATTTTTGGGCGTTACGAGGGTGCTAATCCTTCCTCGTATGTAACCGACTCCCGAATCCGTTCTTTTTATTTCGTAGACCAAAACTAATGATTTTAAAACAAAATGTTTTAAAGGTGATCCAATCACACCTAAAAAGATTGGTGGCGACTCCCGTTTTCGTTTTTCTTAAAGTCGATTCCCATTTTCCAAAACCCGATTTTAAAAAAATGGTTTCGACAGTTACTTTTGTTTGCCTCAGGTTGCATTTTAGTCACTTACATTTGAAATGTTATGTTTTAGTCACTTACATTATCACGTTGAAACATTTTAATCACTGAGCCGTTAATTGCCGTTAATGATGTAATGGTAAACTGATTTGGCACGTTAAATCATCATTTCAAACAAAAATTTTAGGTTAAATTATACAATTGGTCCCTATATTTTTTTGAATAACTTTTTTCTTCTATATTCTTCTTTTTCTTTATTTTCCATTATCTTCTGCTTCTGGAGGAAGTCGACACCGACACCGGTAGTTGATGGGGCGACGTCGACGCCGGAATCGATAAAAAAATCATCGTGGAAGAAGAGAAAGAACAATAGGAGGAGGGGGAGAATGAGAAAAGCTAGCGCTATTAAAATATATATTGGGATGAGAGCTCACGATTGTATATTTTTTTAAAAATTATATATTAAAAATCAATAAAATTATTTTAAAAACTATTTCTACTTTCTTTCCATTTTCCCTTCTTTTTCCCTATTTTACTTCTTCCCAATTTCTTTTTCTTTTTTTTTCTTCTTCCCTGAATGAACCCTAGCCATCATCGTCTACAATTGTCGGAGCTCCAATCAAGCACCATCAGAACACTCCTCTCCATCACCTCTCTTCAAACGTCTGTGTCAATGGTGCATAGTAAACAATTTCATAGTTGCAATCCTATTAGCAGTAGAAACAATTTCACCTGTTTTTCCTGTTCTGGATGCCTTGACAACATCACTGGCGCTGCCAGGTGACGACGACTTAAAAGGTCCAGAACTCATGAAGTCCCTAGCTTGCTCCCATGGTTTAAGTGGAGAGCCACCAATAGGTGCAATTGAGAATGTCAAACATAAACAAATTGTACAAAACCAAAACAAAAGGGGAAAAAATATCTATTTCAAATATTTAATTTTTTTAATGCCTAAACAAAGCTAATTATCCTTCAATTTCTTGGCCTAATTCTACCATAAACAAACAACCAAAACAAAAAGGGAACTTGGGGATATGGTTTCGGTCTATTGATTGAGACCATTTAGGAAACACCGTCATTGGCAACTTGGTTGTTGCTGTTACTGCCATTGTCGTTGTAGTTGAAAAAGGAGAATGAGACAAGTATCATGAAGGAATTTGGGGATTTGGTTCTAGTCCATGGATTGAGACTGTTTAGGAAGCACTACCGTTGTTTTATTCCCTGTCGTCGTATTAGTAGAATGGAAAAAAAAGAGAAGGGATCTCATCGACAACTTGTTGCTGCTGCAGCCATTGTTATTATCGTTGAAGAAGAAGGAGAATGAGACAAATCGTTAACTATATTTGATTTTTTGTGAATTATGTTTTAGCAGCGATTTATACAGGGCTAAGAAAAAATGAAAAAGATAGGATTTAATTGTATAATTTAATCTAAAATTTTTGTTTGAAATGATGATTTAATGTGTCATGTCAGCTTACTGTTATACCGCTAACAACAATTAACGGTTCAGTGACTAAAACATTAACATTTCAAGCATAAGAGACTAAAATGTAACTTGAGACAAATAAAAGTGACTATTTTGGTAGTTTACCCTAATGACAAGTAACAACTCAATTACTAAAATGTTACAACACGTTAACGTAAGTGACTAAAACGTAATCTGAGGTAAACAAAAGTGACTATTTTGATAGTTTACCCATATTTTAAATATATAAATTTTTTTAAATATAATAATAAATTTAAATTTTATATTAATATTAAATAAAATAAAATCCCCCACCACTCCAGCCACCCTACCTCGTACCTCCCACTCCCCCATCCATATTCTCCGCCGTCCCTTCAGCTTTGGTTCTTCATAATCCAACACTCTATGTTGGAGCAATGG
Organism: Gossypium hirsutum; assembly: GCF_007990345.1. Taxonomy (NCBI): domain Eukaryota; kingdom Viridiplantae; phylum Streptophyta; class Magnoliopsida; order Malvales; family Malvaceae; genus Gossypium; species Gossypium hirsutum. Next base: position 93,190,396 of record NC_053426.1, on the reverse strand, counting down.
GCTCCTTAACTATGTTACACTGTTTTTGCCTCAATGCTTAATCCACTTCTTTTTCTTGACTATTTATGGACTTCCTATTTGTTAAAAGAAAAAAATGAAAACTAAGTTAAACCAGAAAGCAAATTCAGTTTTCAACTTTGCTAAAGATTAAAAGAAAACCCGAAAAAAGTTCATAGAAATATGCTAAAAGCTTTAAAACTATGAGAATTATGTTAAACTAAATTGAGTTTACCTTGACAATGGATCTAAATTCGTCAATTCTTCATGTTGTTCTTTGGATTCGACCATCTCTTTCTGCTTAAATTCCAAACAGATGTTCCACGTGTATATTTTTAAGAAAAAAAAAGTAAAAATCGATGTTGTTTAACTACCATTAAGGAAGAGCCAAAGCCGAGAGGGACGAGGGAGAAGATGGAAAGAGGGAAAGGGAGGGTAACATCCTTATCCGATTCGATAAAAGATTCGGATAAAGGAAGTCACATTACAAAAAATTCAAAAATTCTCATAGTATTTAGACTCTTAATTTATTATTATTACACTTAATTTCAACCTTTGAAATTTAATTTTGTATTTGATATAAAATTTTATATAATATATTCACCATCCAAACTTATTTCATAGCGTTAAAATTTAATTTTAATTATTCTCACCAATTCTTCAAAAAATTATCACACAATTTAAACAAATATTTCATATAACGTACAAATCATAACAATTTTAACTTATCAATTATAAATTTCTGTTATTTAATTTCATACATAATTATTTATCAAATATTTCATGAAAATTAGTATATAATTATTATGTTCAAATTTATAACTAAATGTTTCAGGATTGACAAAAAAGTCTCTGAAGTTCAAATTTTTATAGTTTTACGATTTAGTTCCTAAAACCTAAATTTTCCTTATAAACAGGACTTATTCCTTCTAAAAACAGCCCAAATTTTCCAGATTTCACAAATCAGTCCATTTTACCCAACTTTTCAATTTTTAAAATCTTTAGAATTCGGTCCTTATAACCTCGAATATAATCAATCAATGTTCTCTTTTCAAATTCTTATATCCTGAAATCATACAAATTAATTTATGCATCTAAATTCTAGATTTTCACATCTCAATTCTCATAATTCAAACTTTTTATATTTTTACAATTTAGTCCTTATTTCAATTTTTATCAAATTAGCCAAAATAAATATTTAACACTTCCAACATAATAACTACACAATCCTATCATTCAAAACAATTATTTCCACTTTCAAATAATCATAGCAAAATCACTCGCACTTTCTTCCTTTCAATTATTCACATAAAATCACCCACCAAAATTTTCATAACATCATTCACCATTCACTTCATGCATAAACATAATACTTTCTTCACTTTAAATATAGAAAATAATTATGCATACCTATTTCTCACAATTTCACATCAAAATATACAATTAAATAAATATAAGATAATAACTTAAGCAACTTACCCATATTTTCTCTCACTTCCATCTTCCTCTTCTTGCTTCCGTGGTTGGTTTCACATGAAATAACACTCTTAAATTAACGTTGGATGTGATATCTCACTTTAATTTTAAAGAATTTTAGGTTAGAAATATGCTTGAACAAAAAAAAGAAAAAAAAGAAGACCAAATTAAATTAAATGTAAAACTTTTTTCTTTCCTCTCTTCTTTCTTTCATGCATCTCACCTTGGGGTCTTTCTATAATTTTCTTTACTTTTCTTTATTTGTCATTTAATTACTTAATTAATTTCATCAACGGTTCACATTTAATCACATAATTTTAATTCAATGGTTATAATTTCTACTATCAAAATCTTACACCTTTTTATAATTTAAAATTCAAAAATAATATTCAATGACCAAATTGCCCTTTAAAATATCTTTTGTCATATTTAAGACATAAGGGCAAAATAGTTATTTCACCCTTTTCAATTACTCATTTGTTTGACACATGGCATACTTGTGTGTCCTAAGTAAAATAGTCATTTCACCCTTTTCCAATTGCAATCAAGCCCTTTTCTCACAAAATGGTAAAATTACACTTTAGTCCCTAAATTTTTCACTACTTTTCAATATAGTTCATATCTCAATTTTCCAGCTCCACCTATAATTCGTATCCATGTCACATTCATAAAAAAAATTTCTTAAAATTTTGCCCCTTTTTCTAAAATAGTAAATTTGAACTTTTAATTTATATTTCACAAATTTTCAATATAATCTTCACTAAAATTTACTATTAATACTTTCTTTTCCAACACAATATTTTGGCTTTACTATCATTATTCAATTGATAAACTCTTACTTTTTGGAAAAAAATTACTATTTATCTTTTGAAATACTACTATTGTTGACGCTGAGATTTTTAGGGTGTTACAAGGAGAGCGATGGTGGACGGGGGTGGGGAGAAATGAGGGATGATGGTTGGGGGAGGTTCGGTGGGGGAGGGGGAGAGGGACTGAGGCAGGGAGATTTTTTTATTTTATTTAATATTAGTATAATTATACTATTTAATATTAATATTAATTTAAATTTATTATTATATTTTTTGAAAATATTTATGTATTTTATACATTTCTTTGAAGTTTTTAGAATTAGGATCAAATCGAGACTATTTGTAAATTTTAAGGGTTAATATTTTAAAATTATGACTAAATTGATATAATATGTAAAATTTAAGGGTTGAATTTGTTATTATATTGTTTTTTAACTATCACGTCTACTTGTAGTTTGTGATTTTAACGGGAGTGACAAAAATGACCGAACTATATAACGCGGACACTTAAATTGATAACTTTTTATTTTTAGTAACTAAAATGAAAATTTTTTATAGTTGAGTGAATATTTGTATAGTTTACCAAAAAATAATGTATAAAATAAATAAAAATTTGATTAAAATAGTAAAATTATACCAGTTGTTGCCCACAATGTAGTGAGATAAAAAGCCTTCACCATGGTTTTTTAGAGTGAAAAAACTGTTGCAATATGGTCTCTTTCTAATTTTCAATTTACTCAAGAGTCTCCTACTGACATTATAATACCTTTCTTATCATCCTCTACTGCTGCACTAATGGAGAGACTGTCGACTTTTAGGTGGAGTGTTTGGTATTATCGCAACCTTTATTGCTAGCAGAACTAGGAGTTGGCTGCTGCACAACTAATTGCATTCACTGATAGGTTCCTTCAAGATTGGAGGGACTCATAACATGCTTTTGACACTGTCTAATCTCGTCCCCCCGATTGGATTCATTCTCGACAGTTTTGGACAAGACCAGCTGTGGCCTGGCTAAAATTTAATACAGATGTTTCATGCATAAATGAGTTGAATGAGACGAGAATAGTATTTTTCTAAAGGCCTTCACTAGTCATTTTCCCATGTTGATGGAACCATATGTAGCGGATGCTTTATCTATTAGAGAAGTATTATCTTGATTAAAATCTGGACAATATAGTTTTGGGGTCGGGAGGTTACTTATAACTACTATTAAATATGACTCTTATTTTAAGTTAAATTTGAAAAATAATCTTTCAGTTAAACTCTGTTTACTTGTTTCAATCAAACATTGATTAGTTTATATTATTTTATTATTAGTTGACCTATGAATTTAGCCTATAAATAAGCTCTTTTACAACCTTAGAAAAATACACCCATTAGAGATTAGAACTTATAACACATTTAGAAAATTTTGTGTTTACGTTTTGAGGGTTCTTTATTTTTGGGTTTTCGGGGTTTAGACTTTATTTCCATCTTTTGTACTCTTTGTTCTTTTGCCATTATAGTAAAATTCTCTTTGCCCGTGGTTTTTTTATCCTCTTTGGAGGGGTTTTTCCACGTTAAATTTGTGTGTTCAATTTCTCAATTTATTCTGCTATTTTTCTTATTTGTTGTTTAATCAGGTCGATCCTAACAAGTGGTATCAGAGCTAATTCAATTTCCATAGATCAGCTTATTCAGAGATGGCAACAATAAGGTTTAAAATTGAAAAGTTCGATGGTGAGACAAATTTCAATCTGTGGCAAGTTCAGATGATGGAAATTCTAGTTCAATCCAGTTTGAAAAATGTTGTTACCGAGACAAAGCCTGAGAATCTAAATAAAACAGAATGGGAAGAGTTTGATGAAAAGGATTTGTCTGCAATCTAGTTGTGCCTCGCGAATATGGTATTGCAGGAGGTATTGATGGAGAAGACCTCATATGCCTTGTGGAAAAGGTTGGAAACTCTTTATGCAACTAAGTCTCTGGCTAACTGTTTAGTGTTGAAACAATGTCTATTTATGTTTCGCATGAACGAATGTGAGCTTCTTAGAGATCACATCAGTCAATTCATTACTCTTTTAAATGATTTAAAAAATATTGAGGTTCATATTGATGATGAAGATCAAGCTATGCTATTATTGTACTCTTTACCTCCTTCATACAAGTCTTTCAGGGAGACCCTGATTTATGGCAGAGAAAAGTCTCGTTTGAAGATGTGAAGGGTCATTTGTTGAGTAGAGACAAACTCGACAATGAGCTTCATTTGGATAGCAAGACAAATAGGCAAGCTTCCGTTTTGGTAGCATAAAAAATACGAGACAAAAGGTGTCGCTATTGTAAAAGGTTAGGCCACGTCAAAACAGATTGTTATAAACTGCGAAATAAAAGAGTTACTGAGAGTAACAAGGAAGATGTAGCTGGTGCTAATTTGGCCGATGAAAATGGTGATAATTTCTTGTTAGTGTCAACAAGCGATAACTTCAAGCTCACGTCCGAGTGGATCCTAGATTCAGGATGTTCTTTCCACATGTGTCCTAATAGAGAATAGTTCTCTACATACAGTTCAGTTGAAGGTGGATTTGTGCGCATGAGAAACGATTCATCTAGTAAGGTAATTGGTATTGGTACTATTAAAATTAAGATGCACAATGGGACGATTAGGACACTCTCAGATGTTAGGTATGTACCTGATTTACGAAAGAATCTCATCTCCTTGAGTATTTTAGACTTGAAAGGATGTAGAACTAATATCGAGTCGAGCAGCATTAAAGTATCTCGTGGAGCTCTCGTTTTGTTAAAAGGTAAAAGAACCGACAGTTTTTATATTATGGAAGGTTCTACAGTGACCGCTGAAATCGAACGTCCCTCGTCCGTTATGAAGTTGAAGTCAACTCGTTTGTAATAGAGGCAACTTGGTCATAGGAGGGAAAAAGGTATGACCGTTTCGTTGAAGGGTTCTCTTTTGGTTGCAGGTTTGAAAAGTTAGGGCACTATGTTCGTGAAAATTAGACCCAGGTTAGTTTTGATTTGATAGTGTACAAGTTGAAGGCTAGAAGTCTTCCAGTTTCTAAACACAAATTCGACTCAGTTAATTCCCTACATAGTTCAAGATAGGCTCGTGGCGGGCTTTTGCAAAGATGGCATTGTGAAAATATGAGTCAAGGTGGAGATTTGTTAAATATGACTCCTATTTTTAGTTAAATTTGAAAAATAATCTTTCAGTTGAACTTTATTTACTTGTTTCAATCAAACACTGATTAGTTTAGATTATTTTATTATTATTTGACCTATGAATTTAGCCTATAAATAGGCTTTTTTACAACATTAGAAAAGCACACCCATTAGAGATTAGAACTCATAACACATTTAGAAAATTTTTTGTTTACGTTTTGAGGGTTCTTTGTTTTCAGGTTTTCAGGGTTTAGTCTTTATCTCCATCTTTTGTACTCTTCGTTCTTTTGCCATTATAGTAAAATTATCTTTACCCGCGGTTTTTTATCCTCTTTGGAGGGATTTTTCCACATTAAATTTGTATGTTCAATTTCTCAATTTATTCCGCTATTTTTCTTGTTCGTTGCTTAATCGGGTTGATCCTAACAACTACGTTAAAATTGCACAGTAGATCTTATTCTTTGAAATTTAGGTTAATTTGTAAGATTGTTTTATATTAAAGTTATAATTTCTACAGACGTGAAAGAATGCAAATAAGCAATTCACCATTTGGCACTGGTAATCTTATTTTATGCAAATCGTTTCTCTTTTTTATAGTTATCCAATTTATATTTCAAAATGTATGATTGCTTGTAACAACCTTTATCTGATCTGAAGATCTGATCAAATAAGGGACATCACATTGGTCACCAAAGCGATTTAAATGATCAAATGAGAAAATATCATGCAAACAATCATTATAAACATTAATGAACAACTATAAATAATAATAATAAAAAAAACTCAAAAAAGCCTTAAAACAATATTTAGGGCCCAAATTACAAAACTAGGAACTAAATTTCAATACCTGAACTAATGTATTGATATATGTTTTTGTTGTCTCAAGACATAAAATCTATGTCTCTACCCTTAAAATCAACTCGTATTAATGTTAATGGAATTGACACAATTTAAATAATAGTAAAAACTTTAAAATATTTGAATTAATCTACAACTGAAGTAAAAAATAAACTATTTACGGAAAAAAGTAAATTCGAAAGTGTTAGACAATACAAAAATTTTAAAATTCTGTTGAAAGTTACAAGGCTTTTTTACCTTTATATTATAAAATAAAAAATACTTAAATAGTATGTCAGACAAATTATGTATGTACCGAAATGCTACATCCAAGCAAGTGGAGGGTGGTGCATAAGCAGTACCACCCTAAAAATCTGACATGTTTGACTGTAAAAAAAATAGTGGCTTACTTGATAAGCGACACCACATTTGTACCGGAATAGTATAGAACCCGTATTTTTATATGGATGTAGTGCAAGGGTATGGTGCCTATCTGATAGGCGGCATTGGTGACCCCTATCTGATAGGCGGCACCATACTAATTTCCCCCCTCTTTCGGCTCAATACTAAATATCTGTTAAAAAAATAGCAGAACATAACAAAGAAGAGAGGGAGAAGAAAGAAAGAAAAGAGAAGAAAGAAAGAAAGAAAAGGTATTTTTATTTTTATTGTTATTTTCAAATAGAATAGATTATGGTAAGAAAAAATATTTGTATTATATAGTTTGTTTAGTGTTATTTTTATGTTTTGTTCTAAAGTTAATTTGTTTATTGTGATTTGTTAGATTATAAAAGTAAATTTATATTAATTTTTAAGTTATTTTGTTAGTAAGTCTTGTGTTTAGATTAATTATTTGTTTAAGGTTTATTGTGATTTGTTAGGTTATGAATGTTATGTTTTAAAAATTTTAATATATTTGAAAGTTATTTTGTTAGTAACTATTATAAAGTAATTGTTAGTTAGTGATAACAATAGAAAAAATAGATAAATATTGAAAACCGAAATAAAAATATTTTCTGTCATGGATATTGCTAGAAATTGTAATAAATTTGATATTGCCTGATAAGATAATAACTTCAGCAAAAAGGGAGAAAGTTGATAAGATGATGAGAGAATTACAAGATTATAGAATGAAACCAGAAGAAGACATCGTTCAACACCTTATTACCGTAAATCAAAAGATGTAAAAAATGTTATGGATTAGAAAGAATAAGTACAATACTTAACACTTAGAGGGACATTAATAGAACGAGAGCATCAAATTATTTTAGACCAACTTTGGAAGATATTGGTACCACGAACCTATTGGAATCTAGTTATATACTTTGTGAAGTTTATAATCTCTTATGGAGCAAGGAAAATAACGAGACAAAGTGTAGGTTCAAGAAAGTTGACTGGGAAGCAAAACATGTTTAACATACCATGGATGGATAAATTAGTTGTTAGGAAATTACCAAGAGAATTTCTAAATTCAGTACCCGTTATAAAGATTGAAGAGGAAGAAGATCCTAAGGAATTTCCAAATTGGATTGTAGAAGATGAATTTGAAGAGAATTCAGAATTTAATATAGAGAATTTCCCAGAGGAAGATACAAGATCGGAGATGGAAGAAAACGTAGAAATGAATTTAAGTGGTTAAATGTAAATATAAATGTTGTTCATGTATAAAATGAGAACTGAAAAAGTCTTGAGCTTATAAATTAAAAAATTTGCATATTGATATAATTTTGGTTTCTTTTTATTCATTAAATTTTTTATGTAAGTATTTTTTTGTTGTTCGAAATTGTTTTGAGAAATTTGCATTTTTAGTGAAATCGGAACAGTAGTTTCGAGACCACAAATTCGAGTCAGAAAAAAATTATTTTAATAATATTGCATGGTTTGCATTACGAGAGAAAAGACGTATAAAAATTTTAATAAAATTTTTTTACCGATTACATGTTTAATTATGGAAAGGACCAAATTGCATAAAACAAAAAAGTTGACTTTTAGTAACTATAAGTATAAAATAGCTATAGAATTCAAAATTTGAGGTCCTTATATGGTAATTATACCATTAAGAAAAGTTACTTGATATTTATGATGATTCGTCCATGAAAATTAAAGAAAAGAAAAGAACCAAATTGGAATTGGAAATAAATAAAGATGATAATAGCCTAATATCATCTTATTTCGTCATCTTCTTCCCCAGATTCTATGGAAACCCTAGGAAAGAGAAAGAAAATCAAGCAAGCCTAATTGGGTAAGTAATCATGTCCCGTTTTTAGTAATTTTTATATTTCCGAGATTGTAACAACCTAACAATCTATTTTGGGGATCATTGCAAAGTTATCAAGGTATTAAAATTTTTCCATGGATGTATATGCTGAAATTTTAAAAATCATGGTAGAAATTGAAAGGTTGTTGATACATAAACAACTTTTGTAAAGTGAATTTTTATGAAATTGTGATTTAGGGATTAAATTGTAAAGATGTAAAATTAATGGAAATTTTTTTATTTTTGTGAATTATATGGAGTTTTAATGTTATATGAAAAATTTAGTTAGGTTTGGATTAAGGAGTAAATTGCATTAATATCATTTTCCGAGCCTAGGGACAAAATTAGAATTAATGAAAAGTATAGGGACAAAATGATACTTTTGCCTAAGATGTGAATTGGATTGATTTGAATGTGAAATATAATAAATTGATGATTAAACTCGTTTATATAGATTCGAAAATACCAAATAAGGAGTTAGATCGAGGGAAAGAAAAAGTTTCGGATTAGTAAATTCTCATATAGGAACAATTATCGAGGTAAGTTCGTGTAACTAAATTATGTAAATTTATATGTTTAAATTAAATGTTGTATATGTGAATTATATTATTGTCATGTATATGAAATTGATTGAATATTCAATAATTCCCAGCAAATGTTAAGTTCCTTTTAGACAAATGAAAATCGATGGATGCAAGTTTCCCATATTGGTTGTAGTATTGCATATGTTGCGGACACACCATTGCTCGAAAGCGTGTCCTGTTATTAGCCCTCTCGAGCTTAACGTTATATGGTTCTTGCGAGCTTCCCGTTATAGCTCTTTGGAGCATCCCGATAGGTTGTGATCCTACATTTGTTAGAGCTCTTATGAGCATCCCGATTATAGGCTCTTCGTGAGTTTCCTGTTAAATTGGTTCTTTGCGAGCTTCCCGATAGTGCTCGTTTAAACTTCCCGATGCATGGCTATCCGGAGCTCCCGTTATATTGCTCTTTGTGAGCTTCCCGATATGGTTCTTTGTAAACTTCCTAATTATGGCTCTTATGAGCTTCTCGTTATATAGCCTGGATAAGCTTCCCAATAGGCTCTTTATGAGCTTCCCCATATGGTTCTTTGTGAACTTCCCATAGTAAGGCTCGAGAGTGTGATTCCCGGTTATGTGCTCTAATGAGCACCCTTGTATATGAATTGACGGATCAGTGATAAGTACACCTTATGTGTACTACCTGAGTATCCATCAATATTTCAAAGATTTAATGGACAAAACTCCTGATGTGAGAAGATATGAGAGTTAAATGAATTATGTCTTAAATATCCCTAAAATACTTGGAAATGGTTGTATGATGAGCTCATCTTTGTTTTCTTGATATTTATGTAAATTTCATTACTAATTTGTTTAATGAGAGCATGTGTCTAGGAAAATGTCCACAATGTTTTGGATGCATGCTTGTATGCTTACTTTAAATGAATATGATTGGTAAGTTAAATTCTTGTTATACGAACTTACTAAGCATAATATGCTTACTCTGTTTTACTTCCTTTGTTTTACAGTGCTCAGAAGCTCGTGAAATTGGAACTTGGTCGGAGACACATCACACTATCCCTTGGATTTCTCGGTATATAAAACAAGAAAATTTTGGTATTGGTATAATGACATGTATAAGCTAAGTAGACATAATGATAAAATGTTTTGGTTGTAACTAGCCATTGGAATGGCTAGTGTTAATCATATTTTGAAGTTGATATATAAGGCCTTATCATGCTTGATGTGTGTATTGAATCGTTGAATGATGGAAGATATATAAATATATTAATGGTTGTATGAATAGGTAAAGTATACTTATATGTTTATATGGTCATTTAGGTAAGATCAAATATTTGGTTAAATGGGAAGTTATGACATGTATTGAACTTAAAATTGGCTTGAATTGAATGTTCTATTGTGACTTGTAATGGTACAATAACTGGTTGGATATGTTGATTTCAGGTTGGGTAATAAATAAAGCTTGAAAATAGCTTTATTTTGTCCACATGGGTAGAGACATGGGTGTGTGTCTCAACCGTGTGTCCTCTGCATCTTAAAGTTGAGAAATAGAATGCTTAGAATTAGTTACACGGGCAGAGACACAAGCGTGTGTCTCAGCCGTGTAAAACATACGACCCAATACACAGGCAGGTGTCTTGGCCGTGTGAATCCTGTACCTAATTTTCAAAAATTAAATTGTCCACACGGCCTAGCACATGGGAGTGTGGCTGGCTATGTAACCCAAGTCTGAGAGTTTCACGGGTAGGAACACAGGCTGGGACACGGTCATGTGCCTTACATCGAATGCCCACACGACCTAGGACACTGACGTGTCATTTGACCGTGTGAGTCACACGGCCTACCCACACAGCCATGTGCCTTACATCGAATGCCCACACAGCCTAGGACACGAGCGTGTCATTTGATCGTCTGAGTCACACGACTTACCCACACGGGCATGTGACCCCTGTATTTAAGAAAAATTTTGGAATTTTGTGAAAATTTTTTTGAGTTTCCGATATAGTCTCGAGTTGTTTCTAACGCATAAAATGGGCATCGAGGGTCTATTTAAGGGACAATATGATTAAACATTATTGGTTTCAAATATGAATAGTAAATGACATGAATTAATAGTATTTGATATGTAAACTCTGATAATGCTCTGTAACTCTGTTTCAGCTACAGATTTGGGTTAGGGGTGTTCAATCAGTTTTTTGTATGCGTTTATTTTGATGGAATAATCTTGACAACAACCGTTGGATGTATATTTGAATGTCGCCAAAAAATAGAAATGAGATTTAATAGAAATGTCTCGTTTGATGATATGAAGGAAATGATTAGCGCAAAAATTGTTAGACATTGTGAGAGAAGAATCTCGAAACTTTTCTACAAGTTCCTAGTTTCAACAGATCCCATCAAATTCACTGAAATGAAACTTGTAGATGATGAAGACGTGAAAACAATGATCACTTTTTATTGTGGGAATCGAGTGACCAAAATGCATCGATTTAGTTATTTGCTGAGTTAGTTGGTGTGGAGCCAACTGAAGATCTCACTGCAGTAGGTGAAGAACATGGAGCTTAAAAACCGTGTATGATGGCTCCAATATCGTACATTGATAGTCAATCGACTATATGTGAGATTGATATCGATTTTAATGTTGCACCCGATATTGATGTGGTTGGTGATGATGGATAGATAGTAGTGGTCCTTGTGATTACTAGGTTAATAGTGATAGTGATCCCGATATGGACGAGGACCCCATTGATATTGACGACGAAGACGTAAATAACGATGAAAATATTAACGCCTCTTTATTCGGGGACCAAATTTGATGTATTGTGATACACAATAATCTTGGGGCACACATGTAGCTCATAGACCCCGACGCGATGCACGTAGCCGAGTTCCCGAAGTACCCTGAAATACTACCTGCTCACCAATTGGCCGTAGATTCTGATTCTGAAGAGTTGTTCATGGGCCTGAGATTCGAAAGTAAGGAAGATTGTGTATCTATTATTAAGTAGTATAACATGAATATATTAGTGGACTATAAAGTCGCAATGACTAAGCCGATATTATATATTTAGGGGTGTTGGGAGTCGGCAGAAGGTTGCAATTAGCGGGTACAAGCCGTGTTTATTCAAAAGTCACAGATGTGGGAGATACAAAAATTTGTTGGGCCTCACACATATGCGTTAACACATATGACAAAATATTATCGAAAACTTGAATCCAAAACTATCTGTACGTGTATCATGCCAATGGTGAAGGACATGCTGACTATTAAAGTTCTAGTTCTGATTGCCAAAATGTAGACACGATTCTAGTGTCTAGTATCGTATTGAAAGGCGTGGATAGCTAAACAGATGGCAATTGAGCAATTGTACAGGGATTTTGATGCGTTATACAATAAGCTACAGGGATGGATAATCGCTATGCAAGAGTACGTATCAGGGACTGTCATTGAGTTATAGACACGACCTTATTGTGGTCTTGACGACCAACTACAACCGAGAAAAAGAATTGTTCATCTGATGTTCTGGAAGTTTGATTCATGTGTGCGCGCATTTCCTACTGCAAGCCATTTGTGCAATTAGACGGGACTTGACTATTCGAAAAATACATACAGATCCTACTTCTTGCAATTGCTCAAGATGGGAACAAGAACGTACTCCCGATAGCATTTTCCATTGTAGATAAGGAGAACATGGAATCATGGGAATTCTTCCTTACGGACATGCGGAGTTATGTTATTAGCAACGATAATATTTGCATCATCTCCGATAGAAGGAGAAGATTAATTGCCGCCATTAGGCGTTTCGTTGTACAATGGAGATCCATTTACTGTATCCAGCATATCGCGGCTAACTTCTATCGAGATTATAAGAATACTGTAACGACCCATATTTCACGGGTACCGAAAAAGTAAATTTAGGGCCTCCGTCTTAGGAAAACGAGTCCGTAAATATTTATTAAAAATATTTATTAAGTTAGTTATGGGTTGAATTAGATTTTGATTAGGTGAATTTAGTTTAATTAGAAATAATTATTAAAAAATATTAAATTGAATAAAGTGTAAAAGATTAATTATAAAATAGAGAAAAATGACAAAGGACTAAATTAGTAATTAAACCAACTTAGTGACATGTGTATGCTAGAGAATGAATACATGTGTTTTTAAATTATTAGTAAAAATGTATGTTATATATATATTTACTTATTTATTAAGTAAAAGATATTTACTTATTATTATTATTATTATTATCTATTAATTGAGATAGTAACAATTGTATGGTGATAAATAACACATGTGTACATGTGTGTATAAACACACATGTACTTTTTTTATTTGTTTTTATATAGATATTTTATAATTAAATATTAGTTAAGTAAATAAAATGAAATAAAGAATAAAAAAAAGAAAGAAAGAAAAACAAGAAATAGTTACAGAGAAAGTCACGAAAATTGGGGAAAGAAAGAAGAAAAGAAAAGAAAAAGGAGAAATTAGGGTCTGAAAGCTTTGAAGTTAAATTGGTAAGTCAATTAAGTCCCTTTCTTTGTGATTTTGATGTTTTTGGAGTCTTAGAGTAAAGTACTCTTGAATTTATGTGGAAATATTGAAAGTTGATAGACTTTTGAGTAGGGTTTATGTTGAATAAATGATGAAATTAGGGATCAAATTGATAGAATTATTGATTAAAATTAACTAAAGGAGTATTTTGTGAACTAGCCTATAAGTTTTGAATTTTAGGGGTTAAATTGGAAGAAATTTGAAATTATGGAAAAATGATGAAAATTTGATGGTTATATTGAAGTTTTGATGGAAATTGAATAAGAAAATGATGTGAATTGTAAAAAGGGAGAAGGTGAAAATGGTTAGGACAAATTTGGGATTTAGATAAAAGTTGCATGAAAAGTTATTATTTTATATAAAATATGTGTGTTATTAATTAATTGTACTTATGTTAATTTTCGTAGCAAACAAGGAAATCGAGACGTCGAATATGAAGGGAAAGGAAAAAGTGATCGAGGAATAGCTCGAGAAAAATATCGGTTTGTATTATCATAATTCAAGTTATTTCTTATTAAATGTTTAATTTTAATATATGTGTATGGAATTTGAATGAGAGGTAAGTAGTGATAGTTGAATTGGATTTGATTGATGAATGTATACATGTGTGAAATTGAATTGTATAATGATTTGTGGTGAATTTAAGATTGTGATTGAATTGTTAGTGCGATGGATTTGAATTTGAATGTTTACGATTAACTGAAAGTGAAAGTGATATGAATATGTGATTTTGATACCCTATTAACTAGTCGGGCTAGGGTGGATATAGTTGGCATGCCATAGGATAGGAAGAGTTCAGGGATTCTTCGACTTCGATTCGATAAGACACTTAGTGTGTCATATTTATTTTGGATAGATTCGATGAGGCATTGGTCGCTACTTTGCTTCGGCTTAGCCAATGAGACGTTGGTCGTCACTTATTTGCTTCGAACTATCCGATAAGGCGTTGGTCGCGATTCTAGTGTGTTTGGTTGGATCTATGTATCTTCCAAAGTCCGAGTCATGTTAATAGGGAAAATAAGTGAAATAATAAAATCAAATGAATTTGAGTAATTAAGTTATTGAGTGAAACGAGAAAGTGATATTGTAAGATGGAATGTTAGATGAAATTTGTAAAGAGATTGAAGGCATGAACCAAAGGTTTATGAAGTGTTTATATTTAAAATGTGAATTGAATAATTATATGTGGTTGAGAGATGAATCAAAGGTTTATGAGTTAATTGAAATCCCATTGATAATTTATTGGGCCTAACCTTTAAAAATGATATAATAGAAATATGATAGTTTGGTATGAATTTATATGTATGATTTGTATGTATGATTTGCATATTATCTATGTATGTTATGATATATTATTGTTGTTATAAAATTTGAATTATGATAACACCATTGGGTATTTCCAATACTCAGTGTACGGTTGTTTTCCGTGCGCAGGTTAGGTAAAGTTGAAGTTTAGTCAAGCGTCCGAGTCAATCTCGACCTCAGCTTAATTTTTGGTGATACATCTATCTTTTAGAAATGTGGCATGTACTAGGTTTGGTATTTGTCACTTGTAAATGTTTTATATTTTAAATGTAAATGTGGTGCATAATCCTTAAGAGGTAATGAAATGAATGAATGTGAATTTGCTAAGTTTGAAAGGTTTGATTAATGTTATTTGATCAAGATATATAAGTAAATGATTTTGGGCGTGAATAGGGTGTGTTTAGTATGTGAAAATAGCTTTAAAATAGTTAAAAATTATGTTTTCACATGGCCATGTCACATGGGCGTGTGCCCAGGCCGTGTGGAAAAGTTAGAATCTGCCCATGGGCAGGCCACACGGGCGTGTCCTAGGCTACACGGGCATGTGCCCCTATCTTTAAGGAAAAATTTCTAAAGTTGTCAGTTTAGTTCTGAATCACTTCTAAAACATATATTGGGCCCCGTAGGCCCATATTAAGGATTTTAAGATGAAATTTGATAAGAATTGATCTGGAATGTAAAGCTTATGACTCGGTTTTGTATAAATGTTAATGTATAAGTCCGGCAATGCCTCGTAGCCCTATTTCGGTGACGGCTTGGGGTTAGGGGTTGTTACATTTTATTGGTATCAGAGCTATCAGGTTTAACCGATTCTCAGACTAAATCGAGCTCATAAATGAGTCTAAAAGTACATGCCACAGTTAAGTTAAAACTGAATCGGGATTTTTGGATGCTAACCTATTTGTTTGTTTTTGTTTCATAGATTAAAGATGTCTGATGAACACCTTGATGATATAAATGAAGAAATGTTCACTGGGGATAAAGAGTCATATGATTTAGATGAAACAGAGTCAGCTACTTCTAGTGTAAATCCAGTTAGAAACCAACCCCCTAATGTAGAAAGAGATGAAAAAGGTAGAATGAATCTGAATTAGTAAAAATATTAGCTGATGCTCTTCAACGAGAACTAGAGTGTATACCTGCTACTACGACTCTATCTGTTCCTAGACGGGCCCTAATTAAGGAACTAAGAAAATGCGGTGCCACAGAATTCTCGGCTCTGAAAGGAGTTGATCCGTCCATAGCTAAAAATTGGATGGAGTCGACCAAGAGAGTATTGCAACAACTAGAATGCACCCCTCGGGAAAGTTTGTCATGTGTTGTATCATTACTACAAGGGGAAGCTTACGTATGGTGGGAATCAGTGGTTCGACATTTACTCGAGAATCAGATAACTTGGGATCTATTTCAGAAAGAGTTTCAAAAGAAATAGATCAGAGATATGTATATTGAAGACAAGAAGTAAGAGTTTTTGACGTTGAAACAGTGTGACATATCAGTAATAGATTATGAGAGGGAATTCTCGAGACTCAGCAGATACACCTCAAAGTTTATTCCAACTGAAGCTGACAGTTGTAAGAGGTTTTTACGGGGTCTACGAGATGAGATCAAATTACAATTGGTATCTCAACGTATTACTGAATTTGTTGATTTGATTGAACGAACCAAGATGGTAGAGCAAGTCTTAGGATTTGACAAAAAAGTCTGAAACTTCTAAATTGGTTGGGAAACGTATGGGAATTGCAAGTTCAAACCCTTTACGTAAAAGATCCAGGGATTCTCGAAGTGGATGGAGATCTAGTTTTAGATCAGATAAAAGAGAAAGAGTCAGGAGAAACAAACTACAGTATCCATCGGTAGTGTAAGAGGTCCATCCCGAGATGTTAATATTTCAGATTGTGAACATTGCGGGAAAAAGCATAGAGGTGAATGCTGGAGATTGACTAGAGGGTGTTTTAAATGTGGATCTACAGACCATTATATTAAAGATTGTCCAAAGAATGATAATGCTACACCTGTGACATCACAGAGATCGGTCTATACTGCTAGAGGCAGAGGATCAGGCAGAGGTGGATCAGTATCTAGAGGAAGAGGTACGAGAAGAGGGAATGACATAGTGACCCAGCAGTCTGAAGCTAGGGTGTTGGCTAGAGCATATGTGGTCAGAACCCACGAAGAAAGTGATGCTCATGATGTGGTAACAGGTATGTTTCTATTATATTCTGAGCCTATTCATGCTTTAATTGATCCGGGATCTTCACATTCTTATATTAACTCAAAATTAGTTGAGTCAGGAAAATTAAAATCCGAAATATCTAAAGTGTCTATTGAGGTGTCGAGTCCGTTGGGGCAAACAGTGTTAGTAAACCAGACCTGTCCAAGATGCTTGTTGATTATTCAGAATAAAACTTTTCCAGTTGACTTGTTGATTATGCCATTTGGAGATTTTGATGTAATATTGGGAATGGATTGGTTATCTGAACATGGAGTGATTTTGGACTGCTATAAAAAGAGATTTAGTATTCAGACAGCGAGTGAAGGTCGGGTTAAAGTAAATGGTATTCGTACTAATGGGCCAGCACAAATTGTTTCAGCAATAAAGGCTAGTAAATTACTTCAGCAGGGTTGTTTAGTATATTTGGCATATGTTATTAATTTAGATTCAGTTGGAAGCTAATGCGGTAAAATTCAGACAGTTTGTGAGTTTCCTGATGTATTTCCTGAAGAATTATCGAGTTTGCCGCCAGATAGGGAGGTCGAATTCGCTATTGAGGTTTATCCGGGCACAGCTCCAATCTCTATACCTTCGTATCGGATGTCACCTACAGAGTTAAAAGAGCTAAAGATACAGTTGTAAGACTTATTAGATCGTGGTTTATTCGACCGAGCATATCACCGTGGGGAGCTCTAGTATTATTTGTTAAGAAGAAATATGGCTTGATGCGACTTTGCATTGACTATAGGTATTTGAATAAGGTGACAATCAAGAACAAGTATCCACTTCCTCGCATTGATGATTTGTTTGATTAGTTGAGAGGAGCTTCTGGATTTTTGAACATTGATTTAAGGTCAGGCTACTACCAGTTGAAAGTAAAAGGAAGCGATGTTCCAAAAACAACTTTCCGTACAAGGTATGGTCACTATGAGTTTTTAGTAATGCCATTTGGGTTGACAAATGCTCCAGCTGCTTTTATGGATCTCATAAATCGTATCTTTCAACCATATTTAGACCAGTTTGTAGTAGTTTTTATTGATGACATACTAGGTTATTCGAAGTCAGATTCAGAGCATGATCAGCATCTTAGGATTGTATTACAGATATTATGGGAAAAACAATTGTATGGAAAACTCAGCAAGTGTGAATTTCGATTGTCAGAGGTTGTATTCCTAGGTCATGTAGTATCTGCAGATGGAATCCAAGTTGATCCAAAGAGGATTGAAGTGATAGTACAGTGGAAACCATCAAGAAATGTATCAGAGGTACGTAGTTTTCTTGGTTTAGTTGGGTATTATAGAAGATTTGTAAATGGATTTTTGAAGATAGCTCTGCCGATGACAAAACTGCTACAAAAGAATGTACTATTTGTACGGGATGATCAGTGTCAAGAAAGTTTTGAAAAGTTGAAGCAAATGTTGACAGAGCACCAATTTTGACGTTACCAGAATCGGGAAAGGATTTTATTATATACAGTGATGCTTCATTAATTGGTTTGGGCTGTGTACTAATGCAAGAGGGGAAAGTAATAGCTTATGCATATTGTCAGTTGAAAACACATGAGCGTAACTATCCAACTTATGATTTGGAGGTAGTAGCAGTGATTTTTGCCTTGAAGATTTGGAAACACTACTTATACGGTGAGAAATGCTATATTTATACGGATCATAAAAGTTTGAAATATCTACTTTCTCAAAAAAAATTGAATTTGCGACAGAGAAGGTGGATCGAGCTTTTAAAAGATTATGATTGTGTCATAGATTATCATGCAGGAAAAGCTAATGTAGTGGCTGACATTTTGAGTAGAAAAGCCGCAATTGATTTGAGAGCAATGTTTGCACGGCTTAGTATTTGTGTTGATGGGAGTTTGATAGCTGAATTGAAAGTTAAACCAGTGATGTTTGACCAGATTAAATCAGCTCAATTGAAAGATGATAAATTGTTGAAGAAAAGAGAGATGATACAGACTGGTACGGTAGAAAATTTCAGCATTGATGCACATGGATGCTTAAGGTACCGAGATCGAGTTTGTGTTCCTGTTAAATCTGAATTGAAAGAGTTAATACTCCGAGAGGCACATGATGGTTCGTTTGCTTTACACTCGGGAGGCACAAGGATGTATCATGATCTACGAGATTTGTATTGGTGGCCCGTAATGAAAAGAGATATAGTTGAATATGTTGGTAAATGTCTTACATGTCAGCGAGTAAAGGCAGAACATCAGGTTCCTACTGGGTTACTTCAGTCGATAAGTATTCCTGAGTGGAAATGGGATCATATCACTATGGATTTTGTTACGGGATTACCACTGTCGACGAGCAAAAACAATGCTATTTTGGTAATAGTTGATCGGCTTACAAAATCAGCTTACTTTATAGCAGTCAGAACAGATTGGTTATTGCAGAAGCTTGCAGAAGTGTATATTCGAGAAATTGTTAGATTGCATGGTATTCCAACATCTATAATTTTAGATCGAGATCCTCGATTTACATCAAGGTTTTGGAGACAATTACATGAGTCACTAGGCACACGACTTAATTTCAACACAGCATTTCATCCACAGACTGACGGACAATCTGAACGGGTAATTCAAATATTAGAAGATATGCTTCGGGCTTGCATCATTGAATTTTGAATCAGGTTGGGAACGTTATCTACCTTTAGCTGAATTTGTGTATAATAATAGTTTCCAATCAAGTATTCAGATGGCTCCGTATGAAGCATTGTATGGACGAAGATGTAGATTACTTATGTGTTGGATCGAACTGAATGAAAGAAAAGTGATTGGACCGGAATTGATTCAAGAAACAGAAGAGACAATCAAGAAAATACAAGAGAGATTAAAAGCTGCATTTGACAGACAAAAATCTTATGTCGATTTGAAACGTAGAGATATTGAATATTTAGTCGGAGACAAGGTATTTCTTAAAGTTTCTCCATGGAAGAAAGTGTTGAGATTTGGTCGGAAAGGTAAATTGAGCCCTCGTTACATTGGACCGTATGAAATTGTAGAAAGAATCAGACCAGTTGCTTATCGATTAGCTTTACCTCTGGAATTACAGAATATAGACGATGTTTTCCATGTTTCAGTGCTACGCAGATATAGATCAGATCCTTCTCATGTCATTTCTATTGAAGTTATTGAGATTCATCTGGATTTGTCTTATGAAGAAGAACCAGTTGAGATTCTAGCACGAGAGATAAAAGAATTAAGAAATAAAAGGGTTCCTCTAGTGAAAGTGCTATGGAAATGTCAGAAGGTGGAAGAAGCGACTTGGGAACCGGAAGAAACTATGAGAGCTCAGTACCCCCATTTATTCTTAGGAAAATTTCGAGAATAAAATTTATTAAGGGGGGAAAAATGTAACGAACCATATTTCACGGGCACCGGAAAAGTGAATTTAAGGCATCCGTCTTAGGAAAACGAGTCCGTAAATATTTATTAAAAATATTTATTAAGTTAGTTATAAGTTGAATTAGATTTTGATTAGGAGAATTTAGTTTAATTAGAAATAATTATTAAAAAGGATTAAATTGAATAGAGTGTAAAAGATTAATTATAAAATAGAGAAAAATGACAAAGGACTAAATTAGTAATTAAACCAACTTAGTGACATGTGTATGCTAGAGAATGAATACATGTGTTTTTAAATTATTAGTACAAATGTATGTTATATATATATTTACTTATTTATTAAGTAAAAGATATTTACTTATTATTATTATTATTATTATTATTATTATCTATTAATTGAGATAGTGACAATTGTATGGTGATAAAGAACATATGTGTACATCTGTGTATAAACACACATGTATTTTTTTATTTGTTATTATATAGATATTTTATAATTAAATATTAGTTAAGTAAATAAAATGAAATAAAGAATAAATAAAAAAAGAAAGAAAAACAAGAAATAGTTACAAGAATGTCACAAAAATTGGGGAAAGAAAGAAGAAAAGAAAAGAAAAAGGAGAAATTAGGGTCTGAAAGCTTTGAAGTTAAATTGATAAGTCAATTAAGTCCCTTTCTTTGTGATTTTGATGTTTTTGGAGTCTTAGAGTAAAGTACTCTTGAATTTATGTGGAAATATTGAAAGTTGATAAACTTTTGAGTAGGGTTTATGTTGAATAAATGATGAAATTAGGGATCAAATTGATAGAATTGTTGATTAAAATTAATTGAAGGAGTATTTTGTGAACTAGCCTATAAGTTTTGAATTTTAGGGGTTAAATTGGAAGAAATTTGAAATTATGGAAAAATGATGAAAATTTGATGGTTATATTGAAGTTTTGATGGAAATTGAATAAGAAAATGATGTGAATTGTAAAAAGGGAGAAGATGAAAATGGTTAAGACAAATTTGAGATTTAGGTAAAGTTGCATGAAAAGTTATTATTTTATATAAAATATGTGTGTTATTAATTAATTGTACTTATGCTAATTTTCGTAGCAAACAAGGAAACCGAGACGTCGAATACGAAGGGAAAGGAAAAAGTGATCGAGGAATAGCTCGAGAAAAATATCGGTTTGTATTATCATAACTCAAGTTATTTCTTATTAAATGTTTAATTTTAATATATGTGTATGGAATTTGAATGAGAGGTAAGTAGTGATATTTGAATTAGATTTGATTGATGAATGTATACATGTGTGAAATTGAATTGTATAATGATTTGTGGTGAATTTGAGATTGTGATTGAATTGTTAGTGCGATGGATTTGAATTCGAATGTTTACGATTAACTGAAAGTGAAAGTGATTTGAATATGTGATTTTGATACCCTATTAACTAGTCGGGCTAGAGTGGATATAGTTGGCATGCCATAGGATAGGAAGAGTTCAGGGATCCTTCGACTTCGAGTCGATGAGACACATAGTGTGTCATATTTACTTCGGATAGATTCGATGAGGTGTTGGTCACCACTTTGCTTCGGCTTAGCTGATGAGACGTTGGTTGTCACTTATTTGCTTCAAACTATCCGATGAGGCGTTAGTCGCCGTGTTTGGTTGGATCCGTGTATCCGCCAAAGTCCGAGTCATGTTAATAGGGAAAATAAGTGAAATAATAAAATCAAATGAATTTGATTAATTAAGCTATTGAATGAAATGAGAAAGTGATATTGTAAGATGGAATGTGAGATGAAATTTGCAAAGAGATTGAAGGCATGAACCAAAGGTTTATGAAGTGTTTATATTTGAAATGTGAATTGAATAATTACATGTGGTTGAGAGATGAATCAAAGGTTCATGAGTTAATTGAAATCCCATTGATGATTTATTAGGCCTAACCTTTAAAAATGATATAATAGAAATATGATAGTTTGGTATGAATTTATATGTATGATTTGTATGTATGATTTGCTAATTATCTATGTATGTTATGATATTTTATTGTTGTTATAAAATTTGAATTATGATAACACCATTGGGTATTTCCATCACTCAGCATACGGTTGTTTTCTGTACGCAGGTTAGGTAAAGTTGAGGTTCAGTCAAGCGTCCAAGTCAATCCCGACCTCAGCTCAATTTTTGGTGATACATCTATCTTTTAGAAATGTGGCATGTACTAGGTTTTTGTATTTGTCACTTGTAAATGTTTTATATTTTGAATGTAAATGTGGTGTATAATCCTTAAGAGGTAATGAAATGAATGAATGAGAATTTGCTAAGTTTGAAAGGTTTGATTAATGTTATTTGATCAAGATATATAAGTAAATGGTTTTGGGCATGAATAGGGTGTGTTTAGTATGTGAAAATAGCTTTAAAATGGTCAAAAATTATGTTTTCACATGGCCAAGTCACATGGGCGTGTGCTCAGGCCTTGTGAAAAAGTCAGAATCTGCCCATGGGCAGGCCACATGGGCATGTTCCAGGCCACACGGGCGTGTGCTAGGCCATACGGGCATGTGCCCCTATCTTCATGGAAAAATTTCTAAAGTTGTCAGTTTAGTTTTGAATCACTTTTAAAACATATATTGGGCCCCGTAGGCCCATATTAAGGATTTTAAGATGAAATTTGATAAGAATTGATCTGGAATGTAAAGTTTATGACTCGGTTTTGTATAAATGTTAGTGTATAAGTTCGGCAATGCCTCATAGCCCTATTCCGGTGACGGCTTAGGGTTAGGGGGTGTTACAAATGCAGACTAGCGAAGACAAGTTGTGAGAATGGGTAAAGGATAACCTTATCTTTTCAATATAAGTTTTAATGTTTTAGGGCAATACTGTAACTTATCTTTTCTTAATACATACAAAGTGCACGAGCTAGAGCTACAGATTTTTGCCAAAGAATGACTTGACTTAAGAGTGACATGGAGGGTTAAACGAATGCATCTTTCCAACAGTGGTTGGGTACCATGGAACTGTGGCAATGGGCTCAAAGTTTCGACGAGGGCTTTTGCTATGGTCATATGACCACAAACTTGGCAGAGGGGATCAACTCTGTGTTGTTGAAAACATGATATCTTCCGATTTCATTTGTCTTCTTGACTACATTCTATAGGTTGGCTACCTTGATGCCAAGAATGGGTCAGAAACAAGTCAACCAGATGGCGGCGGGACACGTATTTGTCGAAAATGTTAGGGATGCAATGGTTGCAAACTTTCAGATGGAGAGGTCGATGAATGTAGAAGTATATTCATGACGTCTTGAAATGTTTCGAGTTACGAAGACCATCGGTCGTCGACCCGGTATTCCATCTAGGTCCTATGGAGTTGATCTCCGAAATAGACGGTGCGATTGCAGGAGGTTGCAAACACTTTATTATCCATGTGCACATGTCGTGGCAGCATGTGCTAAAGTCTCACTCAATGTTGAACAATTTATCGATGATGTATACACCCTTGAGCGCGCATTGCATGTCTGAGAGAACGAGTTCCCCGTCCTGCCTGACCTGTTTACATGGAAGGTGCCTCCGACGACTTTCGAACTTGTCTTAGACAAAGGGTTGTGTAGCAATCCGAAATGTAGTCCACAATCATCCAAAATTCATAATGAAATGGACATTAGAGAGAAATCTAATGGTAAGCGTTGTGGATTGTAGATTAGTTGGTCATAATCGGAGTAAATGCCAGCATCGAAACTACCATATTGGACAATCAATCCAATGTACCTAATTTATATTACAAAGTTTGTTTCAAGTTTTAATGTTGCAATTAATCTAATTAAATAAATACAAAGATTGTCCTTTTCTTGATTTATATTTTATTAGAATAAAAAAAGTACAAACTTTTTAATATTTAAATTACAAGAAACCCTTAAAATTGATGGTTTGATGGTGTGGTCCCAGGGGTATATTTCTACGGGGGTCAACGTTCATATTGTGGGTGATCGCAATGATCAACATTCTCTTCAGTCATTGGTGGGGGTGTACGAAACACAGAAGAAAAATCATATGCCCCGAACGCCATCGATGAACTCGAGCTAGGAGGAGTGCTGTACTGCGATGGATACGACCTGGGAGGAGTGAAGTAATGCGATGGATACGGGCCGGGAGGAGTGTTGTACTGCGATGGTACTGGACTGATGATATCAAAGCCGGAATGATAAGCATGTCCTGACGAGCCCGGGAAATAGTCATTGACCTGCAACTCCAGATGATAAGAACTATCCTCAGAATGTGTATGCGACCACTTGGGCTCTGGCTCTGGCTCATCCTCTAGCTCGGGATCTGGCTCGTATGCCTTAAGTCGATGCATGTGCGGGGGGACTACAGTCGACTGCCTACCAATTAAATATGATTTTCCCGTACTAGAGTACCATTGTATATACTCTAACAATTGTTGCAAATCGAAAGAAATATCCATCTGAGGTCTCTGCGCCATCCGATTATCTAACACTGCAATATATTTTTGGTGCACAACCCCCTAATTATTTTCATGTTTTTCTCTCTTGTTAATCTCGTGGATCTTCCCCAATTACATTGGCAGAGCCGAGATATATTGGATGCAACCAAACTGCCAGAGTACTCGAACCCCGTTATACCACTCGACTGTCTGGAAATTGATAATTGGTGCGTTAATGCACCAAAAGTATGGATGAATGTAGGCAGACGGGGGTATAACAGCCGCAATTTTTGGTCTTCGATACAACATCTAGATGAACTGCACAATTAATAACATTGTTAAAATTTAATACGACTCGAGTAAGATATATAAAGTAATTACATGTCACGAATATTGGAATAGCTTACCCCTTCCCCGACATGTTGTTAAATCATCAGACGATATATTAGGATAGTGTATGACCTCCTGATACCCAGATTGGTACTCCATCTATAAAAACAAATTACATGTTAAAATAGTATCGTTATAATAGTATCATTAGAAAAAATGTCAATTAATTGTTATAACAAGTAAAATTTTATCACCTGTTCACCAATAAAAATACATATGCTTGGTGCCTAACCAATACCAAGAATGACATCTGATAAAGAGCCCATGATTGTAGCAATATGAGGCATCCGCCTATGTCTACAGCATCAGGCTTTTTCGTTTGACAAAGCTCACGATACTGCGGAACCCCAACTATATGAGCGAACATTCTGCAAATAAGTTAATAGGTAAGTAAATCAAAGAAACCCTGTTGTTGTTCGCATCCGGCATCAGTACACCCCCTATAATATGCATAATGTACACTCGAGCTGCGCACATCACCTCCTACTCAGTGACATTAATTGATAAATGTTCAAAATTGGCTTTCAGCCATGAAAATCTCAAAGTCGTAAATTTGGACTCAGCATCATTAGGCGAGACTCCTAGTAGACTATAACAAAGGGCAGTCGGCTCAGGTATCGTACTTATGCCCGTTACAGCACTCCCGTCGATTGGGAGCCCAAGTTGCAATGCAACATCCTCCAGAGTGACAATGCACTCCCCACACGACAAATGAAAATTGTAGGTCTCTGGGCACTAACGCTCGACTAATGCGGATATTAAATCATATAGCAAATCAAACGTTCGGATCAATGCTACTGACCCGAATCTGGCTAACTCCAAGTATGGCATTAGTCGTTCATCCGGGGGATATCCTAGACCATTCACCCGACCCTTCAATGAGCAGTACAGGCCCTGACACTATTAAATTACAGAAAATAGTTGTTATAACATAATTTATTTCCATAAATGACGTAGAAACTTTTTTTAAAGGAACCCGTTATTAACAAATAACAATATATTACCATATTATTAACTGTGTTTGATATGTGATCATCGTTGTTAATCAATGAACCCATTTCGATACCTGCAATTTCAAAATAAATTTCGATAATTAATTTCTTAGTTTGATGAATTTTAAATATTTATCTAAATACCTAAATTTTATATATTGCTTTTAATTACAAAAAATACCAAACAATTTTATCCACGTCATATTTTTTGCTATACTACATTAACAAAATAAATATATCGTATAAATTCTAATTCAAACTCCAACTCAATGGTCCCATTCACAAATTCCATCTCAATGGTCTAATTGTTTACCTACATAAAAAACAAAAAAAAATATTAAAATAATAAAAATAACATGCCAATAAAAAAATATAACAAAAACATAACATAAACTATCTCAACAAATAAATACCAATATTGTTATTGTTATTTTAAAATGATAATAAGTAAAATGTATTGGTTTAAAATATAATATATTGCAAACTTAATTATTGTCAAAAAAATATAGAAGGATTCGAAAGAAATTTCATTTACAATATTTATAAAAAAACATAAAATAAAATTTAAAAACATAAACTCTTATTCACAATTATAAAATCTAAAAAAATTAGAACATGGAAAATATTATTCCTAATTTATCTCATAAATTCAACTCAATGGTCCCATTCACAAATTCCATCTCAATGGTCCCATCTCTTACCTACATAAAAAATAATAAAAATTATATTAAAATAATAAAAATAACATGCCAAATAAATTACATAAAAAATAAATCTAATAAACCTAAAACACACATAACAAATAAATTACATTAAAAATAAAACATTCTTTATACATAACATAAATAGGCTTTTTTACTTCAATAAACATTAAAGATACGTTTGGTTCACTGTAATTGAATAAATCTGTAATTGAATAGAGCTGTAATTAGTAATTCAATTGTTTGGTTGAATGGAATGGGATAGAGCTGTAATAGAATTCTTGTGTTTGGTTGAATGGAATAAATGTTGTAATAGTATAAGGAAAAAGACTTAAATCACCAAAGTATCCTTAGCAGAAATATTTTTAGGTAGATGATTATTGTTATTGTTATTAAATTTTAATAAAATTATTGTTAAATATATTTTATTAAAAATAATAAATAATTTAACGATATTTTAACATAATTATTATTAAATATAATTTAATAAAATATAATTTAATTTAATAACATTCTTAATATAATTATTATTATATGAATTAAAAAATCATAAATACTATAAAAATAATAAAGTAATAATATATAATCTACTTTATTATTTTTAAACTATAATACATATTTAATGTGCTAAAATATCATTAGTGAAACAAATAATTTAATTATTCTACAATAAAAAACAAAATATTAGAAGTAATAAATAACTAGAGAATTATATTTCACATCCAAGCATAATATTCATATATTAATAAAAAGTTACATGATTCTATTAGTTTATATGTCATAATCAATATGTTATAAAATTTTACAACATCAAAAAGTTACAACATTGTAATGACATTCTATCATGTCATTATACTATCCAAATATTACAAACACAAAAAATTACCAAAACATCATCAACACAACCATGATTTTTAATGGTTAGCAAGAAATCTTCTGACCCATTCCAATCGCACAGAAGAAGGTAAACTAAAGAAAATGAGCACTTGCGTTGGATGATCTAGAATTTTGCTCAATGCATGATAGAGCTAATCCCTAGTCAAACCTTCTACTTCACATAATGTTGTATATAATTTTAGAGCACTTTCTTGAATGGTCATTTTTTATTTTTGTTGAATTAGCACTTCGGAGGCAATACTCTTACTGATTTCAAAGCCAATGGTCCGTATGTTTTCCGCCAATAAAATGGCAGCATCATTAAATAAAGTAGAAAAATCAGTTGCATCAGAAATATTTTTTTTCTTCTTTGAAAATATGGAATCACCTTGGTTTCTAGTTGATTGCGGTTGTGTAGCTGAAAGATCCATGTCATCCAAAGAAACATCAGCTTCGCATCCATAGAAATTGTTTCTTTCTTCATGAGTATTTGTAATAGCTACATCCTCAATATCTATTTCTTCAATAATATCAGTGGTTGTTTGAGCATCTTTTCCAGTGGTTTGATCTTTTGCGTAGATGGCAATAAGTTGGTCATAATAAGGGAAACTACGATATTTGAATTGAGCGGCTTCTTTACGACTCTATAAAAATGAAGAATTCATATTAGATATAAGTTTGGTCAAAATAATATAATAAAGACTTGAAATAATTCTTATATTTATATATGAGTTCCACACCGTATTTTCAGCAACAACAAGCTGCCATGCTCATCCCAACCAAAGCCGCTATTGTTCTTTCCACTAAGCATGTCATAAACGATTGACCAATCCCTTTTCAATGTCCTAATCCTTAATTCAAGATTAGGTTTAGCCTTCAACATGGCATGGGGTAACACTTTTTCTAATATTTTTCCAACTCATTTAAATAACCGGCTTTGAATCCCGTATCTGCATCAAAGGTTCCAACATTGTGCAAGTTGCCCATACAAGCAACCAACGCAACATCTTCTTTTAAAACCCATTTCCTTTTGGTTCCTTGAAAATTTTGGGAAGAAACACTTGATTGTGAAAAACCTGACACAAGTATCTTAAGAAAAAACGCAAATTAAAATTAAGTTTAATATTATGAATCAAAATGTCAACACTTTATAAAATTATAACACATGATGAATTAAAAGAAAATAAATTATAATTCAACAACTCTAGTACAATACAAAAAAAAAACAATTCAAACACCACCAGAGTTTCATAAACTAGATACATGAAATAACATAAACAAATTAACATTTACTATTTTTACCCTAAATCTAACTAATTTCTAGATGCTTGCCATTCATCGAACATTTGGTTGGCTAGTTCCATCCTCCAAGTAGCCCATGCATCCGATGGATGAATATTTACTATATTCAGTTCATCGTCATCTATCATATTACTAGGTAATCGTTTCCCAACTCTATTTCAATAGGATTAAGACTCATATACGTTCGAATAAAATTATAGAGCAAACAACATGCAATAATGATTCTATTGTGCACCCTCACAGGATAGAATGATGGACTCTTAAGTATTCCCCATCTAAGTTTTTATAACCCAAAACATCTTTCAATAACATAACGCGCTGAAGCATGTTTCATATTGAAAAATTCTTCAAAGTACTTGGTTGGTAACCCTGACGCCACTCATGCAAATGATATATTTGTCCTCTAAAAGGCGCAAGAAATCCTTCAAAATTTGTGTATCCAACATCAACTAGAAAATAACAACCTATAAAAAGAAACTATTTATCATGGTTAATTTCCCAAAAAAGTATGATCTTAAAAATTAATTCAAATTCCTCTAATTTTGCACTTTACCATGAGGAAATTTTAGTCCATGTCTCCTACTAATGGCATCTCGAAGAATCGGTCCATCAGCAACAGAACCTTCCCAACCAGGAAGAACATAAACAAAATGCATATCAGGTGTATAAACACCTAACATATTTGTTGCTATGTCACCTTTTCGCGTTCGATATCTAGGTTTATCAACTATTGGAACCCTAATCTTGATGTGGGTTCCATCTAAAGCACATGAGCAATTCTACATCACATGTATAAAAATTTGGGTTAGGATACTATATTTAAATCTAAATCAACTAAATTATTTATGAGCTATATATATAACTCACTCTAATACCTTGAACCATTTCCATCTTGGGTCTATAGAATTAGCTATAATTGGCTCTGCCTTTTTAAATTACACGTCTTATAAGCGTATGACAGCATTTAAAACATTGTGAAATGATCTGCAAACAGTTTCCCCGGACCTATTAATGTGATGCTTGATAACTCGATTTTTAAGGTGATGAGCAATGATATGTAAAAACATTGCCTCTTGCTCATTAACAAGCATGTTCCTTGACGATTTCAATCCCCCTAAAGTTTTTAACATCTCACATAGTTTAAAAAGGTAATTCTATTCATCCTAACTTGTTCAATACAGGTCTCGTCACTAGCATATACAAGTCTTTTCATATAATCTCATTTTGCATAAAAATCTAAAATATATGATTTAATCATTGGTCTATAAGTATGTAGGCTATGGATGACACCTAATGTAACTAAGAACCAACTCACAACTATACACATTTGCAACGATATTGTCAATGCAAGACCAATTATTTTACGCCTCTCACTTTGTACTATTAAAGGCAGACGAGCCATTACTTCAAGATATTAATGTAACGGCATTGTTTTTAGTCATGTCGAAAACAGTGATTTGAGATCACTAAATTCAACAAGTAAGATTGAAAAGGTTAATAATTTAATATTTATGAGTCAAATAGGGATTTAGAAGAATTTTTGAATTAGTTAATTGTGTGAAATAAAATAATTTAATAGGACAAATGGGTCAAAAATGAGGTATTGAGACCTTGAATACGTAAACCGAGCCATAAATATTTTTATAAATATTTATGGAGTGTTATTGAGTTAGTATTAAAGTTTCGTCAGAAAATTTTAACGTTTTGATAGTTAATTAATGAAAAAGGACTAAATTGTAAAAGGTGCAAAACTTGCAAAAATGATTAAATAGCTTAAGTTTCTAATGATAAAGGATTTAAAAGGAAATTAGACCCAAATAATTTGGGCTGGACGGTATGGGTGTAGAAATGGACAAGAAAACAATGTGAACTAAGGACAAAATGGTAATTTGGTTAAAATTAAATATAAAACAAGTGACTATATTGAAAAATCTAGAGATATCTTCATAATTAATCAGCCAAAAGGCCATAGGAGGTTTGAAACAAGCTATTTTTTCATATTTTGGCACATGTGAGTTCAATTCTTGCTTTTTATTTGTAATTTTTATGTTTTTGTGATTCTACAATTAGGTCCACCTATTGAATTCATTAGTTTTTAATTTTATGGATGAGATTGAAAGTCCCCATGGTTTAGTGTTGGTAGTTTATGATAAATTATCATGTATTTGAAGCTTTAAATTCATTATATGATGATTTAATTAAGAAATTTTAATTAGAAAGTGATTTTGGGACCTAATCGTAAAAGAGTTTCAAATTAGGGTTTGGTTATAAAATTGTGTGTATCCAAGGTTTCATAATAGTTTAAAATAACTAGATAAAGTGTTAATTGAGAAAATTTAGTTCAATTGATAGGTTAATTGAACAGGGACTAAATTGTAAAAATTGTAAATTTTGGGGTAAAATTGAAATTTTGAAAATTGAAGAGCATAAATTGTGTAAGTGAAATAGAAGTAAAATAAATTCTAATGAGTGGAAATAGTCTATATTATCTATCAAGAATCCAAAGATGAACAGGAAAAAGAAAAAGTTGCTGAATAGTCCCTGAATTTCAATATCTTCTGCAGATTAGCCAGATAAGTTCATATGGTTGAACTTTCATGTTTGTTTGTGAATGAATGAATGATATAATGTGCTATTATGTATGAATTTGTTATTATATGGTGAAATAGTGATAAAACGAAAAGTAAAAGTGAAAATTCAAATTAAAGAAACGCAGGAATGAGTACCTGTATTCAGTGATCACTAGTGAATTGACGGTTAATTCCATGGTTAATCCATGGTGAAGTGTGAAAAATAGGTATGATATTTTGATGGAAAATCCATACTGAGTTATGGCATAGTAAAGTGAATGTAAGATCATGGTTAATCCATAGCAAAAATGTGGAATGTAGGTATGGCTTTTCAGTGAAAAAACCATACTGAGTTATGACAGTGAAAGTGAACGTAAGCCCATGATTAAATCATGGCTGTTATATAAGTGTGTGAAAGTGTAAGTCCATAGCTAAGCTATGGCAAAGTGATCAGTATACAACCATGGTTGGGCTATTCAAAGTGAGATGTGATATCAAATGAATAACGTACTCAATTTCGTAAGATGTTTCTTAATTTGATAAGAAGTGGTAAGTGACTTGTGAACTAGAATGAAAGAAATTGAATAGTTATCAATATTGAGCTCAATTATGAGATGTGTATTGACTGTGAAGGTGAATGGCAGGAATTATTCATGAAATGTTTTATTATGGTTTTGGAAATATTATATTTGGTAAGTTTACTTTTGAACCTATGAACTTACTAAGCTCCAATAAGCTTACTTGAGTGTATTAATGTCGTTTTGTAGATTAAAATGAAGTTGGAAGGTTGGATCGTCACAATAAGGCACATTATCCAGATCAATTCTAGTAGATTTTATTGTATATTTAAAGGTTTATATGGCATGTATAGGAATTGAGGAGTTAAACTTGAAAAATGGTTGTGTATGGTACATAAGAATATATGCTTCACATATGAGTACAAGTAGTTTATAATAGTATAATAGTTACCAAACGAAATTAAAATGAAAAAGTTTACTCAAATTGAATCTTGTGAGTGCTTATGATGATAATTAGGCTTGATATTAGATTGAATTGGTTGCTTGGTTGAGAATATATTAGTATTGGAAAGTGTTTGTGCAGGTTAAGTAAATAAGAGTGAGAGAAATGGCCTTAAAATGGTCTATTTTTGTCCACATGGGTGTGTGTCTCACATACGGCTTGCCCCTTGGGCATGTGTTATGGCTGTGTGTCCCCTGCACCTTAAAATTTAGAAGCAGAATGCTAAAAGTAAGCACACGGGCAGAGACACGGGCGTGTGTCCCAGCCGTGTGGATAACATAGTCTTAGACACGGCCATGTGAAACCTGCACATAATTTGTAAAATTTAAATTAATCACACGGCCTAGTACACGGGCGTGTGACTTGGCCGTGTGATCTCAATTTGTTAATGATATATAAGTCAGAGAGTTATATGGGGTCAGGATATGGGCATATGTAACCACATGGCATGCCCACACGGGCGTGTCGCTAAGACACACGGGCGAGTGAGCCATGCATGTGTGAAAATTTTTTTAATTTCTAAAAAAATTCTCTAAGACTCCGAATAAGTCCCAACTCAATTCTAATGTTAATATTGGGCCTCGAGGGTCCATTTAAGGGACAATTTGAATTTTTTCAATTATGAATGGTAAGTTTGACTCGAATTGATTATACATATTCAGTCATCCTCGGTAGTACCCTGTAACCCTCTTCCGTCGACGGATACGGCTTAGGGGATTTACAATTAAAGTATTACATATCTTCAAATCATAGTAAAATGGTCACATTTCTCCAATGCTAATTTCAATAACAGTAAAACAAAATCAAAGAATTTAATTGCCAAAGAACTTACAGTGATTCAGTGAATACAAGATGCTCAACTCTGGGTGGAGGAAGCAATCAAACAAGCCAAATAAGAAGAGGAATCAATAAGAAACTATCAAAGAAAAATGAACAATACATATTAAGATTCTTTATAAAGCACAAAATAGAAATTACAACTATCTTGTCTAACCTACCTTCGTATTTCGGCATGAATAATTACGGTGATTATACTAAAGGAAGAAATTACAACTCAAACAAAGTGAAGTGATCCCATAAATGCGGGGTTTTTTTATACTAAAAATGCAAGTATAATCCTAACTAATAAATAAAAATAATATATATTCAATACTTTTTATAATTAAAGCTAATTAATACAAAATACAAAAAAGTTGGTAATTGAAATATGTGCCTATTTAAATAAGAATAAAATTAAAATTTTAAAATTTATATCTAAATAAATCTCAAATAAAACCACATGCTAATTCTACTGTTATAATTATGAGAAATCATAATTTTAAATTTATTAAACAAAACGCATCATTTATTGAAAACAGTTGGTTTCATAAGAAAAGAACGACAGATAGATATTACAACTCAAACAAAGTGACTAAAAAACATGAGGTAAAATAAAAGAGTGTAACATTTAGATAGTAAGAAAAGAACCACAGATAGATAAAGGAAAAAGAAGAGATAGTGTAACATGAGGTAAAAGAAGCTCTTAGATTAGCCAAGGTGACTCAAAAATAGCTTCTTGAATAAAGATGTAGGATGAAAAGGAAAATTAGGAAGATAAATGTAACTTAAGAAATGGAATTGAAAAAAAAATAATTTGTCACAGTAAATATTTATTTTTCAAAAGGTTAAATTGATGGGAAAAGCTTGTTAAGTCTAAAGGGTAGTGCACAGAATTCATTCCTAACATTTGATTTGTAAAAGAAAAACTTTCCCCACCAGTTCAATCCAATGTCCTTTCTGCTTTCATCATTTTCTCAACAAAGTGTTAAATCAAAGCATGCTGGAGCTAAAGTGAGATGATACATACAGCTCATAGATTATAGTAAAAACATATAATGGATAAGCTCAAGGCATTTTTCTTCCGATATATACATGTTTGTAGGTAAAGATGAGCCTACTAATTTCTACGACACTTTACTTATTCTAATCGGGGAATTTTATTTACATTGAGATTTACCATTTGGGCTAACTATATAAACCCACCAAATGAAGATTAAAAAATTCAATTTTGGCCAAATCAAAAAGCTTTTAGATGAAAAAAAAAACTAAAATTGCGCTAAACGTGCACAATCAATGATAAACCGTAAATTATACATATTTTTACCTCATGTTTAATTCATTTTATGGATGATTTCTCATTAGAATTGGTGAATTCGATGCTCCTAATGCTTTAATTTCATGTTTTATACTTAGGAGAGCATATAAGAACGAAATGAACGAGAAACGGGCCAAAAATGGAGAAAATGGGCCGAAGTACGAAATCAACAAAGCCTGGACCTCTTCATACGGACAGACCACACGGCCGTGTCAATTTGGCAGGCTCGAACACGGCCTAAAGTAAACGAACACGGGCGTGTGCCACGAGCGTGTCCCTGCGGAGCCCAAGTTGAGTCCAATTCGGAAAAGGCCAATTTTGAGGGCTTTTAGGCATTCCAAGGCCTATAAATACACCCTAGAGGAGGAGGAAAAAGGAGACAGAGAATAGGGGGTAAGGAATTACTCCAAGGAAGCTGATTGATCCATCTCAAGACCTGGATTTATCATCAAGACTGAAGATCTCTCCTCAATTTCCCTACAGGAGTTTTGGGTTTTCTTTATATTTTGTATTCTTTATTATTCTGAGATGTTTTCTTATTTAGTTATGAACTAAAACCCCTAAATACCTAAGGGGAATGAAACCTAAGACGAATCTTGTTATTATTTTCTGAATCGTATGATAAATATTTAACTTGTTCTTAATTATGTGTTCTTAATTCTTGTTTTAATATCCCAGGATACTGATTCAAGACAAGCTCTTATTCAGAGGAGGAATAGACCCTGTCTAAGAGTACATTTGTCATAATTAAGCGGAGTTGATTGCGCGCCTAGACATAGGGTGACAAGATTTTGCTGGATTAGGGTGAAACCTAATAAGGGGATCCATAGATTGAGTTAATGTAACCCTAGAGTGTTAATTAGTGAAAAGTCTCGGTTATTCAATCTAGGGATTAGAAGTTATTAGTCTTGAATAGGGATAATAACATAACTTAGGGATCTCTACGGAATAAGTTGAATGAATAAATCGTCCGATTCGGAGCCAGAATAACAAGTAAAGTTTAGGTGGATTTTTCCTTAGGTATTGTCTTAAGTCAATCGATTTTTCCTAAAAGCAATTCCCTAATTCTTTTCTCTGTGCGGACTTAGTTTAGATAATTAGCCAATTAAAACAAAACCTCTTTATTCTTAGGCTAGATAATAAAAAGACAGTCATTACTAGTACTTTTAGTTCCTTTGGGTTCGACTATTCGGTCTTGCTAAAACTGTACTACTGTTCGATAGGTACACTTACGTACATCGCGGTAATAGTTAGTTCAAGAACGAGTAATTATAAATATTTAAAACCTATCACGAAACCACGCGATCAAGTTTTTGGCGCCGTTGCCGGGGAACTAAAATATTAGGAACGCTCAATTTTTATTACTTTACCCATTTATTTTTCTTGCAATTTAATTTTATATTATTATTACTTATTTATTTATTTATTTATTTTTTTCCGTCTCTTGGCAGCTTTTTATAGTTTATAACTAGAAGAAACTCGTCAGGGCCACTACTTTTTGACGAAGAAATCGATCG
This sequence comes from Gossypium hirsutum, assembly GCF_007990345.1. Taxonomy (NCBI): domain Eukaryota; kingdom Viridiplantae; phylum Streptophyta; class Magnoliopsida; order Malvales; family Malvaceae; genus Gossypium; species Gossypium hirsutum. The sequence goes on along the minus strand of NC_053426.1, from coordinate 93,153,961 downwards.
CACAGTTCATAGAAACCAAAGCAAAATAAGGCGAAGCTTAAGATACACGGAGAACGAGCAAGAAGACGATACTCAACCCCCAACCGAAGAGATGGCTGAAAACCAAGGCAATCAGCTACCTCTTGCAATTGCAGTTAATTAAAATCCTGCTCCACGCACTATGTATGATTATGCTAAACCTTCTTTAACAGGAATTGAATCTAGCATAGTTAGACCTGCTGTAGTTGCAAATACTTTTGAATTAAAACCTAACACTATTCAGATGTTACAGCAAGTTGTTCAGTTTGATGGTTTGCAGGATGAAGATCCCAACACTCACTTAGCAAACTTTCTGGAATTTTGCGATACATTTAAAATCAACGGCGTTTCTGATGATGCCATTTGTCTTCGGTTATTCCCTTTTTCATTAAGGAACAAAGCTAAACAGTGGCTGAGCTCGTTACCACAAGGGTCAATTACTAGTTGGGAACAAATGACCGAAAAATTCTTACTAAAATATTTTCCGCCGGCTAAAATGGCTAAATTACGTAATGACATCTCTTCTTTTGTGCAGATAGATTTAGAAACCCTCTACGATGCATGGTAGAGATACAAGGACTTACTAAGAAGGTTCTCTCACCATGGGTTACTACTTTGGCTCCAAGTTCAAACATTCCATATTGGTCTGAATCCTTCGACTCGGCAAATGGTTGACCCAGCTGCTGGTGGAACCATAAATAATAAAACACCGGAAGATGCCTATGAGTTTATAGAGGAGATGTCACTAAATAACTATCAGTGGCAAGTCATGAGGACAAAGCCAATGAAAACAGCCGGCGTTTATAATGTCGATTCGGTCACCATGCTCTCTAATCAGGTAGAACTTTTAAATAAAAAGATTGATGGTTTTCTTAATTCTTCACAGGTTCACCCAGTAATGCAGTGCGAAGCAAGTGGAGGTGGAACAAACCATTCGGAATACCAACCTTATGGCCATAACATGGATAACGAGCAACTAAACTACATGGATAATAATCCTCGACCTCAAAACAATCCATTTAGTAACACTTACAATGCAGGTTGGAGGAACCATCCCAATTTTTCGTGGGGAGGCCAAGGAAATCAAAGACCACAACATCCTCCAGGTTCAGCAACCACCCTACCAACAGGAAAAGAAGCGAAACCTTGAAGAGATGCTCTCAAATTTTATATCAGTGTCAGAAACCCGTTTTTAGAATACCGAGGTAGCACTTAAGAATCAACAAGCATCGATCCAAGGGCTCGAAACTTAGATAAGCCAGCTATCCAAACTGATCTCGGAAAGACCACTAGGAAGTTTACTTAGTAACACCAAATCAAAAGAGCATGTCAAAGCAGCTACATTAAGGAGTGGGAAAGTGTTAGTGGAATCTGAAAAGAAGTTGGCATAAGAAGCCGTGGAAAGCGAAAGGAGGGAAAAAAAACCTGAAAATAGTGACAAACCAGTGCCGGAGGAATATAAACCACCAGTTCCATATCTAGCAAAATTGAAAAAAGATCGCATTGATGCACAATTCAGTAAGTTTCTTGAACTTTTTAAACAATTACATATCAACTTACCTTTTGTTGAAGCCATCTCGCAGATGCCTACCTACGCAAAATTTTTAAAGGAGCTTCTAACAAATAAAAGGAAGTTCGAGGACTTATCTACAGTAGAACTCAATGAGGAGTGCTTAACCATACTCCAAAACAAGCTGCCAAACAAACTGAAAGATCCAAGAAGTTTTACTATCCCTTGCTTAATTGGTAGTCTGAATGTTGAAAAAGCACTAGCTGATTTAGGCGCTAACATTAATTTGATGCCATACAAAATGTTCAACCAACTTGGTCTTGGGGAACCTAAACCTACTAAGATGAGTATTCAATTAGTCGATAGATCTGTTAAATATCCTAGGGGTATTATAGAAGATGTACTCGTAAAAGTAGATAAATTTATATTACCAGTTGATTTTGTTGTGCTTGACATGGATGAAGATGTGAAAGTACCCTTAATTTTAGGACGCCCATTTCTAGCCACTGCTAGAGCTGTAATCGATGCGGGTCAGGGTAAATTGGTACTTAGAGTAGGTGACAAGGAGATTATCTTTAAAATTTACGATGCTATGAGATTCTCTAGGGAGCAGGATGATTCATGTTATTTTATTGATTCTATTGATCATATTACTCAAGACTCTTTTCAGGAAATTGTACAAGAGGAGACGACAGAACCGTATCCAGCTCAAGGCGAGGAGACATGTGAGGAACCTAATGACCATTCGTCAAGCCAAGTAGAATATGAGGGCGTTAAGATAAATGATGAACTTAAGCAAAAACCCTCTATTGAGGAGCCTCCCAAACTAGAACTTAAACAATTACCAAACCACTTAGAATACGCATTCCTTGGAAATAATTCTACATTACTAGTTATTATTGCTTCTAATTTGCAACCCAAGGAGAAAGAGGAATTAATCCAAGTATTAAAAGAACATAAAAAGGCCATAGCTTGGAAAATTTCTGACATTAAAGGAATCAACCCTTCTTTTTGTACCCACAAAATTTTGATGGAAGATTAATGCAAACCGTGTGTGCAAGCTCAAAGACGTCTGAACCCCAACACGAAGGAAGTTGTAAAAGCCGAGGTAATTAAACTTCTAGATGCTGGAATTATTTGTCCTATTTCTGACAGTTCTTGGGTAAGTCCAGTGCAGGTTGTCCCCAAAAAAGGAGGCATAACGGTTGTGACCAACGAGAAGAATAAATTAATCCCAACAAGAACAGTCACAATATGGAGAGTTTGCATAGACTACAGGAAACTAAATGATGCCCCAAGAAAAGATCACTTCCCCTTGCCATTCATTGATCAAATGTTGGAAAGATTATCTGGACACATGTATTACTGCTTTCTAGACGGACTCTCTAGTTACTTCCGAATCCCAATAGCTCCTGAAGATTAAGAAAAGGCGACATTCACATGCCCAAATGGTAAGTTCGCTTATCGTAGAATGCCTTTTCGATTATGTAATGCTCCTGCCACTTTTCAGCGCTGTAGGATGGCCACATTCGACGAACTCGTGGAAGATATCATGGAAGTATTTATGGATGATTTTTCAGTATTCGGTAACTCTTTCCATCTCTGCCTTAAAAATTTAAAACGAGTCTTAATAAGATGTGAGGAAACAAACCTTGTGCTTAATTAGGAGAAATGTCACTTCATGGTTCAAGAAGGTATTGTATTAGGGCATAAAATTTCTAGTAAAGAGATTGAGGTGGATAAATCTAAAATAGAAACAATAAAAAAATTACCACCTCCTAGTTCAGTTAAGGCTATTGGAAGCTTTTTAGGACATGCTGGTTTTTATAGAAGATTTATTAAGGATTTTTTAAAATAGCTAAGCCTTTGACTAAATTGCTAGAAAAAGATATACCTTTTAACTTCGATCAGGAATGTTTAGAAGCATTTAATACTTTAAAGGACAAATTAATTAATGCTCCAATCATAATTGCACCTGATTGGAACTTGCCATTTGAACTAATGCGTGATGCGAGTGACTTTGCAGTAGGTGCAGTATTGGGACAGCGAAGAGACAAGTATTTTCAACCTATCTATTACGCCAGTAAAACCTTAACGGCTGCACAAGAAAATTATACTACTACGGAAAAAGAGTTGCTAGCTGTGGTTTTTGCATTTGATAAATTTTGATCGTATCTCATATTGTCTAAAGTTGTTGTTCACACTGACCATTCCACCTTTCGCTACATTTTAACTAAAACTGATGCAAAACCTTGACTCATTCGATGGATTCCCCTATTGTAGGAATTCGACTTGGAGATTCAGGATAAGAAAGGAGCTGAAAATCTCATGGCTGATCATCTTTTCAGGCTTGAGAAATCCAATACCGGAGAACTAGATGAAGTTGAAATAAATGATTCGTTCCCTGAAGAACAATTTTTCGTTACATCTAACTCTGAGGTACCTTGGTTTGCAGACATCGCAAATTTTTTAGCTGCTAACATTATCCCAAAAGGGTTAACACACTAGCAAAAGAAGCGATTCTTTAATGATGTGAAAAACTACTTTTGGGATAACCCATTTCTGTTTCATAGATGTGCAGATCAAGTCATTAGAAGATGCGTTACAAGATCAGAAACATGAAAAATATTGGAACACTACCACTCAGGGCCAACCGGAGGACACTATAGTAGAACTAAGACCGCACACAAAATACCTAAATCAGGTTTTTATTGGCCTTCATTATTCAAAGATGCTATCAGTATGTTACTTCATGTGACAAATGCCAAAGGACAGGTAAAATATCTAAACGTGATGAAATGCCTCAAAACTACATGCTTTCATGTGAAATATTTGACATTTGGGGTATCGATTTCATGGGCCCATTCCCCAGTTTATTTGGGAATAAAAACGTCTTAGTAGCAGTTGACTACATGTCCAACTGGGTAGAAGCCCAAGCTCTACCTACTAATGATGCTAGAGTGGTAGTACGTTTCCTTAAAAAACTCTTCTCGAGATTCGGAACACCTAGAACAATTATCAGTAACAGGGGCACTCATTTTTGTAATACCTAATTTGAGAAAACCCTTAAGAAATACGGAGTTCATCATAGAACAGCCACCACATACCATCCTCAAACTAATGGACAAGTTGAAGTAGCAAACCGAGAAATCAAACGGATCCTTGAAAAAACAGTAGAAACAAACAGAAAAGACTGGGCAACAAAAGTAGACGATGCCTTATGGGCTTACAGAACTACTTTTAAGACTTCCATCGGGACATCACCTTACAGACTTGTTTATGGAAAAAGTTGTCATCTACTATTCGAACTAGAGCATAAAGCTTTTTGGGCTATTAAACTTCTAAACCTTGATCCCGAACTTACAGGAAAAAATAGGTTGATGCAGTTGAACGAGCTTGATGAATGGCGAGCCAATGCATACGAAAATTCACGCCTATACAAGGAAGCAACAAAGCGGTGCCATGACGTTCGTTTAAAGCAACGAAAACAATTTGAAATTGGAGATCTCGTCTTACTATACAACTCAAGACTCAAATTGTTTCCCGAGAAACTAAAATCACGATGGTCAGGACCCTTCGTAATTCAATCTGTTCTTCCACATGGCACAATAGAGGTAAGTCACCCTCATACGGTGCTTTCAAAGTAAATGAACACCGTCTCAAACTTTATAAAGTCGATGGAGAGGAGCTACGACTCCACAAACCGCCCTGAATAAACCAACAAGGTAACAGTCGAGTTTAGACTATAAACAAGCACTTCTCGGGAGGCAACCCAAATACTGACGGTTTTAAATTATTTACATTTCAAGTTCTAAACATTTAGGTCACTAACAGAGTACTTAAAGCACAGGTTAACAACTCCACACGGCCTAGCACATGGCCGTTCTTAAGGTCGTGTGACCAACACGGATAGAAACACGGCCGTGCAATATGGTCGTGCAGAAACAGGGTAGAAGATTTCCCCAAACACGGGCTACCATAAAATGCCACGGCTGTACGACATGGCCGTGGTCGAATCTGCCAAATAAACACGGGCGTACGAAAACCTACATGACCGTGGGAGAAGCGAACCACGCCAGACACGGCCGTGCGACACATTCTTGTAGCCATACGGCCTATACACATGGGCGTGCGAGAAGGCCGTGTGACGACATTACAATTTACGACGAACACGGATGGGACACGACCCACACGGGCGTGTGCACTGGCCGTGCCACTTGAAAAATTAGAATAATTATCTTATTTTATTTTTCTTTCATTAAGTTTTTAAGATTCAATTGTTTTTAAGATTCATTTGTTTTCCTTTTAAAAATGGCTTACCTTCAGAGTCAAGCTTGCCATCCAGAGTTATCTCCAATACTCGATCTCATTAATCCAAGAATATCATCCATTCTTAATACAAGAAGTTTCACTTCTCTCCCTATCTTAATTTTATATACTCTAATATCTATCTTTGTACATTGAGGGCAATGTACGTCTTAAGTGTGGGGGAATATTTTTTTCATTATCAGAAAAATCCCTAAATGATTGTCTTGTTCTCTTGAAAAGCTTTCATATCATATTTAGGATAAATTTTAATTAATTTATGATTTTGATTGATATAGCTTGAATTAAAACACAGGGATTTATGCATTGATTGTTTAAACTTTAAGACATTAGAGAATCAAGCATGATAAGTTGATTTTTAAGAATTTAAAATTATAGGTTGTTTCCCCAAGTCTAGGTATTACTTTGAATTGGAATTCACAAGTTTTAACATCAAAAAGCCATAATTTTTTGTGAGATTTTTGAGCCTTTTGAGCATCTATTAATTCTTTCATACTCACTTTTATATTGCTTTGAGTGCGTTGTATTGAACTGTTATTCTGGAACGTGCTTGATTATGCATGTCGAGACCACACCATTTGATTTGATATGTCAAAATGATTAAGGCACTTAGTATTAACCCACTCATGCCATGAAAAGCCTACCTTTATGATTAACCCCTAGTAAACCCCTTTGAGCATAACAAACCATTTCTTGTATTACCCTTAATATTAACCTTTAACCCATAATTCTTGAAATCCCCTAAATTAATCCCTATTTTTGTCGAGATTTAAGTTGAATGGATTGCTTAGCTATGTTTTGTTCTTAAAAGTTAGTCTATGATTATTTAACTTCTTTTTAATTAAAAAAACAAACTATGTATACATATCTGTAATTTCATATTCTGAGAAGAAGCTCTGTTGTACACAAGTGAAGATTAACTCTTTTAATAGTTAGGTAATTTTTCAATTCAATCTCGATTCTAACCCTTTCTTTCAGTTCGTGACCACACTACCCTAACCAAGCCTCACTACAACCCTTTAAAGACCTTTTGATTGATGTATCATCTTAAATTATAGTGGTGGAGATTTGATTTTCATGCAAGCCTATGGTAATGACTTTTCATTATTGACTATTGAGTGCTTCATTTATTGTCCTTAAACACCTCGAGTGATTTGAGTGAATCTTTAGTGAGGATGGGAAACTCAGTGATATTCTAAATCAAAGGTAATTACTTAGATGCGGAGAGACACCTATGTTTGCATGATTAAATACTCAACTTGGAATGTTTGAAACTTTTATGTTCTTTTAGTTGACTTCTCAATGTATGATTACTTATGGATTAATGTGAGATATTATCGATAGAAATTATAAGTTGAGAAGAATTTATTTTGATTATGAGTTGAGAATTTTGCTTGAGGACAAGCAAATGCTTAAGTGTGGCGGTATTTGATAACCGTAAATTATACATATTTTTACCCCATGTTTAATGCATTTTATGAATGATTTCTCATTAGAATTGGTGAATTCGATGCTCCTAATGCTTTAATTTCATGTTTTATGCTTAGGAGAGCATAGGAGAGCGAAAGGAACGAGAAATGGGCCAAAAATGGAGAAAATGGGCCAAAGTACGAAATCAATACAGCCTGGACCTCCTCACACGGGCAGACCACACGGCCGTGTCAATTTGGCAGGCTCGAACACGGCCTGAAGTAATCGAACACGAGAATGTGCCACGGGCGTGTCCCTGCCGAGCCCAAGTTGAGTCTAATTCGGAAAAGGCCAATTTTGAGGGCTTTTAGGCATTCCAAAGCCTATAAACACACCCTAGAGGAGGAGGAAAAAGGAGACGGAGAATAGGGGGTAAGGAATTACTCCAAGGAAGCCAATTGATCCATCTCAAGAGTTGGATTCATCATCAAGACTGAAGATCTCTCCTTAATTTCCCTACAAGAGTTTTGGGTTTTCTTTATGTTTTTTATTCTTTATTATTCTAAAATGTTTTCTTATTTAGTTATGAACTAAAACCCCTAAATACCAAAGGGGAATGAAACCTAAGACGAATCTTGTTATTATTTTCTGAATCGTATGATAAATATTTAACTTGTTTTTAATTATGTGTTCTTAATTCTTGTTTTAATATCCCAAGATACTGATTCAAGACAAGCTCTTATTCAGAGGAGGAATAGACCCTGTCTAAGAGTACATTTGTCATAATTAAGCGGAGTTGATTGCGCGCCTAGACATAGGGTGACAAGATTTTGCCGGATTAGGGTGAAACCTAATAAGGGGATTCATAGATCGAGTTAATGCAACCCTAGAGTGTTAATTAAAGAAAAGTCTCAGTTATTCAATCTAGGGATTAGACGTTATTAGTATTGAATAGGGATAATAACATAACTTAGGGATCTCTAAGGAACAAGTTGAATGAATAAATCGTCCGATTCGGAGCCAGAATAACAAGTAAAGTCTAGGTGGATTTTTCCTTAGGTATTGTCTTAAGTCAATCGATTTTTCCCAAAAACAATTCCCCAATTCTTTTCTCTATGCGTTCTTAGTTTAGATAATTAGTCAATTAAAACAAAACCTTGTTATTCTTAGGCTAGATAATAAAAAGACAGTCATTATTAGTACTTTTGGTTCCTTTGGGTTCGACTATCCGGTCTTGCTAAAACTATACTACTGTTCGATAGTACACTTGCCTACATCGCGATAATAGTTAATTCAAGAACGAGTAATTATAAATATTTAAAACCTATCACGAAACCTCGTGATCAATCAGCAAATGCAATTAAGCAAACCACCTAACGAGTCAACTTGCTTAATTATATCTACAAAATAACGTATCTAAATGATACTAGGCGTTAATTATAACAAAAGCAAAGCATTAGACGTAAAGATTTAATAGCCCCCATTTACATAATTGATTCATCACCATTATCGATATCACAAGGAAAAAAATCATCACGATTATCATACTAAAAGCTATAATAACAGGGTATGTTCTTAATAAAATACAAAAAGTGTCATAATCATTTCTTCAAAAGTTTCTAATTTGTTCTCTTTTACAACTCGACAAAACTCCTATTTAATGAAATAGACAACAAATCTCAAACCTTCTATTTGGTATAATGTATAGTGAAACCAAACAACTTACCACTACTTTTGAAAGTAAACACGGCTTACACAATTGAAAACTCTTCTACTATATGTTTTAATAGTACTTAATTGATTCAACATTAGCATATATACGACTATAATTATAGGTTCACCAAAGTAACCAATGCTTACCCAATCCAAAACAACATCTACTATATCCTTTAATAGTACTTCTTTGGTAACCCAAACTTGCTTTTCAACATTTCCAAAATCGAACATACCCCAAGCAATAGTGAATTCCTCACCGGTGGCGCTGGCTTGGTTAGCTTGACACTCGATACCTAAACAACGAAATTGAAGAAAACAATCAGAAACAGTAACCTTAAAAAAAACCCCTAAATCAAATTAACAAAAAATTGAAAAAAATCAAGATAGAAATACGCCTGTTTATTATATATACATGCATCCAACATAGGATTAACTCAATCATTCCAGGCCTAATTGATACACAGAATATTTCATTTAGGCACAATTTGCTTTGTTGGTTTTACAATTTGCTTTGCTAGTTTATATCCAAATACGAAAGGGGAAAAAAAGTTGAAAGAAGTGAAAGAACTTTAACTAAAAAAATCAGATAAAAAAAGGAATCAAAGGCACTTATTGTAAATAAGGAGGTTCAACTAGAAGGAAGATGAAGATGAAGGGCGAATAGATGTTTGATTTGTCATCATTTAAGGAACTAATTTCTAAGGTTCACTTTAGGGATAAATGTTGAGGAATAAATCTGAGTGAAAATGATGAAAAAGAGAGGCAGGCTATTTTGGTCCAAAAAAGTAAAAATGTTATTACGGGTGTGGTTTTGAGTGGTCATTCAGACCCCCAACCCCTGAATTCCTATTACAAGAGTTGAGAGAATAAAGGTACAATAGAATTTTGCGGAATCACTTAAACGGTGAACCAAATAAGTGAATTACTGTAGCGCACGGAATAGTGACGGAATGGAATAGCAATTCCATTTAACCAAACATGCTATAAAAATAACTTATAAATGAATGAAAATATAAAATAAATACAAACATAAAATAAATACAAACATACCTCAATAGCTCTTTTTAACCAAATAATACCTTAAAAAATAAAATTAAAAATTAAATCTGAAATAAATCAATAATAACAACAAAAACAAATTAACATTTATTTATAACAAAAAAATTACCAAAAAAATTACCTTTTATGATTTTTTTAACACCAAATCTTTCTAAACCCTAAATACAAATTTTCCTTTCCTTTCTATTTATTTTTTTCCTTCTCTTTCTCTTTCCCTCTCTCTATTCTGCTTTTTTTTTTTCTTAATTTTCCCCTTCCCACTCTCTTCTTCTTCTCTTCTTTCTTTTCCCTTCTAGCCAAAATGAGACACTGGGGGACCTTATAATGGTCCCCAAAACACAAGTCCCGAGCATAGTCCCATCCCATCGCTACCATCGGTGTAGGAGTCAAAGGTGTGCCGCCTATGAGGTTGGCATCACCAACCTGGTGCCGCTTGTGAAATGGGCATGACCAGTGGGTGTGCCACCTTTCTCTAAGGCTTCACCAATCGTCCTGTCTCATCAAAGACAACAGGTCGACAGTGGGTTTGGGCGGGTCGGGTTTTGGTCGTATACGGGTCGTAATTGACCAATATTCCTTTTGGCTCCACCTATTTAGATGGCATTTCCAATTATATATATACACTTTGCAGTCAAACATGTTAGACCCTCCAAAGTATTTTTTATTTTATTTTATAATATAAAAATAAAAAAGCGAAGTTACAATAACCAAACAACACTCATATATAAAAACATACATAAGTAACAAAAAAAACCATAAATTTAGCCCTAAAAACACAAATAAAGGTTACAACTTCTCCAAAGAAAGGCAATGTTTTTTCTAACAGAATCTTTGAGATAATAATTATAGATAAGCTAAAATAAATAAATAAAAATGTTAAAGTACCTGAATTCCAAGCTTACAGCCTCTTTAAAGAAAAGCAGTGTTTTGGGCAATTTACAAGATAAAGCCCTTTTTTTAATATTTACGGAAATGGGCCAACTTTTTTATTATTTACTCGAAAGGGCCGAATTCCCCCAAAGCGCGTCCACGTCAGCACGATGTCAAGTGACATGTCAGCAAAACGCGTCCCTGAGGGAGCGTTTTGCCCTTTTTTTAGGGTTAGGATTTTTTTGCATTTAGGATTTAGGGCTTTAGGGTTTATAGTTTTTAAGAAAAAAATTAAATAAATCAAGGTTTTAGGTTACTTAATTAAATTAATTATTAATTTAAAAAATAAATTAGATTAGGGTTTAGGGTTTAGGGTTAATTAATTAAATTATGGATTAGTTTTTTAAATAATTTTTTGTTTAGGGTTATGAAAAAATATATTAGCAATAAAAAAAATTTCTACAGTATCTAAAAAATAAATTAGAGAAGATGTATCTGAAAAAATAATTTTGAAAAGATGTTTCTGAACAAATAGTGTCAAAAACGCTTCAACCAAGATGCACTGTCAGCAAAAGTACTAAAAAAAGCTTCCACTTGGACGCTTTTTTCTATAGTAGTTTTTGAAAAAAATAATTTTGAGAAGATATTTTTAAACAAATAGTGTCAAAAACGCTTTAAGCAGGATGTACTATCAACAAAAGTACTAAAAAAAGCTCTCACGTGGATGCTCTTTTTCTACAGTAATTTTTGAAAAATAATTTTGAGAAGATGTTTCTGAACAAATAGTGTCAAAAACGCTTACGTACTTAAAAAAGCTCCCATGTGGACACTCTTTTTCTACAGTCGTTTCTAAAAAAATATTTTTGAGAAGATATTTTTGAACAAATAGTTTCAGAATTGCTTCAAGTAGGATGCACTGTCAGCAAAAGTACTGAAAAAAGCTCCAGCGTGGACTTTTTTTTCTACAGTAGTTTCTAAAAAATAATTTTGAGAAGATGTTTCTGAACAAATAGTGTCAAAAACGCTTTAAGCAGGAGCACTGTCAGCAAAAGTACTGAAAAAAACTCCTACATGGGCGCTCTTTTTCTACAGTAGTTTCTGAAAAAATAATTTTGAGAAGATGTTTCTAAACAAATAGTGTCAAAAACGCTTCAAGTAGGATGCACTGTCAGCAAAAGTACTGAAAAAGCTCCCACGTGGACGCTCTTTTTCTATAGTAGTTTTTCAGGACGCTCTTTTTCTATAGTAGTTTCTGAAAAAATAATTTTGAGAAGATGTTTCTGAACAAATAGTGTCAAAAACGTTTCAAGCAGGATGCACTGTCAGCAAACGTACTAAAAAAAGCTCCCATGTGGACACTTTTTTTCTACAGTCGTTTCTAAAAAAATAATTTTGAGAAGATGTTTCTGAACAAATAGTTTCAAAATTGCTTCAAGTAGGATGCACTGTCAGCAAATGTACTGAAAAAAGCTCCTACGTGGACGCTCTTTTACTACAGTAGTTCCTATTTGGCCTGAGGCTATAAATGAGCCAAATTTATTCTCAGGTTGCATAAGTTACAATAAGAAAAATTAGAGATGCTAAGCAGAATAGAAATTGAAGATGAGTGAACGTATTAGTGTTGTTATTTACTATGATGGTGAGGTCCGTCACACTGAGAACGGTGTTATTTTTTTATCAGAGAATATAGTGCGACTAGTTTTTAACCAGAACATAGATTTGACAAAACTTCGTAAAAGAATTAGGCGTAAAATCTTCGAAATGATGTCAATGAAAGTTTTGTCTATTAGGTATCGATTTTGTGCTTCTGTTAATCTCGTGACATATGACTTATTCGACATCAAATGTGCTCGTAGCTTGGAGGCAATGGTGCAGACTCATCTCACTAGTGGATCACTTTATATTGAGTTATATATACAATTTTCATTGCCAAATGATGCATTTGTGACTTCAACATCTACTACTGTTCGAGAAGAATACACGACCCTTGCCCGGCACTCCATTAGTGGGATGCAAAACACGGAAGCACCCGTGTTTGGTAGCAGTATGGAATATACAACCCCTGCACGATACTCCGTCAGTGGATGAGACATGCACCTCGGGGGGTCGATGTTTGATGCTGAAATACGTACTAGGAAATGACATCAAATACGTAATGGAAAATGACATCAACTTCTAGTGGTTGGCAATCTACATCCAATGGGGACATTATAAAATGCCAAGAAGAAACGATGAGGTACTCCTTACGACGTCCACCGGTGAGGGGACCTCGTACGTTGCAGATGATGGTGGGTTAGATAATGAGTCTGATGTGGATCCACCTTGAGAGCCCGTCTCCGATGGTGTAGAAGATGCATTATTTCCTGAATCAGAGCCTATTCCATTCGAACCTGAAGATGTTGAAGGGGGTTTAGATAAAGAAGAAGATCCACGATTCAGGGCATACTCGCCTCCAACCTACATGCATAATGTCGATCTATCTGCAGATGATGCATTAGAGTTTCCAGATCTACCATACAGAACGCGTGATCATACAATTTCGTTATTGAATTTAAGTGAATTGGAAGTTGGTAATGAGTTTTCCGATAAAGATAGTTTTCTTGGTGCATTGAAACAACATAGCATCATAAACGGGGTTAACTACCACGTGGTTAAATCCAAATCCGATAAGTTTGAGACGAAGTGTGCAGTGCAAGACGATATATATTCATGGAAAATCTATGCCTCGTTGAGGAAAAGGACAAGGTTGTGGGAGATAAAAAAAATACAAAGGTCCACATACATGTACTAGAGGTAAAGTATTTAGGATTTTTGAATAATACTGTTATTATATAATGTTGCATTATTTAAAGTACTTCGTTGACAGGTGTTTCACAAGATCATCCCAAGATGGATTCAGATATGTTAGCTAGCTTAATACTACCGACGGTGAAGGCAGATCCTAGGACTTCAGTGCCAGTCTTAATTGCCAATATTCGTAGCCAAATGAGGTACATGCCCTCTTACCGCAAGGCTTGGATAGCTAAGCAGAAAGCGTTGGGAAAGATGCATAGTGTGTGGGACGCTTCATATAATGAAATGTGGCAGTGGTGTCAAGTGCTAAAGAGATGCATCTCAGGTTGCATAACAGACCTTGAAACGACACCTATGTACTACAACGACTGATTGCTCCGTGGATGTGAAGTGTTCAAACATCTATTCTGCAATTTGTACCAAACATCTATACTGCAAGCTATTGGTACAAATTGACAGTACTTTTATGTTTGGTAGATATACCTATCGGCTATTGCTAGCTGTGGCACAGGATGGCAGTGAAAGAATTCTTCCAATTGTGTTTGCAATAACACCGAGGGAGTCAGCTGATGATTGGGATTTCTTTCTTTCTAGGTTAAGGAGGCATGTCTACCATCAACCTGATATCTACATTATATCGGATCGGGGCACTAAAATACTAGTTGTAATTGCGCGACAGGGAAGCCTATGACATTACACACACACCATACGTATTGCCTAAGGCACGTTGCGTCCAACCACTACAGGCAATTTCGATCTACAAATGAAAAATGACAAGTGACCAACATGGGTATTTAATCTCTATTAATATAATTTCGTTTGTAATATTGAATTTATTCTAAATGGAAGAGTGGCATATAATTTTCACTATGAACTTATATTGGCAGGGTATGAGATAAGTAAGGACCGTTTTCATGAGATGTTAGCAGTTTTGCATTTAGTTAACGAAGAAGGCGCGGACTACTTCTGTAACATACCTTTCTAACAGTGGACACAAGCATACGACGACGGCTTACGATATGGTCATATGAACTTAAACCTGGCTGAATGCATAAATTCTGTTCTAAAAGGAACGCGTCATTTGCTGATAACATTGGTTGTGCGAGAGACATATTTTCGTTTAGCAGTACTATTTCCAAAGCGAGCAGTGAATTATGAAGGTCAAATACTAGGAGGCCATGTATGGTGTAGGAAGGTAGTACAAGAAATTAACAAGGCGAAGACACGGACGAATAATATGTACACAGTGTGTCACAATCGAGATAACCTATGGTTTCGTGTGACGAAATTTGACAGATCGCACCAAGGTATTACTGGCGGGTAATATCGTGTACACTTGACAAATAAGACTTGCGACTGTAGAAGGTTTGATGCACTTCGTTATCCATGCGCTTATGTAATTGTAGCTTGTCAGAACCTCCGTCTAGATCTTATGAGCTATGTCGACGAAGTGTACAAAATAGAATACATATACAACGTGTGAAGACACATATTCCCACCGGTCCCAGATAAATGTAAGTGACCGTCTGTATCTCTTGCCCCGTTTAAGTTATTACCGGATAGAGAATTGCGTCGCAAACTGAAGGGTCGACCTTGCTCGACTAGAATACGTAACAATATTGATATTTGAGAAATAGCCAACCAACAGAAGTTGTGCGGTTGATGTAGGAACCCAGGTCATACAAGTCGCTCATGTCCAAATCAAAATAGCTGATAGTTGTTGTAATAAAACTATGTGGCATTATTTACATTTTATTAAAAATATAAAAATATTCAAAATATTGCCTTATTTAAAAGAACTTCTATTTTATTAAAAATATAAAAGTAAATTACAATTACTTTATTCAAAATGAATTTTATTTATTAAACGAAACAATATAAAAAAGTTTGTACAAATATATTAAAAAAAATCAATGTTGGTGCCGATCGGATTCAGTGCCACATAGTTGTTGTCGACGGTTACGCGCTGGATTCCTCCTTCGTTCAGCTTTCAGCGGGGGTTGTGGTTGCTCTGGCTGGGATTCTAGTTCCTCCGGCAGGTGATCTAGTTGTAGGTGTTGGGAGGATGACCCACCTTGAGCGAATAGTGAATACAGAGGTGTTTGTATCACTCATGGCGAAGGTGTTTAAATATCATAAGATAATAGGGATTGGTAAAAAGAAGAGCTCCCTAATGTCACCTCGTGTGATCCCTCATACGACGGTGGCCTATAGATCGACGGTCCACTTGGAGTAATCAATAATGAAGATGAACTAGGCCATGCATTCCAACCTGCCATAGGACTGGGACAAGGAAACATATAAGGGTTAGGATACATAAAAGGGCTAGGATACACAACTAGCATAATCTGAAAAGGCTGTGATGTGGGTGTCATCGGTTGAAGTGTTGGGCCCGGTGACTGTGTGGGAACTGTTGATGGGTTTGGTGATTGTATGGGCGCTGTTGATGGGCCCGGTGATTGTGTGGGTACTGTTGATGAGCCCGCGTCGTCATCCATTCTTCTTGGATTTAAAGGGCCTCGTCGTTCCCTTTTGACACGAATTTACCCTCGCCTCTCATCTTCTGACAGTAAATATGGCTTGCCATGGATCCTAAATCATGGCATGTATTTTGGCACGCACGCTAACTCTGGAACGATGATCGGTTCCCGAGTAGGTATGTAATCATACCAATTTTCCTCCATTTCGATATATGCTGACCAATATCTCGACCAATCCATATGCAAATTCCGTAAGTCAATTTTGTGCTCATCATTGAACACTTCAGGTGCCACGGGAATCAGTTGTCGAAATTCAAATTACCGCAATACTCTATCTGCCTAGTGCATCTCTACGATGGCATAGTTGACCAATGGGACCTTCACGTGCCAAATGTTTGGATTTTGAAAGTATTCATTAGGAATTACTGTCCGAATTGCCGGATCTTCGTATGGTGTCCATTGAAATTATATGAACATAATAAAAATATTAGTTATATACATAATACTAAATACTAAATACTAAATACGAATCGACTATTTTATTATGTATATCTATTTTATTTAATACTTGTGCTTCCGACCGTTGGTCTAATAGAAGCCGTATATCTTCAAGAGAGGTAGGTAATCTAACATAACTTGCCAAACGGTTCCACCTAATTAAATAAATTTTTAGCATACGATTATATTTTAAATCTACGCAATAATTGTAAAATCTAATATAAAATTTACCTTGTTATGAGTGTGAATGTATACGAGTGGTCCACTTGAGGATGTAAAAATAGAAAGCGAAGCCGTGCTTATGATTGCAGTAGTGATAGGCAACCTCCGATTTTGGCTTTATTTGGTCGCCCGGTATAATGTTGCCAACACGACAAACTCCCAACTAGTTCACCAGCTACTCTAAAATCAACGAGTTTCAGCAGCCATATCAGATGTACAAGGTCTTGTGACAAGTCCGGCATCAGATAACCTCCAATTATCTCAAGAATGTATGCTCAAGCATATCGTATTCTTTCTAGTTCAGTCGAATCATTATCCGGCTCCGGGAATATGTCTCGTAACCAGTCCATCTCGATCCGACCTTCATTAACATTATCCGAAATAACATCCAAAAGCTCGTAGTATATGGGTACCCAATTAGTAGATTGAGCGGACCCGGTGACTGCGTACCATCTACCGGCAATCCAATTGCAAATGCACATCTTCCAGAGTGATAGTACACTCTCCGCATGGAAGATGAAATGTGTGCGTCTCAGGTCTCCACCTCTCTATCAACGCACTAAAGAGTTTCGGGTTCAACTTGCACCCCTGGCCTATCATGGCCACGTGCCAAAAACTCGCTTCTCGTAGGTAATTCCCTATCAACGGTGATGGAGGACGAGACATATTACGGATATAGCATTGCAACACCTGATCTACAGACTTATAAAAAAATTATTTTCAAAACCATTTTTTCGAGTTAGGAAAAAACGGGGATCGACTTTTAAAACCGAGTGTAGAGTTGCCACCAATCTTTTGTTTAGGTGTGATTGGATCACCTAATAAAACATTTTAAAACAGTTCTGATCCACAAAAATTTAAAAATGGGTTCGGGAGCCGGTTACGTATGAGGAAGGATTAGCACCCTCACTACGCCCAAAAATTGGTACCAAATTGATTAAACGCTGTCCTCATATCTAAAATTTTTGAAAAGATTTTTTGAAGTTTAATGCCTTTTAAAACATTTGAGTAGTTTGAATTAGTTATCAAAATTCTCTCGTTTCAAAGGTATGCCATATCATATCCAGCACGATTGAACACGATCCTTTATACCTTTAAAAATACGATTGACTTTTGACCTTCAAAAAGCTCATATGCCAAAATTATAAAAGGATATCCAAATATTTAGTTCGGCGAAAAATCATACTCAGCACGATAGGGCACGATTTCCCGAATTCCCAAATATTGAATATTGCCTTATTTTGGAATATTTGAATGATAAGGAAAATTGGAAATTAGCTCAAAACACTTTTATTTTTCTTGAAACAACAACGAGACAACTAAAATCAACCAAAATATTGAAATTTGAATCACGATGCAACAATATAGAAAAAATCAAAGTTACAAACATGGATTACTATACGAAATATTATACAAGTAAACAACAAGAACAAATTAACATAATTTAAATAATAGTGCAAAAGGCTAATAATCAATATAAAACAATAATACATGAAATAATATGAAAACTAAAGCGACACATAGCACACAAAACAATTTGGAAACAATTTGAAAACTATTAAATATATAAAAACTTACAAAATGAATCAACACATGATTGGGTTTGAAATGATGCACATATATAAAATAAAACTAAGAATATGTAAATGAATATGAAAATAAATATTGTGAAAGAAGACATTTGGAGCTAATAACATGCAAGAATATTTTAAAAACGAAACCTATATATTTAAAGGTGTTAATGTACATACAATAATAAAATCAATAAAACAATATATAATGAAAATATAATATAATAACAGAGAATAAACAATATACATGAAAGAAGAACACATCAATATACAATGAAACTACATATACATGAAAGAATCTTAAATAATAAAGAAATAATAATATATGTATTTTAAAAAATAAGTTATGTACATAATAAATTTGAAAGGAAATACAAGTAGAAATTATATAAAATATCATGGAATTAAAATATAAATTATAAGATTAAATTAACTTTATCATAAGCTATATACGTAATATATTTTAACAACATAATTATATAGGCAAATAGATTTCTTTTTAAAAAAAATTATATATTTAAAATAACATGATCAAATATATGCACCAAGTATGTGAATAATAATTGTTTAAATGATACATAAAATATGTGGATTTTCCTTCAAATAATCAAAAAAACATATATAACAAAATATAGGGATAGGTTTAAAAGAAATCACATGTATAAAATAAGATAAAATTAATAATATACATGGCATTCTATCATGAATCATATATATATATAATAATATACAAAAACATCAAGAAAAATATTATACAAAATGTTAAAGTGACATGATATAAAAAACTTTACAATAATGATTTTAAAAAACAAAATAAAATTATTAAAGTAGCTAAAAAAATAAGTAAATAAGAATTAAAAATGAATGCTAATTGGATTTTTAAAATAATAATGAATTATACAAAAATAAAGAAAATCAATTAAAATAGAGTTAAAATGAAAGGGATAAATAATAAATTAAACTATTGAAATAAAAAAAACTAAAGCGCAATGCGCACGAATGTGCAGGGATCGAAACTGGAAATATTCCAGGTCTCAAAGCACAGCATTTAAACTAGGATTAAATTGTAACCATGCGCGAATCTTAGGGAAAATGTAAAAACAGATAAATAGAATCAAGGCCGAAAAAATAGATCAATGCAAGATAGGAGGGACTCATCGCGCAAATTGACCTTTCAAGGTGAAAAGGCGCGGGTCCGGGCCTCCAAACGGGTCAACATGCAGATCATTGTTTTACCAAACGGCGCCGTTTTGTTTTGTTACTAAAATCACAGAAAAATGAATGGCTATCTTCCATTTTTGCAAACCACAAAATCGAATATCCCTGCTAGGGTTTTGGCGCAGCCTAAGGGAGATAATGGAGCGCCGTCGCACCACCATAGATCTCGGTAGTCGATCACGCGTAGAAAGAATACGACGAGAAGCCAGAGGTAAGTATTATTCTTACTTTTTCATCCGAATGAGAGAAAAAACTAAAACATTTAGAAAAGAAGTCAAATCTAAAAATTAGAGGAAGAAACTCTCTAATCACCTTTGAAATTTTTGGTTGCTTCTCTATTCAATATGCATGTATATTTCTGTTTTTTCAAAAGGGATCCCATTTACATCCTTTTCATTCGGTTTTATAGCCGAAAAATAAATAAATAAAATAAAAAGAAAATACAAACTCCTTTCTATAATTTGCTGTAATCTGTTGTCAATTGCTGCTTTCTCTTTTTTGTTTGTTAATCTGTTGCAGGTGTGGAAGCCGTAGTGCTGTTGACAAGGCCAGGCCGTTCGTGGGGTGATGTGGAACAACGGAGGTGCATGTGCGGCGCTGGTTTGCACTGGAAATCAGTTGCGGCGCAAACAGAAAAGAAACCCTAGGGTTTCTGTTTCTGAAAGAGTTTGGGTTATTGGGCTTATTACTGGGCTACTACAATTTGGGTTAATGGGTTCTGAAATTTGGGCTGTAAATGGACTGTTAATAAGTTTGGACTTTTTTTTTAATTATATTTGGTTTATTTTCTGTTAACGGGCCCGGGCAAAATGGGCCTATTACAATTATAAAATAAAAATTAATTAAAATTGCATAAATAAAAAAATCTTAAATAATATTGAAAAATTAAATTTAACACTTACCATTTTTATTTGTTCGACGAAGATGTGTTTATTATCAAGACGAATTAATTCTTTGGCCATTGTTAACATGATCAAATATTTTTTGATTTAAAAAAATATTCAAAAAAAATTTAAATAGAGTTTTTTTGCAAAAATTAAAAAGTGCTTTGAGAAGAATTTGAGAGAAATTTGAGAGAATATTGAAATGATTGAAGTGCAAAAGGATTGAAGTGTGAAAAAAATGAAAGGGGGTTTTATAATTTTTTTTATCGTTGGGGGTTCAAACGGTAAAAAAATAGCCGTTAAGGGGGTAAAACGGAAGCGCTTTGTGCTGACGTGGCAAAATGCTCCTCTAGGGACGTGTTTTACTAACATGTCGCTTGACATCGTGCTGACGTGGACGCGTTTTCGAGGAATTCAGCCATTTCCAGTAAATAATAAAAAAGTTGGCCAATTTCCGTAAATATTAAAAAAAGGTTTTTTCTTGTAAATTACCCCAACATTTTAGAGTAAAAAATGATAGATGAAACTTTTAAATACGGTTCTTGAATTTTTATGGTTGAGCTTTGGGGAAAGTCGATTTTTTTTTTTAAATTTGGTTTTTATGATGATTTTTATGTTTATCATTTGATATGTTTATAAGTTAAATTGATAAAATTTGTAAATATAAAAAGATAAATTTAAATGTATTATTATATCAATTAAAAAATATAATTATTTTTATTAAAAAATTAACAACGAATCATGAAAACAAAAAAAAATGGGGAAAAAAAATGAAAAGTTGGTATAGTTTGATAACTAAAAAAGGAGCACACTTGGATAACTAAAAATGAACCATTTTTCGGTTTTCTATCTTCAAATAAGTTATTCCTTCTCGAAGGTGATGTTTTATGGCAGGGTTCAATGCATATGGAGGATTGGCACCCAATTAATTATTTTAAAAAGAATAAAACACGCCGTTTGGGTCCGTAAAGGCTTCAAGCCTTCGCTCTCTTCTCGGTATCTCACGGTTTCTATTTTCTCAGGCTCTCTCTTTTTTTTTTTTTTTTGTATATCTCGCAACTGGGATCGTCGACTTTATCTCTCAATTCCTGTTACTAATTTTATTTTTCGTCTCTATCGGTAAGCCCTAGCCACTCTTAATTCTCTTAATTGCGTCGAGAGATCGAAAAGAAATCCGTGCATCGCTCGATTTTTCACCAATATTTCTAGGGTTTATTCTCTCCATCTTTTGCTTTAATTTCTACAATTATTTCCCCCTAAAATTTTCGAGCTACATACCGCGAAATCGAGAATCTGATACGTTTTTGTTTGGTTATTTAACTTTGCTTTACTGCTTTTATTTTATTGGTTAATTTCATATTGGTTATTACCCTAGAATCTGGGGTTAAATTCTCTCTCTCTCTCTCGATTTGGGCCTGAACGTGGTTACCTCAAGGGTCTAGGGTTTATAAGTAAACAAAATAGCGGGAATTTATTGAATTGGGAATTAGGTGTTTTTGAAATTTCTACATGGCTGCTGGGAGACATGGGGGATATAGTGATTCCGAGTTTAGAGACAGAGACTCTGATTTTGAGATGACAAGGCAGGAATTTCCTAATTCTAGGGAGTATGAGTTATCTAGGAATGGTGGCCGTGATGTTGCAAGGGCCCGATTATGGGAAGCTAGGGATAGAGCTAGGGCTAGACAGAAAGATATTAAAGAGAGGGACGTGATAAATGGTGGGTATTGTTCCTCTTCGAGTAGAAGTGATTCTGGTGGTAATAGTGGTGGTGGTGGTAGTCATGGCCTCAGGCGACGTGAATTCTCTCTTAGGGTGGTAGACAAGGAGCCTGGTGAGTTGTCTAGTGAGAGTGGATCAGAGGATGCAATTGAGTCTGAGTCGGTGGTTAAAGATAGTGAGGTTGAGAAGGTAATGGAGAATGGGGCTTTATCTCCTGTGGGGAGGAAGAGGAAGTTTTCACCTATTGTGTGGGATAGAAGTGACAAGGATGTAAGTATGTGCAAAAGTAAGAATTCACCTGTAGTTACAGTCGTTCATCATCCACCACCACGGCCAAAAGCTTACCACAAGTCACCTAACAGCATATCTGGTAAGGCTGTACAGACATCTTTTGTTATAAAAATAAAAGCCAGAAACCACATTCTCCTTCACCTGTTGTATTTGATGGACCTGTTGGATACTCTGCACTGCAGTCTCCAGAGGATTTGGATTTTTCACCACCAAAGGAGCATGTTAATTTTCAGGATGCTAGGCATCTAGAAGATGAGGATTATGTACCGGCTCGACATATATCTTCCTCTAGATGGGCAGCCGGTGATAACTCTCCAGGTGACGAGGGTGAAATTTTAGAAGATGAGGAAATCCCTAAAAGGAGAAAAAAGTTGCCCCTTTTAGAATTATCTCACCACAGATTACGGAAAATGTCAGCTACTCCAGAGCTTGGGGAACTGAAGAGGGAGGGCTCTGAGGGAATTAGAGCCAGATCATCTGAATCTGATGAACAAGGTGCCCGTTCCAAGTCCGGAAGTGGGGATGATTACCCTGGTAATGATTCAGAGAATGATGACTTGATGGTGATTGACATTAAACGTGATAGAAATGACGGCAGTCTTAGCCAGTCTGATACAGAATCTGAGAATGAGACTAATTCACGTGGGACACCTGAACCTTCAGCTCCTCCTTTAAGAAGTGTAAACATGCTTCAGGGATGCAGAAATGTTGACGAATTTGAGAGGCTAAACAAGATAGATGAAGGTACTTATGGTGTTGTATATAGAGCTAAGGACAAGAAAACTGGGGAAATTGTGGCGTTGAAGAAGGTAAAGATGGAGAAAGAAAGAGAAGGTTTTCCTTTGACCTCTCTGAGGGAAATAAATATTCTTCTTTCATTTCATCATCCATCAATTGTAGATGTTAAAGAAGTAGTTGTAGGGAGTAATCTTGATAGCATTTTTATGGTGATGGAATACATGGAACATGATCTGAAAGGGCTGATGGAGACAATGAAACAACCGTTTAGCCAAAGTGAAGTTAAATGCCTGATGCTTCAGCTGCTGGAGGGTGTCACGTATCTTCATGATAACTGGGTTCTCCATCGGGACTTGAAGACATCTAATCTTCTTTTAAATAACCAAGGTGAACTGAAGATTTGTGATTTTGGGTTGGCTCGTCAATATGGAAGCCCATTAAAACCATATACTCATTTGGTTGTTACTCTTTGGTACAGGTGAGTGGTGCATTATGTATGCCATTGATTGCTTTCCATAATGTCAGTTGTCATAGTTAAATCCTCATTTTTCTAATAAAATAATGTATCACAGATCTTTCATCTTTCATCTTTTTATTTTCATTTGTTGTTTGCAATTGGGTGTTTGGAAAGTAACTCTGAATTGCGTATTTGGGTTGGCAACTGTGGATTATTGGTAAAAACATCCCTGCTTGGTTAAATTTTGTTATGCTTATCTGATTCAAAGTTGAATACACATACCTCAATGTTTGTTATGTTTATGTTGACTGATAAATTATGATTTGAACTTCACTTTTTTTTTTGCTAAAAGAATGAACCCCATTTGCCGTTGATGCTTGCATGTATTGATGTAACTTTTAAGGCTTAAGTCTTTACTTTTGCGTTGCCATTTTGTCTCAAGTGTGCCTGATTAGTTATCTGAGCTTTTAGCTTTTTTGTGATCCAAGTAGTGCTGATTTTGCAGGGCCCCTGAGCTTCTTTTGGGAGCAAGACAATATTCCACTGCAATTGACATGTGGTCTTTGGGTTGTATTATGGCTGAACTACTATCAAAAGAACCACTTTTCAATGGGAAAACTGAATTTGATCAACTTGACAAGGTAAATTGAATTAGCTGGCCTTGGATTTCATTAATCATTACCATTAGACCCTACTCTGGCTGAAATGGTTCAAACTTAATCTTCCAATGGTGTTTAATGTTCTTGGATTAGTTATGTTGCTTTTTACTGATTGCAGATTTTCAGAACTCTTGGCACGCCAAATGAGACAATATGGCCTGGTTTTTCTATGTTGCCTGGAGTCAAAGTCAATTTTGTCAAGCATCAGTAAGTATTAGATCTTTTACAATTTGATTTTAGATTCAGTTGAGTGTAATATTCAGGTCTTCTTATTTTTCCTACTGTTTTCCCAGGCTTCCAGCTTTGGGTGATTCTGGACTGGCTTTCTGGCCTCCATTGGTGACAGTTCAGTGACACTGCATTTATTTTTGTTTGTATTAATTACTGATATTTTCCTTTCAGGTATAATCTATTGCGCAAGAAATTTCCAGCAACATCATTCACAGGAACACCTGTTCTCTCTGATGCAGGATTTGACTTACTGAATAAACTTCTAACTTATGACCCTGAGAAGGTAAATAGTTTGGCTTGCATAAATATTTTGGTTACCTTATCATTATTCATGTGGGTGATTAATTGAGCCTTTTGATATTGCTTTCAGCGTATTACAGCTGAAGCTGCTCTAAACCATGAGTGGTTTTGCGAAGTTCCTCTTCCCAAGACCAAAGCTTTCATGCCCACTTTCCCTGCTCAGCATGCTCAAGACAGGTATTGAGCGACAGAAACAAGAAAAATATCACACGTGCTATACTATTTAAGTAAATTTGTTTCAACTTATTGTTAAAGTAATAAATAAGGGCTTTTATTATCATGCTCAGGCGTATAAGAAGAATGTTGAAGAGTCCAGATCCTTTGGAAGAGCAATGCAGAAAGGAGTTGCAGCAAGGGGAATTTGGGACTGGTGGTTTGTTTGGCTGAGAGAAAGTTCATTCATTAGTGCCATTTAATGTTCATGTTTTAGTTTTTCACATTATTGTTAAATGGCCTTAATTGAGGTGAGGGACTTGCATTCAACGAAGTTGCAAGCTTTGCTTGTCAGACCATCATTCTTGCTGTTTCTTAGCAGGAATTGTTGATTTGGTTGGAGATAGTGTTTGCCTCTTCATGTGAACCAGATGTTTCACAGGTTAATTTGTTTTCCAGCTTTGATCTTCATATAGAATTGCTTCTGACACCGCTGGTATTGCAAGGTGTGGCATATCAGCCTTTCTTCTTTTAGAAATCAGTTTCAGCTGAAACTTGTGTAACATATTTTTATTAGAACAATGATGTAAACTCTCCCTTTATAGCTAGTTTTGAATATTAAAATAATATTGGATTTCTTCCTACTCTTTTCCATGTTTTAATATTTACATTGTGTTTGTAAGAGACGGTTGATGTGGAGGGGACGTTCTTTGCTTTTCATTGACGAAGATATTGATAGTAACCATTGTACACCAAAGGTAATTTATTAATCCAGTATCTCTGGAATGGCTTTATGGGGTTAGTTATATTGTCCATCCTTGAGGGATTTCCTCTGCAGTACACAAGAAAGTGGTGTCGTCTTATTTATATTATTGGTTTTTATTTTTCTCATTTTCGTATGGAGTTCTTATTTGTAACTTTATTGGGGATGCTGTAGGGGGTTCCCATGATAAAAAGTTGCCGCTTGGATAGTGTTCATGTTTATGGTTTCGTAGAACACTATTTTCTTGAGTTGGGAAGAAAATTTTAGTAGTTGAGATGTGCAAATGATTCCTCTCTTCCCTATGGACTTGTTCAAGATTTGTTATTTTGTGCTTGTGTTTGCTTTTCATTTGGAAAAAAGTGTATTAAACTCTATTTATTGTTGTCAAAGGAGTTGGCTTCTGTACTATTTTTCATAAGTTTTTAATTTCATTATTCATGTGTTGATTTATCAACCCAGTTTTACAATTCGATTGACTCTAGTAACTGTCTATGGCTGGACTACTTATCAGAGGAAGGTATTTACTGCTAATAAAGTAAAAGAACATATAGTTTTTTTTCCCGTTATCTGATTATACCAAACGGTAGAGCTTGTGCTGTTCCATGGATGAACAATTTGATCTGTTTTGATGCTTAAGTTGGCCTTTGTTTTTTTGCGGAAAAAAATGATGCTTATTCCCTCTAACCACAGCCACAGAAAATAAAATGAACGGAATTATAGAAGGAAATGAGTTATGGCAGGGATGCTGATTTCATTCAATTTACACTTTTGTAAGTAATTTGAGTTCAGCAAGGTTAAGCAGTGATGCTAGGTCCATGAGTTAGCCTTTAGTTGACTTTCTTATATCTATCAACTCCATTATTTTTAACTTCGTTGATTTTATTATACCTGTTAAATGTAAGTTGTTCAGCTATTGACACATCCCCTAGAGATGTGAAAGTTAATGCATAATTTGCTATTTCCATTTTATTATGTTTCAATTATGGTCTGAGACATTCAAGCTGTAATTAGCTCTGGAATATTTTATGACATATCTGCGAATATCACTGCAGTCTCAAAGCAAGCAGGTTGAGGAGGTTACCTTCGTATTGTGGGTTTTATGTAACTTCCAGTTAGTTGTTTCTTCAGGCTCAGTAGAGGTACCGTACAAACTTTGGCCTGTTACAATACCTTAGATTGCCTTTTTCTCTTAATAATATTTTTATTTCTTCTATTAACTTGTGCGCTGCATAACTTTAATGTTTCTATCTTTTGTGGTACACTAGCATTTTTTGTTGTTTTATTATCATGTCATTAATATGAATTTCATTCAATGTAATTGGAATGAAATGCAGTGAAATAAATGACTCAACAAGGAATTCTATATTTTTCCTTTAAGCTGCCATTTGATTCTGTGTAATTATAATGAAATGCATTATATAAGTGAATCAAGAATTCTGTGTTTTCCCTTAACGGTTCGTCGAAACTTATGGAATAGTAAGGATAAAGTTATGTCTGAATTATGTTCTCTCACCTCCTGTTCTCTCTGTCTTATATGGTTGGAACCAATCTGATCTATTTTCATTTGGTGGCATACTCTTCCATGCCTTTTCTGTAAATAGAAGTGTTCTCTTTTTAATGCATGGATGACCTATGTGATAGTTTCTAGGATGGAGCTTGAATGACATGCCTAAAGAGGAGATTTTGTGTGTATAAATGCGTGTATATGTACAAGCACACACTTATGGTTTCAACATTCCACTGAAATATCTTGTAGTGATTCATGAATGAGTAGTGATTAGTGCTTGTGGTCGACTAATATGGGGCAATTAATAGGATTTAACTAGTTTATCCTGAGGACCAACATCTGCCTTTTGTTGGTAGTTTTATATCCATTAGCTGGGTTGGAAAGCAGAGTGCCCTTCTACAACAATTTATGAACGCATTACTTATGTCTATTTGGAAAAAGGAAATATCAGGATCATGTTTACTGGAAAGAATGGACTTTAATTCTATTTTATAGTTTCATATAAAATTATTCTTCACTGGCAATGTTGCAGTTACTTTTTTAAAGAATGTTCTTGGACGCAAAAAATTCTACCCCAAGTGAATAGTTTAGTTTTGGGTTATGGAATTCTTTCAAGCTATGTTGCTCGGAGCTTCTTTTCTATCTTTGAGCATGGATCTGACCTGAGGATATGAACCTTTTAAGCTCTCCATATACGTGAAAAAATTTGGAAAAGATTGAATATAATGTCGGAGTCAGAATAGCATAGTTTTGGACATTTTTGAGTCTTTCTAGGCTTGAGGCTCCATGGTCAGTAGATATTTGAATATGTAGTATAATATCGGGTATTTTCACTTAAATCTCGGGACAAGGTATGAATGTTACTAGGCCAGCTTGCAATTCGGTAAAATATTATTTTAGGCACAATCGTTTGTCATGTAGTTGGTTTCCTGTTGAGACAAATATACTGTGGCATATATTGCGTTGTATTAAGATGTTGCAGAGCGGAGTCAGCCAAAGAAACAAAGCTGAAACAACTTGGTAGGAGAGGTACAAAGCTGTGTGACATTGAAGAATGATTGTAGTAATGGAAATCTGTCAAATGTGCCCCATGTGTGGAGTGTAAAGAGATTAGCACCCTTTAACAAGGATTTAAAGTGCTTCAATCGTGATCAATAGTACTAGTGGTGAACATTGATGGTGAATCGCTGCTCCTTCCCTGTTTCTGCATCACGGCGAATCCAGCATTTTAATTTGATGCAGCATATTTGAAAAAAAGAGGCTAAATTATAGAAATAGTTAACTATTAGAGTGTTTTAATTTTTGTTTTTAAATTTTTAGAATAAATTAAAACTTTAAAATATAAAAAATATTTAAATCATAATATTTTATAAGACACGTACAAAATTATAAAAAAAATTGAATTAATTTCTCTTTTTTACATGAAATTTAATAATTAAAATACATATAATTGTATAGGAACTATCTGAACCACAATCACTAGAGCCAATGTAGGCTCATAGCCTTTAACGTAATTGGTGTCCCAACTTTTTGTCTTCAACTGTATATTCCATCATGCTTCCTTCATTCTAAAGACTTCTATTCTCGACATTTTTAACTTGGGGATTTCAGGCTATAGCTTTTTATCTAACCGCATATTGAAGAAAGGAAAAGTTAGGTTGAATCTGTGTGAGTCTTGTTCATAGTATGATTTTTCACTTTAAATTGTTTTATATATTATTTTATTTATAAAATTATTATTTTAATAAATAAATTTTATTTTAGATAAATGAGAAATAATTGACCTTTGTTTAAATATATAAACATAAAAATATTATTGTTTTCAACAATTCTTAAATATTTAATCGAATATCCTAATTCGAGTCAATGTAAAATTATTCTATTTTATTTCTAGAAAAACGAGTTTACATATTTTCATTATCAAACTTTTAGTTCTATGCATTACATTTGATTTTTATTTTTCAAAAAATAAAATATCAAAATCATTTTTTAAAATAAGATAGAATTTTTTTTTTGCAGTGGATGTATTTGGGATCCTGGAAAAAAACAAACTTTTTAGGTTATTTTTAAATTTAAGGAAGAATAATAAAGGTTAAAATGTTCTGTTAGATTATGTATCTGTATAAAATTTAAGATCTAGTCCCTGCGCTTAAAAAGTTAAAAATTCAATCTTCTTACTTTTTCAATTTTAAAACCTTGGTTCATTTGTTATTGTTATTGGTAGTTTCTATAAAAAATTTTCAATTTAACATATTTATTTTCTGCTAATACATTTACGATTCTAACAATTGGATTAATATTTTTTTAAAAAAAAATGAGACTTAATTTTTAACTTTTTAAGTATAAATTTTAAATTTTGTTCAATGATAAGTGTCAAAAGTAAGATATTTTAATTCAATCCTTAATGTGTTTTTGAGTGATTAATCAATGCAAAATGGTGAACTTTATATTTTGAATCCTTTAAAATCATGTTTCTATACTTAGAAGAGCATTTGGGAGCAAAATGAGTAAAAACGAAGCAAAAATTAGATAATTGGAGTAGATTTCAGGAGCCACATGGGCTAGGCCTTCCTACACGGGCTGGGTACACTGTCGTGTGAGCCACACGGGCTGTCACATAGCCATGTGCCAGACCGCGTAGATTTCGTGATTTGCACTTTGGACACGTGAAAAAATGCAATCTTTAAATTTTTTTGGGCATTTTAAGAACTATAAATACCAAATATAATTATAGGAAAGGAGGCCGTCAGAGAAGATTGAAGAAAATAACTCAAAAAAGGCCATTGAAGTCGACTCTGAAGTAGATTTCTACTAAGATTAAAGATTTCCTTTTGATTTCTTTGAAGTTTATTATGAGTTTTTCTATTTCTTGTGGTTATATTGACTTTGAGATGTTTTTATTCACGATTATAAACTAATTTTCTAAATACCTAAGGGAGATGAACTCTATGATGCATTCTGTCTTTTGATTTCTGTTTGACGCAATAAATACTTGAATCTTGTTCTCAATTATGTGTGTTTAATTTTAGATTTAATATTTTTAGATTATTAATTCATGTTTGATGTGCTTAATTCAGAGGAGGAATAGACCTTATTTAGAGTAGATCTAGCATAATTGAGTAGAGTTACATGCAATCCTAAAAATAGGAAGACATAAATCTATCGGATTAGAGTCAAATCTTATAGGGGAATCCATAAATCGAGTTAATGTGATAATAGATGTTTTAATTAGAAAGAAATTTCAATTAATTAACCTAGAGTTAGTTGCTCTGAGTTTTGAAGAGAGATATTAACATAATTTAGTGATTTCTACGGATGAAGATATTAAGTGAATAAATTGTTTAATTTAGATTGATAATGACAGATGCAGTCTAGGTGTATTCTTTCTTGGGTATTGTTTCGCTTCTTGGTTATTATTCAATTATTTTTCTGATTTGTTCTTTACAGAGTTCTTAGTTAATTAATTTAGTTAATTTGGGTTTAATTCAATCACTTTAATTTGTCGGTTAAATAATAGAAAGACAGTAATTACTAGTACTTTTAGTCCTCGTGGGAACGATATATTTGCTCACCGTAGTTATACTATTTATCTATAAAGGTATTTCTCTTTGTCATATTTTTAGTTGGTTTCGTGGACATCAAGTTTTTGGCGTTGTATCTAGGGACTGAAATATCAGGAAAAAATTATTTTTATTAATTTAGCTATTTTTTATTTTATTTATTTTTAATTTAATTTTATATTTTTAATATTTTTGTTTGTTTGATTTTGATAGGTTCTTTTAGTTTATGACTAGAGGAAACTCATTGGAACCAATAATTTTTTATAGTGAGATTGAAAGAACTGCTCGCAGAAATCGTAGAGGTTAGAGAAGCAAGGCAAAATCAACAGAGTACAGTAGATGATCACGAGGAAAAGAATATTATTGTGGAGATGAGTCATAATAAAAATAATTAGCTACCTCCTGCAGGTCTTGCCCCTCGTACTATGTATGATTATGCTAAACCCACTCTGATTGGAGCTGAATCGAGTATTGTTAAGCCGACTGTTAATGCAGACAACTTTGAGATCAAACCGAGCACAATTCAAACGGTGCAACAATATGTTCGATTTGATGGTTTGTAAAATGAAGATCCGAATGCTTATTTGACTAACTTCTTATGTAGCACCCCTTACCCGTGTCCGAGGTCGGGACAGGATATGAGGCATTATCAAACTTAAACATACATAATCACATAAAACAACCATAAAATTTTGTCTAAATAAAAAACATTCATATATATGTATAACGTCCTTTAAACGGGCTTAAGAGGCCCTATACACGCATCAAAGGTGATTCGGGACTAAACCGGAAACTTTTAAAACTTCTGGGAAAACTTAGAAAATTTCATCATGAAACAGAGTCACACGCCTATGCGGATAGGCCGTGTGGTCACACACGCCCGTGTCCTCAGCCGTGTAACTCTTTGTTTATGACGTAATCACCAAATTAGGGGCACACGGCCAAAGCACACGCCCATGTCCCAAGGCCATATCCCTCACACGGCTGAGACACACGACCGTGTCTTAGCCCATGTGACCAATTCGAAGTTAAAGAACAAGATGCAGGGGACACACAACCGGACTACACGCCCATGGGGGCAGGCCGTGTGTCATACACGACTTAGACACACGCCCGTATCTCTACCCGTGTGGACAAATACAATGCTATTTCCAAGCCATTTGCCACCCATAGTTGTACACATACACTTATACATCTCTATAGCAATTAACATACTTAATTGAGCAATTATACATCCACAATCAATGCTCAAGCATGGTATCCTCACAACAACACATGCATGCACATGAAATTTCTCTTATTCAAGTCCAAACTTACCAAAACACACATAATATATATAATTGGTTTGCCTCCAATTTATCCATTTATATCATAATTATCAACATTCCAACAAATCTAATTTAAATCTTCAAGCATTCATGGCTCATAACAAAATCCACGTCTTCAAAGCATTGGCACATACATGTATACAAAATTTAATTTACGACCATTTAAGCCATATAAGCAAATTTGCATGGCTACCTTCAACATCAATCTATTAACTATTACTAGCCAATACATTTGGCTAACTTATAAAGACATATTCACAGAGTGAATTAGTCCCTATACATGCCATAAACTTAAGAGGGTTGTATCCGTTTTTACCCAACGTGATAACTTGATAGTGTGATGACATATCTGGCAATCTCCAACCCGAGCTAGCAAAAATTAACCTATAAGAGATGGGAAAGGGAGGGGAGTAAGCTATAAAACTTAGAAAGTTCATACGAAAATAATAATAAATTTTATTAATATGCTTTTACCAAATTCTTACAACATGCTCTCAAGATATCACAATTATAATTGCATATTAATCCACTATTTGATCAAATTCCAGTCAAGCTGTCTACTCGATTCATAGACACTAAATCATTTATATATGAAGATATGGAGCTCTAATTTAAGATCCGTTAATTTTTCCTGAAACTAGACTCACATATCTTCCTACCATAAAATTTTCAGAATTTTTGGTTTAGCCAATTAGTACAGTTTATTCTTCAAAGTTACCCCTTTTTCGTTGTTTGACAGTTTTGACCTCTCTTCGCTAAAAATTAATTATCTTCTCATACGGGATTCGAATGATGTTCCCGTTTATTTCTTTTGAAAATATACTCATTAAAGAATCTAATAATATAAATTATAACCCATAATTATTTTTGTACAATTTTTGATGATTTTCTCAAATCAGAGCAGGGGATGCTGAAAACATTCTGACTCAGTCTCATGAAAATTTAAATATCTCATAATCTGATATTCTTTTTCTTATACCGTTTCTTTTATGTGAAACTAGGCTCAATAAGATTTAATTCCATATTTTATTCAACCTCTAACTCACTTTCTGCTACTGCTGTCCAAAACTGTTTTAGTATAAAATAATGATAACTAAGTCATTAACACTTTTACCAATTGTTCCAACCATCATGGTATAAATACATATCTTACTCATTCGTATCCTTATCAATAATGCATCATAAACCGAATTCACTTCACATGAGTTATATGTACATACCTGTACCACTCGTAATACGGTCACATACCTTCTCGTTTTGAACTTATCCGTTGGATCATTCAGAATACCTAGGGTTACTTGGAAATCTCATACATATAGTATTGTTTCAATGCCATATCCCCGATATGGTCTTACATGAAATATCATATTGATGCCATGTCCTCGACATGGTCTTATACGAAATCACATACCGAGGCCATATCTCAGATATGGTCTTATACGAAATCCTAATAACCTTACTGTTTTGATATTTGTACCTTATTCATCTTTAAGATTCATTCGGGATTTCTCATTCATCGGAACTTCGTCATAATCATCATTGGAAAAAATCACGGAAAAAAATGTACGATTCATGCAATATCGAAATATAAAATACATAACATAAGGTAATATCATTTACACATGAACTTACCTCGACACCAAGGTTATCAAAAAGAGACCTAACCATTGATTCTTCGTTTTTCCCCTGTTCTAGGTCCGAACCTCAATTTCCTCGATCTATAATGTGATATTTAGTCTAATTATTAGTCACATTATTCAATGTGGTCCAAATATCATATTTTGGAAAAATTACATTTTTGCCCCTAAACTTTATCATAATTACACTTTTTCCCCTAGGCTCGTAAAATGAAATGCACTCAATTTCTTTGTTACCCAAGCCTAGTTGAACCATTTTCATAACTATAGCATCTCAAAATTTTCATTAAAACACTTACTACACATTTTATAATTTTCTCAAAACGATCCTTTTGGATGTTTTCACCGAAAATTACTTAACAAAATATGTTTATCTAACTCCCAACATTCATTTTCTACCATTAGACATTAAAACACATGCATGTAATTCATGGGTAAATTTTTAGACATGAGCCCTAGCTTAAAATAATAGTAGAAATAGGTAAATCGAGTTACGAGAACTTCAAAAATGTAAAGAACTTTGAAAACGGGGCTAGAGATCATTTACTATTGAGCTTGGAAGTTTGAAAAAAACCCTAGCCATGGCTTCCATGGGGGTTTCGGCTGGAGCAAGAAGATGGAAGCCAATTTTGTCTATTTTGGGCTTTTAATTCATGTATTTACTAGATTACCTAAATGCCCCTAACTTAAAGTTGTTCATTTCACCTATCTCATGCCCATTTTTGTCCAACAAATGCCCAATGGTCCAATTTCTATATAAAGACCTCTAATTTAAAGTCCATAGCAATTTGACACCTTTAACATCTAGAACTCACATTTTGCACTTTTTATGATTTAGTCCTTTTGACCAAATTAAATACCCAAACGTCAAAATTTTTTAACGAAAATTTCGCAAATTCATTCTGTGAAATCGTGGACCATACAGATATAATAAAAATAAATTTTCTTATGTCGAATTGTGGTCCCGAAAACACTGTTCCGACTAGGCCTAAAAATTGGGATGTTACAACTTAAGATTTGCAACACTTTCAAGATCAATGACATTACTGATGATGCCATACGCTTACGGTTGTTCCCATTCTAATTAAGAATTAAGGAAAAATAGTGGTTAAACTCTTTACCACAAGGTTCTATCACTATTTGGGCGTAGATGACTGAAAAATTTTTGTTAAAATATTTTCCATCGATTAAAATATCTAAGTAGATGAATGAAATCTCTTCTTTTGTTCAGTTTGATATTGAGACTCTTCATGATACTTGGGAGAGATATTCAACGATTTGTTAAAAAGGTGTCCTCACCATGGATTACCTTTGCGGCTCCAAGTTCAAACTTTTTACAATGGTTTGAATCTTTCGACTAGACATATGATTGATGCAGCAGTTAGCAGAACTTTAAAGAATAAAATATCTGAGGCAACTCAAAAATTTATTGAGGAGATGACACTGAATAATTATCAATGGCAAGTTATGAGAGTAAAACCTGCCAAGGTAGTTGAAGTTTTGATATTGATGTAGTTTCTATGCTAGCTAATCAGGTTGAAGCTCTTGGTAAGAAAATTGATGGTTTAAATTTGTCTAAGCAGGTGAATTGGTGATGTAGTGTGATGCGAATGAAGCGGGGATGCTTAATTCAAAATATTCACCCTTCAAGTCTAACATGGAGCATAAACAAGTCTAGACTAATCCCTATAGCAATATATATAATGCAAGTTGGAGAAACCATCTAAATTTCTCATGGGGTGGTCAAGGAAATCAAAATTCACAACCTCCTCCGAGTTTCCAACAACCTTATTAGCAAGAAAAAAAATCAAACCTTGAAGAGATGTTAGCCAAATTCATTTCGGTGTCAGAAACTCAATTTCAAAACACTGAGACAACTTTGAAAAATCAGCAAGCATCAATTCATTGGCTTGAAAATTAGATTGGGCATCTTGCTAAACTGATTTCAGAAAGGCAATAAGGTAGCTACCTAGTAACACTGAACCTAACCCAAAGAGCACGTTAAAGCAGTTTCATTAAGGAATGAGAAGGAGTTGTCTGAACTTGAAAATAAGCTGAAACAAGAAACTGATAAGAAAGATGATGGGGTGGAAAAAATAAAAAAAAAATCAAATTGTGGTACTTAAAGAATACAAACCACCGATACCATACCCAACAAAGTTGAAGAAAGACCGCATGGATGAAAAATTTGGTAAATTTCTTAAACTTTTTAAACAATTACATATTAACTTACCTTTTGTTGAAGCTCTTTCACAGATGTCCACATATGTAAAATTTTTTAAAGGAGCTTTTTGCAAATAAAATGAAGTTTGAAGAGCTATCCACTGTAGAACTCAATGAAGAGTGTTCAACCATTCTCCAAAATAAATTGCCCACCAAGCTAGAAGACCCAAGAAGTTTTACTATTCATTGTTTTATTGGTAGTTTAAACATTGAAAAAGCATTAACTGATTTGGGTGCTAGTATTAATTTGATGCCTTGTAAAATGTTCAAGCAACTTGATTTTAGGGAACCGAATCCCATTAGGATTAGTATTCAATTAGCTGCCAAATTTGTTAAATATCCTAGGGGTATTATTGAAGATGTACTTGTGGAAGTAGATAAATTCATATTCCCTATTGATTTTGTTATACTTGACATGGATGAGGACATTGAAGTGCCTTTAATTTTGGGTTGACCCTTTTTAGCTACTGCTAGAACTATAATTGATGTGGGTAATGGTAAACTTGTGCTTAGGGTGGGTGATGATGAGATCATTTTTCAAATTTATGATGCCATGCTATTTTCTAGAGAGCGAGATGATTTCTATTATTTTATCGATTTTATTGATCATGCTATTCAAGATTCTTTGCAGGAAATTGTTAAAAAGGACACGTTGGAACTGTGTCTTGTTCAAGGAGAGAAGGTTGATGGATATAATGTTGTGATAAATGAGATGAAAATTGACCTAGATACTAATGAGTCTCCACTAAGACATAAAAATCATGCTGCTATTGAGGTAAGTAAAGAACTAAAATTGAAGCCCTTTATTGAAGCACCTCCAAAATTGGAACTGAAGCAATTGCCAAATCATTTGGAGTATGCATTCCTTGAGAAAAATTTTACATTTTCGGTGATTATTGTTTCAGATTTAAAGCCGAATGAGAAAGATGAGTTACTGCAAGTGTTAAAGGAACACAAAAGAGCTATAGCCTAGAAAATTTCAGACATTAGAGGGATCAACCCTTCTTTTTACACCTATAAAATTTAATTGAAGAAAGTATAAACAATGTGTACAAGCTCAAAGGAGGCTAAATCTCAACAAGAAAGAAGTTGTTAAGGCTGAGGTAATTAAACTTCTAGATGCTGGAGTTATTTATCCTATTTCTGATAGTACTTGGATGAGTCTTGTATAGGTTGTTCCTAAGAAAAGAGGTATAAATGTTGTTTCTAATGAGAAGAATGATTTGATTCCAACAAGAACAATCATGGGATGAAGAGTTTGTATTGATTATAGGAAGTCGAACGATGCTACAAGGGAAGACCATTTTCTCTACCGCTTTGTGGATCAAATATTAGAGAGATTATCTGGTCACATGTATTATTGCTTCCTAGATAGGCTTTCTAGCTACTTCCAAATTCCAATAGCTATAGAGGATCAAGAGAAAATGACATTTACATGTCCATATGGTACGTTTGCTTACCAAAGAATGCCTTTTGGATTATGTAATGCTCCTACTATTTTTTAGCGTTGCATGTTAGCCATCTTTGATGAACTCGTAGAAGACATTATGGAGGTATTGATGGACTTCTTGGTATTCAATAATTATTTCTATTTTTGCCTTAATAACTTAAAACGAATTTTGATGATATGTGAGGAAACGAACCTTGTGCTTAATTGGGAAAAATGTCACTTCATGGTTCAAGAAGAGATTATTTTGGACCATAAAATTTCTAGTAAAGGGATCGAGGTTGATAAATCGAAAATGGAAACTATCGAAAATTACCTCCCCCTAATTCAATTAAGGTTATTAGAAGTTTCTTAGGACATATTGAGTTCTATAGAAGTTTTATCAAAGATTTTTCTAAAATAGATAAGCTTTTAACTAATTTGCTAGAAAAGATATGCCATTCAAATTCAGTTAGAAATGTTTGGAGGCGTTTAATGTTCTTAAGGACAAATTAATTAATGCCCCGATTATTGTCGCACTTGATTGGAATTTACCTTTTGTATTAATGTGTGATGAAATGATTTTGCCGTAGGTACAGTTCTTGGACAACGAAGTGAGAATTACACCACTACCAAAAAGAATTGCTAGATGTGATTTTTGCATTTGATAAATTTAGACCTTATTTAATACTGTCTAAGTTGTGTACACTGACCACTCCGCTCTTGCTACCTTTTCACTAACCGGATGCAAAACTTTGACTTATAAGGTGGATTTTGTTATTGCAGGAATTGATTTAGAAATTAAGATAAGAAAGGGGCTGAAATCTTGTAGTAGACTACCTTTCGAAACTTGAGAATCCCTATCTGAGTAGCTTAATGAGAAGGAGATAAATGACTCGTTTCTTGAGAACGACTCTTTGCTATAACCGATTCTGAAGCCTTAGTTTGCAAATATCGTGAATTATTTGGTTGTTAACATTTTACCAAAAGGGTTGACTCATCATCAAAGAAGTGATTCTTTGCTGATGTGAAAAACTATTTTTGCAAGGATCTTTTTCTTTTTCGTGTGTGTGCAGATCAGTAATTCAAAGGTGTGTTTCGAAACCAGAAGTGAATAAATTGTAATTCGGGACCGACAGAGGACACTACAGTGAGATCAGGGCAGCACATAAAGCACTTGGATTAGGTTTTTATTGGCCTAAACTATTCAAAGATGCTAACAGGTATGTCGCTTCTTGTGGTAG
Organism: Gossypium hirsutum; assembly: GCF_007990345.1. Lineage (NCBI taxonomy): Eukaryota > Viridiplantae > Streptophyta > Magnoliopsida > Malvales > Malvaceae > Gossypium > Gossypium hirsutum. Next base: position 93,115,147 of record NC_053426.1, on the reverse strand, counting down.
ATATCAAAGAACAGGTAATATTTTCAAATGTGATGGAATGCCTCAAACTTACATGCTTTTTGTGAAATTTTTGACATTTGGGATATTAATTTCATGGGACTGTTTTCTAGTTCTTATGGTAATAAATACATACTGTAGTAGTCGATATGTATCAAATAGGTTGAAGCTCAAACTTTACCAACTAATAATGCTAGGGTGGTCGTTAAATTTCTTGTAACACTCCTAACTCGTATCCGTCGTCGAAATAGGGTTTCAAAGCATTACTGTACAATTTGAACATTAAATCGTACATTTTATACATTGACATAACATGATATAAAACATTCACTCATGTACATATCGTCCCTAAATCGAGCCCCCGTGGCCTTAAAAATAATTTAAAAACAATTGGGGACTAATTTGGAAACATTTGGAAAGTTAAAGAAAAAATTAGAAAATTTGGACTCCATGGGTCACTGGCCTTGTGGTTAGGTCGTGTCCTCACCCATGTAACTTTCTGAGTTGGGTCACACGGCCAAGCCACACGCCCTTGTGGTAGGCTATGTAACTCACGAAATGGCTCCACACGCTCGTGTGCTAGGCTGTGTATGTAACACCCCCAACCCGTACCCGTCGCTGGATTAGGGTTATGAGGAATTATTGAGCAAAAATAAAATTCCAACATTCACATATTCATACAATTCATACTCATAAATATATATAAAGCATATGGCTAATTAAATATTAAACATGCTTTATTTATCATATTGCATTTACAAATCATACCTCAAAATTTAACCAAATCTATACCTTTCAAATAATCACATTTTCATTAACAAATATAAACATACACATATACTTCATTATATACCCAAACCATCATTCGAATTAACAATCAAAGTACATGTATATACATACACATAATTATCAATTTGTAAAAATGTATATAATGCTCATGGTGTACTATTGCATAAAATCACTATTCAAATGGTCATTTATCAATGTCTCACTTACAAACTTTATTAAACAATAAAATCTCAATAATTCACCATTAATAAACTCATAACTAATTATAGTACTTATACATTTTTTCCATGCAAACTGAACTAAACTAATATTTGCATATTCGAATATAGGCATGCCTCATATCATGCATTTCTGGTATACATTAAACATGCTAACACTGAGCTCATGTTTATAAATGAATAAACATATATCAAATCAAATCATCAAACCATATTTATTTATATTTAAACATATCAAAACCAAGCGACCAACCATAGCCAATTCCACTTATCATTTCAAGCTATTACCTGCACATGTAATACCATTCACATTTACTTTTCATTCACTTCACATATCATTATAATCAAAATGAGATAAACCATTGCCAAGCATTACCATATCCAAACTCTAAAGATAAGCCATATTCGCATGGCTCAATATATATATACACATATTCAAAGCTGAACAAAATACATATTAGCCTATATATGCATAAGTTCGAAAATAAACTTTAATAGTACCGAAAGTTGATGATAGTGTGGATGACTTCGATAACGATCCCTGAGCTTGTGACTTACAACCAAAATCTATAAACAAAATAAACAAACACACAGAGTAAGCCAACTTAGCTTAGTAAGCTTTAAGCACAATAAACAACTCAATGAATAATCAAAACATGAAACTAACCGAATTATATCAATAATATTACACATTAACACATTAAGATACTTTAGCCGTTTCAAAATTGAATATATATCACCATATATATATTTCCTATATAGCCGATTATACAAGAACAAATATGTTATCACATTAGCACTTACATGTATGGCCGAATACACAAAATTCTTAATGGACTCACATATGGCCGAATATATAAAGTTAAATAAACATTATATGTAACTATAGTTCAAATTCATAGAACATCACATATAGCCGATATGCACATTCAAGTTAACTTCACATATGACGATACAAAATTCATATAAACTCACATGTAATCGAATATTCAAGTTCAATATAAGCTCACATATACTTACCTATGTGGCCGAACATATACAAATCATTCAACTCAATTTCACTTGCTCAATATCCATATAACTTGAACTCTTATAATCATAGAATTGAAAACAAATCACCGGTATAAAACCTGCTAGCATAAGCCTGAATTACACACCGGCACAAGCTGCTAGACCCAAGGTCTGATATTTATTCATCGGTAATAAGCCTGCTAGGCATGAAGCCCAATCAATGTCACCAGCACAAAGCTTGCTAGGCTCAAAGCCTGAATTCCAAATTATAGAATCATCCACAACATTCACATATCGAGTAGTTCAATATTCCATGTAAACATACACACTTTCATGGTTTGAAATCAATCGAATAAAACCAATACATTAAATATTATATATATCACATCGACTAACATATAATAGATTATAAATTTGAACTATCATAGTAAAACATTCTATTTCAAATAATCCATGTTTAATTGCTTAAAAACTACCTCGGATATCGACGGACGTTACGAATCGGCTATCGACTATTTTTGTTTTTCCCCGATCCAAGTCCGATTTCCTTTGTTCTTGATCTATATATTTCAAATTAACCTCATTTAAATAAAATTATTCAATATAATCCAACAACATAAATGGGCAATTACCATTTACCCCTAATTTCATACTTTTACAATTTAGCCCAAATTGCACAAAACACAAAATACACCAAATCTCACAACAACATAGTTGAGCTGAATTTTCAACATACTCATACTAGTCCATATATTTCATTTATTTCATTTTAGTCCTTCAATTTATATTTTGCAATTTAATTTTAATAACTCAAAATCATCAAAACTCCAATACAAAATATGTTAATCTAAAATATATTTTTAATATTTCATCATCAAACATACAAAACACAATTATTCATCAATGGCATAACATAAAATTCACCAAAATAAAAAATTCAAGCATGGGTCGGGTAGTATTCGAAGCAACGATCTCAAAACGTAAAAATCATCAAAAACCGAAACAAAACATACCTTAAAATTGAACCAACAACGGCCGAATACCTTGTTTCTTTTTCTTTTCTTTCTTCTGTTATTTTCGGCAATAACAAAGTATGAATACATGGCTTTATTATTTTTTTATGTTTTAATATATTATATGTTAACATTTAACATATTTTATTATTAACTTATAAAAATAATACATAACATATGCATTAAGTGTACATTCGCCATTACAAAATAAAGGATATTGCAACATAAATACTCATATAAAAGCCACTATCAACATTTTATTAAACTATCAATTTTCAACTACGCGATTAAGTCCTTTTATCAATTAATCACACAAACAATCAAATTTCGTACAAATTTCACACATGCAAATTCAATATAAAAATGAATAATAATATTTAAATATTTTTTTGACTCAGATTGTGTCCTGAACTACTGTTCCATTAGGTCTAAATCAGACTACAGTAACGCTGACCTGCATGATAAAACTTAACAGGAAACATGACCGTATCGGCTGCGTGTTTCACGCACGGCTAAGTCTACCCTGTCTTAGGCCGTGTGGATGAAATTAGCCAAATCAAGCCATTCCATCACCAATCAAGCATGTACCTAAAAGCATTTTTGTGCACATGACCAAAGCATCAAACTTTACCAAAACATGCAGAAATGACCAAATCCATTCAACCATATGCCATAAAAGTCACCTCACATGCAAAAACATACCAAATTATACCACTTACATTATATACCATAATAGTTGACCATATTTACAAATCCATAATCCATCTGTCAGTTAATATCCTAGTCAACACAACATATCATAACTTGACCCTATATCAACCTTCATACATAATACTGATCACATTTGAGCCTGACCATAACGATCATTTTACGAAATGTACATAATGCTAGTAAGTTGTAACCTGAATAACTTACCATTCATACATAACATAAGATAAGGCAACATAATTCAACCACAAGCTGAACAACTAAACACCATTATACACAGGTTATGCATCAACATTCACAATTAACATAAGAAGTCATTTACATGAACATTATTGAACTTCATCTTTTCATGACATGTTTATTCCATGAGCTACCATTTCAATCTTTTCATATACATGTTTAGTTATTTGCACTTATTTTCCTTCTTTTTTAGCCGTTGACCATTAGAATATCACGGATACTCAGGAGCTACACGAAGTGTGCAAAACTATTATAGCTTCCTCTCATGCTCACATGGTTGTGAAATGTGCCGCTCACATGACTATGGGTGCGAAAGTAAGCTCACAATGTGCTCACACATGAGTATCTGCAACAAATGCAGGACTTCAACCACCGGTAGGACATTCAAGACCAACACCTAAAACATGAAAATGCTAATGACATGTCATTTGTATACTACGAATTCCTAAGGTTCAAACAGGTCTCGATAACCGTCGTGACATCGTTGGATATACATCATTTGGTTACATGACAATTAACACATTAACATATAACTCATTATAATATTAAAACGATATTTAATCATACGAACTTACTCGATCGATGAAAATACGTAGGAACGAGATAAACTGATCCGAGGCTTTAGCATTTCCCCGATCTAAATTACAATCTATCTTGATCTAAATAGGCAAATTGAATCCATTTAATACTTTTATTATTCAATACTTTTATTATTCAATTCATCCATATTTTCATTTTTACAAAATACCATTTTCCCCCTAATATTTTAACTTTTTGCAATTTAGTTGTTAAGTTCATAAATTGAAATTTAAGCATTTTAATCCTCAACTCATGCTAGTCGAATTCACCAGGGACCTATATCAATTCATACAAACCATCATTCATAAATTCACCATGAACTTTTATCATTTTTACCAATAAGTTCCTAAATGACAATTTCATTCAAAAATCACTTTACAAAACTTGTTTATTTATTAACAAGGATTCAAAATCTTTCATAAAACATCAAGAATAATGCAAAATATTCATGGAAAAATCCTAAATCTTTAACAATTTTGCAAATTGACCTCCGGGCTAGCTAGATTAAGCTACAACGAGTTTAAAAACATAGAAATAATTAAAAAAATGATTAATAATCACTTACATGCAACACTTGGACATACCAAAACCTTCAAGGTGAAAAATGAAGGTTTTTTATTTCTTAATTCCAGTGAAGAAGGTTGTTTAGGAAGTGATACATTGTTTGCATTATTTTACTTTAACTTATTTATTAATTTACCAAATTAACCTTCATTTTTAACTTTAAAAACACTTAATTCTATGTCCATAAAACCCACTAACATATTAAATGGTCTAATTAACATTTAAGACACTCACATTGAAGTTTTATAGCTATTTAACACCTTTAGATACTAGAACTCCACTTTTGCACTTTTTAATTTAGTCCTTTTTACGTAAGCATGCAAATGTCATAATTTTTAACGAAATTTTTTACAACCTTTCTAACATTCTATAGGAATTAAAATAATAAAAAAATAATAATTTACTCATCAAATTTGTGGTCTGAAAACTATTGTTGCGATTTAACTGAAAACGACCTGTTACATTTCTTAGAAACTATTTACTCATTTTGGAACACCTCGAGCAATCATTAGCGATAGGGGTACACATTTTGTAACACTCAATTTGATAAGATTTTTAAGAAATATTGTGTACATTAGAACAACCACTCCTTATCATCCTCAACTAGTGGGCAAGTTGAAGTGTCGAACCAAGAACTGAAACGCAACCTAAAAAGACTGTAGAGACAAATGTGAAGGACTGGGCTTTAAATTAGATGATGCTTTATGG